>NC_089698.1:1860000-2480000 GCF_031753505.1 Anomalospiza imberbis
CTGTGGGGTTGGCCCTGCAAAACCTGGGGAATATTGCTTTTCTGGAAGCATCTGGAATGCCACGGACCTGCCTAAGGTACGAGCTTGCACAGAGTGAGGCTGCATCAGCTCATCCCTCTGCCACGCGTGGCTGGTCCCCTTGGGAGCTCGGGTGCTGTCCTGGGTGGCAGGAGCTGGGAGCAGCACGGTCCTGGGTGAGGAGGAGGGTGCTGAGAGGATGTGGAGGGTGAGGTCTGACTGACACCCGGCTTAACCGCTCCCCCCAGTCTGCAGGGGAAACCTCATCTCTCAGTTTTACGGAGCAGCGTGCCTCCCTCCCTCCTGGAGAGGCAGGATTTGGGTGCTGTGGTGGAGCTGCTGCTCTTCTGGCCCCATCTGGAGCCGATGGGCAGTAACCAGTTCCTTTCAGTTCCTCAGGAACAAAGATCAGCCTGGTCAGGCGGGGTCAAACATCTCAATGACCGCTTGCAACCCATCTAGTTGACAAATACTCTGTTTTTATTCCAGGCGTATGACTATGTTTGTTTTCACCTAAAAATAGCTTAATTTTAAGGCTACCCCGTTGAGAGGATCTTAGCAGCACCTGTGGAGTACCTTGAGCTGCTGTGCCCAGGTGGGGAAGGAGCTGGGAAAGGCAGCAGGGAGCTGGGATGTAGCTCTGACTGGGTACTTATTATAAAAATAAATGCTTATTTATAAAAATAAATTATAAAAATAAATGCATATGCAACAACAAGTGGTCAAGGGAGTGCGAGACAGAACATGCAATTAAAGGAAAGGAGATGTTCTTGATCATAATCCATTCGACGCTTGGGAATTAGGGTTGTAAAGCAGACTAAATAAAAATCTCTCCTATTCCTGCTTCTTTTCCATGAAACCCTTGAGACTGGCAAAATTAGAGCAGCATGTGGTGGTGGGAAGGGTCTGCTAGGTTACATGGGTTACACAACATTGTGGAGATGCCTTCCCAGGGATAGGGCTTGGATGAGGGGCTTGCAGAGGCTTCCCACTCACAGGCGGCTCAGCCTTGCCACAAAATGCCTCAAGAAAAAGGAGATGTTATGGGGAAACCTCTGGTACCTCAACTCCCTGCGTCAGCAAATATGTGCCCAGTCAGATGGAGCTGCTCCAGAGCTGGAGCTGCTGAGCTGCACCACGTCCCTCCTCCTGTCCATGGATCAACCCCACTTCCATAAGCTGGCTGGGTTACCTAAGCAGGGACAAGAATCTGTGTGCTTCCAGAAGAAAAGATTATGGTGGGACACATCCAAAGTGAGTGTTCAAGAAGGAACAAGCTCTGGCCCTCCTGCAGCACCCTGGAGGCAGGGAGGGAGTGGATGCAGATGTGCCCACGTGTCAGGTCTGGGCTCAGGAGGGCTTAAGTTGTCTTTGAGCTCCTGCAGGCATTTCCCAGCACACAGGACAGTGATATGGGAACATGAGTGTGCCTTGCCTTTGACCTGTCTCATGATCAGCTGTGAATCAATGCAGGTTGGCAGCTGAGAGGAGGCAGAGGTGTCCTGTGCTGTGCTGGTGGGACACAGCTGCCTTGCCATCCCAGTTCTCCATCTTCTCTTTGGGATTCTAATGGACTCTCCCTGCTGGTACCCAAACAGTTGTGAGGATAGCTGTGCCACTTCTTGCTTGCTTTTAGCCCTGTGGAGCTGCCAAACCCATGAGCAAAGGCCTTTGGAACAGACAAGTGAAACATGCAGAGTAGTGAATAATTCAGAGCCAAGTCTGCAGCACATCAAAACACTCAGAAACCCTATGGGTAGGATTAGAAAAGTTAAACCTGAATAAATAAGCCAGCAGACATCCTGTGGCATAAACCTGATGCTTCTGCACACACAGGATTTCTCACTGTATATCTAGCTGGGTTTCAGTCTGCCAAACACACCTGGATCCTCTGGAGAGCTGCTCTTATAACTGCCACCTTCAGCTGTGCCTTACATTGAGCTGAGGGTGGATGTGTTCACCTGCAGCCACAGAGCCCAAATGTTGTGACCCCTTATTTTTTTGCCTTCCAGAACGTCAGGATCGACCCCAGCAGCATCTCCTTCCAAATGTGGAAAGACATCCCTGTTCCTTTCTACTTGACGGTGCATTTCTTCGAAGTGCTGAACCCCAAGCAGGTCCTCCGGGGAGAGAAGCCGGTGCTGAGCCAGCGTGGACCCTACGTGTACAGGTCAGGTACCACTGGTGGTCCAGCTGGGCATGAGCCTGACCACTGTGCTGCCTGCCAGGCTGCTGGCTGGCTCCTCTGGCAGGAGGGCATGGCATCAGCAGGCTCGGTGAGAGCCCAGGGACACTGGATTTTAAGTGACCCAGATGTGCTCTGATTGCTCTGATCTTGCTAAAGACACCTGTAGGAACTCTGAGACAAGGAGATTGGTGGGTGCTCCACTGAGTTGTGGAGCTCAGTCTTCTCCTGGGGCCTGTTGGGCAGGCAGACCTGGGCTGATACAGTCCAAACATGGGTATGAGGGGTGTTGGTGTGGTGGTGGGTGACCCTGGCTTCAGAGTGCTGCTCTTTTACCTTCATTGTGCATTTAAGAGCCTAGCTCTTGAGCTGGAGTCACCTCAATATCAAACTTCATGGATCAGCCCAAGTCCTTACCTGCCGTGAGACCCAGAACGTGCCCAACATGAGTGCTCTGGTCATGGGAACCAGTATGGAGAACAAGTATGGAGCACCAGCACTGGGTCAGACCCACACACAGCAGGGCTGGGTCTGTTTGTCATGGCTGAGGATGGTGGCTGAAGCCTCAGGTGCTTCTCAGCACCTGAAAGAGGAAGCGGCGCTTGATGTTGAGTTGAGCGTGTGAACCTCCCCGTGAGCAGTGATCTTCAATGTGTTAATACCTACAGCAGTGGGGTGAGGTTGAACAGCAGCCAAAGCAAGCTCATGTGGGAAGATTACTGGTTAATCCAAAGCTTTTTGAGCAGTGTGAGGGGACACCTGCAGTATGTGTGTGCCCTTGTTTGCCCTGGCCTTGCCAGGGTGGGTTCTGTATGTTGCCATCGCATCTCTCTCCTGGACTGGGGAAAAGTTTTGCTTACCGTAAGTAAGAATAAACAAAGGGGCAAAGCTTATTAGTGTCCTTGTGTTCCTGCTGAGCAAGATTAGTGCCCTTCCCTAACGGGGGCTGTAAAACAGAGGCTCCACAGTGAAGGACTTTGTTTTTGCTGGTGAGCTGAGCTTCAGTTCCTCCAGAAGCAGTAGCAGGCTTGTGATGTTGGGGACAGCCTCGCACTGCTGCAGAGCACTGCAGCCTCCACGAGCCTGGGGTTGCCCCTGTGGCGTGGGCTGAAGTCCAGCAGCACTGGGCTGATGCCTAGAGAGGCTCCCTAGAGCAGAGGCTGGACAAAGTTACAGGAATAAAGTAGGGATTTATTACAAAGCCTTCAAAGGATGCACCGTGGGCAGCACAAGAGCCCAGCTGTGGCTCCACCCAAGCTGATGGCATGTTACGAGTTTTCACACTTTTGTAAGTTTTGGTCCATTTCTGTATTGGGGTTAAATGTCCAATTCCAGCTCCAGGTTGTGCAGTCCCATCCTCCCAGACTGCTCTCCTCAATTCCCTGTCATTTTACACTTCTTGGGCTGAAGCTGTCACAGTGTCCTTGGTTCTGGGACTGGAAAAGGATTGTTCTGTGAGACTGAGCTGTGAGGAGAGCTGCTGACACTTTATATGGAGTTCAGAGCCACACACCAATGCAGTACAGATCTGGAAAATACGAAAGCTAAAAGGCATCAGGCAGTGTGCAGGACGTAGATGGCCTGAAGCCCTGAGGAGCAGAAGGGCCACGATGCTGCGTGGAGGGTCAGGCTGCCCTGGACCCAGGAGCCATCAGGGAGCTTGGGAGCAAACCACTGGTGGAACATGGGGCATCTTGGCTGGTCCTCTCCTCCTGTGTGCAGGTGGTTTTGGTGTGTGGGCTCTGCATGTCTGGGCACCTCGCTGGTGTACCTGGGCTTAACAGTGGGTGAAGCAACAGAGGAGATTTACTCTTTTCTCTTAAATTTCTTGGGTAATGAGTTGGGAAGAAAGATTTTGTGTCTGCAAGAATCCAACCTGTCAGGAATGCCTGGCTCGTGGGCTGCCCTCTCCTCCTGCCAGGCCCTAGCCCTGGCTGGGGTGGGAGGTTTACATCTGTTCCCACACTGCCTCCCCAGCTGCCCCGAGGCTCCTCGCTGGGCTTTGGTCTCCCCCAGCAGCAAGCCCAGGCCTGTGCAGCCCATTCTGGCTCGAGGGGCTCTGCCTGGGGATGGTTCCCATGATCTCCCATCTCTTTGCAGGGAGTACAGGTTTAAAACGAACATCACATTCCACGACAACGATACCGTTTCCTACCTGGAGTACCGGCACCTTTTCTTCCAGCCAGACTTGTCCAATGGCACGGAAGACGAGTACATTGTTGTGCCAAACATCATGATGATGGTAAGTGCTTGTTGCCTGCAAGGCTTCCCCCTTCTGAGCTTGCAGGGAGGGTGGTGATATCCAGCACTAAACCACTGGATTACTGAATCGCTTTCTTGTAGGGCTTAAGGCTGATCAAGCAATGAGGTGGTTAAGCTTATATAATGCAATTTTCTGCTCTGTGGGTGTTAATTGTTCTGTTAGGCTGCTGCTGTTCCAAAACCAGAGTGTGCAGAGCAGCTGGTCTTGAGTCTGCAACCTCATCTGAGCATCCTGTGGGGAAATCAAGCCTGTGAGCCCTCAGCTGCTTTCTTCCCCAACTGGGAATAAATGAAGAACCTCAGTCTGTCCAGAGGATTCTTCTGGGGCTATAGATGGGAGCAGCAGAATGATTTTGGTTAGCACCAAAAATGCTTCGTCTTTGCTACAGATGGGCCTCTCATTGCAGAGGTTTGTTTTCTTCCTCAGGGAGCAGCTGTGATGGTGGAAAAACTGCCAAGTTTGGTGAAGTTCTTACTGAGTGGAGCCCTGGCCAGCCTGAAGCAGGAGGCGTTCATGAACCGGACGGTGGGGGAGATCATGTGGGGGTATGATGACCCCCTCATAGACGCCATCAATTTGATTGTTCCTGGCCTGCTCCCTTTCAAGGGCAAGTTTGGATTATTCATGGATGTAAGTAAAGTGTTGGTTGGGAAGGCTAGAATCACAGCAATATTGGTCTTGGGGATAGCTCAGACACTCAGCTAAGCAGAAGCTGAGCAGCTGATGGTGTGGGAGGCACCCCTAGAGCTGGTGGGGCACCCAGAGTCAGGGGCGTGTTGCAGCCTTAGATTAAACAATCATTCCTCTTCTCTGCAGTTTAACAACTCCAACTCAGGGCTGTTCACAGTGAACACAGGCATGAAGAACATCAGTCAAGTTCACATGGTGGATACATGGAATGGGCTGAAGAAGGTGAGTGTCTGGCAAGCCTTGAATAATGGGGAATGCCTGATTTAAAGCAGGGTAAGCTGAAAGCTCTGGGTGCTGCTGTGTATGGGTCAGGTGTGAAGAAAAGCTTCTACAGGACTTCAAGTGCTGCAACTTCTGTTCTAGCAAGTTGGCAGGAGGCAGCCATGTGGCAAGGGGCTTTTCAGGAAGCATTCAATTCATCTCCTCATGGGTTTTTCACTTGCACACCCTCGCAGTGCTTTTGGAGCTGGTTGCCTATAATGGTTGAAGTCTCAGGCTCCTGTGGCCTGTGTTGAAAGTGTTAAATGCTCTTATTAAAGAATGCTTTACTCTTCCCTTGTAGAATTCTGCTCCTAACTAAAATCAGCTGAAGGCAGAGCTCACCTTCTGGGGGCAGGTGGATGTTGTCCATTAATTGGGTGGATGTTTGGCTCACAGAATCATGGAGGATGGAAAATGTGCTTAAGATGGGAAAGATCTTTGCTGCTGCTATGGAAGCAGTGTGGGGTGGTGGACATTCCGTGCAGGGGTGAGAGCTGACTCCAGCAAGCTCGTCCTTCTGAGTTCTTCTCTCTACACCTGTCCCACAGGTGAACTACTGGCGGAGCAGCCAGTGCAACATGATCAACGGGACGGCAGGGGAGATGTGGCCACCCTTCATGTCCCCAACCTCCCTGGAGTTCTACAGCCCCGATGCCTGCAGGTGAGGCCACAGCTGCCAGCCTGTCCCCATGCAGGTGGCAGGACACGCTGCAGCCATCCTGCACACGCGGAGGGCTCAGGAATTGTTCCTGTAGTTAAAGTTCAGCTGCGGGTTGGGTTTGCAGTACCTCTGAGCTTTGCAAAGAGCCTAGTTGTCTCATTATCAGCATCTTGTGGTGCCCATAAATACCTTCCAGGTCACTGGAGATGTCCAGCTTGCCCACGTTTAATCGGTACAAAATAGCCAGATGTGGTTCTCTAATGTAGGTAAGATGTGGACAGTTAGAAGGAGAAGTAAGGGTTGTCAGAGGGAAATGCAACTGTAGCTGCAGAACTCTTTCAGCTGACTAAACTCTTGGAGAAATTAGGTCTGGGAGGAAGTTCATGCCACCATTTTCCAGGCTCTTTCTTCTTTTTTTTTCCTCTTTTATTTTTTCCTCTTTTTTTTTCCTCTTTTTTTTTTCTCTTTTTTTTTTCCTCTTTTTTTTCCTCTTTTTTCCCCTCTTTTTTTCCTTTCTTTTTTTTCCTTTCTTTTTTTTCCTTTCTTTTTTTTTCTTCTTTTTTTTTTCTTCTTTTTTTTTTCTTCTTTTTTTTTTCTCTTCTTTTCTGCCTGTGTAAGACACCCTGACCTTAGCTGATCAGCACACAGGGGTTAAAGTACCCCACTGTGCCTGTGCCTGAGGCTGGAAGGAGGGGAAGCAGGCACAAAACCCCTAAACCCCGTCCCTAGCTTGGGGAAGATAATGAGAATTCCAGCTTTGTAGATAGTGCTGCAAAACAAGCAAGTGCTCATGTTGAATAGAGAACAGTGACCAGTGAACAAACACACAGCTGAGCTGAGCAATAGCACAGGGATTCCTCTGCACAAGGGACATCAGCCAACACCAGAATGACCCGGGGCCAGGAATTTACAGGGAAGTTTACTTGCAGCTGAGGTTTAAACACATACCTGTCCCTGTCAAACTACAGGAACCTCTGGAACAGGGCCTGCTTCCAGGCGAGGCTTCCAGTGAAGTGGAGGAAACCAAGCTTGGTTTGTTGTTGGCACAGGAGGTTCCTGCCACACAGAACTGTGGGGAAGTGGCTCAGCTTCTCAGACAGTGCTGTCTTCTCCCCAAACCTCTGCCTCAGCCTCTGTTCACACAGTCACAAACATCAGCATCCCTGCCTCTGCAGGGCAGCAGGGCCCATCTCTCTGCTCTGTGCACATGAAGTGCAGCTGATGCTGAGAGGCAGCTGCCAAGGTTTTATCCTGCTGATGGGCTACAGCAAGCTCTGCCTCCTGGCTGGGAGGTGAGCAGTGCCAAGAGGCCCGCGTGTAACTGCTGGACATGCCCTGAATCCCCCATCCTTGGTCCCAGCATCAGAAGGCCTCTGTAGGAATGAGCATCCCCTTGGCCTGCCCAGGCTGTCCTGGCAGCCCACTGTGGCCCACTCACCCGTTCTGTGATTCTCGGATCCCTGCAAGCCTCACTCAGGTGTGAAGGGAGCACATTTTTGTGCTGGAGACTTGCATCAAACCTGGCCAGCAATATATTGCAGCACAATATCAACAGCTTCTAGTAGCAAGAAAAAGATCTTGCTGTGTCAGGTAGGGAAATTTTCCACTCCCCCTGGCAGTCTAATGCTGGAGTTGGCCTGCAAAAGAGATTTATCCAGTGTCCCTGCCCTGTAACGGAGCACCTCGGAGCCAAGGCTTGCATAAAGTGGGTATTATCTCTTGGAGAGCAGCCCTGGGGATTACTACATGCCTTTAAACAAATCTCACCTGGATATAGCAAACAGACTTTTAAGCCTGTGGTTTCTCTCTGTAACTAGTCCTGACCAACCCTTTAGATGTGCTTAAAACATGGAAAGCAAAAGGCTCAAATACTCATTCCCCGTTCCCCGAAGCACTGCTGAGGTTTTATCTTGATCTCAAAGTCTAAGTTACATTGCAACTGCATCTTATCCAGCCAAGATAAGAACCCACTTCTGTGCTGGGAACCTGTTGGCTAATCCTGCTCCTTCTCCACTGAAACCCTTCCAGGTCCATGAGGCTGGTGTACGAGCAGTCAGGGGAGTTCAAGGGTGTGCCCACCTATCGCTTCGTGGCGCCCAAAACCCTCTTTGCCAACGGCACAGACTACCCACCCAACGAGGGCTTCTGCCCCTGCATGCAGTCTGGCATCCAGAACGTCAGCACCTGTAGGCTCAGTAAGTCCTTTTAAGTCCTTTCCTCCCTGGCTGTCATTAGTGGGCCAGTATTAAATTTGAGATGCAATAGAAGCTTGACTGTCCAGAAAAACAGCTCTAGTGCCTGCTGGGATGGTGAAAAGTGCTGGTGGGCTCTGCTTGCACTCCCACAGGCCTCTCAGCAATGAGGGAAAGAGGGAAAACCCTTGTGCCTAACCTTCAGAGCCCAGCCCTAAGAGAGCCTGGCATTTGTGGGAATGCCCAAGGATACGGTGGGAGCATTAAATCCCCTGGGCTGGTGGGGGGAGCAAGGAAGAGGCAGCCCACGTAGCTCCCAAATGCAATGTTAACTTTGGACACTGAGTGTGTGTCTGACAGAGCAGACTGGCTGTCCTAACTCGTGTCTGGGAACAGGGAGTTGCCACGGCATCGTGTGCTGCATGCTGCGGGGAGAGAGTGAGTTGGTCCTGGATCCTCCCAGATCAGTGGAGCAACCTGCAGGGAGGGAGGGGAAGGAGATTGCTGGCTGGGAGGAGAAAATACAAAAGCCTGTTCAGAACAAGTACTGCAAGAGCTTAAAAACCTCAAAAAAAGCTTTTTAGTGGGTGTGGAGCAGCTTAAGATGTCTTTAATCTTGTCCAGATGCGCCGATGTTCATTTCCCACCCTCACTTCTACAACGCCGACCCATCCCTGGTGAATGCAGTGGAAGGCCTGCACCCCAACAAGGACCAGCACGGGCTTTTCCTCGATATGCACCCCGTGAGTGAACCCACCAGGGTCCTCCCCTCACCCCAGGGACCAGCCCAGCATAGGGGGGACCCTGCCATCAGCTGAGTGGTGGCAGCACTCTGCTGTTGTGGCACTGATCCGAGCAGGTTCCATAGTGCAAAGACTGGCCAGGACATGTGCAGATAAAAATGTCAAAGCCATAAACTCATTCAGTAATTAGCCTGGCTTCTAGAGAATTGCAGAACTAATTATAAACATAATTGTTTCGATAAGCACAGTGAAACTCTTTCCACTGACTCAGGCCTATAGGACTAGGAGGTGAATCTGGCAGCAGCCCAGCTATGCCATGAGAACTGGCTGGCAAAGTCTGAAGACCACGCTGTGGCTCAAGCTGGCACCTCCATTTTTGGGCTGGCTTCTTCCATTCTCTCAGCCTGCCCATCTGGAACTGACTGCTTTTGGACTGGGCTGCTGTGTTACACCCCTCATGTACCCACAGCGTGAGGGTGAAGTCACCACTCCAGAGGGGTGATTTAGGGTGTCCTGAGGTATCACTGTCCCAGCTGCTGATGGCAAAGGGACTTTGGGATTTTCCACCCACAGCCTGTGTTGTGTGAGGTCAGTTTGTCTAAATGTTCAGTGATATTTGCTCAAGCAAAAAAAAAAACTATTTCTCTCTTGAGGTAAGGTAGACTGTGTGTCTTATCTAGACGTTGGGTTCTGACTGCTTTTTCTTATCGCAGTTATGAAAATCTAATTAAGTTTATTACAGTATCAAACACCTACTGATAACAGTACAGTTAACTGCATTTTTATCTAGCTGCAGGCTGCTGACTACAAACAGGGACAGTCCAACAAAAATTCTCTGCTTGTAAAAATGTGTTGCAAAACTGCAGAGTCATGAGAAATCAATCTCTTAATGGGTGTCAACAAGACCAGCTTTGAAGTGGGTTATTTTTCATGGTCTTGGAATGTTGGATAGGGTCTGTTGGTCCCAAGAAGTCACTAGGAAGTTACTGATGAGCTGGTTGTTCTCTTCCTCTGCAGATGACAGGCATCCCCATGAATTGCTCCATCAAGCTCCAGCTGAACCTGTACATAAAGCACGTCTCTGGTATCACGTAAGTGGTCACCTCCTAGAAATGTCCATCTGCCCTCCCTGAGCAGGGAGTTCTGCTGATGCTGAGCTTGCTGCAGAGTTTACTCTCTCCAAAGCTTTACCATGAGCAGTTGTCCTACTGCTGGAGCCAGCTGGCTCCTGTTGAAACATCAGCCATTCCAGTGACCACAAGTTCCATCCTTTAGCAGTGCAGAGTGTGCTGCCTGTTTGCTCAGCTTGGGCAGCGTCCCTGTCCCTCACCAGACAGCTGAGGGATGGAATGTTTCTCCTGGTGGGGCTGGAGCTGTTCACCTACACTGTGCTGCCTCTCAGGAGCCACCTGCAACATGGAGAGGCAAAACCCACTCTGCCTGTGGGGTAGAGAGTGAAGCCTGTGTCCAGAAGACACTTCCAGCTCTGTGAAAGCAAACAGGAGGTCTCTGTAACCAAGCTGTGTGGTGCCAGCTGTTAAATATCAGCAAGGGTGGGAGTGTGCTCTTGCTGCATGGGCTGAGGGGCAAACACCTGCAGACAGCCCCCAAGGTGCCACCCAGGTGACTGAGACATGAACTTTGGCATTCTGCTTCACTGAGTTTCATCTCCTTGGAGCCCAGGTTTGGGATGGCACTTACTGCTGTCCTTGGGCAGCTAAACCCACGTGGAAGCATAAGCTCTGCTCCTGCATGGAAAGCACCTGGTGTCCCCCAAGGTGGGAGCAGCTCACTGGAGCAGCAGGGATTGCCACCTCCTTATGCTGGTTTCCTGGCCACTGTCAGTCTGTCAGACGTGTCCCCTTAGGAAGAATTGTGGTGCTAATTGTGACCTGATCAACCATAAACCTAAGCTCCTTTTTTAATTTTCTTCCCCCCAGTCAAACAGGGAAGATTAAGCCAGTGGTCCTGCCGCTGCTGTGGTTTGCAGAGGTGAGCTGCCTTCCTCAGCCTGATTCTGCAGAGCCTCTCCTGCTTCCCCATCACCCAGTGCTGGGGAAACTCCACTTTGGATAAAGCTTTAAGCCAGCCAGACTAATTAAGCACCAACAGAAGGCTTTTCAATACTTGGCTATGCCATTAATCCCTCTAAGCTGAACAAACCCTGCACTATACTTGGTAAATCTCTGGCTCTGCCCTAGATGTGGGGTTAAATAGGGCCCTGGACAGAGCTGCCAGCATCCCTTTCCTCCTGTGGGCCAGGGAGTGCAGCCTCCAGCTGTGGGTGCATGCCCAGCTGACTCCTGCTATTTAGTAAAAGCTCTTAACCTGTCTGAATCTTGCATAAATTCCCTAATTTATGCTGGGAGGTGGTGGGAAAGGAATCATGCTGGTCTGTCTCAGCCCTGGACGGGAGGGAAGCGCGCCACTGACAACTCTGCTTTTTTGAGCAGAGCGGATCCATCGAAGGCTCGGTCCTAAAGCAGTTTTACAACAACCTGGTGCTGCTCCCGTCGGTGCTGGAGTACCTGCAGTACATCCTCCTTGGCCTGAGTGTCCCACTCATTATCTCAGCAGCTGTGCTCGTGGCAATGAGGAAGGTAAGAATCTGCAGGTGCCTGGTGGGGAGTGCTGCCAGTCAAATCAGACTCAATCAGACGATGCAGCTCGGGCTGACAATCTAACCTGTCTGAGGAAACATTGGCTGACGCCACCAACAGTCTCCTAATGGTGCCAGGTGCCAGCAGATAGCAGCAGGACTTCCTTTGCCATCTAGCAAACAGATAACACGAAGCATTTCTGGCGTTTTTGGTGCACAGCAGTGATGGAAGTGGCCTCCTGGAGGAGGAGGTATTTCTCAGCTCACCCAGCTAGTGAAGAAACAATCCTAGTTTATCAACCCAGCCTCCATAGAAGGCAGCAGCAGGTCTGTGCTGTTGCACAGATCTGCATCTCTGCAGGGTCCCAGCGTTTTTCCAGTCAGAGCAGAGCCTTCTCCAGAGGATGGAGCTAGCTGAACACAGCATGTTTAGTGAAATGCAGTTGCTGTGCTCTCACAGAGGAGACACAGCCACTGTGGCTGCTTCTCAGCCCAGCACAGATTGTGTATTTCCTTGAAACTCCCTTGCTGTGCAAACTGCTCCAAAGAGCTCTGGAAGTGAAATCCTCAGAGCCTTTGTGGATCTGGGCTTACGGAGAAGTGAAGACCTTTGAAGCCTGCTGGGAGCTGGCAGCTGGGCTGTGGGGCAGGCAGTGGGGTGAGGCTGAGCTGAGCTGTCAGGAATGGGTATAAAACAGCAGATCTGTGGCTCTGGCTCCACAGTGATCTGGTAACACTAAGCTCTCTCTACAAGCTTTAGTTCTGGAAGTAGGGATCTCACTTCCTACCCTAACCCTATATCAAAAGAAGCTGATTTAGCTTTGCACTGCAGTCAGGTAGCTTAGGCTGGCTCTAAAGCTGCAGAGGTGAAGAGGCTGCTTGTGGGGATAAAAGGCAGTTCTTGGGATGAGAGCAGATTGAGGGGGAGCCTGTGTGAGGGGCTGCCTTTGCTCAGCTGGTTCCTGCCCTTCCTGGAACACCGATGCAAACCCACCTTAAATAGTGCCAGGTTTCTCGGAGTACCACGTAATTGGATTTTAATCAAGTCTACAATTACTTAAGTGACTTAAACACATGATCCCTAATCCCCTTGTTCCTCCACACACTTCCCTGCAGGGTGGGAGTGATGCTAGGGCCCAGCATGGAGCCCAGAGCTCACCACCAAACCCTTACTGTGCTCCCAGTGTGGTCCTGGGCTGAACTGCTCCCCTTCAGCCCATGTGAGTGGTTGCTGGCAGACAGGCTGCACTCTGCTGCATGACCCCAGGGGCTCTGAAAAAGGGCTGGGCAGCTGTTTCTGACACCTTATGCAGCCCTGAGCTGGCATTTCCTCACCCTGCTTTGTGCAAGTCTTAATTCCTGGTATCAAAGAGATTTAACCATGCTAGAAAGGGTCAGGGAGAAAAGCTGGATTTTTACTCAGTGAAGCCAACTGAATATCTACTTAAGAAATATCCCAAACCCAAGCGTAAGCCAGCTGTATTTCTGTGCTCATCCAAAAGAGTCATGAAGTGTTAGAACTAAAAATCCACGCAGGAAGTGCCTGACTACCTGGCAAGTGCCTAAAAAACCTCAATGACTTCACAAATCTCTAAGAAGGCTGCAGAACACATGAACGTCTCCACCTAATGAGTAGATAAGAGGTTGTAAACTGGAAGACAGCAATTTGCAGCCAAGGTGTGTTCCTCATTTGATTGAAGTGTTGCTGATCTAGCTCTGATTGCTTAATCGTGCACAGTTCTGCCTCCCGAAGTCACAGGCTGTGTCAGAGGGGACACTGAGCGGGGACATTGTCCATACCTTCACGTGTCTGCCAGCGTGAAGGTTTCCCTGAGCCCAGCTCCTCCTTCAGGTGTCTTGTCTGCCTCTGCCTTCTGGAGGGAGCAGTGTGCTCTGAGGCCAGTGTAGATGAGGTACTGTGAAACTTAAATCTTAGTCTAGCTTATAGTGGAGCCAGTTTGAAATGCATCTGTTGGACTCGCAGCTCTGAAAAAAAGCATAATTTGTACAGGTGTAAAATATCCCAGATTCTGTAGCTCTCTGCCATTCTGGCATAAAGCTTGTGTGGTAACACTTTCAAAAGGCAAACAGACCATTTTAAAACTGGCTTGACACTGAACAAAATCTTAAATAGGACTTAGTTTAATCTAAATTTCGAAATCTTCATTAATAACTCGATTCTAGTTAAACAGTGATTTCTCAAATCTCCTCCAAAAATTGGAACCCTCATGAAATTCATGTCTGAGTGCACCATAAACCAGACTGATTGTCTTCTAGGAAAAGTGCTCTTTATTTTGGAGTAGCAATAAAAAGAGCTCAGACAGTAATAAGGCAAACCAGGCCACCTCTGCCAAAAAGCTGCCTCCGGTTAAGGGGACGGTGTTGCGGGAAGCCAGACTGTAGGTGGGTACCCACTCAAGGTAACTCGCTTTTCTCTCGTCCTGATTTGATTAAACTTCACTTAAAACCAATCAAATGAAACGTTTGCTGTCCACATCTCCCAGACACGCCCTCCTGGCGAGCTTGATGGAACAGTGTTGTCTCATGGCTTTATTCGGGGCAATCCAGATGTGTTTTAATGCTGGCACTGAACCAGGTTGCAAGCACGTGCTCTTATTGTTTCTCCTGGTGTACCTGATCTGCAGCCCTGATAACGTCAGCAGGGATCAGGGGAAAAGTAGGATTGCTGTGAGGAAATACTTTTCTTGCCTGTTTTCCCCCCCATCTCTGAGTGTTTGAGTTCCAGAGGTAAGTTTTTTGAATGGGTAGAAACTTGTTGGGATAACAGAGGTCAGTCCACTGGGTGTCACCCCTCCCCTCAACAGAGAGGCTTTCAGGAGGGGATTTCTGATGTATAAAATATCTGGGTTTGTATTACAGGAACACAAAATCACTGAGTCGTTGAGGTTGAAGGGACCTCTGGAGGTCATCTATCCCAATCCCTCTGCTCAGGCAGAGTCTCCTAGCTCAGCACCATGTCCAGATGTCTCTTAATGTCTTCAGGAATGGAGATTCCCCAGGGCAGCCTGTTCCCGTTTTTACAGTTTTCACAGGGAAAAAAAAAAAAGAAAAAGAAAAAAAAAAAGTATTTCTTAATGTGCAGCTGGAATCCCCTTTAAGTGTTTCAGTGTCCCCTTGCTCTTGTCTGCCCCTGGACACCACCAAGAAGAGCCTGGCTCTGTACTTACACCCTCCCTTCAGAAACTTGTTTTCAGTGGTAAGATCCCCCTGAACCTTCTCTTCTCGAGGCTGAACAGGCCCAGTTCTCTCAGCCTCTGCTCACATGAGAGACTCCAGTCCCTAAATCACTTCAGTGGTCCTTTGCTGGACTCTTCCCAGTAGCTCCATCTCTCTCTTGTGCTGGGAAGCCCAGAACTGAACACAGTACTCCGTGTGTGCCCTCACCAGTGATGAGCAGAGGGCAAGGATCACTCCAGGACCTGCTGGCAACACTCCCAGTGCAGCCCAGGAACCAGCTGGCTGCCTTTGCTGGCTCAGCCTCAGCTCGCTGTCCCCAAGACCCTCGGGTCCTTTTCTGCCAAACTGCTGCAGAGCTGGGTGACCTTTAGTGGGTACTGGTGTGTGGGCTTGTTCATCCCGAGTGAAAGACCTTGTACATCCTCTTGTTGAAGCTCATGAGGGTCCTTCCAGTCCCTTTCTCAGCCTGCTGAGGTCCCTCTGGTGTACCAGCCACTCCCCCAGGTTTTGCAGATCATTAATAAAGATGTTAAACAGGCCTGGACCCAGAATTGACCCCGGTGTACACTGATGGTTACTGGCTCCAACTCAACTCTCTGGGCCTGGCTGTTCAGCCAGGTTTTCAGTCCACCTCACTGCCTGCTCATCCCATCCCAACTTCATCAGCTTCCCTATAAGGTTTTTATGGGAGATGGTGTCAAAAGCCTGGAGTCCAGGTAGACAATATCCACTGTTCCCCCCTGCTCTACCAAACCAGTCATTTCATCACAGCTGATCAAGCACAGCTGCCCCTGGATGAAGCCCAGTGACTACACTTGATGATTTAATTGTCCTTCATGTGCCTGGAAGTGGTTCCTAGAATTAGCTGCTGCATCACTTTCTCGAGGATGAAGGGAGACTGACTGGTCTGTAGCTCCTGAGGTCTTCTTGATCCTTTTCAAGACAGAAGTGACATTTGTTTTCCTTCAGTCTTTGAGCCAGGACGGGTCAAAGACAACAGGGAATGGCCTTGCTGTGACACTCATCCCATCTTGGTCCATGGATTTGTGCATGTCTAAGTTCCTTAAGTGTTCTCTGACCTCATCCTCTTCCACCAAGGGTGCATCTTCCTTGCTCTGGACTTTCCCCTGGTTTCTGGGGTCCCCTGCCTCATTCAGCCCCAGGCCCTTATGGTTCCCTCCTCTTTCCTTTGTCACCTGGGTACTTAGAGAAGCCTTTCTTGTCTCTGACATTCTTGACTGGATCCAGTTGCAGTTGGGTTTTGGCTTTCCTGACTTCATCCCTGCATGCTGGGAGAGTTTCCCTATGTTCCTGCCAGGGTGCCTGTCCCTGCTCCCACCTTCCATGTGTCTCCTTTCTGCATTTGTGTTTGGAGCTCCTGGTTCATCCATGTTGCCCTGCTGGCATTTTTCCCTGGCTCGGGATGCTTGTTAGGGTGGACTGTTCTTGAACTTGGAGGAGGTGACCCTTGAATATTAGCCATCCTTTTTGCCCTGACTGCATCCCCTCACCAGAGGTCTGTAGACCTTTTTAGACTCATAGACTCATTAAGGTTGAAAATTCCTCCAAGATCCTCAAGTCCAAACTTCAGCCAAATGCCACCATGGCCAAAGAGTCTCCAGGTGTTCCTGGTGGTATCACTGCTGCCCACACTGGAGCAGCAAAGGGCAATAGTCAAAGGGTTAGACGAGCCTCACAGTCCCTCCACAGCAGCCCAATCCACGTGCCCAGCAAGCAAAAGGCTCTGGGGGGGCGGGCAGGATGGTGTCCCTGTCCCCAGCAGCAGGAAGTGACCACTCCTGTCACCTGCTGCTTCCTCCTGAGGTTCTTGCATTAATTGGGGTCAGGGCCCACGTGGTCTGTTGGAAGGTGTATCTAGCTCCTGCTCAGCGTTGAGGGTGGTGAACCTGTTCTGTAGGTGTGTTTAGGTGAGGAGGAGCCTTCTTGGTGCCAGAAGGCACCAGCTTCCATGCTTCCCCAGAGGCTGCACCTGCCATTATCCTGGGAAGGAGCGCTGCCTGTGTGTGCCACAGCTGGTGCCTGGGGCTCTCCAGGCTCTTCTGCCCCTCCGCAGACTGTCCCTGTCCCTTCCATCTTGGATGACTGTCCCAGAGCTCCTCCACACAGCTCTTCAGGCTGGGTGCTCGGGTGGTGGCACAGGTGCTGGTGGGCAGGAATGGAAATAAGCTTGTTTTACTAACGAGGTACAAAAATGAGGAGGTACAGAAATGTTCCATTCAAGAGCAGGGTCCTTGGCCACTGCAGGAGGGTTGGGGTGTGCATGCCCTGGGTGGGGACGCCGGGTGTGGCCAGGCTGTGACCTCTGTCCCTCCCCTGCAGAGAAGCGCCGCTGAGAACAGCCCCCGTCCCCCCGGCACGCAGAGCAGAGCTGCCCCCTCCTCCGAGACCACGCCGCTCCTGCACGCCGACAGCCCCAGCCAGGACGGTCCCGAGGCCTGAGCCATCTCCCGGCACGCTCCCGGCTGGGACAGCTCCCCACTGGGACAACCTCCCACTGGGACACGGCCACGCTGCAGGTGACACTGCTTCAGATCCCCAGAGCTCTCTGGACGATGAACTCCTGGACAGCTCGGCCAAGATCCTGCACAGCACAGCAAAGCTGTGGGATAGTCCTGCTGCTCAGCATTCCTGCTCATCCAGAAACAACACTGTTCAAGAGCCCTGTTTTCCCCAAGGGCCAGCCCGAGCCACTGCCCTTCTCTCCGGTGGAATGAAGATGGTTGCTGACTGATCTGAGAAGTTATTTGCAATTTAAAACTGCCTATTGCTAGGGATAAAAGGCACTTTAATGGCAGCCTTTAAAATAAATGAGGTTTGTATAGGTAGCACTGATGGGATTTAGTGATCTCTTTAAAAAGCCACTGTTCATCTCACCAAATGGAGCACGCTGTCCTGGAGCCACTCAGTTTTATTGCCACTTGATGGAACTGGACTGCACTGCAAATCATTCCTGGGTGCTGTCACTTCAGTGATGTCTGTTCCTACAGTACCTGGAGCCTGCCTGGGGTTGCTCCAGCCTTTGCATGTGTTGGAGAGTAGTGGTGACTTTTAAAGCCCCAGTTCTGTGCCATGCCCTTGTGCTCCACAGCGATTCCAGCTCACAGCCCTGTTACTTAATCTCTCCTGGCTGTAGGTGGCTGTGTGAGATAAGCCTTGGCAAAAGCTCGGTGGCACATCTGAGCTGTCACTCAGCTCCTGGCAGTTGTCCCTGCTGCCTGCTCAGCCATCTGGGATCAGCTCTTCTGGCCGTGGCCATCGGCACTGGGAGGCACTGGTCACACTGGCTGACCACGGGAAGGGGGGAGCTTCGCCCTGTCCTTGCGTGTTAATGGAGATATTTGTGCTTTGGAGAAGCAGGAATATGTGCAATTGTGAAAGTAACAATGGCCTTAAGTAGGTTTGATTAAAGTATTGCAGATTTCTGAAATGGTCTGCTGGGTGACCTGGGGCTGGATGTTACCTGGGGTGGGTGGTCTTGGGCCCCGCTTTCATGGGACGGAACCCCAAAGCCTAGGAATATTTTTGGAAAATTACTAGCCTGTAGTTGTCTATCACGCCTGCCTTGCCCACTTCCAGCCAGGAGTTTGAGAAAACCAAAGGGGCCAGTGCTGGAGCATCTGACAAGGATGAGACAGAGATGGGGAATCTCTGCTCTGGCCGGGAGCAGAGGACTTGTTGCACTGTGTGTGACATGGATGCTCATGGGGTCTGGAAACCTTTGTCCAGGACAGCCCTGTGACTTTCTAGTGGGGTAAGCAATACTTTTCTCTTACACCTCCATTCCTCTTACCGGGCAGGAGGAGCACAGGACATAAACCCAGTTCTGGGCCAGTGCATTCCTTGCTGGCCATGTCGCAGTCCTGCAGTGGGCCTAGGCTGCCTGGCCACGGAAACAGCCCTGATGGAGCCCACAACAGGGAAAGGTGGCACTTCGGTCCGTGGGCTGGACTCCCCTACATGCCTGAAGTGTGTCTTGCAGGCGTGACAGCACTGGCCAAGTCCCTTCTTCTGGTCACCTCTGCTGGGTTATCTCCGTGGCACAAATCCCCTCTGAGAGCGACTCTTAAACTGCAGCTGTGAACTCGCTGTAGCCTTGAATCCGAGTGTATCCATCGGCAAAGAGCAGCTCACAGCCACAGCCTCGGCCAGCGGCGATGGAGCCGGGAGTGGGGACACCACGGGGCACAGCAGCGAGAACACGCGTGGGCTCCCTTTGAGGGGCTTTGACGACGTTTCGGTGCAGTTGGGGTCGGACAAGCGGACAGGAGTAGGTGAGGGGCGCACGGCTCTGCGCACAGGCCCTGGCGCGTGTTTTTTGCGGCTGTGCACGAGAACGCGGCGCTGCAGCGCGGCCGGGCGGCCGCACGAGGGCGCTGTGGGGCCGCGGACGCTGCGGGACGAGGGACAGAGGGACAGGGGGACAGAGGGACAGAGGGACAGAGGGACAGAGGGACAGGGGGACAGAGGGACGGGGGGACAGAGGGACAGAGGGACAGAGGGACAGAGGGACGGGGGGACAGGGGGACCGGGGGATAGAGGGACAGGGGGACAGAGGGACGGGGGGACAGGGGGACAGAGGGACAGGGGGATAGAGGGACAGGGGGACAGAGGGACGGGGGGACAGAGGGACGGGGGGACAGAGGGACGGGGGGACAGAGGGACGGGGGGACAGGGGGACAGGGGGATAGAGGGACAGGGGGATAGAGGGACAGGGGGACAGAGGGATAGAGGGACAGGGGGATAGAGGGACAGGGGGACAGGGGGACAGGGGGACGGAGGGACAGGGGGACAGGGGGACAGGGAGGGACAGGGGGACAGGGGGATAGAGGGACAGAGGGACAGGGGGACAGGGGGACAGGGGGGACAGAGGGGGACAGAGGGACAGAGGGGGACAGGGGGACGGGGGGGATAGGGGGGGACAGGGGGACAGGGGGACAGAGGGACAGGGGGACGGGGGGGATAGGGGGGGACAGGGGGACAGGGGGGGACAGAGGGACGGGGGGACAGAGGGGGACAGGGGGACAAGGGGGGACAGAGGGACAGGGGGACGGGGACAGGGGGGACAGAGGGGGACAGAGGGACAGAGGGACAGAAGGTCTGATCCTGGGGGACAGAAGGTCTGATCCTGGGGGACAGGGGGTCTGATCTGGGGGGACCAAGGGTCTGATCCAGGGGGAAAGGGGCTCTGAACCTGGGGGACAGGGGGCCTGAACCTGGGGGACAGGGGGTCTGATCCAGGGGGACAGGGGCTCTGATCAGGGGCGACAGGGGCTCTGATCGGGGGGACAGAGGGTCTGATCCTGGGGGACAGAGGGTCTGATCGGGGGGGACAGGGGCTCTGATCCGGGGGGACAGAGGGTCTGATCCTGGGGGACAGAGGGTCTGATCGGGGGTGACAGGGGGTCTGATCGGGGGGACAGAGGGCCCCGGGCACGGTCAGAGATCCTGGGCACTGATCCCCTGCCCCGAGCCCTGCCGTGTGCCTGTCCATCGGCACGCAGCGCTCCCGTTGTTTTCCTCCTGTACTTCAGTCACCTTGTTGGCCGCTTGTGAATTTTCCAGCTCGTTTTAAAATGCTTCTCACAGCGCCGAGTCCTTCCCTGGCCCTGAGTCACTCTCCCTTGCCAATTCCCTCCGTACACGGCGTTCAGGGCTGTCACAGGCCTGGCGCAGCACGCTTCCTCCCCTGTGCCAGGCCAGGTTGAAGTCATTCACCCTCTCCAGAGGTTTTTAATTGGCCCCCACAGGCTCAGTTATCATCACAACAATCTCGATTTACTGTGGGAGCCGCCTTTCACCCGGCCTGGCACAGCCATGGGAAATGAAGGAGTCATCTCCATCCTCCAGGCACTTCATCACCCAGGGGGAGCTGTCAGGGCTTGGTGTCACTTCCCCCACGATGTGACAGAGGCTCCACTGTCTCCTCTGGAAGAGAGAAAAGAGACAGCACAGCCCCCTCCATCCACACTGGGGTAGGGTGCTTTCATAAACGCAGCACAGGGGCTTTTCCCATCCCATGTGTCCATCTCTATCCCACCTTTCCTGAAGCACCCCCAGCCTGGCCATCCTCTGGGGCTGCAGGGGTGAGGGGGCAGTGCAGACCCTCCTACCCCAGGAGCAATCTCTGTGTCATGCCCTTCACCTGTGCCCCAGGGCTCCCAGGTGTTCATCGTTAGCTGTGCTGGGTTAAAACCCTGTTGGGCACAGAAAGCTCTGCTTTGAGCTCTGCCAAGGCTCTGCTTTGAGCTCCAGCGAGTCTCTGCTCCGCTGTCTGTTTGCTCTGCTCCTCCTCACGGCAGCCAGGTCCGTTCCTGAGCTGTGGCTCTGGTCTCCTGCACACAAGGCTCCTCCAGCAGTGCAGGGTGGTGAGTGGGGCTGCTGCTGGGGTGGCTGTGGGCAGATGTGTCTCTTGGGGCAGAGCTCAGGCTCTCCTTGCTTAGGAAAACCCCAAGAAACCCCCAAACAGAGCAGCGTGGAGCTGTTGCAGTTATAGGGGTGGTATGGCGGTGTTTGATGGGGAAGTGTTTTCCTCCTGGAAGCTGTATGGTACCCAGCTTTATGTCCCTGCAGCGTGGGACTGCAGGGCCCAAAATCCAGGCAAGAGCTGCCTGGAGGAGATGAAGTGCCTTGTGGCACCTGGTTTCTCTTGCATTTGGCCACAATGAACCTCTCTGTCTGGAAGGAAATTGCTGGAGGGAAGACAAGCAGCTGGTGTGGGTTTGGAGGAGAGCCTGGACTGTGCCTGGGCACTGCAGGGTTTGCTCCTGTGCTGGTTGGGTTTAACCCTGTCTTGGGCAGGGCTCTGTGGTGCAGGACTCAGCTTAAACCCATCACCCTGCTGTGTGCAGCTCAGCCTGGGCCCGGCTCCCCGGGCTGTGCGAGGGGCTCTGTGCTGCTCTGCGCTCCTTCTCAGTGTGGCACAGAGCCGGAGGTGCTGGCAGTGCCCGGCCCTGGCCCTGAGCTGCCCTCTGTGCTTGGCCAGCCCAGCTCTGTGCAGCCTGGGCTGTCCCCAGGAGGTGCCCAGCACTGCAGGGATCCCTGCCCCTGTCCCTCCCCTGCCAGCACGGCCCGGGGACAGTGATGGGTGAGCCCAGCATCGCCCCCGGGGTGAGCCCTGCCCTGGCTATCCCCTCCTGGACAGCTGGTGAGTCCCGTGCTGGGTGTGTCACTGTGCACAGAGCAAATAAAAATAAATAGAGGCACTGGCTGACCAGGGGAACGGGGAGCTTCGCCCTGTCCTTGCGTGTTAATGGAGATATTTGTGCTTTGGAGAAGCAGGAATATGTGCAATTGTGAAAGTAACAATGGCTTTAAGTAGGCTTGATTAAAGTATTGCAGATTTCTGAAATGGTCTGCTGGGTGACCTGGGGCTGGATGTTACCTGGGGTGGGTGGTCTTGGGCCCCGCTTTCATGGGAAGGAACCCCAAAGCTTAGGAATATTTTTGGAAAATTACTAGCCTGTAGTTGTCTATCACACCTGCCTTGCCCACTTCCAGCCAGGAGCCGGGCTTTGGCAGAGAAGCCTGGGCTCTCAGGGCTGTGTTGGATGGTTACACTTGGCGGTGCTTAATGCCTCACTGAGAGAGTGTGACTGAACCTCCTTCCACCTCCTGCTCTTGAGGACACAGGAGCTTCATGTTACTGCCTTGCCACTCAGCGGAGTCAGGGCTGGACCATTTCTGGGAGTGAGCCTGTCTGTGCACAAGTTCCTCCACCCAGGGCTGCCAGAAATTCTCCTGCCCTTCCAAAAGGGAAACAAAACCCCCTGTACTTCTTGCTCTGGGCTGTTGTTTTTACCGAGGAGCCCCTGTGTACAGAGCATCCCTTTGGGATGGCCCATCCTTGCTGCTGTGGGCTCCCTGAGTCACCCCAGTGCCACCTCCTCATGGCTGTTTGTGTGCCAAACCTCGCTCTGTTGGGGCAAACCAGACTGCAGCCCCATGTGGAATCCCTGTTTCCCTTCCCCATCCACGAGGGGAAATGCCCCCATGGCAGCAGGGAGATCCCACTGAAACCCAGTGGGATCAGGGTGGTGATGTGCAGCCGCTCACATCCGTGCTCCCTGTGTTTGGGAGAAACAAGAGAAACAATTCCTAAAAAGGAGCAGTCAGATGGAAAATGGATACCAAGTGGTGCTCTGTCCCTTGAGGAACGAGGTTTGGTCCCTCAGCCTGTGGTTCCTGGGGGTTAGCACAGAGGCACACAGTGCTATTTTAGAGGCATTTCTCTTTAAAAACTTTATTTTCCTCCTGTTGTAAGTTCCTAATTTTACCAGATATAAACTGGCTTCAGATTTGATGCTGATGTGGGAAGATGCTGCTTTGGATGTGTGTGGTGCCTGCAGGATGAGGAGGGTCTGAGAGCTGCTTTATGGGTTCTGCATCCCCAGCAGCTGACACCAGGTCAGGGGCTTTGCCAGCCCCACGGGGCTCTCCTCAGGTGGAGACAATCTTCATCAGGCAACACCCCAAGGGCTGCCTGCCTGGTTCCCAGCCTGGTGATCCTTCCCACCCTCACTGTCTGCCCCTGTGGGTGCTGCTGCTGAGTGTTCCTGGGGGTATCCAGCTGCATTTCTGCCCTGAAACTGTTTGTAGCACTGTTAAAAGCCCCATCTCCCTAGGTGACCCATCTGCTTTGTCTTCCCCATCTGTTCTGGTTCCCAGACCAGCTCCTGTAGGAAACTGCCTCCTGAGCAAGCAGTGCCACAGGCAGGAGGCTTCACCTGGCGCCCAGGAGCTGGGACTGTGGTGGGTCACAGTGTCCCACCACTCCTGGTGCTGAGCACAGGGCCAGGGCCTGGAGGCCATCGAGGGGGGAGAGCTGAGCTTCCAGGGAAGGAATTTCCAGCAACTGCAGATCCATCCCCAAAGACAGCATTTCAAGGAATTACCCTCTCCCCCTCGCTGCAGACTTCCTCTGCTTTTCCAAGTAAGTCTCTGGCTCGGGGCCATTTTTGCAGTAACTGGAGCAGAGCAGATCCATGGGAACATCCGGGGCTGGAAGTTGGTGTTTTCCAGGTTCACAGCCCATGGCTCTTATCTCATTAAGTGTCCCCAGTTCCAACACTGAGCCTCTCTCTCAGCTGTCTCCCTTGGGAGCACTGTGTTTCCAGAGCTCTGGATGCCGCGAGGAGCAGGAAAACCACCTCCAGTGATGACTAAAATCATCGGTAATTAGGGGTTTTTTGAGACCTGCTTTAGCAAGCAGCAGTTGCTGGTGTTGGTAACTCAGTGCCCCCCTCATGGCAGGGCTGCTCTGGGTCCAGATGTGCTGAGCATCCTGGAGGGGTGCAGGGGGGATCCCCTGAGGGTGACCATAGAGCTTCTCTGCCCCCAGAGGGGCAGTCCCTGCCTGCCTGCAGAGAGCTGCCAGGCAGCTCGTGGTTGTGCTTCCCCCCTCTCCTGGTGATGCTGCGTTTGCAAGGTTAATTTCCATGCCCTGACGGGAACAGGGAATGATCTGGGGGCTCTGGAGGAGGTGGCCCCTCTCCCTGGCAGCCAGGGCTGAGGGCAGGGATCACGTTCCCCCTCCCCACCTGAGCAGCACTCCGTGTCCTGGCGGGTACAGCCCTGGAGACATACCTTGTGGATTTTCTTCAGCTCATAAATACTCCCCTGCCCTCAGTGCCCCCAGCAAATAAATTATCTGAAGCTACATTTCCCCATTTCAAAGCCTGGTGGAAGAAACCAGAGGGTTTAGCAGCCCTGGCTGGCTGGAGTGGTTCACATACCATGCGCCCATTTGCATTTGATCTACTTCATCCTGTGTTAAGTAATCCTTGAGAGCCCAGTGGGCTGCAGGCCCTCTTCGTGCCTGTAAATCACTGGGGCATGTCACAGGCTGGAAGTGAGCGGGGTGAGAGCATGTCCCAGCCCTTCGCGTCATCCAAAACCTCCCCCTGCCCCGGAAAAATGACCCTTGGTAGATCAGAGCTGCAGCCTGCTGGCCTGGGGTCAGCACAGGCAGTGGGGTGGCAGTGTGCCTGGCCCCACAGGTGTGTTTCCGTGTGGGACTGGAGCAGGATGCTCCCCTCGAGGGGCAGCTCCCTGGGGATGGATTTGGTGTGTGCCTTGGTCTGGGTGCCCCCAGCTCACCTCTGCTTGTGTCCCCCAGAACCTCCCTGAGCCCCCATTAACTGGGGCTGCCCTGTGGCATCTTCTGCACCTCCTGCCCTACTCAGTTTGCTTTCCATCCCTGGAATTTCCTGGGACAGAGGAGGAACTCTGCCTCCCCCCAGCCCTGCTGGTCAATAGGAGCCCGTGTGATTCCACAAGTCCCTCTTGCAGCCAGGCTACGCTCTCTGCCTTGTAATAAATCAAAGATTATTCCGCTCTTTCCATCACCTCCCCTCAAAGGTTGCTATTGCTCAGCTGTGGCCTGACTTTAATTACAAATTAAGAGCAGCTGAGCGGGCACTAGGTGCTGTTAATTGGCTTTCCAGGAAAGGTTTCAGGGGAAAGCTGAAGGCACCAGCGATTGATCTGCTCGGTTCCTTGTGCACAGCAGCTCAGCCTGATGTGTGCCCTGTGCCAGGTCCCAAATTCAGCACTCTGGGTGTCATTTGCCCAAAAACTGCAGCCAACCTCAAGGCTCCAAGGTCCTTTTTCCTCTGCTAATTGAAGCCTCAGGGGCTCAGACTCCCCCTTGCCTGCACTGGGATGGATTTTTAGCTGCTAAGAACAAATTCCAGGGGAGGATGCTGGAACAAAGCAGATGGGCTGATTCTGGAGGTCAGAGCGAGGATGCACTGCCAGGCATCATGTGATGAAAACACACTTACTGCTCCAGCAGCTGTCAGAGCCCAAACAGATGAGGCAAGGTGCCCAAGGAGTGTGCAGGGATCTCATTTACCTGGTAATTAATGGAAATCGTGAAACAAATCAACACATGCTCCCCGTGGAGAGCTTCACGCTCTGGTTTCCAGCTGCTGGTGGGGAGCTGGGCAGGGCTGTGGGCTGGGACAGGGCTCTGTGCCCGTCACTCTGCCCCTGGTAGAGCCCCCGGTTATTTGAGGTGTCCCTGCTGGCACAGCAGCCCCTCCCTGCCCCCCTGTCATTAGGGCACCGCTAATTGCTCGGGGACCCCGGCGCTGTCACCGCCCCGGCTGGTGCCCTCTGCGGGGTGGGAATGAAGATGTTGGGATGAGCCCCATCCTCCCGCTCCGATCCTGCTCGGCTGATGGTGTCGCAGGCGATTTTGGTGGCCCAGCCCTCCTGGGCGGCGCGGGCAGCTCCGCCCGGTGCCAGCCCTGCAGGGGCAGGTGGCAGCCGGGCTGGCACCCACGCCTTTCCTGCTGGACAGAAACCCCGTCCCGCTGCAAAAAGGCCGTGCCATTTCTTCTTGCCAGTTAATTCATTTGGCTCGGTTTAAATGTTAAAAACGCTCTTTGCTGGGTTGTTTTTTTAATATTTCCTTGCAGAGCAGCAATGCGCTCTGCGGGGCTCTCGGACAGGAGCAGGGATGCTCGCTGTGCTGCAGGGATGCTCGCTGTGCTGCAGCGATTCGGGACAGGGCTTTGGTTCCCTGCCTTCTTGTTTATTCACTGCGTTGAGAAAGGGTTTTGCAAAACAAAGGCTTTCAAACAATTAATGCCAATCAGACTCGCTGACAGCCCAGCCCCCGGGCATGGGCTGAGCTCCCCACGGCTCTTGGGGGGGGGAAATAACCCCAAAATAGCACAGGTGAGCACAGAACTCACCTCGTCAGCCTCCTGCCAGTAGTTAGCAACTGGCAGAATGCCTGAAGCATAAGGTTTGTGATCCCTTCCAAAAATTGCATCTGAATGTTAAGTGAAGTATAGTAAATGCCAAATCCCTTTTGAATCTTGCTTAAAATCTCAGTTAAAAATATGCAAGCGACCTTTCTGTCTTTCTGAAAAGCTCTTTGCTTCTGGAAATTTACAAAAAAAAAAAAAAAAAAAAAAAAGGGAGAAAAGAAACCAGAGCAGCAATCTCTTGCTGCTGGATAAAAACAGATATTCTTGAGGTTGTGGGAAGGGGCACAGCTTTCCTGGGCAACAGAGGTGGGGCAGGGCCCCCTTGGCAGGCTGGACTTGAGCAGATCATTGAACTGCTGTAGTAAACCTCTCCCAGCTATCCTGACAGGAGAAACTACAGAAGCTCTGCCTGAGGGATTGGTGGGCTCCTGCTCTCTCTGATATCCCTCACATTATAATTAAGAGATAATGTCAATGGAATAAAACATTGTCTCAGGATAATGGTCTCCTGCTGCTGCAGGAGCGTCAAGGTGAAGTCAAATCATTTATCAAAAATGAATGTTGAGGCAAGTCTGGGACGTTTGTTTTCACAGCAAGAGGCATCAATCCTGGAACAACAGTATTCCAGAGCTTTTATTTCTCCTGTGCCTGGTGATTGATGCCAGTGCATCATCGTGCCTGAGAGCCGGGGGGCTGAGTGATGGGCTCTCCTGCCAGCTGCATTGACCAGGGGGCTTTTGACTTGCTGGAATAGATAACAGTAAATCCAGGAGTGCTGGACTGTGCATCACAAAGTGGGATGTTTCCTTCCAAAGGTGAGCAGGGCCCTGTGTGGGCTGGCCCTGCCTGGCCAGGGTGTGTTTTGGGGCTGTGCCTGCCCTGCTGCTGCAGCTGTGGGAGGGCTGCTCGCTCATTTGCCATGCAGGGCTAACCTCAGAGCCTGCTCCCAGCCCAGCTTCACACTGCTTTGAGGGTTTTTGGGTCCCCTTCTGAACAGTGGGGCTGAGCAGCTCACTGGCTTTATGCGTTTATTGAAATACTGCTGAGCATAAATACTCACAACCTCCACAGAGGTGTGGGGAGTGTCTGTGGATCCAGGTCCTTCAGCAGGGGCTGGGGCAGCCTCAGCCCCATCCCTGGCACCCAAAAGGGGCTGGGAAAACCATTCCTGTGGGACACAGCACCAAAAAGGGCTGGGAAAACCATTCCTGAGTGACACAGCACCAAAAAGGGCTGGGAAAACCATTCCTGAGTGACACAGCACCAAAAAGGGCTGGGAAAACCATTCCTGTGGGACACAGCACCAAAAAGGGCTGGGAAAACCATTCCTGAGTGACACAGCACCAAAAAGGGCTGGGAAAACCATTCCTGTGTGACACAGCACCAAAAAGGGCTGGGAAAACCATTCCTGTGTGACACAGCACCAAAAAGGGCTGGGAAAACCATTCCTGTGTGACACAGCACCAAAAAGGGCTGGGAAAACCATTCCTGTGTGACACAGCACCAAAAAGGGCTGGGAAAACCATTCCTGAGTGACACAGCAATTGCTGCTGCTCGGGGCTGGGGAGAGCAGCAGCCTCTGCCTCCCATCCTCAGTTTGCATTGGGAGAAATTGTGAGGTCAACACTTGAAACTGAATATGTGTAAGTGGCAATTAGACTTGAAGCCAAGTCCCGGGAGGGTGTGCATAAGCTCTTTCAGGATTTTTTTTTTTTTCCCTCCTGGATTTGTTAGTGGAGAGAATTGCAAACATTTGGGCTGCAGAGGAACACAAGTGCTTTGTGCTGTCTCCAAATGCCAAATCTGTTTTTCTGAGGCAGGGCTGGTGCCTCCTGCTCCTGTCTGTGAGACCTGAGAGGGGGCAGTCCCCTCTGCCAATGTGCTCTCCACGGTTCCGTGCCTTTTGCAGGAGAGGCAGAGTCATTAGGCTGGAGCAGAACTTTCTTAGACAGGGTGGTCCCAGAAGAACTAATTGGAGGTGATTTTGACTCATTATATACTCTTAAACTTAATGTAAACTTAAAAATTACATACTCCTAAATCACGGGCTCCTTGCACTACTCAAGGGATCCAAGCCCTGTGGCAGCAGGCTGTGTCCACCAGTTTGCTCAGTTTACTGGTGCTGTGAGTCCTCCAGTGCAGCCTTTTGCACTGAGAGGCCGTCAGCAGCTTGGGCCAGGACAAGGATGGGATGCACGTGGACTTCTGGGTGCAGATCCTGCCTTTTGAAGCTCTGGGTGGTCCTGCTCCCCTCCAATGACTCCCAGATGTGTGTGACCACCTCGGAGGAGTTGGGCAGGGCCAGTGCATCCTGCTGGGGGTGGCTCGGCCAGGACAGGGGCACGTTTTGGTCGGTTTTTTACTGTTTTCTCTCGTTTGCTGCCTGTAGGAAGGGGCAGGGGCCATGGAAAACGCTCTCTCTTTTAAGAGGTGGAATGATTTGGAGCATGGCTGGGTTTTGCTGCCCAGCAGCTTGCACCAGGATAGACCCAAGTTAAAAAAAAAAAAAAATGTAATTAGATTCTTCAGTTGAGAACCCCAAATCCATGCATTTGTAAGAGGGTAGTGGAGGCAGAACTGGTTCTCTATCTGGGATGGAGGACAAGGAATCAGGAGCTTATAACTATAATTCCACTTGTGTAGCATTGGGCAGGTTAACTAAAAGAGGGAGGGAAGGAACTGCATTTTCTGGGCTGGTGTTAAACTCTGAGGCCAGGGAGCTGCAGCTTGTTTGAAAAGGAACAATTTCTCTCTCTTTCCACTCACCCTCAGGGAGGGGGCACTCAGGCTAAGCTCAAATGTGAGGTGGGCACTGGAAAAAACCAGGGGAAAGCCTTGCCCTGTGGCTGCCCACCCCGGCTGAGGCACAGCGAGCTCCTGCAGCACAGCCAGATGGTGATTGAGCCAGGAAACGATTGATGCCAAGTGAGGGATGCTCAGGGCAGCCCGGGCCCCCAGCACCTTGTGCTGGGCATTGCAGGAGCACAATTGCCTGTCAGGTGTGTGTGTGCAGGGCTGTGCCTGCTCCTAGCACCAATAAAGATGTCAAGCTGCTGTGTGTGGGGAAATAAATCACAGCATTATTTTCCTGCCCACGGCATCAAGGTGTCTTCTGGTGCAGCGTGAGGGGGAGCCAGGGAGGGGCAGGCAGTGATTTTGGAGCTGTGCTGGGGATGAGGGCTGCTCTGCCACCCACGCCAGGCACTGCTGCCTGCAGCCCCTTCCCACCAGCCCTGACATGGCAGGCACATTCTTCTCTCTCTCAGGATTTTTTCACAGAGGAGCACAGAGAGAAGAAAGAGAAAACAATTTCTATTTCTGCTCCCTGTTTTTCCCATGTGGAATGTGTTTGGAGAATTGTTTACCTGGGGTGATTGCCTGGTTGGGTTCTGGTGAGGATTGTTTGAGCTGATGGCCAATCCAACCCACCTGTGGCTGCACTCTCAGAGAGGGGCACGAGTTGTGAGGAGTTAGATATGGGAGCTAGAACAAGTAGGTTTGCACTTTAGTATCTCCTGTAAATACTATATTAATGTGTTATAGCATAGTTCTAATAAAGAAATCATTCAGCTTCTGAGCTGGAGTCACACATCAGCATTTCCTCCCACCGGGCTCACCTGCATTTACAATACCTGACTGCTCTGGTTGTACCTGGCCACTGGCCTGATGCACCCAGCAATTTGGGATGTGGCCACCAGCTCACCCATCACTGTGGCCTCGGGGTGGGCACGAGCAGCAGCTGATCTCACCTGAGGTTGTCTCCCCTCCCCTTCGCTCTGCAGCGGGAGGGCATGGCCATAAGATGCTGCCAGGGCCTGACAGTGGTCAAAGAGTAACAGAAGAGGTGGAAAAGTTGAAATGATGAGGTGCTTTGAGGCAGGCCTTCGCTGTCAGTGTGAGGCAGCAAGCCCTGATTTAAGCAGCCCCCTCAGTATCTGCCCTACACCGAACAAATCCATTTACAGGGTCTTGTTTCTCCTCGCTGTTAAACTGCCAGAGTTCAGAGACGATCCCTTAAATGTTAATGGTGCAGGAATTTGGAAACTTTCCCAGAGTTGCTAGGGGAGCTGTGCAGGAATATGTCTGCTGTGCTGGTGCAGTTCAATTTCCTGCTGAACATCAGGCAGGCTGTTCTCGCCTACTGCTTTGTAATTAAAGTGCTGAAAAACCATCACTCTCCCAGGTTTGCTCAGCTTCACCCCGGGCGGGGGCCAGCCCTGTGCCTACCTGCGAGGAGGACAGCTTGCAAAATATTTATAGATCAGCCCCAGCCTGCTGTCATCCCTCGAGCTGTCCCAGAGCTTGAATGGGGCTGGGGAGCTGCCTCTGTACCCTGGGCTGGCTGAAAAACCCCACAGTCCCACTCTGCATGCCCTGTGCTGCCATCCGTGGTGGGGTCAGACCCTCAGGGCACGCTCTGAAGGTTTGCCCCCATCCCTCAAAGAGCTCAGCATCAGGAATGTGGCAGGGAACCTCTGTGTGCGACCAGCAGAGTGGGTTTGGGCCCTAGCCAGGAGCATCAGAGCTTCTCAAGAGCCTTTTGCAGGTGGTTTGGTGCACGCTGCTTGGTTCCATCTAAGCTGAGCTCAGGGTGATGACCCTGGCCATGAAAGGTCATTGTCTCACTGCTTCCTGCAGTGGGATGGGGTCAGTGTAAATGCACCAAATCCCTGCAGGGCAAAATGCACAGTCCCACGCTGGGCATGCCAAGTTTCTTCATCAGTGCCCTGCTCACAGCACAGGGTGTCTGTGCCTGGAGCAGCCTCCTTGCCAGAGCTGCGAGGGACGTCCTGGCAGGGCAGCAGAGCCTCCCACCTGTGCTGAGATGGGGACGCATCCTGCTTTGGGAGCAGCGAGAGCCAGCTGACAGCACCAGGGGAAGGAGCTGGTTTCTGGGGAAAACAAGGGCTTTGAAAGGAGCCACAAGGGCTGAGCTGGCATGGCCTCCTCCAGCTCTTTTGTCTCTAAACTTGGATCTGACTCTTTCCACCATCTCGTTAGGAACAAGTGCTTGGCCCAAGTCTCATGGCAAATTTTGACATTTTAAAAATTGATGCCTTTTCTGCTCATAACTTAAGCTGTCTAGCTTATCAGAGACATATGGAAAGTTTATTGCATTCTTATTGCAGATCCAGCCAAGAGAGCTGACTAATGAATGTGATTTTATTATTCTTTTATTTATTTATTTATTTATTTATTTTCGTTAGGACTTGGCATGGAAGGCCTCCTCCAAAAGGGATAGCTTTGGGTCAAGAAAAAAATCCCCAGAAGTTTTTTTTTCCTCTCTGTCCTAACAGTTCAGCTTGGCAAAAGCCACAGCATGTGTGATTTGGGGGGGTGGAAAGTGAGGCACAGGCGGAAATCAGGGGTTTGCAGGAGATTTATTGTGCTGCCCATGACAATCCCAGCAGCCGCTGGCAGTGTGGGACCCTTGGTGCTCCTGCTCCGTGTTGTGGGCAGGGAGCATGGATGGGCTGCCAGGATAAATTGTGCAGATTCACAGGAAGCCAAGGTTTTGTTGCTTAGATCAACTTGGGGTTGATTAAACAAAGGAGTGGGGGTGCTAGTGTCCTTGGAGGCCTGCAGCAGCTGGGGCTGGGAGGGTGCAAACTCGTCTGTGGCTTTTGGCAGCTGAGGGAAGCGTGAAACTCCTTGGGGGCTGCTTTGGGTGAGCTCAGCTGGGTGCCAGGTGTGAGGGAATGGAAACAGCCTTGGGCTGGCCCCAGACCACACTGCTGGGGACCCTCCTGTGCCCCCCACCCTGACCAGCACCTTCCCCTGGCCTGGACATCTGCCCGCGTGCAGCTCTGTGGGTGGTTTTGGGTTGAAAACAGCGTGTTTCTGTTCTGCTGCAGTGCTTGGAGAGGCTGGCTCTCTCCTCCTGTGCCTCTCCCCTCCCTTTCGGTGCCAGGTGTCCCCGGAAGGTTCAACCCGCACATCTTCAGAGCCCATGCTGTAGTTACACGTTTTCCAGCCCAAACTTGTGCTCAGAAGATGCTCCATCCCTTCCAGCCATGCCCTGGTAACCTGAGGGCGGATCTCCCTGGGTTTAACCGCTGTGGGCACGAATTTTAGTTTTTCCCCTTGTAGGAACCACTCACTTCGGCTTTGGGCCCATTTGATTCATGAATTCAGTTGGTTTTAACTCACTGCTGGTTTCCCACTGCTCACATCGCCCGCCTGTGCCTCCCCTCTGCTGCTCGGTGGTTTGCGGTGCCCGCTGGGACGATGACAGCAGCGCTGCAGAATGCAGGGCTTGGCTGGGCTCTCCTGCTTTTACTGCCTTGCATAATGCAGAGATCTCCAGCCAGGCTCGTCCTGCACTGCATCTCAGGTTTCCTGGCTCCTTCCATCGCCTCCTCTGGTGGTGGTGGTGGCCTTTTCCACTCCCTTCTGCCCCCTTCTCAGCTCTCTGCTGCTCTTCTACCATCTATAGGCAAAATCTCTGACTCACTGCTTGGTGCTTTCCTCCCTTTGGGCTGCTGGCTTTGGCATAATTCCCCCTTGCTGCACCCATTGCAGGGGGTAGCACACACAGGGCGCTTTTCTGGGAGAGGGTTTTCTTCACAGCACACCAGGAATCAGCCTTTGGCTGGTTTTACTCCTATTTGCTACATCTATATCCCGCTTTTGTGAGACGTGAGAGGTGTGTTTCCCTGTGGAGCCCGGTAAATCAGCTCTGCGTCCTCCCTGGGTCTCTTTGGAGGGCACTTTTGGGGTTTTGGGTGTGTTGGTAGGTCTTGGCAGGGCAGAGCTTCCCTGCAGGGCTGCTGGGCGAGGCAGGGGAGATGTTACACCCCGTTATCTCTGCAGCCCTTGCTCCTTGTGGCTCCACACCCGGAGCTCTGCCTGAGCCTGGGGTTGCTCTGCTCCTCATCCCTGCTCCTCCTGTGCAGCGGCTCAGTGCATCCTTAAACTTGGATCCTCACAGCCCGGGCCATCTGGTGTGTTTTAGCCCTACAAAGAGCCATTGTTTGCTCCGGAATCCGTGCTCTGGCGAGGTAGCTCTGCTTCTGGAGCGCTCCGTGGGCTTTGCCAAGGGTCCTTCTGCTCGGCTGGCAAGTGCAGGTGCCTTCGGAGCAGCCTTTGTCCCTGACAGTGGCATGGCTTGGAGTCTCTTTTCTTGCTTTCCCTTGTCTAATCACAATCCTGAAGTTTCCCACAGTGAGATGTGCCCCTGTTCTTTGTCAGGGATGGGACCTGGGGCTGATCCCTGCCTGGCTTTCAGTGGGAGCACTGTTCTGAGCTTTGGGCTTGAAATGTCTTTTTTTAGCACTAAATCTTTTCATGTCCTTTAGCATCAAATCCTCAATGTCGGGGTCTCAGTCAAAATGCATTGCCCAAAGCAGGACCCTTGTGCAGAGGGAAGCAGAGGGTTAAAAGCAGAGCCCTGCTGCCAGCTGGGGACACTGGTGCATGACAAATGCGGCTTTCGCATTTCCCTCTGCAAATGAGCCCATAGTCAGCCTAATTTGGGAGGGAGCCGGCTCTGAACCCGAGTGACTCAGAGGAATTTGCTCTGCGCCCCGGCGGGGCTGCGCCAGCCGCGCAGGTTTCATTTGTAAATGCTGACACATGGCATTTCCTCACCGTCTCGTTGGGAAGGGCGGCGTGTCTGCCGGCACTTCCAATTTGTCACTGTCAGGGCCGGCCCCATCTCCTGCTCGTCTCTGAAATGCCTTCTGATCGCTGCTGAGGCACTTATTGGCATATAATTTATCATTTAATATTACCAGAAGGGTTTCTTCTGCAAACATCCCAGAAATGATTACCCAGATAACGTCTGGTAGCTCTTCCTTTCACCTGCAAAAACCTCCCGGTGTCTGTTTGCTGCTCTCCTGTAGTGCTGGGGAGAAAAACTGCCCTTGATGTGATGTCTCCTTCACCAAAAAGCCTTGATTAACACCTGGCTGAGGCTGCCTGAGTGCAGCAGCTCCCTGTGCTCTCGCAGAGGATTTTGCATTAGGGACTCTTTCAGGACTGCACCGTTGGCATCTCTTATCAGGCAGCTGGGGAAAATATTTCCCCAGACCTTATTCCTCTCTATGGAAAAAGGATTTGGGGGTGAATAAAGGCCACCGTGGTGCCTGGGCATTCCTGGATGGTGTGAGGGGGCTGGTTCTGGGATGCTGTGCCCTCAGGAATCGAGAATTTTCTGTATTGCTGTCGCAGTGGTGGCAGCTTGCTCTTGCAGAGGGGCGCTGAGGTATTGCTTGACACTCGGGGAAAGCAAATCTGTCCCCAAAGGCTGGCACAGAGAGAGGGCAGAAGGCACCTGGGCTGCTGTCCTGGTTCAGAGCCCTCTGGTGCAGCAGCAAAGGCTGATCCTGGTGGTCCCCAGCTCCTGCTGGTGCTCCCAGATGCACCACATGGACACTGGGAGGAGGCAGCTGACCCACACACAGCTTTCCCAACTCACAGCCAAAGGTGGGATGTGGGAGAAGCTTTTGGGGCTAAAACATCTTATTTCTCAAAAGGGGCATTGCAAACATTTCAAATGCCACATCCCTCGGGGCAGGGGTTGGTGTTGCCCCAGCACAGCCTCTCCCCTCGGGCTTGTTTTGGCTGCTGCTCTCTCCATCTCCTCCGGAGTCCTGGGCTCAGCCAGGCACTCAGTCCCAATCCCTGCTGGCGTCCTGACTTGCACAGGTCAGCTTTCCTTGGGAGCTGGCTCGCGGTTTTACAGTCTTGCTTTATTAGAGACATGAAAGTGATTTTTGTTGTTGCTGCTTTATGAGCCAGACTTCAAAGAATGCAATTACGCAGAGCGGGCGAAGACCTGCTGGTATCTCCTGGAAATCTGTGGAAAACCACTTCCCTCCAGAGCTCATCGCACAGCCAGGCTGCACCACTGCTGTTTTCATTGCATGTGCAGATTTCTGAGAGAGATGGCACTCAGACAAGGTCTTTGGTGGCTGTGGTTAATTGTTCCTTGGTTGGACATCCTCACCCCCTGTGACGTTTCAGCTGGATGCCAGTGCTGGGTGATGGCTTTAGGGCCGGGGAGCATGAACTTATGGGAGACCAAAGAGCCAGTGCTGGGGAATCAGCTCAGAAAAGAGCAAAATGGCTGGAAAAGGGATGTCTTTACCTGCAAAAGCTAGGCAGTGTTCCTGCTGCAGGCAGATAGTGTTGCAGCCACAGTTCTCTCCCTCTCTGCATTGCCAGGGAAAGGTGCCAGCTCTCCACCCTGCCCTGAGCAGCTGAACAGGGCAGGGGACCCTGCCTGAAACACAGGCAGTGCTTGTGGTGGGTGTGGGGTTGGTTCCCATCAGGAAGTGTCCGGGATCCATGACATCTTGGTAGTTTTTTTAATTGCAGGGGGATTGTGCTCTCAAGTGTCACAGGAAAGCCAGCTTTCCTTGTGGTCCTCAGCTTCCTAATGGAGATATTCCCCTAAAATCCCTGCCTAGCTTCCCTATTCCCAAAAGCAAATCCTGGGCATTGGACAGCTTCCCAAAAGCAGACAGCTCTCTCCCTCCTGGCTTCATTCTGCTCCTTCCCAAGGCTGTAGGTGTGGGGATCTGAGCCTTTTATCAGCTCCTGTACACCAGGAAATTTTGTAAGTGTCTGAGAAGACCCTGAGGCTATATGAAAGTTCAGCTCGTGATTCATTTCCTTCCTATTCAGGGATAGGCTAATTTGAGAGTATGTGCTAAACATTAATTACTTTCCTTGCCATGCTTTCCTAGTCAGGCATCCTTTCCCAGATGACTTTCTGCTCACTCGGGTCCAAGGCCATAAAAGCTTCCCTATTAGGAAAGGAAATATTTTACATCAGGTTTATACTGTATGCCTGAGGTCATCAGAGGTACAAATCGAGTGGCAGAAATACACACTGAGCTCTCCTTCCTGCATGAAAAATGAATCAATAACTCATTGATTTAAATTAAAATGTCTGCCTTGCAAAATGCCTCTGAGTGCTAATATTTGTAGCCCCCGTGTTTTGCAGTGGTGATTGGAAATCCACTGCCCCTGTAGCATGTTCAGGGATCCATCTCTGCTAACAGCATGTGATTGCTGACACCCAGGAAAAAAACCTGCCTTCCCTTCCCCTGGAAGGATCCAGCAAGGTGAACTTCTGGAAATTGCTTCTCCTGGCACATGAATTATGTATCGAACAGGTGGCAGTCAATATATCTGACTTCTTCATGAGGTAATTAAGAATAAATGTGGGAATTCAGGCAGAACTGTTGCCCTGTGCAGGAGGGGAGCGTAACAATGTGCAGCCAGCTCTGGGGGGAAGGGGAGGGGATGCTGCAGGGGAAGTACAGCTCAGGGGACCTCTGTTGGTCCCACTGCTGTCTCCATGTCCTTCTGGTGCTGGCCCCAGCTGCTGTTTGCTCTCCCATCTGCCTGCCCATAGTGGGAGTATCCTGCTTTTTCCTGAATTCATGGGGTTATTTGCTGCTCTGCTGTTCCTGTGTGTGCTGCCAGCCCTGGATGCTGAAATGAGACTGAATCCAGAAGCCTGGATGGGGTCACTGTCCCCAGACTGCTGGGTTTGGAGTGGCAAGGAGGATGGATCCTTTAGTGCTGTCTCAGTTATCTTGGGATAGCATTAACTTACATTTAAAAAATCCAAGCATTCCTCTCTGCTCAAAGTTCTTGAGAGTTAATTGAAAAGTAGCTGTATTAGTGAACACATCCATGGTCATTAGCAAACAGTTAAGTAACTAATTTTAAAGATTTATGGTGTTGGTAGCAGGTAAATTATAGTCTTCAGAGGGTTTTCTTGCAAATGAGCTGAAAATAAGGTTTATTCTAGCCTCGGGGAAACATAAAGGAAATGCATTTAATGACCACAAATTGTATGTGCTGATGGTCTCAATAAGATATTTAATGACTACTTGAAATGTTAGCAATTGGAAAAGCACAACAGCTTTAACAGCATGCCTGGGTTCCGTGTCCTCTCCACGCCCTGGCTGGTAGCTCCAGGACTTGCCACCTCCAGGTGACCCACAGGACCCTGGGGGAAGGACGTCCCCCTCTTACCTGGTTAGGGTGAAGCTGTGAGGCATTAAAACGAAGCGTTGGCCTTTTGTTTTCCAGCTTTGGTTACAAAACCCTGGTGGTGTCCACCCGTGACACGGGTTCCGGTCTGGCTTTTGCAGTTAAAATAATGTTTGGGCTGGCAAGGGAAGCCCTGAGTGTGCTCGCAGGGGAGAGACACTGCTGCACTTGCTGGGAACTGCTCTGCTCTTTATTTCTGCTCCCTGCCCGCACTGGCAGTGCTGCCCGGGCTGGGGGCTGTGTCAGGCTGGGATGGGTGACAGGAGGTGGCAGTGGGGTCTCCTGGACCTCCTCCCTCTCTGCCAGCACTGTGGCAGGGAATGCTGAGAGCTGTCGGGCTGGCTGCCACCCACACGTGGGCTCCTAAATCCCCAATCCTGATTTTTACCCCAAAAATCCATGCGTGAATAAGAAGAGCACTGAGGCAAATAATGAACAGCTCTGGGTCCAGAGAAGCCATAGATGGTCCTAAATGATTGAAGAAGGCAATTTTCCTAACGGAGCTGCATGCCCCTGGAAGTGATTAGTGCCTGAGCAGAAATGCATCACTTAGCTCCTATTATTTAAACATAAGATACTTGAGCAAGCACACAGAATGTTGTTTGCTGTAAATTCCTTCCCTCATTTGAAGGAGTCGTTATTTACACATGCAGTGTGTGTGGGAGCTTCCTCGCCTGCTCCTGGACCCACATGGAATATAAATGACCACGTTTCTCCTTGGCTCCATCTGAGGGCCATCTTCCCTGCATGTTAACTGTTAATTATAGGTTACATTTACATCATTAAGGTTTATCTGCAGTCCTTTCCTTCCCCCTGTTAAATCACTGATGCATTTTGCACGGTTTAATTCCCCCGGCTTTCCCCTCCTTGTCTGTGCAGCTGGGAGGGAGGTGGGAGCAGGACTGGGCTCTGCTGGGATCGTGGAAGCCAAACGGTCTGGATTGGTACGGACCTTAAAGACTGAGTTCCAACCACCTGCCGTGGGCAGGGATGGCACCTGCTGGACCAGGGTGCTCAAAGCCCTGTCCAAGCCTTGTCCAGTGCCCCCTTGAGCCCTTCCAGGGCTCGGGGGGGATGACCCCACCTAGGAAACACCTGGTGGGACGTGGCACTGATGCTCTTGCCTCACTGCCTGCCAAAAACACCGCGGGGAAGTGCGGGATCTGTTGTTGTTGTTGTCGGGCCTCACCCCCTGGTTGGGGTGGCCCGGAAAGGTGGAAAAGTCTTCTCCTCCAACCCGTGCCTCCAAAGAAAGACTCAGTAGTCTTCAGTCGTCCGGTCTCAAGGTAGTTTATTGTGTGTTATCTAAAAGATTTCTCCCTGAGCTGCTGTGGTCCGTTCAGCAGTCAGGCAAGGGCACACACTGACTCCCAGGGGGCTGGTGCCCTCTTTTATATCATACATTACGTATCAGATGTTTACAGTTTTTCCCCAATGCCCGTCACCTGTATTGAACAGTGACTTTCTACTCTAAACCAGTCTGTGAGTGCCAACATCACCAAGAACATGGAGGTTAGGAAGAAGAAGGAAAGAGGACAGGGCACACCCAAGTCCCTCCATCTTAGAACTTCTGACCCCCATGTACAAAACTCAGACCCCTCTGTACAAGGCCTAAAACCCCCCTGTACAGCACTCAAAAACTCTTCCTCTCACTTTGTGACTACTTCTACTAAAATATCTAAACTTTTGTGATTTCTTGTTCTTGCTGCAAGGTTGGTAAATTGTTCCATGGGTCAGGTTCAAAGCCACAGGGGTCTGTGGCTGCATGCCGGGGTCTCAAATGCTTCTGACCTGGGCCCGGAACGTCCAAGAGTGTCCAAGGTTCTGACAGGGAAGTGCTTGAAAAGTAGAGATGCTCTGGGTGAGCAAACCCTGCTGCGCGGCACAGGTGAGGGGCTTGGGTGGGAGCCCTGCTGCGGAGCTGGGAGAGCTCCAGCTTTAATGAAGAGGTGTTTCCTGGGCCTGGGAACGTGCCTGGCTCCGGCAGACTGTTAAATAAGCAGCTCCTTCGCAGGGGAAGATGCCTCGAGGGATGCGCAGCTCGGCTCCTCTCTCCCCACAGCTGCAATTAAGCTCTTGTCAGCCTGGAGCCGCCGGGGGCTGGGGGAGATGGACGGCGTTCCCTCGGCTGCTGGTTAAACAATTTGTATTTCCACTCCCCATTAATCGGTGTAAGCCCTGGCAGGGGCTGCTTCCCACCCTCCTGGGACAGGGTGGCCTGCGGGAGGCTCGTCCAGATGCTGAGTCTTCCTTTTCCGTGGGGATCAAAAAGCTTTCCATGCCTTTATTTTTGGGTGGCTGACTTTGGAGTGCTGTGATTCTGTGGAGGTCTGAGGGCTGACATGCTCCCCCAACACTGGCATGGATTTGGGGTGTCAGGGGCTTGGTCCCCATCGTGTCCTTGCAGCAGGGCAGATCCCAAAGCTGTGGGAAGCCAGGGATTCCTCACTTGGCTCTCTCTGTGTGTGCTGCCTGTTTATCTTGACCTGCAAACAAGATTTTCCTGGCTTTAGAAAACATGTCTGTTCACCCTGTCTCCTTTTCTTTGCTCCTGGTGGATTTCTGCCATGCCTGAAAACCTGTTCACATAAAAACATTAAAGGGAGCAAATTATCTAAGAGCTGGGAGCATGGGTGGGTGAGGCAGCTGAAGGCCAGATATGTGGGTTTTGGCCATTAAGCTGCTTATCATGCTTAATATAGCAGGTGATATCTTCAGTTTCTCCACAAGCTTGGAGCAAGAACCAAGAAACAGAAACTGGTTCTCATCAAAAATCTTAGTTTCACTAGACGCTGCCTTGAAATGGATTCCTTTAAATACGTGGCCTGAGTTCTGTGGGTATTTGCTGGAGGAACTGCCCCCGTTGCAGATGTGTGGGAGGTGGCAGTCGCCAGGCAGATGCTGCTTCTCCTTTGTCCCACACCTGGCCAGGTGACAGGAGCTCTGGGACACCCCATGTGCCCTTCAAGAGCTCCTCCGTGGGCTGCAAGTGCCATCTTGATGTTCCCTCATCCCCAGGATCTGGTCAGAGCACCAAGCTTTGGTAAAGGTCTTATGATCATTGGAGGTTTAGGAAAATGAACCTCACCTTCCAAACTCTGCTTTTTTAGGTGTCCCCTTAACTCTCCTGGGCTCTGAGTCTGGGTTGAGCCAGAGGGATGCTGACTGGGTCCCCAGAAGCCAAAGGGTTGTGCTTGGGCTGTTCACAAGTTTTTCAGCTGTGTTTGTGAGAGCACAGAGCCCCTTGGGTGACTCTGTTGGGAGGGAGCTGTGACAGCCCTTGATGGTCCTGTGTGGGGTGTGAAACAAAGGTCACAGCCCCAGCAGGACCCTGCAGAGCCCTCCCGAGGCAGACACTTAAACCCTGCAAATCTTCAGTCCCGTTAACATTTTTGCTACTAAAGTGACCATAAAAACTTCAAGCAGAAATGTTTATGTGTCAATAAACAGAGAGGCGCCTGCTGTGTGCCAGCTCTGCCAAGCAGGGCTCGTGTCCCAGGAACAGGCTGACCTGGGAGCTCTGTCTCATGTGCAGAGACCTGCCAGGTCTCTGAGGTCCCTCCAAGGATAACTCTTCCACTGCAAAAAGTCCCATCCTACAGCTGGTAACTCCTTGAAGTGTTTTGGTGCTGGGGCGTGAATCATCGCTTCTGCACGTTCCCTCCAGCCATAATTCCACGGGTGATTGCACCTGGGTGCCAGGGTTGTTCAAAATATTCCTGCTTGGCACACGTGTGTTGCAGCCTGGGAGATGGGAATGTTCCAGGGATGATGGCAATGAAGCAGTGACAAGAAACCTGATGTGTCAACCTCCAGATTTTCCATCCACAGTCATGCCTGGGGCTTTTCCAGCTCTCACTAACGTTTCCTTAACCATCCCCAAGGACTGGATTCAGCCCCTGCCTTCCTCCTTCATCCTCAGCTGATGTCTTTATTAGGGGAATGCATGAGGTCAGAGGTATCCTCTTAAATCCAGCTCACTGGCTCTTCTCACCATTTTTTTTCCTTCCATTTGGAAAAGGGAGAGAGAGGGGGAGGCTGGAGGGCTCCTGCTCAGTTTGCACCTTACCACACCTTTGTTGGATCTGTGCCTAAAAGCCCACAAGTTCTTTTTCCCATCACAAGCTTTTCCCTTATTCAGAGCAAGCTTTTAACCCCGGGGCTGTGCCTCGTGGTCCCTGGGATGCTGCAGTGTCCATTCAGGATTATTTACACCCTTACCTCCCCATTCCAATGTCCATGCAGGATTATTTACACCCTTACCTCCTGTGGGATGCCAAGGCAGTTGTTTTTCTTAGGAATTCAGAGCAGAAACTCCCCCGAAGAGCCAATTACCCCTATTTACACCACACTGCTCAAAGCCAGGCTGGGATCACTTAAACCAGCACCAATCATTTTAACATCCTTCACAGGCTTTGGCACAGCTGCGGGCTCCATCCCAGAGCAGCACCAGCTGCATCCAGGCTGAGGGCTGATGCACAAATCATCCCTGCTCCAATCCTGCCTGCTGCCTTCCACAGCCATGTCTCAGAAATCATGGCATTCTCTGAATTCCGTGGTTACAACTTTTGGCCAATGTGCCCAGGACTCAAAGGGTTTTCCCTGGGCCAGGAGCTCTGCTGGTTCCCCCGCTGCTGCTCTGCAACGCCGAGTCCCAGAGCTGCAGCCCTTAAATAGGCTTATTTTCAGCATTAATGGGGTTTTTGATTGTTTGTTGTTGTTGTTGCTGCTCTCAGGAAATCATGAAATTTGGTGATTGAAGCAGCTGAATGAGGAGCTGGAGGAAGTAAGAGTCAAAAACGATTAAAAGGTGGTGGTGGGAGCAGCTCCAGTACGGATGCACGGATACAGCAAAGCCCCAGAGAGACAGACAGGAATTTCCTCTGTGCAGTTGAGAGCAGGAGCTGGCCCCTCTGCTTTTTAAATCATTTTATTGTGGACACGAAAACCCACAATCCCCCAAGGTTACGGTGTGGGGGGAGGAAGAGAGGGAGGCTGCCGGTGCCAGGGGGCCAGGGTGAGGGGCAGCCCTCCCTGGGGACAGCACGAGGGGGATGAAGGGGCTGAAGGAGCAGGGGTGCCCTGGGTGGGGCAGGATCCAGCCCAGCACGACTCTGCACTGCAGTTCTGAGAGAGCATCTCCCCTTGGCAGGAATTTTCAGGTCGCTTTTCTCCCTTTCCCCAGAAGCTGCGCCTTCCCTTGCCATCATCCGTCATTTGGGCAGGAGATGGGAACTTTATCTTCCTTTTATCCCTTGGAGAAGGTGTCAGAGCAGGAATGTTTCCTTCTGCTGCCAGCCCTCGCCCTTCCCGCAGCGCTGCTGCTGCAAGAGACTCTTTTATTTTTCTTAATTTCCTGAGATTTTCTGAGGCTGTGTTGGGAATGCAGGAGGTGCTTTGAGGCACGGGCAGTCGTGTTCACCAAACCAAGGCTGTGTTTGGGGTTTGGCAGCTCTGGAGTCTGGTCATCTCCTCTCAGTGTTGAAAAGGGGTGTATAAGAAACAGGGAGAGCAGCTTTTTATATGGGTGGGTAATGGGGAGTGGTTTTAAACTAAGAGAGAAGATTTCTATTAGATGTTAAGAAGAAATTCCTTATGAAGAGGGTGGGGAGGCCCTGGCACAGGTGCCCAGAGCAGCTGGGGCTGCCCCTGGATCCCTGGCAGTGCCCAAGGCCAGGCTGGACAGGGCTTGGAGCAGCCTGGGACAGTGGGAGGTGTCCGTGCCCATGGATGGGGTGGGGCAAGATGAATTTTAAGGTCCCTTCCAATCCAAACCATTCTATGGTTCTATGACATCTGGTGGAACCCAAACCTCACAGGAGCTGGCATTTGATGTCCCTTTCATGCCCCATCTTTGTGTCACTGCTTGGCCCTCCTGTGAGAGAAGGAATCCACTTCTCCCCAGAACGGTGATCCTAAATTTAGCCTTCAGTCCCACCCGTGGGCACTCCCTGCCCGGGCATGGGGCTGCACAAACCCACAGAGAGCTGCTGAGCCTCTCCTCGAGCAATTGCACTGTGCCCCCCCTGCTTTTCAACCACCCTCATTCTCCAGCAGAGTGCCTCTGTTAGCTTAACACATCACCAGCGTGATATCCGTGCTGCTGATTAATTAAAGGAAGGTTTCCACTAAAACTGGGATTTGATTACGTGTGTTAATCCCCTTTCCCCCCCAGAGATGTGACTGGGAGCGTGGTGGGTGCTCCCCTGCTGTGCAGGGCTTTTCCCAAGATGTGGTGGAAGGCACTGGGGAATTAAGATGACAAGAAAAGATGCTGCACACTTTGGTTAGTCAAGAAAAAGGAACTTTTTTTTTTTTTTTCCTAGACAGGAAAATCCCACTTTATACTTGTCTCTGGTCTTCAATTTAACAAGATTTTGCTCATTTATCTCTTCAGAAAGAAATGATCCTGTGGGAAATATTTGTTGTGCTGGCTCCTTCACGGTGCTGAGAGCATAGATGAAGCAAAACAGTAGGGAGGGCTTTTTTTTATTTTGTTGTGGTTTTTTTTTTTTTTTTTGATCCCAGAAAAGCCTGGGGATTTCTTTATTCACGGGCAGGGCAAGACTGGTCCAGGATGCTGATGTTAGAGCATGGTGTGAGCTCCTGTCCTGCACCCCTGAGGCTCTCGTGGCATCAGGCTGGGGTTTACTGCCTCGAGCAGAGGGGGAAAAAAAAAACCCAAGGCTTGCCTTGATCCACTCTCTCAAGGGGAATTTCCATCCATGCCCCCACGCCTGGGAAGCAGCACTAAAGGGTTTTCAAGCACTTTGAGAGCTCCTGTTAAAAGGTGCTATCAAAATGAAAAATGTGATTTTCTCAGAGCAGCCCCACCTGTGACTCATCCATCTCCATTAGGGCCCAGGCTCAGAGTGAGTTATGGGAAGTCGTTGTTAACCTCAGGGGAGTTTTTTTTCCCCTAATTTTGGGGGTGTTTTTTGCTTTCTGGGCAGACCTAGCAGGGAATTCTCATAGAGAAAAAAATCGTTTAATGTTAATATGGTGCAGCATTTATGAAAAGGAAATATTTTGCACTTCAAAGAATCTATCAAAGGCATGAATTTGAAAACAAGCAAAATCCCTTTATCTGACCAAGCAAATCTTGTCAATGCATTATCTGTGTGTGATGGGTAGCCAGATTTGAAACTGAGTTCTCACCAGCATGGATGTTTCCATCCCCAGTCAAGGAAAAAGATAAGAACTCTAAAAAAAACACCCAATTAATAAAAAGTCAACATTTAGTTTGGCCTCAAAAACTGAAACCTCTCTCTTCTGTGAGACCACTTGCTCCCCAAGACACTGCTGACCTCGGGGAGATTATTTTTAGCTCATTTTTAGGCTTCTTTCCCACCAGAAAGCAGGATCTGCCCCCAGAGCATTGCTGGGGAGCTCTGGTGCTGCTCACAGCCATCCTGAGCCACTTCTGCAGGCAGAGGAGAAGCAGGGGCTGTGCTGGCCACTGGAGAGGGATGCTGCCTGGGACAGCACCTCCTTGGGACTGCCTGCTCTGGCCCCAGAGTCATGTAGTTGGTGCCTTTGGAATGCTTTTCTGTAGTCTTGGAAGCTCTTGTGGAAGGGTATTGAATTAAAGCAGGGCTTTGCCAAATCAGTTTCCTGAGAGCTCAAAGAGAGTTCTTGCTTTTTCTGCCTGTTAGAAAGAAATATTATTATTATTATTATTATTATTATTATTATTATTATTTTCTTCAGAGGAGGGCAGCGGGGGGGAACCTATAAATTTCTGAGTTTCATCTGGAACTTGAAAACACAATATTTGTCCTTGCTGCTGGCTGTGGTGAAAAGTTTAATTTGAGGGGCAGGGAAAAGTCACATCCCTGTGCTGCTGGCGTGGGTTACCCTGGGACAGGCTCACACCCTATTCTGCATCAAGAGGACGGAAATCCTGGCCTGGAAACTCTCCCCGTGTCTCCCTGACACGTCATAAGACCCTGTATTTAACTTCAGAGTCCTCTTAGGCTAAATAAGAGCCCTTTTACAGGGACTGGGAAAAGTTAAACGTGTTGTGGGGTTTACAAGCAGTCATTAAATGTTTGCTGCTGGGCTGTGATGGGTTCCCATTCTGCCTCTAGCTCGCTGTCAGGTCTGTTTAAAGGGATATAAATAAGCCTGGAGGGGCTCTGGGGCCACAGTGGCCCAGCCCTGCTGGGGACAAGCCCCCTGGCTTGGAACTTTTGGAGGGATTTTGTCTCCCCAGTTTTCTGTTTCTCCCCTGCCATAAAGACCTGGCTGATAAAGCAATAACTCAGCTTTATTGATTATGTCAAAGGCAGTAATTCAAGAAAGCTATTTAAATTCACAAGAGGAAGCTATCGCAATTATAAGTGTCTGCAGCAGATTATTAATCATTTTTGTTATGGCTATCAAGCCAGGAGACAGACATTTTCTGTAAGGCTTACGTGAGCGCCAGCTTTTCAGTAATGACTTGGGTTTTGCTCTCTTATTGGTTCACAATGCTGAATAAAAATAAGCAAACTGCTTTCTTTTTTCCTAAATCGATGTGTGTAAAGCTTTATAGCATATTGCCATAGGAGTGTGTGAACTTCCAGTAGTATAAATTAATATTCTGTTTAATCCAGCCAAATACCAACACTGGCTTTGTACTCCCTTTTCCCTTTGTTTGTCTGGAGTTATTCCCAAAATAACACAGAGACTTGGAGCAAAGCAAGATGGCCAGCCCTGGAAGTGCTCAGAAACCACACAGATGTGTGCTTAGGGCTTTGCTTTAGTGATGGACTCGATGATCCTGGGGGTCTTTCCCAATCCCAATGTTTCCAATCTCAATAACTGATGTGAGAAGGGAGGTGGTGTGTTATTGTAAAATGCAGGTGAGCCTGGTGGGAAGAAATGCTGATGTGTGACTCCAGCTCAGAAGCTGAATGATTTCTTTATTATAACTATGCTATAATGCATTAATATACTATTTAAAGGAGATGCCAAACTACAAACCTACTTGTTCTAGCTCCCATATCTAACTCCTCACAACTCGTGCCCCTCTCTGAGAGTGCAGCCACAGGTGGGTTGGATTGGCCATCAGCTCAAACAATCCTCACCAGAATCCAACCAGGCAATCACCCCAGGTAAACAATTCTCCAAACACATTCCCCATGGGAAAAACAAGGAGCAGAAATAGAAATTGTTTTCTCTTTCTTCTCTCTGTGCTCCTCTATGAAAAATCCTGAGAGAGAGAGAAATGTGCCTTCCACAGTGTGTTACTGAAAGCCGTGCTGGTTTTCTGGCTGGATCCGGGTCCCTGGGCATGGAGAAGGGCTGAGCTGGCTCTGGTGTCTCCGTGGTGGAGGATTTTGGCTGTGGAGGTGCTGGTCCAGGCAATCCCTGTTCCATCTCCTGCCTCAGGCTCTGGTGGATGTTTCTGGGGCTGGCTCAGCTCTCCTGTGAATATCCAAACGGGCTTTTACACCAGAACTGTAAATTACCACTTACCTCTGGCTGCCCGTGAGCCCCGGAGCTGATAATTGCAGCAGGTTGAAGCCGGGCAGCCTTGGCTGAGGGCCAGTTCCCCATTTATACTGCGGGCAGGTTTCTTTTTCTTCAGCAAGGCAGTTAAGCAGAACATTCCTCTATAAAAAGCTGCAAAAGAGATCAGAGCAGCTCTCCCTCTCATCTTCCATCTCCTCTGCCTAGTGACCTAGAACTAAATGTTTTATTATTAGAAGGAAAAAATTGTAATATAGATATAGATATATATTCAAGGCAGGTCTTTGAGCCAGGGTTTTGGGAGGGCAGGATGAGAGGTGATGCTTGCATGGGTCACTTGCTGAAGAGGATAAGGGGCCCAGAGCATCCTCTGCAGTGGATGAAGAGATGTGAGGTCCCTCTAAGCTCAGTCAGCTCCCTGCTTTCATCTGCTGAGCTGGGACTTGGGAGGAGCAGCCTTGTTTTGGGAAGGTGAGGGGCTGGGGGGCTCAGCAGAGTGGGAGCCTCCCTGCTCTCCTGTGCACACCTGAGGAGAGCCCAGGTTTTGATCGTTTTTGTCCCTTGTTAAACCAGAATTGTGGGGGGGGAGCTGCAGGATGTTGTCCTGATGGTCCTGAGCAGGGGGACCTACTGTCCTCCACAATGCAGCAATACACCCTCTTGGCACAATTCCTTTCCCCTTCCCTCAAAGTCGCGCTGGTTTTGATTAAATACCTCATCAAACATTTATTTTGCCTGAAAGGAAGCTTTTGTTCTTGTTCTGGGGCCTTTTCGCTTATAAAAACTTCAGCCAAAATCACTTAATTAAAAATGTACTTTTCCTGCTCTGCTTGTCTGGGAGCTGCTCCGAGGTGCAGAACAGGGTGTCTGCAGGGACAGCACAGCCTGGATGTGCCTCCTGGGAGGGAGACAGGGCTTTGGGAAGCAACAGCTCCTCTGGACCCCAAAAATGCCTCCAGCAGCAAGAACTCTTCTAGAATCATAGAATATCTCAGGCTGGGAGGGACCTGTAAGGGTCATCCAGACCAACTCAGTGGTGAGCGAGGATTTTTCCTTTTGGGTCTAATTTACCCCCAGAGTAAAAAAAAAATAATACAGTGATTCATAAAGTGGTCACATCAGCTCAGGTCACTAAAGGATGTGTGACCAGGAGTGAAAAGAAGACAGAAAAGAAAAAAAAAAAAAGAGAACTAAACTTATTTAGTTTAAACATAAGGTCTTTTTTTTTTGTGAAGATGCTCTGCTAACAGCCACGGCATCCTCACAGACAGGCAGGGCTTTTTCTTTCTCTCTCCCACCAACATCAGCTCTCCATGGATGAAAAGTGGATTTTTTCTTTCTCTCTCTAATATCAGTTCTCCATGGATGAAAAGAGGATTTTTTCTTTCTCTCTTCCACCAACATCAGCTCTCCATGGATGAAAAGAGGATTTTTTTCTCTCTCCCACCAATATCAGCTCTCCATGGATGAAAAGTGGATTTTTTTCTTTCTCCCACCAACATCAGCTCTCCATGGATGAAAAGTGGATTTTTTCTCTCTCCCACCAACATCGGCTCTCCATGGATGAAAAGTGGATTCTTTCTCTCTTCCACCAACATCAGCTTTCCATGGATGAAAAGTGGATTTTTTCTTTCTCCCACCAACATCAGCTCTCCATGGATGAAAAGTGGATTTTTTCTCTCTCCCACCAACATCAGCTCTCCATGGATGAAAAGTGGATTTTTTCTTCCTCTCTCCCACCAACATCGGCTCTCCATGGATGAAAAGTGGATTTTTTCTTCCTCTCTCCCACCAACATCAGCTCTCCATGGATGAAAAGTGGACTTTTTCTTCCTCTCTCCCACCAACATCAGCTCTCCATGGATGAAAAGTGGATTTTTTCTCTCTTCCACCAACATCAGCTCTCCATGGACGAAAAGTGGACTTTTTCTTCCTCTCTCCCACCAACATCAGCTCTCCATGGGTGACAAGGGGCCCCTCCCCAGGCTCTGCCTCTGAGTGCTCGTGTACCTTGGGGAGCTAAAAATGACACTGTAGAGGCGAGATGTTCCTCGCCTTGCTGAGCGCAGGGGTTTTATTTTCACTCTAACACAGCAGCTATAAACAGCTATTACAGATTCTCCTGCAGGACTCCAACGTGTTTGGGTTCTGTCCCAGTTATGGAGTGTCAGGATAGAAATAATTAATGCTGTGATAGCAAATGACAGGGAGAGAGGGTTTTTTTTTTTTTCTGGGGGAATTGCCCTGAAAATGTATTTTGATGGAGGAGTTGGTGCTGGCATGTCCCGGCAGGTTGTGCCATGGTGAATTCTCAAGATTTTCCATCTTTCCTATCCTAATTTTCCAAGAAAACATTTTTAAATATTTTAAATTTGAAAAACCCCAAAATTACATTTAAATTTAAAAATTTAAATTTAATAAAAGTTTAAAATTAATTTTTTTTAATTAAAAAAAAAGTTTGGTGGCTCCCAAGAGGCATTGCCTAACAAGGTTTCATCCAGGTGCAAAGGGATGCAGGATATTATTTATTAAGCTGTCAGTGATGGGCTGCAATGGAGAGAGGAGCAGCAGCTAAAAACTGTTGCTCCTTTGGAATACTTTCAGATTTCTTTCCTAAAATGTAAATATCTCTTCAATAAATGGCCTTGCTTTCTTGTGGCCTGGGTTTTGGTTGGTGGGTTCATCTTTTTTTGTCCTTTTACGCCTTTTAGTACCGGGAGGGATGGGTTGCACAGGCAGGAAGGAAGCCAGGCTGCAAAAGTGCTGTAATTCCCCCTTTTCCTTTTGTAATGGTGGTGAAACTAACAGGCAGAGCCTATGCTGTGCAAGCAAACATCTCAGGGCTGATGGATGCTGCCATTTTACTCTGCATCACTTGGACCAGGCTTTTATTTGTGCTGTACAACCTCTCCCTTCCATTAGCACCAATGTTTTTAGGTCTCACATCAGTTTTGCTGTTCTGGCTCCCAAAAGCAGCGATGCTTTCAGCTCCTGCTCAGGGCTGCTGCCTCGGAGGAGCAGCCATCCTGCTGGGATGTGCAGATGGACGGGTGGCACTGCCAACCCTGGCACTGCCGAGAGGTTGCAGTGGGCTTAAGGACCTGCAAGTCAGGCAGGAGATGCCCTGAATGGACTGGGCACCAACTGCGTTTTTCTTTCTTGCGTCTCATGTGAGACAAGGTCTTGTGTACAAGCTCTGCTGTGTCAGTTCTTAAAAAAAAATAAAAAACAAAATCAACAAGCCAAGGAGAAAATTTACTGCAGACAGCCCCCGAACAGTCTGTTCGAGCTGGAAATCGTCACCACTCGCTCGATGTGACCTCCTTGGCTGTGGGGAAGGGAAAGCAGGTTTGTGTTTCTCACAAATAGCATCTCACAGGACAGCAGGAGGTGTGGAGGGAGAGCATCCCCCAGAGCAGCTCCAGGCCAACCCCACACAGCCCAGCTCCTGCTGGGCACCACTCCCACTGCTGGCACATCCACCTTGGCTTCCTGGGCATGGGATTTGGCAAGTGTGTGTGTGACAATCCTCTGTGTGTCATTTGAGGGGTGTCTGCTGGCAGGGAGCTTCAGCCAGAAGGGCCAGAGGGAAAAAATGTGCATTTGTTGGGGGGATACATCCCATGGTGCTGGGAGACTTTCTGGTGAATGTGGAGGGGCAAACTGAGGCAACGGTGTCCAGCTGTTTTTGGGAGCTGGGAGACACCCAGAGATCACCCACATTTCAGATCTGGTGTGTCTTCCCTGCTCCCTTTGCCGCTGAGAAACAATGGGAAAGGTGTAAAAAGAGTGGGCGGCTCCTTAATAGGAGAAATGTTAGAAATGTCCTGTGTTTTGTAGGTTTTAATGAAAAGAGCACATTCCTTCTCTGCCCTTTTTTGGCTCTCAGCTTGTTCTTTCTCTGCACTCCCTGTAAGCCTGGCCTGTATACTGCAGACCATCCTCAAACCTGTGGAAAGCAGATTTGTCTGGGAGAGCTGATCAGCACAGGGACAAAAGCCAGGGGGATTTACCCCAGGATCAATGACTGGGCTCCATGGCCCAACCTGGTATTCTCACTGCTCTCCTGAAGCTCCAGCAGCATCGTGGGGATGAGGAGGGAGCGGGACAAACTATCCCAGGTACAGTCAAGTGGCTGGAGAGGTTTCAAGGGAGATGAGGGGCCAAAACTGTGGCTCCAGCCACCCCAGGGCTGTCCCCAGGGCTGTGCTCCTGCCGTGCCCGCATCCACAGCAGCACAGGGCGCTTTCCCTTTGGCAAAGCGACAGGGTAATTAATTTCAGAGCCATTGTGCTGCAGTGGCAGGCACTGATTTATAGCCCAGGGAACAGCTTCTGGTTCAAAGTGCACATCCGTTGTGTTAATGCTCCATGATCTTTACCCCCGCGAGGAAATGGCAGAGAATGAGGAGATTATTGCCACCAGACTGGGCTCCCAGTATTACCATGATAAAGGCGGTGCGGATGAAGGGTGGGCTGTGCATGCAGAGCAGCATCCCTTCCCTGCAGCCCGAGCCCAGGGGCTTCCCCAAGGATGGAACTGGTGAGGGGCTGTTGGGCACGCAGTCCCTGCACCCAGCTGCTGCTTGGGCCCCTTTTGCTGCTGGTTTTTTGGGGTTTTTTGGTTTTGTTTTTTTTTTTTTTTTTTTTTTCCTCCTCCCCATCCATTTTTGTCTGTTAATTGTGCTGCTAAAAGGCGCTTTAGAAAAGGCTTGTGGTGTGACGGGGCAGGGGAGGAAATCTTGGCAACTGCCCGGCTCCTCTGGGATCAGGGGTTTCCAAATTCTTCCTTTTCCCAAAGAAAAGCCTTTGGGAGGGGCAGGTGGATGAGGAGTGGGTGTGGGGGGTATTGCCAATTCCTGGGCATCTCCTGCCAGGAGCCATCCCAACCCTCAGCTTCTCAGTTCAGCAGCTCTTGGAAAGTGTTTTTCCATGTGAAGTCTGTGAGCTGGGCAAGTCATTCCCCTGGCAGGAAAAACATCTCTTTTCACTGGATTGATTTTCTGCTGTTTTCTGGGAGTGATTTGATCCCTGAGATCTGGTGAGGCAGGCAGGCAGTGCTGGGGTCCTGGGAGCATCTCTGCATCTGCACCAAGTCCGTCCCACCTTCCCTGTCACCGAGGGCTGACTGATTCCCCCAAACCTTTTGAGGGGTTTGGCTTTTTCCCCCCAGGCTTTGGCTTTTGGCAAAGTGGTCCTTGGGCAGGGAGAAATGCTGCATTCCCTCTCAGAGCCTGCTGCAGGAATCTGGGCAAAGGATGATGATGTCAGGTCTGTAGGGAAGGTCTTTTTTTGGAAACACTCATCAACCCCTGGCTGAGACTTCCTTTGGGAAAGATTTGTGGCTGCACTGGGGTGATTCAAGGTAATTTGCCCCAGGGATCAGCTCAGATCCTGGGTTGCCTCAGCTGGGCTTGCCTCAAACACAAAATATATGGAACGGGAGGGCTCTGCACGCTGCTGGGGTTTTTAGGTGTTATTCTAATACTAATAATTAATAGAGTGGTGTGTATAATCCTGTGCACGGAGAGTTGAAGCGTTCCCTAAAGCTCCTTTGCATCATAAAACTCCTAATCAAATACAGAATAGATCCCTGCCCTCTCCATAGCTTTAATCCTACTTCTCTTCCAGAACTAAACAGCTTTAAATTCCTCAGTCCCATGTGTATTCAGCTGCAGAGGCAAAAACTTTGCCATTTTTAAATCCTCCCTTAGTGCCAGACCAAAATCTCTGCAAACACAGACTCCGTAATCCTCACTAATTTATCAAAGGTGCTCCTGAATGCTAATTTTCCTGTGCTGTGCTCTGGATCAGAATTACAATTGATTGACTATAAAATGATAATTATACACTGGGAGCTTTGCATTGTGTAAACACCTTAAATTGATTCTCCTGCCCTGCCAGTGGGGAAATTCTTTCCATCACGTGCTGACTCTATCTGAGATCGAAATGATTCTGCCTTTTACAAACTTTCCTTCCATGTATGGATTTTCTTGTTCAAGGCAGGCAGCGAGTGTGCCTTCTCCTCCCTGCTGGGCTGCTGCTGGAGTGGCAGAATCTCCCTGGAAACAGCTCGAGGAAATGGAGATTTTCCAAGGGCTGGGGATGCAAAATAAGGTCTCTGTGGGGACTCATGGCTCCAGGGGTGACAGATAAAACAGGGCAGAATTGGGTAAGATAGTTCAGTTGGAAGGGACCTACAAGAACCATCTGCAGTGTTGCACATCCCTTTGGAGGACCTGGCTCATCCAGGGATGCCTTCCCCAGGAATTCCCTGGTTTTCCTCCAGACTCCCATTTCCTGTGGACATTGGTCTACCCTGCACTGAATTAGCAATTTCCGCTGCAGAAAGAGGCTCTTAACTTCAGACATTTGGGGAAAGGTTTGTTTTACATTAATATTCTGGCTATAAAAGGAGTCCCACAGCCATAGTGGGGAAGAGGGAAAGCCACTCTTCGATTTCATGACACATCTGTATTCTTAGTCTCCCACAATCTGTTTTTTGACTTTAGCATGAGTTCCCATTTCCCATATTTCAGGGAGGGCTCGCTCTGTGAAAGGCATCAAGAGGCATCCCCAGACAGCCAAACCATCTGGAAAACCCAGGAACCTGGAGGGAGCTGTCTTGAAAACAAACTTCCCTTCCCATCCTGCTGTTGGCCCTGCCAAGGGGAGCAGGCACACAGCTGCTGGGCCACTCCACAGCTCCTCCTTCCTGGCTGGGGGGGAGGAGAGGCTTTTCTCCTTCCCTGATGGGATGGTAATGCACCACTCACAGCTAAACCCATCCTGCAACAGCATCATTTGTGTAACGCAGGTGTTGCACAGCCTTCACTGCCTGCTCAGAGGGTGCACGTGGGGCAGGAGGATGCTGGGGCGTGGGGGGACCCTGGGGGCAGCAGAGTCAGGGCTGGTGCAGAGTTAATGCCCCAAAGCCCCACAGAACTCACAGAATCTCTGGGTTGGAAGAGACCTTCAGGGTCATTGAGTCCGACCCAGCCTCAACACCTCAACCAAACCCCGGCACCCAGTGCCACATCCAGGCTTTTTTTGAACCCATCCAGGGGTGGTGACTCCACCACTTCCTCGGGCAGCCCCTTCCAGAACTTTATCACCATTTCTGTGAAAAACTTTCTCCTGATATCCAACCAGTGTGACGCTGCTGCCAGGCCAGCTAAAGCAAGGGCAGACTCCCTTTTCCTCGCCCTGTCCTGTTTGCTCAGAGCCCCGGGCTGATGCCCATGTGTCTCTGTCAGTGGTGGGAGCTGGGGGGATGCAGGATGGGCCTTGGGGGGGTGGATGTCGTGGTTCCCAAGTGTGCTCATCCTGCCCGTGGGGCTGGAGGGGAGGGCACCACCACATCCCACTGCCCCGGGGAGCAGCAGTGGCTGCACTCTAGAAACACAGGACCAGAGGGACAGAAAATTAAGAAATGAAGCTAGAGATGTAATTGAGTCTGGCTTATCTGCTGTCCCCAGGGGCTTGCACTCGCCTTGGGCTGCCCCGCAGGTGGCACAGGGGGATTCCTGGTGGTTTGCTCAGCCTGGAGCCCATGGTGAAAGACCTCCAGAGTCCTTCAAGATGAATGAGGGTTTTTTTTTAACCACTGCACATGTCCTGAGGTGGTTTCTGACTTTTCTGTCGGTGGGTAACCCCTGGAAATGCTCAGAAATGAAGCCAAACTTCCTGGGCATGGGAGGCTGCTGGGGCAGGCAGGGGCATCCCAGGGAGCACCAGCACAGTGCTGGAACAGCAGCTCCTGGAAATGCTCAGACTGGCTTTCGCCTAAGAGCAACCCCCTCAGCTTCTGATTTTTTGGAAATCTCTTCTTCAGTTGTTCCCTTAAGTATTTATTGGATGGCTTCCTTTTTCTTTTTTTTTTTTTTTTTTTTTTTTTAAAGCTTCTTCATCCAAATTCTTTGCTCTGTTATTCCCCCAAGGATCATGTTTGCATTTGGCAGGGAGGGAGCTGGCTTGGTTAAACATAGACCTCGGTGAAGTGAAGCCAGAGGGATTTCAGAGCTCTCTGTACCTCTCTCTGCTGCTCAAAATCCTCTTCCTCTCTGTCTTATCCGTGTAGGAGACTTGGTGCACACAAATCCTGGCATCCTGCTGGCTGGCGGTGGCTCTGCTCCCGGCGTTTCCCAGGCAGGAGCTGCAGGGCTGTGCTTTGGTGTTTGCTGAGGGTGCAAACAGCCCTGCCCCACATGTCTGCTCAGCTGTGGGCTCTGGGACAGGCAGATTGCTCCCATTTTGTTAGCTGGAGGAAGGGTATTACTTTTTAGCAAGGATGTTTTCGTCTGGATCATTTTGGAGCCCCTAATCCATGCCTGTCCCATCCTCTGCTTTCCCTGGGACTGCTGCAAAAGCTCCTTGAGCGGTTCTGGGGAAATCAGGGAAGAAACAGCCCCAGTTCCTCAGAGATGCTGAGAGGAGCATCGAGGGCAGCCTGGAGATTAGGGGAGGAATGTGAAAGATTTGGGATGAGCCGGCAGAACCATGGTGGTGGCTGGCACTGCCAGGGCTCCCTCTGCCAGCTGGGATCCTCAGGGCCCTGTGCTGGCAGCGCTCTGAGCAGGACGTGGGGCCCCAAGGGGCTCATCCCCTCTCCCCTTCTCCAGGACTTCAGGGATGTTCCAGGGTGCAGATCTTTGTGAGACTCCATGACATCCCATAAAACCCCATCATGGAGCCGGGTTACGAGGAAAGCTGTACTTGTGCTTCACTAAATGCGTGGCCAGGCTCTCTTGCAGCATCTCCCTTTCCCTTCTCTGTCTCCCCTCTGGGGTGACACCGAGCCCCTCTAATCACACCATAGCCAGGCAATAATCTGATCTGTGTCACAAACCAAATTATCTTTATTCCCACTGCTCCTGCCTTCCCTTCGGCGTGGCTGGAGCAGCAGCTCCTGGCAGGGCTGATGGGCTGCTTCTCTTTGGGCTGTGGTGGCTGTCCCCAAGCCCAGGGCCTTGGTTCTGCAGCAGCACCTGACCTCCTGTGCACCTCAGGGATGGGATCTGGGCACCCCAGTGCTGCATCAAGGGAGACATTCCATCCCTGAGCTGTGTTTAAATTCAACATCATTAAGGCAAGGGCACTGTCAGAGCCCAGGACATCCCTCTGGCTGCCCTGGCTGTCTCCAGACCCTGGCAGGGGCTCGGGGACCTTGGCACAAAGTCAAAAACACCTGTGGCTTCGATTTTAGCCCGTGGGAAAAGCTGCCAACTCTGTGTGAGGAATTACAAACCACAAGGGTTTGAGTAATACAATAGCTGAGTTAACACAGGGTGAAAAAGTAGAATTTTGGGGTTTTTAGAATGGGGTTCAGGGGTACAAGATGGAGGGATTTGGGCGTGTCCTGACCTTCTTCTCCTTCTCCTTGCCCTCCATGTCTTGCTGTGATGGTGACACTTTTCTGTTGGTTTAAGGTACAGACACACTGCCCAACATAAATGACAGACATTGGCACGTTATTGTAAACGTGGCACACGGAGTTTTTGGTATAAAATGTGAACACGACCCTGAGGACAGACAGAATGCCATGGCCGACCTGCTGGACAGAGCTCAGCAGGGCAGAGAGAGAATGTTCTAGATGAGGGAAAATAAACAACCCTGAGAAGCTGATCCTGTGTATTCAGACTCCTTCTCTGGCTGCACGGGCTGGGAAACGAGGACTTTTACACTCTTGGGGTCACCTCAACACCCAGACCCCGAGAGGGCATTAATGAAGGAGCAGGTTTCCCAGAGAAGCTGTGGCTGCCCCATCCCTGGAAGTGTTCTGGCCTGGCATTTTTTTCTCAAGCCAACATGTTCCCAACAATCATTATCGCCGCAGTCAAAACAGAGTGATTTATGTGCACAGCCCTTTTATTGTTACAGCGAGTTTCAATATGTGGCAGGTCTGGTTTTCCTTTCACCTCCTTCAAATGACTCATTTGGAGCGCATCTGGTGTCTCTGCTGCAGACTAATGATTCATAAGGACAGTAACCCAGGGGAGCAGAGGGAGAGGAGCAGGATTGGTGCTTCCACGGGGAGGCTGCCGGGTGAGTCACGGCGCACGGCGAGGCAGGATGCGGCACGCCGGGCGCTCCGGCCTCCCGGGGAAAATCCGGTGACGTGGAGGAGGCTCAGCCTGTCCCAGCAGCCTTGGCAGCCCCAGAGAGCTGGGCAGCTCCAGCCTTTTCTCCTTCCTGAGCCAGTTATTCAACTATGTAACAGCTGGAAACACAGCTCCTGTGGTATCGAGGGGGATTTCCTTCACCTTTTGGGTTTCCATCCCTATGTGCTGCTTCGTTCCTCTGTGGGTGCTGTCAGGGTGAGGTGCCTGTTGCTCCCATGGCTGCAGGAACTCCTTTGCCTCTCCAGGGTTTGAGCACAACTGGGACTTCCAGAGAGTGATTTTGGTGACCTGGCCATGCCAGAACTGCCCAGGTCCCACCACAGCCCTGTGCCACCAGCCCGCAGGGGCTGTGCGGTTCTGGTGTGGGGTTTGCAAGGGCTCCTCAGAGATTGTTCACCACCCGAGCTCTGCGGCAAATTAAGCACAAAAATAGATTTTTCTGTTCATTTATCCTGACCAAAGCATGAGAGAACAGTGACAAAGTGCAGGGGAGGTGTCCAGCAGCACAGAGCTGGAGGCACAGCACCGAGGAGGTGGTGACAGGACATGGTCAGCCCCAAATCACAGGTACCCAACACCCCAGTGAGGGAGAGCCCATAGAGTGGGTATTAAATGCTTTGGTGCCATGAAGTGCTTCTGACGCTATTGTCTAATGCCCCCAAACCTTCCCATTCCCAGCCTGCGAGTGAGAGAACCAGGGGGGCTCCAGCACCTCTGGGAGGGGGGACAGGCCCACACCAGAGCGGGAAGAGCAACTGCAGATCCCCGATTCCAGCTGCATTCCAGCTGCCTGTCACAACCTGGCTCCCACAGGCAGATAACTCCTACCTTGCAGGAGCCAAACGTGAGGAGCTGAGCAATGTCAACAGCCTTTAGGGCTCGGGGTGGTTGTGGTGGGGATGAATTTGGCCCAGAGATTTCTGTTCAGCTGCACTGAGTTAGTGGCCATCTGGCTCGGCGCGCTGCAATCCGCAGCTTCTCCAAGCCCATATGGGAGGCAATGTTTTTTTTCTCTGTGTATGTTACATTTCCCAGAACGTATGGCCCATACATTTAAAATATTTGAGCACTGCCTCCTGCACTAGCAGATAATCTGGAGCTGTGACACCAGAGATTTCTTTGGAGGAGAATTTATTTCCCGGTGTTTTAGGCAGCTTTAGAACATGATCCTGGGAAGGGAGTGTTTGGCTTTTGCCCAGTGCCAGAGCTGGGCAGCAGAGGGGCCAGCAATGCGGGCACTGCCTATGCCTGCTCTCCAATGCCAGTGCTCTAGCAATTATTGCATTCTTTTTATACCCTTTGTCCATTTGCAGTGATCTGGGGACCTCAGTTCCTGCCTGTTTGCAACATGCCTGCCCCTGGATTAAACAGGGAGGTAGCACCAGGCCTGGGAAAGGGTGTCTGAGCTCGGGGTCAGTCAGATCCTGGGCTAAGGGGGCTCCTTCTCCATCCAACGAACAAGGCAGAGCTTTTCTGCACTCTGCAGCCCCATATCCCTGTGCCCTGAAACCAACCTGTTCCCCCCAAGGACAGGCACTGCCAGGGCTTGGTGCTTGAGGCAGGGTTGGGGTGTTTTATGCATCTGTTTTGCAGCTGATGTGGCAGAACACCAAGAGCATCATTCTCTGGAAGGCAATAGCTCCAGACAGGGCTCTGATAAAGACCAAGCATTTAAAAATATGTTCATGGCATAGTTTTATACCCAAAATACGTGGTAGTGCACTATGAAACTTAAGTGTAAGTGAATGATATCATATTACTTCGAATATATGGATAGCTTAGCTTATGAAATGTATAACTCATCCGGTGTATGGAAAACCAATACATCTTCCATATGGGCAACAAATCAGAGATGATTATCCCTGGGGAAAAAAATGGCCATGCTGTATTGAGCATTTTGACTTGGAGTAGACACAAGTTTTCATTCCCGCTTCATGACTAAATTTCCTATGCTGAACAGTCAAATAAAATGATCTCATTCCCTCTCTGTGCCATGGCACAGCTTTGCTGAGAGCTGTTTGCTGGAGCAGGCTGGGTTCCAGCTGGAGGGGTCGGTGGGAGCATTGCCATCAGCCCCCGGGCTGTGCTTGGTCAAGGGCAAAGCGTTGCTGGTGGCTCAGTGCTGCCTTTGTGGCACCTCTGACCACGCTGGGGCCGCCAGGGTGAGCCAGGTCCGGGAGCCACAGGTGCCAGGAGAGAGCTCAGCCACAGGACTGCTGAGCCCTCCCCTGAGGCTGCCGTTCCCTGGGCAGTGGGAGATGCTGCAGGGCGCTGGCCGTGCCCCGCTGCCCACTCGAGACGCTCGGACGCCGTCCCTCGCCCGGCACCGGCGTGTAAATATGTCAAGCTCAGGAGATGATCTTGTTATGGGAAGATTATGCTAATGAAATGTTTCCTGAGATCAAACTCATTTTGTGTTCAAAAGCATTAAAATAAATGGCTTCTAATTGAATCTTATAAACGGTCCCCTCCTGATAATGAGCCGCTATTAATTATAATTGAAGGAAGGCAGAATGTAAACACAGCGGCAGCGTGGGGGGAGGTGATGGCACGCTGGGGGCAGCTCTGTGCTGCCCTTCTGGGAGGGGTCCTGACCTTCCCCTCCATCCTTCCCACACTGCTGGGACCGTGCTCCCTGGGGGATGCACGGGGACTTGGCCAGGGACATCTCCAGCTGCCTGGGGACATTCCAGGGAACTGGGTCTTTGAAGAGAGGGAGAGCAAATGTGTGCACTGAGCTGTATGTGCCATCCTGCAGCCTTTAAAATCTCAGCCCTTTATTACAACTATTATTGTTATTATCCTTTTTTCCTTTCCAAAGGCCCAGGTCCCTGCCAGGCACAGCGTGTGCTGTCCAGCCAGGGTGACCTCATCTGCTTCGAAGCACAAAATGGGAATCTGAGCTCAACCAAAGAAAATTTACAGGAATTCATCTGTCAACAGGGACGTTTCCATTTCATAAGTGCTCGGTTTGAGATCACATTAGCCCTTCAATTATTTATACGCTGAAATTGTACAGCTTCTCCGTTCAGGTCTAAAAAGAGAAGCAAATGTCTTTTGCTTTCGTTCCACCTGAGTTTCTCAGCTGAAACTTAGCAGGAACACGGCAGGCACCCCTGCGGGGTGCTGGGGGCGACAGCCTCACAACAGCAGGGTTTGGGTGCTGTGAATATGGGCTGAGCAGAAAATCCCACTGGGAATGCTCAGCCTTTGCTTCTTGCAACGGGTGCCTGTGAGTGCGGGCTGGGGTGCTCTGGGGAGGGTGGAAACAGGCCCTGGAGCATCCTTGGCACCTTCCTCCTTGTTTTTCCCACTTTGTCATCTATTTAAAGCACCGTTCCCTCTGGCATGCCTCTTCCCACACGGTTGTCCAGCACAGGGATGGTGGGTGGGCGGCACAATCCAGGCTGGGATTCGCTCTGCCCGCCAGGCTAATGCCAGAGTCACTAATGGCCTTTGCTTTTATGTCTCATCTGCTTGAAGGGATTAAAAAGGAATAATTAAATAGCCAGCAATACAGGCGTCGATAAAATTGCACCGGTAATGATGGGAAAAAAGTACCACCGGGAGCAGACAAAGCTGTGCTGGGCTGTGCACAGCGAGGGAGGGCTCCACAGCCCCTGGTTTTTTGGCAGAAATGATGAAGCCGGGGCAGGCTGTGCCCGAGGAGCTGCTCGTCCCCCGGGCACGCCTGGTGTCCGGGCATTTGGCTGCTGTGAAATCCCTGGGACTCAGATTTCCCAGCCGGAGCAAGCCCGGCTACCAGACAGCACTAATGCTGCGTTTTGAAATGTGCTCCTCTTGCGCAGCCGAGGGGAAAGAGAGGAAAATTCCCTGGGAAGGGGGGATCGCTGCCTCCCCCGCCTTGCTGTGTGCCTGCTGCTGGCAGCACCGTGTCGGCTGTGGAGGGAGAGGGGGTCCCGCAGGCGGAGCAGAGCCCAAACCCCCATTCCAGCAGACAGCCCCCCCTGTCCACGGAGAGGACGGGGTTAATCCCGCACTGGGGATGCCCACCCGGTTATAACGCCGTGGGGACGGGCTGCGGGACGGCCCGGGGGACCGGGGAGCGCTGCGTGCCATTTCAGCAGCTCGGTGATGCTGTGGTTGGATTTTGCTCTGTCCCAGCACTGATTCAAACCCACTGCGAACTTCTCTTTTCGGAGTCCGTGCGTTAAAAAAAAAAAAAAACAAAAACAAAAAAAAAAAAAAAAAAAAAACAAAAAAAAAAAAAAAAAAAAAAAAAAAACCAAAACAAACTCCGTGAACCCAGCGGTATTTTCTGGGTACTTTCCTGTTCTGCACATCAGCCCGTGTTTATTTTTATTTTCCCGGCCGTGGGAGGGACGGTGCGCTGTCATTGTCCTCGGGTTTGGGGTGAAACCCGGCTTTCAGGGACGGGGGAAGCTGCCGAGGCAACTCACGCATCTGTCTCTGGTGTTAGGAGGGATTTCCCTGTTGTTTTACAGCTGGGAAAGCCAGCACTAATGTGCTAATTAGATTTAACACCCGAGCTAGAAACGTGGTAAATTAGCCAAAAGATCACAGTGTTAACCCCACAATGGGACTGGGTTTGTGCATCCCTCTCCGGAGTGACCCAGGGGGCAGGAGCACGGCACGGATCACCGGCGCAGCTTCCCACCGGGAAAATCCCAAGGTGTTGTGGTGCTCATTCAGCCTATCGCTCCGCTTTTGGCACCTCCCAGGGTCAAACAGCACATCATCCCTCGTCAGGATGGAGCTCTGCATCCTGAGCCCCTTTCCGTTTCTCTTGGTGGATGAGCACGCGTGGGTAGCAAGGTGGGGAAAGGAGAGCAGGAGCTGCTTGTCACACGGATCCCCATCATGGATAGTCCATGGAAAAATCACTGCTGAGATTCCTACCCAGCTCCCGGGGGGAAAGCGTGGAGACCCCACCCCAGCAGCACAACCAGGAGACAGGGGAGGGTTTTTTAAGCAGCACATAAAATCCCACCGTGCACTGAATCAGCTGCTCCTTTCAACAAGATGTGGCAGGGACGGTAATTGTATGTTGAGTGCTCTCCGGTTGATTAAGAACATATTTATTGAAGTTTATCTACTGTAATATGTATAAGTCTCTTATTAGATAATTGCCAAACCTCAAACACCTGTTTAACAGATCATATATATACCCCATTACATAGTTGTTAAACCACACTGGTTTTAATTCATCAAATGCGAATGTGAAATCCATTCTAAATTAAATTCATTTTGAGGCACTTTAAAGGAGACATTCCCTGCTTCCCTTCTACAAAGGGGCTAAGAGCACCGTATCTCCTGACTGCAACGATGTTTTAGGACAGCTCTTTTCTCCAAGTGTCCTTTTTTTTTGGGGGGGGGGGGGGGGGTGTGGGGGGGAGGGCAAGCAACTCAGTGGAGATGTGCTAAAAATGCCCTCAAGTTTTTTCATTAAAAAAACAGAATTTCAAAAGTTTCATGTTAAACCTAGGGATGCCATCACTGCTGCTGTCTGCAGATGTTTGAGCAGGGGGAAAGGGCAGGGAAGGGGAAAGGTGGTGGGGCTGTGGGAAGGCTGTGTGAGGGTAGGGTTTGCTAAACCCAGCACTAAATTGAGGTATTTTGCTTGGCTTTTTGCTCCAAATCAGCCAATTCAGCCATTTGCTGCTGATTCACATCCCTGTGAGGGCAGCCCAGTGCTGCTGCCAGAGCCCCCTGTCCATCCCACCTGGAGGATTATCCCCGAGCTTTTATTCAGTGGTTTAGAGCCCCAAATTCCTGTGTCCAGCCCTGCTCTCCGGGCAGCTGGGCAGGGCAGCACTCCCAGTGCCCCATCAGACAGGGTGAATCCCTCTCCCCCGGCCCCGTGGTGCTGTGTGCAATGAGAGGTCTCTGCTCAGGCAGAGATGATCCTTTGTTTTCTTCTCTCTTTATTTAATTGTCCCGTGGGGGAATCGCTGAGTGCCCTTCGTTTTGTGATGCAGAACTGGTGTTGACACGCTGCTTTATTAGATGAGTAAGGCTAAAGCCTTGGAGACGCTATTTAAATAAGGGAGAAATCTCACTGCTGGGGTAGGAATGAACAAATACACACTGGGCTCTGGTAACCCATTTATTTCCATCCCAGTCCTGTGAAAAATTCTGCCAGCGTGGTTATCTGTGTATCTCTGCAGCAAACTGGGCTGAGAAGTTGCAAAGTCCATCCCGCTGAGGACACATCCCTCCATGGTCTCCACCTCCGTCTTTGGGGCATTCTATAGCAAGATGTTGAGTGATAATTATTATCAACATCAGGCTGCAGCCTCATGACCTGGGTGGGTACCTGCTCTTCCTTTTTTTGGAGCAGCAGTTCCCCATGTGGCTCCCAAGGGCAGGGACAGCTGTGCTGGCTCAGGGGCTGGAGCAGGGGTGGCTGTGGGTGCAGAAAGGGGCTGGAGGTTGGGAGACCGCAGCCCAGTGTCACCATTTCTGATCACAGCTCATCCCTGGGGTTTCTGCCCCAATCCTTCCTCCCCTGCCAGCTCCACACGCAGCGAGAGGCCAGACTGGTACCCAGCTCTGCTGCAGCCCCTGTGCAGTCACCCAAGGCTTTGGATGCTTTATCAAGTGTTTCAGCTCCAAAGCCAACATAAATCACACTGTTGGCAGGCTCTGCCTTTCTGTCTCTGCTGTTATTTTCTGTTCATGATAAAACAATGTGGAAAGGAAGCACGCAGGCCAAGGGGAGGGGGAGCAGAAACAAGATCCCTTATCTAATGCATGCCTGAGCTGCTCAAATGTTTCTGTATCAGCAATTATTTTGCCTGGCTTTGGGTTTTCACAAAGCTCTTGAGTCTTACAAATGCAGTCTGAGATCACGTTGGCAAAGCCCAGACCCAAATTCTTCCCTTCTGTCTGATTCTCTCAGTAGCCTTTAGAGGAGACCCGTGGAACATCTCACGTGCACAACAGCACTGAGGAAATGAGCTGAGAGAGGATTTACTGGGATCTGGGGAGATGCTGAGCACCTCCAGCTCTGCCCCAGAGCTCCTGACACTGTCTGGAGTCATAAAAACTTGGGTAGGATCAGGCACCTTGGGGTTCCTGACTGCTGCGAGTGGAGTATATTCCATGCAGACAACTGGAAATGCACAATATATGAGGGCACTGCACTGTGTGGAGGCTTGCAAAGTGAATAACCATTATTGGGATGGTTTCTGTACACAACCCATGGCTGGTGGCCCAGTTTAGAGCATGAGCTTGTACATTTCTTGCTAAGTAGAAAGAAAAGGGGGAAAAATGCTTCACTATTAATGGGAAAGGAATAGTATCTCATAATCTGTGTATAAAAAACACCTTGAGAGTTGTAGGTGTTTGCTCCAGTCCAGCTAAAGCAATATCCAGTGCTCAGAAAAGCAATATCCCCCAGCTCTGCTCTAGCTCTGGTGTTGATTTTGATATTTTTAATATTGCATCCAGACAACGGAGCCTGTCAACCACCATGCGAAGTGTTCATTTAACTAAGCCAATTTAAAATGTGTAGCAATTATGAAGAGATGGGCTCAGATGAGTCAATTTGTCTCAAGTGTTTTCTAGCTGAACTTAATAATATTGGAGATGTGAGAGAAATTGGAAAAAAATTCACCCTCTGTGTTCAATTCTTTTGAGAAGTCGAAATACCTAATTCACTCTGGCAAATGATAAATGTTCCTCCCCTCTTCTAATTACATCTTGCCTTAGTCACAGCGGTCTCTAGTAAATCTCCTTTTGAGACTCTACACATCACATACTGTCCTTGGTGGAAAAAACCCTGAAAAAAGGGAAGAAAGGAAAATTTCTTGATTAGAATTTTTTTTTCCCAAAAAACAATTCTTTGTGCTCACAGGATCTGGAATTGGCTTTTCATGTTGCTAACCCCCTTCGCTGGCACCACTCTTTCATGTGTCACGTCCTAAAAAAACCCTGAAGTTTGGCTGAAAAAAGAGGAGTGGTGGTGTGTGGAAGCTGTTGGGTGGGTGTCCCTGTGGGGAGCTTTATAGGCACAGATGGGAGGGACAGCATGTGCACACACATTGATTTTTGTGTTGGTGGTGGTTTAACTGCTGGGACAAATTTCCACACCTAGAAGATGCACTTTGCTCACAAGCCTTGGTTCACTGTAGGTGCAGTTGTTCTCCCTTATTTGAAATAGTCACTGGTTCAAGGCACATTAAATTTCAACACCTTTCCCAATTAACAGGAAATTAAAATTATTGAACCAATAAATATTCCAGTGTAAAAGCCATTTTTGGCTCACTGGCTGTGCTGCCAGGAGAGAACCTGAAGCCCTGATGGCCAAGCCCTCCCCGTGGGCAGCCCCAGCACCTGCACATCTGCCTGCAAAAACTCTCCTATTTGCATTGATTTCAAATTGCTTTGGGCTAAAATGTCCTTTATCGATGTCATTTATCTTCCTAATCTCTTGCTTGCCTGGAGATAGTCTCCATTATCCTGTGGTTGCAAAATTTTCCAGCTAACATGCTGTTTTTAAAACGTTTGAGTGGTTTCATTGCCTTGAGTGGGTGGGAGGTGGGTTTGCCACAAGGGCAGCCCCACACAGAGATGGATTTATTTAATTTTCCCATCAAAAGCCAGACCTGAGGCTCACTGGTGGAGTGCCCAAAGAGAGCCTGGGGAGGAGGGGTGGGATCCCCTCCATGGGGCTTCCATCCACATGCTTTTGGTCTGACCTTTTCTTGAGTGTGGCTCCAATTCTGAGCAGTATTTCATCTCAAGGGTGTTGCCTGGAACGGCGAAAATTGACTGGAAGCTGGGATTTACAGCTAGTTTCAACAGCAGATTTTTGGGGAATGGCTCCAATGGGTGTCCATCAAGGCAGTTGGTGCTGGGGGCAGGGGGGAGGCAGGGAGAGGAATGCCACGCTGACCCAGGAAAAGCTGACAGGTGTCCAGTTGGGATTTTCTAGACTGGAAAATGTCCCCAGCACTCCGTGTGTCCCCTGCCCTCACTGCAGGCTCTGAGCTGCAGGGGCACTTCTGTTTGTACCCAAGGGTGGCAGTTTGGGCACATCAGAGGAGCTGCCAGCACTGAGACAGCTCTTTTTGCTTTTGGAGTAGTCTGGTAAAACAGGAAATAGGGACATGAGTCCAAAGGCTCGTCTTGGTGGGAGGGTGAGAACAGCTTTAAACCCTAACAGGGTCTGGGAAGGAGATGCTGATGGATGCTCAGCTTCTGAACTGCTGCCCATCCTCTTCCAACTTTCTTCCTTCTGTCTCTGGAACTAGGAATAACCAGCATTCCTCCAGGAGGGAGAAAAGAGGGAGAGCAGCCCTGTGGTGCTGCAGTGGAGGCTTGGCACACCTGCCCCCGGGCCATGCCTGTCCCCGGGCCATGCAGGGTGAGCCGCAGTCACACGTGGAAAGGGAAAAGGGGCCCCGTGTTTCCCAGCCCACCCCTCACAGCCGGCTCTGATCTGGATGCGGAGACAAAAAAGAGGTTTGGAAATCTGCTTAGAAGTCTGGCTCGTTAATACCCTACCCAGAGCTTTTATCAAATAATTAGCTTTTGTGTTGCACTTCCCAGGCAGCAATAAATAAATAAAGATGCAGATAGAGCGAGTGTTACACTTAGGCTGTGCTTTTGGAAATGGCTCCTCTGACTCTGCCTGGGGCCACTTCCCTGGGCCCCTGGACTCAGTCACGGCACTGATAAGAGGCACAGGGATCTGAGTGACTCCTGGATTTGGCAGACCTAAGAGAGCCCTGCCTGCCTTGATGTGATGAAGCTTTGGCCCAGCTGATGCTGGGGTGTGCTGTCCCTGTGGCCATGCGGTGCTTTGGCAAGGAGGGATGTACAACGTGGTGCTGGCAGTGGCTGCATCCTCCCTGCATCTCTGACGGGGGATTGGGTTTGGTCCCCACAGCGGCTGGGGAAATTGCAGACCATGGGGCAGCTCTGCTTGATGGAGGGATGGGAACATCCCAGCTGCCCTGTGACACCTCCACACCACGCTCAAGTGGGGCTGTCACAGCTCCCCAGCCTCCCTGTCCCCAGGACATCCCTTCTGCCACTGCCCCTCACCACCACCCTGCAGAGGATCGAGCTGGGACTGTGCATGTGCCCGAGCTGCCGTTGCTGTTTGGACTGTTTATCTTGTTTGGGCTAATTATGCCAAGAAAGTCATTATAATTTTATGCTCTTTGGATTAACTTTCTTGCCCAGGGCCCCATAATTAGTCTATGGTTTGTAGCTTAATGATTCTGAGCGCAGTCAAGGCGAACTTTCCAACTGTAAATCAGGGGGCTCGGGATGTGGGCACTGACAGGGCAGCTGATCTTCCCAAGAAATGAGCGTTTATCTCCCTGTTTATAAGCTGAGCTTTGGGCTGCTCGGCACCATAAGCTCACGCTCCATCCTAATGCCACCAGGATGCTGCTGAGGAATTGCCCCAGCCCTGTTCTGCCCCAGGGTGTCTCCTGCCTCATGGGGATCTCATGGGCTGTTACACCAGGGACGTCCTCAGCCCTTCATCCCTTCAGCTTGGTACAGCTGCACAGCCCTCCTGCTTAGGGGGCACAGAGCATCCCTCAGCTGCCCAGGGAAAGGGGATCCACTGCACCCCTGGAAGTCTGCCCAGCTCTCTCTGAGGAGCAGGCAATCTCTCCAGCTATCAGTTGCTTTAAGCACCTTTTCTTTCTTGATATCCAGTGGCCAGGGATGTCTGTGCTGAGGCAGAGTGTTTTGGCATGTGGAGCTGGAGTTGGAGGTGGTGGAGTCCACGTTTGGAAGGACTGGGGCACCTCCACCCTTACCACAGGGTTCACTGATATTTAAAAGAATCTTGATATTATTGATATTTTAAATAAATCCATCATCCAAGGCACTGAACTCCTAAAAACCTTTATGTCCATCCTCTCAGGTCTTCTTGCTGAGGGGTGTCAATGGAGCCAGAGATCCCAACTCGTCCCTGGTACCCACTATCATCCTCCTGGCTTTTTATTTACTGCTCCTTGGGCTGGGGATGAGCTCAGAGCCACACGAGCTGCTGAGTGGGCAGGCTCCAGTCAGCTTGACTTGACAGATTGTTTGGGTCGAATTGGAAGCTCCCGGGAGAGTTTTGCAATTTCTTTTCCACTGGAAAATGTCATTAATTCATTGCCAAATTGTTAACAGAATCAGGGTCTCTGGTTTTAACTGGAGGATATTCTCCTGATAAATGTCATGGCTTTCCTTGAGCACAAGCCCAGGGAAGGGTAAAGAGCCAAAGCCCATGGCTTGCAGCACTGGGTGTCTCATCACTCATGTTCAGTTTCCACTGAGAAATCTTTCCTTGGAGCCCAAGGCAGGCTGGGGCCCTGCAGGGATTCCTGACCGGGCAATATCACTGCTCTGGGGGCAACCTAGGCCAGTGAAGGTGCTCCTGGACCCCCACCGTGCTCACAGCAATGTTCACAGAGGCGTAAAAAGCCCTTGGCACCTAAAGCCCCTCCTGCAGCTGCAGGAATGGCTGTGGGAATGGCCGGGCTGCTGGGGACACTGCTAATCCTGGCACAGAGGCGCTGCCCTAAGTGCAGGGGGAGTGTGAAGGCTTTAGCAGGAGAATAAATCGCAGTGAGGTGCGTGTGAAGAGCAGCTATTGGATTTTGTGCCGGGGTGATTAAATTTTCATGCCTTTTTCGTAAGGCCGGCTTAAAAACCAAAGCGTTCCATAACCCAGGGAAGGGGTGCAGGGAGGGGAGAGGTGTCCCAAGCCTTAACCTCAGGGTTTTCCCTTTCATCTGCCACGGGGGCTGGGCTTCCCAACGCCTGGAGCTGGGCTGGGGTTAACCTGTGCCGGTGTCACCACAGCTCTGCCAGGGCTGGGGCACCAGCACCGTGCTGGGGAACGAGCTCACCCACAGTAAGCAGCCAGCCTGCACAAGTGGTGGGGGAGCATTTCACACCACCAAACAAGCCATGCCTTTAAAGAAAATGTTCCCCCCAAGCTGGTGTGCAGCCTGGGAGCTGGAAAGGGAGAGAATCCCAGCTGCTGACCCTCGCAGCCCCGTGCCCGGTGACTCCGAAGGGCACCGGGATCGCTCCCTCGCTGTAGCCCACAGTGACTGGAGGTTCTCCTCTGCATTTCGCTGTGCTGAGCTCTGCTGTCTCTCGTTCCAGCGGTGACTGCATTTCAGGAAGCTAATGAAGTGCTGATTTTCCTTAATTGGCCTCTCGAATTTGCTGATCCCTCGTAAAGATCTCAGGTTAAAGAGAAAGCCGGTGCCTGTTATTATTGGTGCTATTTTCCGTGGCCGGGGCAGGCAGGGAGGAAGGTTTCGGAGCATGAGCTGCATTTTCTGAGCTCATTTGTGATTTACTGTCCCCGGGTGCTCACCAGGACAGCACACAGTCCTTCAGCTGGCGAGACAAACACACAGGGTCAGACTGATTGGTGGAGGTGCCTTGGTTTTTAAGTGGGTTTCCTGTGGCTCAGCCTTCAGCACAGCCCTGATAAAGGCACGGGAGAAGCCAAGGGGTGAAATCCCAGCCCTGGGACCCCGGGCTGGTGCTGGGCTGCGGGGTGGGGACCCCGCACACGAGCTGGAGCAGAGCTGTCAGGGCATGGATGCGTGGGGAAGCTCGGAAGGGATGGATCCCACTGGAAAACAGCCCCGGCACAAACCCTTCAGGGCAGCAGCGAGCTCCCTCTGTCCTCCGGGAGGATGGGGACTGCGTGTGAGCGTGACACTGGGTGTTTGAGGGTGACACTGGGTGTTTGAGGGTGACTCTGGGTGTTTGAGGGTGACACTGGGTGTTTGAGGGTGACTCTGGGTGTCTAAGGTGACACTGGGTGTTTGAGGGTGACTCTGGGTGTTTGAGGGTGACACTGGGTGTTTGAGGGTGACTCTGGGTGTTTGAGGGTGACACTGGGTGTTTGAGGGTGACACTGGGTGTTTGAGGGCGACTCTGGGTGTTTGAGGGTGACACTGGGTGTTTAAGGGTGACATTTTAAGGATTACACTAGCTGTTTGAGGGTGACACTGGATGTTTAAGGGTGACATTTTAAGGGTGACTCTGGGTGTTTGAGGGTGACACTGGATGTTTAAGGGTGACTTTTTAAGGGTGACACTGGGTGTTTAAGGGTGACACTGGGTTATTGAGGGTGACACTGGGTGTTTAAGGGTGACATTTTAAGGGTGACACTGGGTGTTTGAGGGTGACTCTGGGTGTTTGAGGGTGACATTTTAAGGGTGACATTGGGTGTTTAAAGGTGACACTGTGTGTTTGAGGGTGACACTGGGTTATTGAGGGTGACTCTGGGTGTTTAAGGGTGACATTTTAAGGGTGACTCTGGGTGTTTGAGGGTGACACTGGGTTATTGAGGGTGACATTTTAAGGGTGACTCTGGGTGTTTGAGGGTGACACTGGGTGTTTAAGGGTGACTTTTTAAGGGTGACTCTGGGTGTTTGAGGGTGACACTGGATGTTTAAGGGTGACATTTTAAGGGTGACACTGGGTGTCTAAGGTGACACTGTGTGTCAGGACCCACTGACCTCCTGGCCCAGCTCGTTGTATGAGCAATCCCTTCCAGTTCACCGAGGACAAGGGCGCTGTGGCACAGCTGCCACGCGGCTCCGGACACGGGACGTGCTCCGCGGTGCCACCGTGCCTGGGGCCATGCGCTGCCACCAGCCTGCCTGGCAGCAGCAGAAAGGCGTTCAGAGCCTTCCCGAGCCCAGGGCTGCCCTGTGCAGGTCACTCCAGGAGGCTGAGCAGGGCAGCAGCCCTTCACTGCTGAGCCCAGTAATGCGCAGAGAAGGGCGCTCAGTGGCGCAGGGACGGCGGCGGTGCCACCGCAGCGCTCCCAGTTTCACTGCAGCATGAGGAGGGGGACACCCTGCCCTGCCCTTCCCAGCTGCTGTCCCTGGCCTGTCACCTTGTCCCAGGCCGTGTCAGGGTAGCTCCTGTTGTCCCCAGGGCACACAGAGAACGGCAGGGTTTGTTTGGGGTAGGATGTCGATGCGTCATTGCCGTAGGAATTATTTCAAAGCAGGGGTGAGGTCAGATCCACAGCCAGCATCTGGGCTTTGAAAGAGGTCTCTCTGCCTGGTGGTGCAGGGTTGGGTGGGGAAAAACACACAGTTTAACCAGCACGGAGTGTGATCCTCCCCCAGCTCAGTTGGGTAACAGCATCTTTGGGGAAGGGCAGTGGTCAGGAGCGTGTCCTTGCAGTGGTGAGCTCCGTGAGAAAACGTGTTCATGCCACCACCACGGGGCGGCCCAGCTGGCCGAGGAAAGAAATCCGAGTCCCAAATTTCATTCACAGTAACTGCCCATCCTGGGAAGTGAGTTTTGGGAGGAATCTGGTGCTTGTGTGAGCGTGGAGGAGCCCTGTGGGCTGGATACCAGGCAGCTGGAGCCCAGCCCAAGGCACAGCTGCGGGGAGTTAAGTTACTCGGCTTCCAAAATTACATTTTTCTGTGGTTCCCTCATTTGAATGAGGAATAATGTAGATATTGTGAGCAGAGCTTGTCTGGGAGCTCTTGGAAAACCAAACCTATGGCGAGTGCACTTGTTCTGCTGGTGGCTCTTTATTGGGTGGCCGTGGCACGGTGGGCACAGCAGGCAGGAAGGCATCCCAGCTGCATGCCAGCCTCTGGGTGGAGGCAGGAATTCAGCTGGGCACTTTGCAGGGGTCAGAAAGCCAGAGTCTGGGATCAGAAAGCCAGATGCCAACTGTAAACACAGGGCCAAAACCAGAGCAAACCCCCAGAATTTCCTCTGGGGGTGTCTGAGATGTTTTGGTAAGAAAAGAAGTGTGGGAATATGCAATACCAGGGGTGGTGCAACTGCAGAGGTGCCCCAGGCTGCAGTGGCAAACACCCTTCACACAGCCAGGGGAACCAAGCCACGATGTGACGGGGAGCCTCTGTGCACGTACTGTCACCCTGCATGAAGAGGAGATGCTTTCACAGTGCCCGGGAGGGCATCGGCAGCAGCAGGGATGTTGGCTCAGAACAAAATGATTTTGAAGGTGGATTGATGCAGTTAATCCCCAAACTCCTGCGTGGTACATGCAGTAGCCCAGTTCCATCTGTCAGGCTGCCAGCCCCTCGGGGCCATCCGGGACAGGTTCCTCTGCACAAAGCAGCCGGCTGTGCTGAGGCTGCAGAACCCAGCTAACAGGACATTCAGCATTTCTGTCATTCCAGAGATGCCTGCAAGGTTTCAGCCAGACCAAAGGCAGCCATGTCAGGGAAACCAGCACACAAATACTTCTCATTCTAGGCCCTAACCCAGGCCTATTTTAACCACTCCATACCCATTTTTTTCTCACCAGTGCAGAGCCCACGGCAGGGTCCTGTGGTGCACTCAGTGGCACTGAGCTGGGGATGTCCCCATCTTGTGCTGCTGGTCATCTTCGTGGATTGTTTCTACCTTCAAGGATTGGTTCTACCTTTTGAATGAGGAGGAAACCCACATGTGGGCATGAGTGGGTGCCTTCCCCATCACTTTGGGGAGTGCCTGGTGGCCACAGGAACCAGGGACATGTCTGCACCCTGTCACTGGGTTCACAGCTCAGGGTGTTGGGGAAAAACTCTCTACCAGCTCTGGTCATCATCTGGAGTTGGACACGGGGTGAAGGCTGGGCTTCCAAACACAGCAATCCCTTCTGCCACCTTCCCAACCACTTCTCGTTTCACAGTGTGTTCCTGTCCTGCCTGGGGACCCGGCTGCTCCCGTGGGTGCAGTTCCTGTGCTCCCCAAATAGCTGTGCTTTACCCTGGGCTGTAGCAAATACAGGCCTTTGGTGATAGGGGATCACCAGCTGATGGATTAATCTGAGCTCAGTTTTGCCTGGAACAACCTACTGACTGTGCCCAGACCGGCATGAAGAGGGCAAGGCAGGGGCACTGAGGCTGGATGTAGGTGCTCCAGAGAACCATGGCTTCTGAAAGCAAACACGACAGCATAAATGTCCACCACAGGTACAGAGCTGTGAGGCGAGGAGGAGGCTCTGGTTCCTATGCAGAGTGAGTGCTACCACTTCAAAATTAAATGCAGTTGCCATAGAAATATTAATTGGGAACAAAATCTGAAGATGACACTTAAGCAGAAGATGGAGCGTTACGGAGGGATGAGGACAGCGATGAAAATAGAACAGTTAAAAGGAGAATTCTTCAAAGGAAGTATCATGTAGGTGAATATTTAATGCACAATCAGCAGGCCGCCGCGTCAGTGGTGCCGTTAATGTTGTAGGGCAGAGGAGGGGAAGTGCTTGCACCCTCCTCACCAGCAAAGGTCACGGGACACAGAGGGGGAGTCTGAGGATGGACCCTGCAGGATTCTGCTCTTGGTTGCAGCAGGGCTGGGATTCAGGGCGCAGCTCTGCTAACAGCCCCAGCCTCGTGCTCACTGCGCTCGCTGGCTGGTTTGCCATGGACCCGCGAGCCCAAAGTCAGCTGAGGCCCATGATGGACAACTCCTGGCAGTCTGGATTCTCTGCCCCTGGGCAGACACCGGCAGGAGGTTCCCAGGCAGTGCATGGCTGGGTCTGAGCCTCCTCCTCCTCCTGGGAACATTTGCATGGAGAGCAGGGAAAGCTCCCAGCCCTGCCAGACAATGCAGGGGAACTGGCTCTTTCAAAAGAGCTCCCAAACCGTTGCTTGGCCTGGCTTGTTTGGGAATGTGGCAGAAACAGCCATAAGCAGAGAGGTGTTCTGAGGTGAGGCAGGGCTGATGCAAGGCAGAGTGGGGACAAAGTGTCCCACTGAGCAGAAGTCCTGCTGGGACCCTTCTACAAGGAGTACCCAGAGCTCCCCAGGGAGGGATGACTGCCGGCCACCTTTTCTTGCAGCAGTAGTGGCACTGGTGGGGAAGAAGAGAAGGACATTGCTACAAAAAAATCCTGATTTTTTTTTTTTTTATTAAAAAAAAAAAAAAGTAGATTATAGTAACAACCAGCCCTTCTTTCAGGCAGCCCAGTGAGAGGAGAGTAGTTCCATTCTGCCGTCCCACTCTGTGCTCACTGTGCCAAGTCCAACCCAACTCCTGTTTTTCCCAGGAAGAAGCTTGCTCTTCCAGGCTGTTATCAGCCTCACATCCCTTCCCCCCCCCTCCTCTTTGTCTCCTGGGAGCTGTGCTCTGGGATCTGCCTTCAGGTAGGGATGGAGATGAGGACGGCAGTGGAGCATCTCACACAGGAAGGACCACAGTGGTGTCAGTGCTGAGAACACACAACTGGGCAAGGCCACTGTCACAGCAGCCTGCTGGGGCAGCAGGGCAGGGGCACAGCGTGGGGCTGGCAGCTCTCCTGCCCCTCCCTGGTGGCAGGCAGCCCAGAGGGGACGGGGTGACTGCCACCTGGCAGGGTGCATCCATCTCTGCTGATCCCTCCACTCAGAAGGAGGGAGGATTACAACAAAGTCGTACTTTTCCCATGAACCACCTCCCACTGTGTTATGCTCTGAAGTTAATTGCAAATGAGGAGATGGAAATAGCTTATTTTGATTTTCCTTAAACAGTACTTCAGTGATTTTTTTCCTTATTTTTTTTTTCTGTCTCGAGAGGCAGTCCTGTGTCTATTGGAAAATAGCAATTATTTCTGTAATTCCCTAGAATTAGTAGAATTAGTTGAATGGGTAATATTTGAAGTGAAATGCTGATTAGAAATACACTTGATGTGGAAGCACCATGAGCACTGTGGTGGGGCTTTGGGGGCTCCTCCTCCATCCCAGGGCATAACAAAGCTCAACTCAGGTTTCTTGGGGAATAGTCAAAGATATCTTGGTCATGGCTACCAAAGATGCTGAAACTCATCTCCTATGAGGGCAGGCTGGGAGAGATGGGGTTGTTCAGCCTGGAGAAGACTTTAAAGGCCCTCCCAGTGCCCAAAGAGGCTCCAAGAGAGCTGGAGAGGGACTTGGGGCAAGGACATGGACTGACAGGACAAGGGGGAATGGCTTCAAACTGAAAGAGGGCAGGGGAGGATTAGATATTGGGAAGAGATTCTTTACTCAGAGGGTGCTGAGACCCTGGCACAGGATGCCAAGAGAAGCTGTGGCTGCCCCTGGATCCCTGGAAATGTTCAAGGCCAGGTTGGACAGGGCTTGGAGCAACCTGGGATCGTGGAAGGTGTCCCTGCCCATGGATGGGGTTGGACAAGATGAGGTCTAAGGTCCCTTCCAGCCCAACCCATTCCTGGCTCAGTGACTCCATTCTGTGGTGGGAGGTTGAGCAGCGGGATGTGCTTGGAGACGCAGGGGAGGTGCACCATTGTCTTCAGGCCGTGGATGTGCCCAGGGCCTCTGCAGCTCTGGCTGAGATTCCACAGCTGGTGATGGGCCCACCCTCTTTCTTCCCAAAAAGGAGGAATAAAGCCACCTCAGTCACTTTTCTTAGCTGGAATGAGGTTGGCATGGTCCATCTTGGGCACCTCCTGCAGCATGCAGGGCACAGTGCAGGTCTTGGGAGACTTGGTTCTGCTAAAGATTTGGGGTTCGTGATACTTCATTTAAAAACATTAAAAATTATCCTGTGGTATTTTTAATAACCTGCTGGTTTAACTCAATTATGAGACCATAATTAACTTGCTGAGATGAAGCAGGAGATAAACCTTTGATTTTTTTTTTCCTCTTGAAGGATGCTGCAGATAGATTTTGAACTTTGTATTCAATTACTTAAAGGAGAAAAAAATTAACAGGTTTCTGATGAGAAAAGCATACTACCTCCTTCATAAAGAGAGATTTATTAAGGATAGTGAAGGAGCGTACCTAAGGGCTCAATCATCAACTGTTTTTTTTTTTTTTTCAGGGGGTGATTCAATTACTTTAAGATGTGTTGCCTAAAAGAACAAACCAGGCTCTGTTACTTGGCAAATTAATCAAGTTCCTTTAGTGGTTTCTCTGGGTTAATAATTTCATTTAGGCGGCCTTCTGTTTCGTGGTTTCATCCTCACCAAGAAAACTCTCAAACAAGAGGGAGGGGGAGAAGAAAGTGCAATTTGCTCTCTGTATCAGGCAGCAAACGCCACTGAGACAGGAAAAGTTTTCCCAAAATCAGCTCTCTCAGAGATGCCTGTGAAAGCAGCAACTGGTTGGAAGAGATTTAAAAAAAAAAAAAAAAGTGTTAAGGCTAATATTTTCACTGTGCAAAAAGGCCATTTGGATTTGTTGTCATCTGTGAAGGGCTGTGGATTTTATTTGTAATTACTGTGAATGACGTTCTCTGGCTAGCACGAGCCAATCCTGAAAATGTCACCGATTTTTAACACGTTTGTCTCTTTGAATATTCATAGCTCTGCTATTTGATACAGATGGAGAAAGTGCCACAAGGGAGAGGAGGAGTTCGCCCTGCCCTGGGCACGGGGAGGTTGTGCTGGGGCAGATGTTGCCCCAGCTGGGGCAGGGCATCCTTGCACCGACAGCCACCACTCCCATGGAAAAAAACCATCAGCCAGAATTTCTGGAGTTATCATACAATGACTTGGCTTAGAAGGGACCTTAAAGATGATCTGTTGCCAACAGCACCATTTCTCATAGCACAGGTTGTCTCAGTGGAAAGTTAAGAGCTCCCACTGCCTCTGCCTGGAGGGTGGAGGACAGGGATGCTCAGCAAACACAGGTCCCCTGGCACATCTGGGCTGTCCCTGGCTGGCTGTTCCCAAATTCCATCAGGGATACTTTTGGGAAAAGCTTTAGGGCTACTTTTTTGCACCATAAAACGTCTCTATGAAGGGCATGCACAATCCTGTTTTATTTTCCCATTGGTTGGTTATAAACAGGGAAAAAAAAACCCCCTTGAACTGTGGCCTGGGCTGTATCCACTTAAAACATGGGTCTTTAGATGCCAAATTCTGCATCCAGCATTTTGGCTGAGGGGAGCAATGCTCAGTGTGACCTTTCTGAATAAAACCATGACTCCTACCAGCACCCAGGGCTGCTGAGGGCTTAGACACCACCCTGCTGTGGCAGAGACCAAATGCCACCTGCAAAGTGGGCGAAACGGGGAGTCCCATGGGCAGCAGGAGCCCGACCCCGTTAGCCCTAATGAGGTGCTTCTTCAGGGACCAGGGGTGACCTGCTTCTCTGCCACTTATGACAGGGACATGGATGTTCTTAGTGCTTTTCCTCTGGGCAGCACTCTGGCACTGATCAAGTTAATGGAGGGACCAGAGCAGTTCCCAGCAAAAGAGGTCATCTGTTTCCTTTCAAGGGATTTGGCTCCGGTTTCATCATTTCATCATCTGGAAGAACAGTGAGGCCCTTTTATCAGGAAGGGCTTTCGGGGAGGGGGCATGGCAGGCTGCTCTCTGCCTTGTGTGAGAACTCATTTTAGACCCTCACATAAAACCTGTGCTCTGCTTTATGGCTTGGGTAAGTGCTCCAACGGGGCAGAGCAGAGGCTGGGGACACGCTGGAGCCGTTCTGACCCCAGTCCTCAGGACCCAGCATCTGTGCAAGCACCAGCCACGCTGAGCACCTCACCACTTGTCCAGTGCCATGGGGATGGCCAAATTGTGCTTTCCCCCCTTTATTTTCCTTGTAATTCCTCCTTTTGAGGCCACAGCACCCGGTGCTACTCTTAGCCTCCGCCTCCAAAAGGCATTTGTGGATGAGGATGGGAGTGTCGGAGTGCTGAGGTGGGGTGGATATTTTTAGAGCAGCTGGCAGACTGCAGAGCAATTATGCTCCAGGTTCCCAAATAGCCCTGAGCTCTGTCACTGCCCGAAAACACCCCCTGGTCCATTTGTCCAGGGCTGGTGTGGGTCAGGGAGCTTTGCAGGCAAACCTGAAATGTTGGAATTAGGCACAGCTGGAGCTCCAGTGAGGCCAGAGCAGCCCCTCACCCGAGCCTGAGCACTTGGGAAGGGGAATGGCTCACAGATGTTGTACAAAGCCCACCTCTGGGGGAAAAAAAAATATAAAAAAGATCTGATTTTATCCTTAGGACTCCAGGCATTAACTTTCCCTTCTTCCCAGCCTCCACACCGACAGCAGGGTCTTGGTGCTGCTCGTGGAGCATCCTTGGATAGGGAACTTCTGTCGTGCCTGGGTAATGGTGGCTTTTTGTGCAAACAATTCTCGGGTTTTTTTAATGCCTTCACACTTAAATTTAATGTGCTCATCCCAGTGTGCCAGCAGCTGCTTTTATGCCAAGAAAAATTGGTACATTTTGAAGGTGTTGGATGCTCCTTTGCTGGGGACACTCTGAGATGCTTGTGGGTGACAGAGCTCCCGTTCTTTTTTAGGACAGTAATTCCCCCTTGCTGTCCTCTGGATGGAGGCACAAGACAGCAGCCACAAGATTTCTGTTATTCCTTTTTGGCAACTCTCCAGAAGCATCACTGCAAACTGAACCTGTGATGCCCAGCAGACAGCCCTGATCCTGGCAGTGCCCAGGAGGGTTTTTCTTCCTGCACAGGAGGAAATTTCAGGCACAAGGTGTTTGCAGGGGCACATTAAATCCTACAGCATTATTCATCCCCAGCTCCGTCTTTTCTCCCTCCAATTTCCTACAAGAGCTGATTTTCCCACTTGAGGAAGGGAAGCAGCGTTCCTGCTTTAATCATCACCGTCCTTCTCCTCCCAGCAGAGGATTCCTGAATCAGGGATGGCACCACACCAACACTTGGCTCCACCACTTCCCCTCCTTAATCCCTGTTTGGAACTCTGGCTGCTCCTGGCGCCAGGTCCTTCAGCTGCCCATTGCTGCCCTCTCCCCATCCAGAGCACACCATGGCACTGCCCGTGGAGCTCTTTTGCTCCAAGGGTTTTAGGGCATCCAGGAGGGCTGGGTGTCCCACCACTGCCTCGTTCTCCCTTGGCTCTGCTCTGCCTGCCAGCCTCTGGTTCCTGCAGCCTGCTGGAGGATTTCTTGCCGGGGAAATGCAATGCTCTGACTTATGAAAGTAGGACATTCGCTTGGCAGCTCGAGAAATAATGGGAAATCCATTTAATTATTCCCCAGAAATGCTCAGATTGTGCAGATGCTGAACTTAGGTTTAATATAATTTAGATAATTCATGTCTATAAACATGTCTGGGACTGATTGTGATGTTCAAGCCATGGATCTGAGCCTGTGGTTTTCCTCCTTGATCTCAATTGGAGCTTCAAGTATCCTCCAAGAGCAGGCTCATCCCCTCGTCTGACCCCTCTGGACACCACCAGACCCCTAGGTTCAGGTCTGGAATGCTGAGGAAGATGTTTTTCTCTGCTTTGAAGAGTTTATCACAAGGATGCTGTGGGCAGCTGGGCACTCAGGTCCTGTGCTGGGGCACAATGCCAGCCTCAGTGCTGGCATTGATTGTGCCTAATGAAACAGGGTACAAAAGGAAAAAAAAAAAAAAAGCACCTATTGCTGGTAAAATCAGTGCTCTGGGGTTAAAATGAGCCCCTTTTATGGGAAATCTCGTTTGGGAACAGCCAGGCCACCCTGCCCAGGGTAGCTTTGTAGCCCAGCTGAGCCCAAATCCTTCTCCTGGGAAGCTGTTCAGGATCCCTTTGTGAGGTGAGAATCTCCCTGGCATGGCAAATATGGGCAGTTGTCAGGTACTAAATAGTTCAACTATTGCCTTGCTTTTCTCCACTCCCACCTCTTCCTGCGCTCTTTCCTCCCTCAGCTCCCTCCCTTGTTCTCCGCTCCCCTGGTGCGCGCTGCTCCTCACACCTGAAATGCCTCCTAACACACCTGTAATGGCTTTTCAGCCCAAAATACCAGACGCTGGGATGGTATTGTACTCACTGATGAGCACCTTGGCCAGGGATGCTGGAGGAGACAGAGCTGAGAAACACCTGGCAAAACCCCCAGTCCCCATCCATCCGGGCTGTGAACTATCCCCTTTTTTAACTTTGACTTTGCAATCCCATGCAGCAGCAGCAGCAGCAGCAGCGAGGTAACCGTGAGTGACACACATCACTGCCGAGTAATTAGACTGAGCACACACACACACACACACACACACAGGCACAGCAGTACTGATTTCTGCATTAGCATGATAATGAATGTTCTCACTAGAAGCTTGTAATTATGTTTCCTCTTTCTTTCCCCTCCCCCTGAAAGTATAATTAATTATGAATAGAGCCAGAGTTTGACGCTAACGCATATTTTTTTTTTAATCCCTTTTGGTTCTATTTCTGCCCTATTAAAAATTTATGAAGGAGCCAGAGGTAAAGTCATTTTCCCAGACAGTTACTCCTATAAATTCAATGGGAATAATATTAAAAAAAAAAAAAGTAATAATAGAAGGCAGGAGGGGACTTTGCAGAGGGTTTTCTCCCCTCTTTAGGCCATCACCCAAGCAAGATGCTGCATTTGCCTGTTGAAAGCCACAGTCCATCCACACCGTTGCAATCTGGGGGAAATGGCAGTGGGCATGGATGTACCTGTGGGTACCACGAGGTGACAAACAGCCCCCAGAGGTGCCAACCCTGCAGATCTCCTCCCTGAAGCTGCTGCAGCCATAAAGGATAGAGGTCAGAACAGGGTGCTGATGTGCTCTGAGAAGAAAAACACTTTATTAGTTCAAAATAGAAGAAAATAACCTGCAAGCACTTTCAATACCTTGGGGAAGTTATTTAGGAATAGGAGATGCAAAGCCAAAAACTTCCAAGGAGGTGCTTGTGCTTTTCAGTTGGCTCACAAAGATAAACTTTCCTGGGATTCCAAGCCCGGGGTGTCCCAGTTTTTTGGATGCAGGACAAACTTCAGGGTTTGCTCCCACAGCTGTGATGGATCCAGCAGGGCCAGGTGCTTCCTCCTCACCTTCATTGTGGCTCATCCTTTCCCTAGAAAACCTGTGTGTAATCACACCATCCCCTGGGGACAGAAAGTGAGAAAATGGGTGAAACCGGCTCAGCGGTTTGGGGTCATTGGTGTAAAGATGTAATGATAGAGACAGGCACTGAGGGTGAGCTGTTCACAGGATCTCCATCCTCCCAGGCATCCCAGATGAGCCCCTTGCAGTGCCACAGGCTTTGCCCCCCGCTGCTGAAGCCTGTTGTGCTTCTTCCTCCTCCTCTGCTGGTTGCCATTCATACCACCAGCCTTCCCTTGCCGTAGGTGTGAACTGTTTTTCTTTTTAAATTGCATTTATTCTAACAAATGTCTCATGCAAACACAATTGCAGGTTTGCTAGAGGGAGATGCTATTTGCAGGCAGCCTTGCACAAAGGCAGATTTATTCTCCTTCCATTCATTTCAAGCTAAAGTAATAGCTCTAACTACATCTGACTTATAATAAGCACATTCCTGGGAACAAACCTGTACTCTGCATGTATTTCCCTCTTTGTCAGTTCCACCTAGGCACTTTTTCTCCCTCTTTTTTATTTTTTTTTTTTTTACAATAACAAAATCAGAGCCTTGTCAGTTGAAAGTTTATATGCCCTATTTATAGCACTCTGCTGTCTCCCAGCTTTTATGTTCCAGCATAAGTAGCTCTTTACCCTCTGCTCACAAGGAGCCAAGCATGAGCCTGAGCAGAGTCTGGATCTCCATAATAGCTCTTTTATCCTTCCCTGAGGAGGGGAGCATGCCCTGCTCTCCACTGTCTCAGCTCCAGCCTTGTTGGAGGGGAGCACACATCCCCACAGGCCAGAGGACTTTGCCCTGTGTGTTTTGATAATTCTTTTTGTCAGCATACCCTTGAACTCGGGGGTGTTTTGCTGTTTGCAGCTGTTGAGCATCACTGGTCCCATCCTCTGGCTGGGCAGCACCACCAAAGTTTGACACATGAAATTGCCATCGCTTTGATGGCTGTCATTAAGAAGAAGAATATGAATGGTTTTCCAGGGAGCTGCAACAGTTACTTCAGTGATTTCTGTAGTTAAGCTGATACTTTAATGTAGTTTGTGTGTCTAAGGGATCTTCATAGGCAAGCATGGATGCAGAATCTCCTGTGGCTCCTTGACTTGCCATGGTTGGTTCCTGAACTTCTCTGTTCCTCATCTCCGGGTGTTATTTTGGAACAGGGTCTGGCAGAGACAGCTGAGGGAGGGCTGGAGCAGCTCCCAGCACAGCATTGGCTGAGATGGAGAGCAGAGATGGTGGTTTGAGGACAAGTCAGAGTCACCATAACCATCAGCAGCCTTGCCACCCCCCCAGCCCAGTACTGCAGCTCTCCTGGGTGCTCCCAAACCTCCTGGTCCTTTGTGCTAACCCTGGCCAGGTTGGATGGGGCTTTCAGCAGCTCAATTTAGAGAATGGCCTCCCTGCCCATGGTGCTGGAACTAGACCCCATGAAGTTCCCTTCCAACCCAACCCGTTCTGAGGTTCCGTGCAGGAGCAGAGCTGGTTGGAGCACTCCCAACCCCTGTCCTGTCTCTCAGCACAAGGCACAGTGTCTCCTCTGTTACCCTGTCCTCGTGGCACGTCACTGGGACTCAGGCAGGACTCTCCATCTGTTCCAGGCTGAAAGATTAGGATACAAGGGGCCATTGTGCTCCTCTGCCTCCAACTAACTCTAATCCTGGTGAAGGGGAAAATCTACATGCTGAAAAATCCTGGTTGAGAGGTCCTGCTTGGATGTTTACAGGGTAAACAACAATTACAACTTCAAATTGCAAAATAATAATAATAATAAAAAAAAGTTTCAGGCAGAAACACAAACAGAGAGCCAGGGCTGGGGGCAAACAGCTCTGCCACGGCTTGGCTCCTCCGCAGGGCTGTGCTTCTGAGGATTCGTCCTGTCTGTTAAATATAGCTGATGAGCTGTTCTTGAATCGCACCTAATTACATCTCCTCTCCTGCATGCCGGCACTTCTCAGCTCTTTGGAGCTACAAGGAGCTGGATGATTGCAGCTTGAACTCCTCAGGTGGAGCAGACGCTCATTTGTCATCCCCTGTTTGGCTGTCTCCTACTTGGGAGGAGGGAGATGAAAAGTTGAATTCTCTGAGAAGGGAGGGGGAAAAAGAAAAAAAAAAGAAGAAAAAAATCCTTTTGAACTCTTGGCTCATTAAGATGTCAAAAGGTTGGGTGCCCTGGCAACTGCTTCGTCTCTCTAAGCAGGGCTTGAAATTCCTGCAGTCATCCTGCAGGGAATTCGCAGGCGCTTGCTGGGCTCCCTGTCCATGGGAAGATGCCCACAGCTGAGCTACAGGATGCTCCTGAAAAGCTGCTCAAATTTAAACAAGTACAGGTTTCCTAGCTGGGAGCAGCTGCCCCTTGGGCACCTGGGTGTCCAGTCCATCCTGTGTCACCTCATCTGCTTCTCTGTGTGCCTCTTCCACCCCTTTCCATCACCACTGAAAATAGGAATTCAGGGCCATGAGGGTCACTCCTGTGGGCTTCACCCAGAAAAAGTCCTTGCCTGAAAGGTATTTGGATTTCTTTTAGAGACTGACTTGCATGCATCAGTTTGGTTTTGCTGAGTTTGGAGGTGTTTTTTTCAAGATTTTGCCAAATTTCAGCCAGCTGCTCTCTAGCCTCTCCATCCACATCCTGTCTGGCAAAATTTCTACCTCATTTTTTTTCTGGCTCCTCCTTGGGCTGCACATCCTATGTCTTTTGTTTGATGCTTCTTCATCCCAATGCAGGGCTCTCACTGGAGTTTCAGTGACTACAAAAGAAGGAAATATTTTTTTCCAGTTCCAGAAAATACCAGATGTCTTAAAATGAAAAACCTCCAGAAACCAAATTTCCCAATTACTACATATTGCAGCATATCCAAAGTAGGGAAGCAGTTTCTCAAGGGTGGCATTGGAGGCGTGACAAGGGGATCTGACTTCAACTCAGCTCTTTTGGCAAAGAAAACCCTGCTATCTCTGCAGGGCCAGAGGCTGGAAGCACGGGGAATCTTCCTTTGGGATCCTGCACCAGTGAGTTATCCCCTCCCATGGGAGTTATCGCTCCAGAGCCACCTCACTTCCCCTAAAACCACCATGGGAAAAGGGGAGGAGGTGCAGGGGGATGCTCTGGGGTTGGAACACTGGTGCAGGAGTACCTGAGCCCCTCAGGAAGGGATTGTCCCGTGTGGATGGGTGTCGGGGCATTGCCACCAAGCCAGGCAGGCTGGTGAGCATCCTCCTCTCTGCATCCCCAGCTGAGCTCAGCTGAGAAAGAGACAGAGCTGTCATCACAACTACACTTCAGATCTCTTCCATGGAGGGGGAAAAGTGCCAACACGACCAAAAATATGCATAAGATCAACTCACTGGTTAGAAGTGGCCTGGCTACCACTTTCAGTCTCAGGGGTTCAGCTTTGCTGTGGGAAGCCCTCATCATTTTCTACTGTTTTACTCATAGCCAAAAATATGATGAAACCAGAATTGAATGTTTTTTTATGTCTCATTACAGTAACCATCATAAATTATTCACCCATGAGTGAATTCAGCCACATTTCTTACTCAAAAGGAGCTTCCTTTCCTCTTCAGGGCCTTGGAACTCAGAGCCTCTTGGGCTGGTGGTGGATTTCAGGGCTTTCCCACCTGCTTCTGCCTGAACACATGGGGACATCATTGCTGGCTCCTCTTTGACATCCCCCCAAGCCCTGATTCAAGTGCTTCCATGGTGGGAGCAAACTTCACTTGGGGGTATGGGCAGAGTCGGGGCAGGAGAAGGTTTTGGGACAGGTCTTGGCGGGTAGTGGGGATCCCCATCACATCACCCCCAAACCCTGAGCCCTGGTGGCAGATCCTTCTAGAAATGCATGTCCTAGGACAATGTCAGTCTAATCAGCGCCCTCTTCGTTAGCAGGGTCCTATAATTAGAAGCAGCAGCCAGCCATCTGCTTTTATCTCGCCACATCACACGGTGCCTCTCCGCTGTCCCCTATTACCGGCCGTCATTTGAGATCAGCGTTTCCCTCCACCCCCAACCGCGTCTGATCTCACTTTCATTATTGCTAATGACCCTGGCAGCGCTCTGTGCTGTGGAGGAGAGCCGAGCGGGCAGCGCTGGCACTGCTGCCCACACCAGCTCCTCGCCCCTGTCTGCCGCCCCTTATTCCCTCCCGCGGGGTATTTTTGGGGTTTCACACTCTTGCCAGTGGACCTTCCCCAAATACCCTCTGCCTCATGCCAGGAATGGGCCCTTGGGCTGAGAATAGGAAAGCGTTGGGGAAAATGTTGCTGCTTTCAAATATTTTGAGGGTTTTCAGCTTGTAAAGTGCTTTCCTAAGTTTGCTGTTGCACCCTGCTCCCAGTGAGGATGGCATCTGGCAAGACATCAAAAAGACCACCTTGTCCACAGCCAGCAGCTGAGGGCTGCAGGGCAGTCAGACCTTGGAGGAAAGAAAGGATAAAACCTCTTTTTATGTGTCTTTAAATTCGGTGCCTAGACAAAAGCATAAGACATATAAATGGATTAACAACCATGGTTTATTAGCGCTCCTTAATTCACTTCACAGGGCTGAGGGAAAAGTTATTAGCAGATGTATGGCCAGTAATAAGCTAATTATAACCCTGTCAGATCAGAGATTTGAAGAGGTGGGTAGTTTTGTGTGTGAGATAACTATAATTGTCTGTTAAAGATTATGAATTAATATTGATTTAATAAAGCTGTGGCCATTTATTTCTGTGGTAAAAACTAGTTTGTTATTCTGTGAGCTGCCCCATCACCGTGGGAGGCAGCAACCATCTGCTGGAGGTGTGTATTGGGGAGGCCAAAATGCACGTGGGGCTGGTCACTGAGCCTGTGTCCTGCCTGTCACTGTCCCCATCGCTGGCTTGGACAGGGACAGCTTTGTCCCCTGGCTCAAAATCGACGCCTGGTGCCTCTCTGCACCACAGCAGCTCAGCCCTGGGGTCACCACGCACCTGTGGGAGGGGAGAATACATTTGCTGCTTTTAATTTAAAACCAATCTGCACTTATCTGCGTTTGAAAGCTCATCCCCTCAGGAGGGACACGACCCTTGTGGGGTCCTGTCTGTCCCCTGATGTGTTGAAATCTCAGGCAGCCCCTGGAGAACTTGCGAGGTGCCGGTGTGTGACGTGGGCAGGGAGGCAGATGGAGCATGACCCACTGCTGGCCCTGGCACAGCGTGTCCAAGCACAACCCAAACCCACCGTGGGAGGGAATGGGGCAGCTGCTCAGGACCACTCAGCCCAGCCATTTGGGAGAGGGAGACCAGGAAATGGCCAGAGAAAGAGAGGCCAAGGCTCGTGGCCAGGGTCAGGACTGGCTGGGAAAGCAGAATTCATTGCAATTGCAGTGTGTCGGGGTGCTGATGGGGTCCCTCTGCCGTGGTGGGGCTGATGCACAGGGTGGGATCACCTTTGCACCTTGGGGATGGAGGCAGCCTGGTGATGCTTGAATTGTTTCCCAATTTACAGCCACCGTCCAGGATCACTTCAGTTTCGCCTCTCTGCAGGTAGCTGAGTGCCACTGACTTTGGGGTATTTCACATTACATAATTTGTTTTTGTAAATAATTGGCAGCTTGAGGGTGAACACAGAAAAAGGCAGGAGTGAGGAGTGGGTGCGAGACCCCATGACACCAGCTGCATCCTCTGGCTTTGCCTTTCCCCCTTCTTCAGGAAAAAAATGCAGAGATGTTTACTTTGGTTGATTTTTTTTTTTTTTTTTTCCTCCTGAGACAGATCCACTTCCCTAAGGTGAACTCCATCCCTTCACATCGCCTGAGTCCCACCGAATTCCTCTCATGCCTGGAGCAAGTAAAGGCAGGTCACCAGGGCGGTGGGAAGGTGCTTTGGAGACAGCTGTGTTGCATCATGCAGGGCAGGGTTTGCAAACCTCCTGCTGCCTCCACCCTTTGCCAGACCTACCCTCCAGCCCCTCCCTGAGACCAGCAGGTCCAAGACCCCTCGTCCCTGTGCCGGGATTCGTGGCTGTGGAGGGTAAACCCCTGCCCAAGTTTTGACTCACGTTGGTCCTAGTGGGCTGATGCTCCGATAAAGTCAATTACAGGCTGACTGAGGCTAAAGGCTACGGCTTGCTTTAGATGTAATCACTTTCCCCTGAAGCTTTCTATGGGAGGGTGGTTTCAAAGGGAGGGTGGCTCCTGTTTTGCATCTCACTTCTTTTCCTGGAGGAGTTCAGGTCAACCTAAGCAAGAAAACACCCCAATTTTCTTGCATTTGTACCAGCCATGGGACAAGTTTAATGTAGACCATCTCAAATATCTGAGGCAGGACTCCAGTTTTCCACTGAGAGCTGAAATCCCCATCTTTGCTGCTGGACGGCTCGCATTACCATTTTATCTGATGGAATAGCTATCAACGGCAGCTTCCAAGTGAAACGCTAAGGAAAATCTGTGTAAGCTATCTGCAGCCTCGCAGCACAGATACAGCGTGATTGCAGCGACAGCCAGGCTCTGTCTCCCGGCTTTAGTGGGAGTGTATGTGTCCAGCTGCAGCACAGCACCCACGGCAGCACTCCCTCTGCTCCGGGATGCTCGAGGCAGGCTCACCCTGGGCTTTGCTCGCCTGAAACCTCAGCTCCCAGAGCCTTGAGATCCTGCCACGATCTTATCTGTGATTTCTCCAGTGCAAGAAGCTTCCAGCTTCCACGATCACAGGGGAAAAGCTTGAAAACAAAAAGCCTCAAGGCTCCAAAAGGCAGGAATGCGCAAGGAAATAATCCCTGCTGTTCTAAGAGCAATGCCACTGAGAAAACCCCATATTCCCACTGCAACACCAGCCTGGTGATTCCCTTTGGCACCATGGCCTTCTGGACTGCAAGAACAGGCAAAAAAAAAATCCATCTGTGCTCTGGCAGGGTATTCGGTGTTGCTGGAAAGTGCATTCAGCCCTAAGGGGTTTATTTAAATACATTTGATTCTAATGTTGTTCTAAGGTCACTGGGATATAAAAGCCTGGCTGCTGTAAAATTGAAGTCCTGAGTCTTTTTGCTGTGGTACAGGACTTAGCTTCCATTCATTAAGTGAAACGTCACAGATACTAAAAAAAAAAAAAAAGCTCAGTAAATGCTAAACGGCTGGTGGGGCAGAGAAGCCCCGCGATGCAACAGGGATAAATTTGGTCCTTTATCTACCAAGACTAACACATTTTCAAGAGAAAGATCTGATCTGCTCCTTTGCTTTCACGAGACACTCAGCCTGTGCATAAACCGAAGACTCGAACCACACCAAAGGTGCTGCCCTGAGCCAGCAGACACACAACTGCCACAGGCACAGGAGGGCAACTTTTCCTGCTTTTTCTGACGCGCCAGGCTCATTTCAGGCAATTTGCCTTGCTCTCCTGGTGTTTGTGCTCACACTGGCGTGCGCCCGAGCTTACATATCGAGTGGGGTGACTTGAGGAGACCGAGTGCAGGCCTGGGAAAGTCCCTGTGCCCTGCAGCAGCGCAGCCGTATTGGGGCAAGGAATGCCGTGAGCTGCCCGCTCTCCTGCCCTCCTGCTGCCGGGGAGATGCGGGGAAAGAGCAGGGAACGGCAGGAGGCAGAGCGGCAGGGCACCCCTGCATGCCCGCATCTGCCTGCTGGGGCGGGGTGGGAGACGTGGAGGTTTTTACAGCTGCTGGAGCACTGGAGGTTTGCTTTTCCAGCTGTTGGGGTCATGTATCACTCGTGGCTGGGAGAGGGGGTGGACTCGCCTGGGGAGGGACACCCAGCAGTGCAGGGAACAGGGGTGGCTGAGGAGATATGACCTTCCTCGTCCCCCCTGAGAGGATGGAGGGGAAGAAAAAGTGTGAAAAAGCAAGATATTAGTTAAAATCTGTTAGTGACCTGGGTTGCCTCAGTGCTGATTCCTGTGGGCATTTGCTTGTTAAATTGTTCAGATTTTCCTTCGAAGATCCCACCCGAGAAAGTTTTTGATGTACTCGGAATCACAGTACAGACACTAGCCCAGGGCTGGGAATGTGCATCACGGGGTCTTCTCCCGAAGCCCCCCCACCTTCCTTTTGCGGAAAAACTGAAGTTTCATAAGTATGTTGCCGTGGAATGCTCCGGACAATTTCTCGGGGCTGAACCTTTGTCAGGGCTCAGAAAGCCAAGCGGTGCCCGACCTCCTCCTCCTCCTCAGTGTCCGAAACACCACCAGCACGAGGGGATTGTCGGCCAGCTCACGCCACAAGCGAGAATCCCCGATTTGCACCGACAACATCATCAATGACACGCAGCGGCACTACCGCAGCCCGCCGCACCGGTTAAAGCTGGGAACACCGGCGGTGCCGCCGGCAGCACCGAGGCACCTGGTGGCACTGATAAACCGCTGGCGGGCGTGCAGCCGGTGACGGAGCGGGTCCGTCGCGATCCGCGGCTCCCGCCGGGCGCTCGGCGGCGCGGCCCCTTTAATGCGCGCGGGCGGCGCAGCCCCGCTCCGCCCCGCCCCGCCCGGCCGCCTGTGGGGCGGCCTTAGGGACCGACCGAGGCACCGAGCGAGCGACCGGCCGACCGACCGACCGCCGCCTCCCGCCGCGCCGGGGCGGGCAGGGCTGGGCTGGGCTGGGCAGGGCGCTGCGGCGAGGGGCGGCCCGGCCGCACGGACGGACGGACGGACGGAGGAGCGGGCGGCGCGGCTCGCAGCCCCATGGCTCTGGATTTATAAACACGGCGCAGATGGCGGGGCCGCGTCCCCGCGCCCAGCGCTGCCCCGCCGGCCGCTGAAGCGGGAGCGGCGGCGGCGATGGGGGGCGGCAGCTGCCGGCGGGATTAGGTAAGTCGGGAGGGGGGAGCCCCGGGGGAGCCTCCGGTGCCGGGGTGCGGGCGGGGGCCGGGCTGGGGGAGCCGCCCCGCTCCCCGCAGGTGGGGGAAAGGCGGCCGCGTTACGTAAAAATGAAAATGTGCCACGGGAGCTGCTCGCCGGGGAGAAACTTTCTCTTATTATTTTTTTTTTTTTCCCGTTGGTTTGGCTGTTTTTGGCCTCAAGGGAACGCGCCGCCCGGGAGCGGCGGGGCTCGGGAGCGCGGGGGAGCCCCGCACTTGGCAGACTGGCGGGGACACCCCTCTGCGGGGTGGGGGCACCCCGAGGGCCTTTTTTTACCCCCTCCCTTCCTCTTTTTTCCTCCCTTTCGTTCAGTCCTGCCGTATTCTCGGGGTCTTGCCCCCCGCACGTTGGGAGCCGGTGTGTCGGCGCTGGCCCGCAGCCGGAGCAATGAATGAGCATCCGAGGGGGCACCGAGGGCGGCCCTGCTCCCCCGGCCGTGCCAGGGGCTGCGGGGGCACGGCCGGCTCCTGGCCGTGACGCTAGCTGCAGGGCTGGCTCCTCGGGCGGTGTGGTGTAAATATTTACGGGAGGTAACTGAGCCGGTGTCTGCAGGCAACAAGTGCACGTTTCTCTGAACCCCAGCTGAGGTCTCCGGAGTGATCGCTTTTCTTTTTCTTTTTTTTTTTTTTTTTTTTTTCCGCTGTTGATTCTTATAATTTCCTGTTCCCTCTTCTCCCTCGGCCCTTCCTCCTGCTCCCTTGCCCTGACAATGCACAAAGAGCAGGCTGCAGTGGGTGCAGGCAGCTGCCTGCCATGTGGGCTGCTGCCAACACCACTGAAGCAGCAAAACCTGCAGGACTCGGGCTGGGGCTGCCTGGGGCGCGGGGCCGTGTTGACCCAGCAAATCCATCCCTGCTTCCAGCGCTTTGAACCCTCTGGAAGCCCAGCACGCCTGCAGGCACTGCTGCCTGCGCCGGAGGCTGCGTCTGCTCCATGAACTTTGTGTTTTGGGTCAGCTCAAGAATGTGCGGGAGAGGACAGTGCTGCTGGAGGTGATCTGTGCAGTGGATGTCTCCTAACCCGTTGGTTCACAGGCATTTGTGGTTTGAACTCTTGCGGCGACCTCTCCCCTCAGTATTCCCGTGAAGGAAAGGTTGGCGCTCTGGATGCCTGAAAACGTCAGGGTTTGCTGAATCTGGTATTTTTAATCAGTTTGGTGGATGTGATATCCTTCCACTGGTATTCCTTGGTCATGTGGGGTGAGAGTTTTTCCATTTAGTATGGGGGTTTTATCAGCAAGGTTAAGTTTAAGTTTGCTGTGTGCTTTACAGATAAAGATTTGGTACTACTACTGATTCATCAAGGGAGCCAGTGTGAGTTGGGACAACTGGGTGAGCATTTCCCTCTCTTCTGGAAGTGGTGACAGAACTCCTCAAGGGCTCTAGTGAATCCATGTATTCGTGGATGGTTTTAATCAAATCATACTTAATTCTCTTTGTTTCGGTGCTGATGTTGGGTGACTTTGGGATTTAGCTCAAACCTCCTGTGAGCCTGGGTCTGCTAGCTCTGTGCAGGACCTGTGTTGGGGTTGAGTCCCACGATGCCACAGGAGGGAAGTTTTGTGTGTGACAAATATTTTATAACTTTAGTTGAGTAAGTCTCACTGTGAGAGAGACTCTTGCAAAACGTGTTTAGTTTATTGAAAGCAAATGCACTCAAACCTCGGTTTGTTGTTGCCAAAAGGGAAAAAGTAGAAGCTATTTTTGGTGTGAGAGAGGAGATGGGGCACGCACATGTCTGGGGCAGGAAAACACTGGTACTTTGTTCTTCGGGCTTCATGTGGGTGGTGGTTTCTGTTACTTAGCTGTGTGTTTCTGCCAAGTTGCAAAACATACCTGGTTCTGAAACCCCTGCGGAGGTCAGGGCTGGCTCTGCGGAGCTGGTCCTGGGCCCGTATGGGAACACCTCCCACACCAGCATCTCCAGCGCTGGAGAAGTGGGTGGGTGCCTCTGCCTTCACACCTTGGCGCTCCAGGGAGGTGACTGGCGTTTTTTTTGTGACAGGATCTGCACTGAAACCATAAACTTGTTTCGTGCAAGCCACCAGCCAGCTGCTGCTTGGCAATACTTTTCACTTGCTAATGGCTGTGGTTGGATTGGAACCAAGCTGCCTCCAGTGGAGGTTGTACTAATCCCTGGAGCCATCCTGCGCTAAATCCAAAGAGGGTTTGGTTCAGGCGGTGTTCACGTCTTGTAATTAGGAGATCCAGTCTGGTAAAGGCAGTTTTGTTATGATTGGCAGCGATGGTGTGCATGCAGCTGTGCTGATAGCTGCACGTGTTGAGAGCTCCCCGTCTCATCTCCACGGCAGCTCTGGACTGCGCTAGCTGGAATTGGGTCATAGGAGATATCTTCATCTTTTGTGACATGGCTGTGAATTATTTGTCCCCCTTGATGGCTCCCAGTGTTCCTCCCACTGCTGGTTCTGGTTTTTAGTGGCCTCTGCTGCAATACGGTCCTTTTTGCAATCCGGTTGTCCTGGGAGAAACCAGTTTGAAACCAGCTATAATTTATGTGCCTGAGATACCATCATCTTCGTGTCCCTGTGGGGGGAGGAAAGTTACGATCTTGTCAGTTTCTAGATGAGTGGGTACAAAAGGAGGATTAAATCGGTAACTTTTCACAGGTGGGTTTTGGGTGGCTGATTTGAGCAGCTGTGAAGGGGAATGGGTTGGAGGAAGGTCTTTGGGGTGCAGCACTCCCCATCCTTAACGCAGTGTTTCATTCTGACCAGATCACTTCACAAGTCAGAAAACTGAGGCTGGTGGGGTTATGTGAAGTTCAATGTGTCAGAGCAAGTCTGCTGGAGAGCTGGTGAAGAGTCTCTTTCTCCATGAGTGCTTTGCTTGTTACTCCCAGTGGCAAAGTGCTGGTTCCCCCTGGGTTTTGTGCCTGTGAGCTGTTGAGCTGTGGTCCCCAAATGCAGACCATGGGCTTAGCTGCAGGGGTGCACAAGGATGAGAATCCAGGCCAGTGTGTTCTTTGGAGCACTGTTATTTTTGTGCAGCTGCGTTTTTAGGAGCCGTGGCTCGCTTTAGTCTTCGCTGAGAGTTTTCAGCAGAGAGCAGGGTCAGCTCTAATGGAGCTGGAAATGAGGTATAGCAGCACTCGGTCACCTCTCTGATTACTGACTGAGGCTTTTGCAGCTGCTTAAGGATTTGGGCATTGTGAGGTCATGGATTCTCATCTAGGCTGCTGTGGCACAGGCTCCTGCACAGCTTTGAAGGGCCCTTGCTGTGTATCGACATAAGAAGCAGCAGAGAATTGCTATTTATGGCTGGGCTTGTGCTGGCACACAGGTGTTGAGGTCTCTGATTTGCCCTGTAATGTCAAGGGATAGATCTTTGCATTGCAGTAGAAAATGGAAATGTGTATCATTTAATGAGCATGACCAGAGCAGAGATGCTTTCCCAAAAAGAAGATTGGAGAGGGAGCTGGAGCTCCAGAACAGAGGGCATGAAAATGCCTGTAGAAGCTTGATCAGAGTGAGGGATGGATCTGGCAGGAAGGGAAGGAGGACAGAAGAGCAGAAGGAAATGAGTGAATCATCAGTTTTGGGAAGTGATCCGTGACCTGAGCACGAGGCAGCAGCAGGACTGTACTGAGAATTGAGAAATCTGGGCTGTGCCCCCAATCCTGCTGCCCATCCTACTTGTCACTTCCCTTCTTGAGGCCCTCAGTTCTCTGTTCCTGCCAACCTGCCTTTGGCAGCTGGAGTCTCTGGGGTGTGAACTGTTCTACTGTAGGTGAGCGGGGTGCCCCGGGAGGGGATGTTTCTGGTGAGCAGGCGGTGCCCACATGGTAGCAGCTCCTCTGCCACTTCACTGTGTGAAGCTGAGGAATGCGACCTGGCTGAGGGTGGGCAGGTGAGGAGGCACTGATTGCTGCAGACCCCGCTGCCAACAGTGTGCGCTCGGCTGCTGCTCCCAGTCTGGCTTGGAGAGGCCCAGAGAGGAGCCCTGCCTGCAGGGGAGAGGTGCCTGCCACTGGAAGGAAAGCAGTAAAGATGGACGTGGGTGTCCATGAGTGGGATTGTTACCACAGTGCCAGAGCTGGAGGGGATCTGGGGCACGGGGAGGGGTCAGGGAGAGCACGGCAGTGGTTATGTGCCTGCTGGGTGCACAGCGGATGCTGATAATGGTTAGTGCTCTCTTTATAGCTGCAGAGCACTGAGCAAACATTAATGAATGTAAAGGATAGCAGCTCTGTCTAGTTACAGAGAGGGGAAGATACTCCAAATTAACTTTATGATCCGTGAAACTGAAGGTTATTTAAAAAAATAATAACGTAAATGAAAATGCTGAAGTTTTTCAGAGTCGCTGAGTATGGTGCTTGTTGTTTAATGCCTTCCATTTTTTCATCCCAGTCTGTGTTTTTGGCTTGGGAACAAATTATAAGCAATATCAGCTTACGCTTGGATTTGAACCCACATTGCTCTTAGTCAGCTGAAATATTTCCCCTTATCGCTGCTCCCATAATGTTTATTTTAGCCTGGATAGCATCATGGCTTTTCTGCTCGCTGTAGGGAAGAAGCCAGTCTTTGAAATAGCCCAGCACCTTGGAAAGAAGTGATCTCAAAGCCAGTTTGGTCTCTGAATGAGGTACAGCTTAATTTTCCACCAAGAGGTTTATGCAAGGCTGTATCCCAGAACGTTTTGAGGCATTAAAAACCCAGGAGGTGGCAGATGGATGAATTGCTGACAGATTTAAAATCGTATGACAAACATAAAGCACTCAGACGTGAGGCCAAGGCAGGAGGAAGGTTGCCGGGAGAAATGGAGGCAGAAAGGTCGAGTAAGTTATTGTGGGCAGAAGATGTGCAAGCAAAGGCAGGCTCCTGTGGGCTCAGCTGTGAGGGGAAGGGAAGACCTTCAAGAGGAGGGATGTGTCGAGGAGTGTGTTCCCATCATAGCACAGGGAATCCTTCGTGTCCTGGGCTGATGGTGAAAGGAGGAGGAGGAGGAGGAAGGAGGCCAAGCTGAGCGCTGGCAGCAGTGATGAGGCTGGGAGCGGGCTTGCCCTGGGAGGAGACAATGTGGTGGGGTCCAAATAGTTTCCTCTTGTGGGAAGTGATCTGAGGGAGAGTGCCAGCCTGCGGGGAGGCCAGGGATGGTGTGGGTATTGTCTCTGGAGGCTGCAGGCCTGGCTGTGGCTCTCTGGGTGGGTGGTGCGTGTGTCAGGGAGGGAGGCAGAGCAGGCAGGATTTCCTCTCTGCAGCGCTGGCTCCTGGCTTCATAACTAACCAGGCAGTCTAGGTTTATCCTTTCATTGTGGAAGAGAATTATTTACATAATACCACTCCATGTAATCTTTATTTAGCATTGTTTCCCTGGCGTAACGCTGGACAGAGTGGCGGTGCCCAGAAATGCAGTTTTGGCCAAACGTGTGGGAAGTTAACTCTTCCAGTTGGGTGTGCTTCTCTCTGACTGCTCAGGGAACTGGCTGTAAACTGAATAAATACTTCAGTGGCGTGACCATCTATCATGTAGTTGTTGGGACTTCTGCATCCTCTAAACTCTATTTTCTGCAGGCTCTGGCTGGTGCTCTGTGCTGGTACCTGAATGTTGCCTACCAGCTTCTTAAGCAACACAGTTTGGGTTTGTCCTGTGCATGTTAGGGCAGGAGAGTCGTTTGCAGTGTGCTCTTCTTCTGCCTTCTTCAACACAGAGACAAAGGAAAGAAATGTGTCAGCCCGTGGGTGGAGGATGACAGGATTTGGGAAGGTTCCTGGTGCAGATCATCCCATCGTCTGTGATCAGTCCCTGAGGACTTGCTGCCTCCCAGGTGGGCAGGTTTCATCCTCCTCAGGGAGTGTTGAATTGCAAGGTCTGGAGGCTTAGGTGGTTCTGTGAAGAACTGGGGCCTGATTATTGCAACACAGCATGGTGAAGGACAGAGCCCTGCGCTTGGGTGTCAGTGGGATGTGGTGGGAGAATTGAACTGCTGAGTAGGATGGCAAGCAAAGTCGAGCTTTCTGAAAGTCTGCCTGTGCCTCCAGCCGTGCAGCACTGGCTGGAGAGGGTGAAGGGTGTCTTTTCCTCTACACTGTGGGATGTGTGGGCTTCTAACAAGCTGTGGCAAACAATGGAAAATTGGCTTTCTTCTGAAAATATTTTAAAACCTTATAAAATTACTCCAGCGGCTAAATTTTTATAAGACCAGATCTCAGCTTCATGGTACTTGATCACATCATAAATAACTCAGTCTTTGGCCTCTGCAAACTTCTCAAACCCGTACCTGCAGTGCTGCAGAAACCCTGGTGAGCACGTGGTTTATCAGTGGCAGCACCTGGCTCCTGCAGCAGAAGCGTTCTGTGTAAGTGTTTACTGCCGAGGCCGCGTGATCTCCTTGGCGTGATGTTGCAAGGAGCTGGTTTTGGGAGGCTGTGAGTCCCCAGTGATTTACACTGGATTACCTGATGGTGCACGCAGACTGTGGGCTGGATGCTGGCTCGTGGAAGCCTCTCTGTCAGCCTTGCCGAGGGCGATGCGGATCCTGTGTCAGTTTATGCTGCTCATGTGGACATTACTCGCTCAAGCCTGAAACTTGCTGGAACAAAGGTAGCTTGTGAACACCCTCTTTGAACCAGTTACACCTGGCAGGGTGAGTTTGCATTGGATCAGGGCTGAGACTGTGGCATTCCTGATCCAAAGCTTTGTCTACTGCCTCCTCAAGCCCATGCTGTTGCCTCATGTGATTTGTGACATCATGTGGTCTGTAAATCCTGGGTGTCTGTCAGAGCAGGGGTGTTTGGTACCGCAGCTGTGTGCTGAGAAGTTTCTTCAGTGGTTTGGTAGAGGTGTTTTTATGGCATCTGAACATTAAATAACTACGTCCATTCTTTGGTGTTGGAGTTTCTTTTGTTTAGTGAAGGGGATGACTCTTTCTTATTGGAAAAACTTCCTTGATCAAGTCCTTGCTTTTCTGTGGGTACCACATCATATAATTCCATTAATAAACTTCTCAAGCTCCATCTTGAAAGCAGTTGCAGCCTTTTTTTTTTTTCTTCCCTTTGCTGCAGAGTTTCAAGCTCATGCCAGAGTGTCAGCTTCATTTCTAGGTCACCGGTCTGCCCTTTCATTTCCCCCTCACGCTCAAGTTGGCCGGCTTGTTTTGATTTGGTAATATGTGAGGTGGTGTCCACAGACAAAACCAGGCAGGCCAGTGAAATTCATGTTTCCCTGCAGCCTTGTTCCTGTTGTGTGTGTGAATAATAATTTCCAAATGCTAGACCAGAGGTGATTAAAAACTGTCAAAGAAATAAAATGCAGCAAAGTCTGCATAACAGGAGTCTGTGTGTTCAGTGTTTAGGGAAAACTCTGAACTGGCAGTGGAAAAAGCCTTCAGAATTCTTATTGAAGGCTTTCTAGTCTTCAGTGTCCCTTATTCAGGAGGTGCTGCTGAGGCAGCCTGAGCATGTCCAGGCTCTGCAGGAGGTTGCTGCTATTTGGGGGGGACCTGCAGCCAGCAGGGCTTCCTTAGTGCTCTTGCTCTGCAGAGTTTTTTGGGATCCAGAGCTACAGTTGAGCTGTTTTTGCATGCTGTGGGCACAGGCACCTGGCTGGGCAGCCAGCTCAGCTGCAGCCTTGTGGTTGGAGCTGCTGAGCGTGACTGGCAAAGGGTGGAGGGGTAAAATGCTTCTCTGCAGCCCGAGTGGATGCTGGAGTGGAAATGAAGAGCTGAAAATCTTTCTGAGGAGCGGGCACACGGTGTCTGTTGCTTGCTCTGAGTGAGTACTCTGAGTGCTTGCTTTTTTTTACCGAGCTGCGAGGCAAGGGGTATTCAGGGATTTTTATGCAACTTCGGTGTTGGGACGTGAAGCAGTTGTCATGTCATCAGTTAAGATGTGTTGAGCATCCTTATTTTTGGAGCAAATGATCCTGCTGGCAGCATGTATAGGAGGTGTCAGCCAGCCCTTTTTTTCTTCTTCCTCTCTATTTTTTTTTTTTTTTTTGCTTCATTTGTAGGTTTTAGTTTTGGCTTTACTTTGATATCTTGACAGGGTTGCTACTTAAAATTGTTGGAGTGGAGTTCTCTCCTTTTTTTTTTTTTTTTTTTATTTTGGGAATTTTTTTTTTTAATGTCTACGTGTCTTGAGATGCACATAAAGAGCTGCTGTGGTTTCGGTCCCAAACCCAGCCAGCTGCCAGCAGCGTTCCTGAGGGCTGTGTGGTGTCGGAGTGAGAAACACTGCAGGGTTTTGGGTTTTCTCCAGCATTATGAAACAGAAGTAAAGAGAGAAGTCAGCATGTACCCTAAGGGTTGTGTTTTTATTTTAACTCTCTCGCTGTGGAGAGCTGAGGTTTGCATCTTCTCCACTGAGATTGGTGCTCATGAAACCTAACACACTTCCATGAATGTCCTTAAACTCTGCCAACAGCAGAGAAGGCTGAGAAAATGGGGAATTTGCTTTGCCCTGAGGTGGAGGAGTCGTGCTGCAGAGGCAGACACAAGCACCCTGGTTACTCCTGTTTCCCCTGCCAAAGGCAGAGTGAGTTTTGGTCTGGTTCAATGAGACAAGAGCTTTAAGCTCCATCTGGGTCTTATTTTTTTTCTGCATTTTGCTCGGTTGTGCTTTTTAAGCGTCTGTGGATTTCTTCTCAGCAGGAGGTTTCAGTCCCCACACAATGTATTATTGTGTTTGCCTCACTCTAGTTCCTTGTTTGATGCGGAAACACCTTGAACCTTTGGCTGAGTTGGAAGATGGGTGCAGAGTCAGGCCCGTGGCTGCTCCAGGAACAACGTGTCCGTGCACGACTCCTCAGCCCGGGTGCTGCTCCAGGCACTGAATGTGTTTGGCTAGCACAGGCACTCCCCTGCCTTCTGATCAGCCAGCCTGCACATACTGACTTTGCTTTTAGAGGCTGATCCTTACGGTAAGAAGCCAGAAATAAGTGAGTGTTCACACTTGCCTTTACGAACTTCTTGAGTATTTTGCCAATTAATTCTTAGGTAACTGAGGCTAAAATATCTATTGTAAAGGACACAGCCAGGAATGCTGCTGTCCTTCAGTCATTCCAGTTTATGCCTTGAAAAAGGTACCTGTGCTGTCTTGGCCACTTGCATCTGCTTTACAAAGCCTATTAACCAGCAGAAAAAATGTGTAAATAAATACAGCAGCTTCACCTTGCAGCCCTGCCAAATCAATTTGGTGTGTGTTGAGGGGGCTGAACAATTAGTTACAGAAGCAAATGGTCTTCTCCATGTTCTGTGCTCCTGTCACATGGCCATCTCCCAGTTTTTTTTTGTAAGTGTAACAGAGAAATCTGCATGAGCAACTATTTAAGGCATGTGCAGAGAAGGGGGGGAAGCTAACAACTGAATATTAACGTGCTGAGAATTGTGGGGCTGGTTGTAACTCTTGGTGGGGTTGGGGCTGTTGAACAGGGGTGATTCCTGCTCCCCTTTTTCACAGCATCTAGCTCACTTCGTTCAAGATGCTTGTGAAATCTCAGGGGACTTTGGCTGTAGTGCTGGTTGAAGGAGTTTGCCACCTCCCTGCCTCTCAGCATGTTCCTATCACAGTGATTCTCTCTCCTGTTATTTTTGACCTGAATAGCTGAATTAATGTCTTCACCAAGCAGTCGTGGTTTTGTTTAAGTCAGTTCAAAGTATGGGTGCTGCAAGGACAGGTGTGGAGCCAGGGCCTGAAATCAGGGAAGAGTGGCTGTACTTTACACAACCTGGTTGTGTTTCAAGCCTTTCTTTTGCAGGAATAAATTCCACAGGACTGAAATTCCCTTCTAAGGGGAGATAGTCCCCCTAAACTTGTGCACAGACCAGTTTGCAGGCGTGCCACGTGTCTCTCTCAGGCGTGGGACACCATTCCATTTTGCAGCAGATGATGCAGACCCTCGGGTAGGGTTCTACTGGTGTTCCTGCAGCAGCAGTTTCAGCTTGGAGTCAAGCTCAGGCACTGCTGTAGCATTTCAGTCATTTCTGCCGTGGTCTGTGGCATTTGCTCCTTTTCTGTGAGCTGGAAATGGAGTGCTTGGTTGGGAGCGGTGACGGGGTTTTTCACTCTGTTGCTGCTTTGTGCTGGCTGCAGCACCTTTGTTCCCGGAGTGTTGCTGGTGCACCCCGGGAGACTGGAGAGCTCTGCTTTTGTGCCGTGGCCCCGCACAGCCAGGGGGAACTGATGAAGAGCCAAGTTGGGCAGAAGCCATCCTCTGTGCTGTGTGGCAGCTTCTGCAGGTGTCAGTCCTGGCTCAGCGAGGCACCTGCTGAACAGAGAGAGAGAAGAGGGTCCTTTTCTCAAGGGGGTTTAAAACTGCTCTGCCACAGGAGCCTTGCTGAATTACAGATTGCTTTTTCTCTCCCACACTTTTCTAAATCTGCTGCTGTTCCTGAAGTTGCAGTAGATTTTACTCATGTGTGCTAGTGCATGGGTGAGTGTTTGCTGCAGAGTAGAGTTGTAAGCAACTGACATGATGTTGATCATAGTGTGACTAATGACACTTAAAATGTTTGTTTGTTTGTTTGTAATATACTGTGGTCTATTTCCAGGCTCTGAAGTTGACAGACAAGCTTCAGCTGTATTTGGCATAGTGTTTGGAGAGATGGACAGCTTTCTGTCACTTCTTAGACAGATAGGCATTGAATTGTTAAGAGAAAACACAGCAGCTTTTTGGTTTTTCTCCCCACTCTAAACCAGCCAACCAAAAGGCAGGTGGAGGGTAGATCTCACATGCATTCTGTTTATCTTTATGTGCAAATGCAACTTCTCGATGTGTCATTAACCTGGTTGAGCTCGGGTGCTATTTTTAGCAGCCTTACGGACAAGGAGCAGTTCCAGTAAAGCGTTTGTGAGCGGCCCAGCCCGGGGGCTGGCACAGAGCCCAGCGTGGCAAGTTCCTTCCTCCCTGCCTGGCCAGGGGGCCTGGAGGGGCTGGATGAGCTGCCCTGTCCGCAGTCCCACACAAGGAAATCTGTGTAAAGCATTGCTCTTCAGGTCCTGTGGCCATGGTAACCGACTTGGATACATCAAACTTGACTAATTAACCTAATGGAGAGTCGTTTCCAGGCTGAGTGTCTTCCCTCGGAGAGCTGAACTTGTGTTGTCTGATCCTCCTGCAACCTCCGCAGCCAGCGCAGACTTTTTCCGAGTGGTTTCTTTCAGAGGTTTCTTTCACAGGTTAATTGGAACTGGGGAGGCTGGCTCAAATTGGTCTGATGTCTTGCGTGCATCTCTTGCTCTGCATTCCCCCCTCTGGGTAATCCCTGAGATTCCCATGGAAGGAAGATTCCAAACTCAAATGGAAAAAACATGTTCTGATTTTTGTTTTTTTCCTTGGACTGGGTGAGGTGAAAGTGGATACTTTCCTGCATCTCTCCTGTTTCTGTACTGCAGGATCTCTGCCACCCTGAGTTTCTGCTTAAAAATCTGTGAAATCCTCAGGCTTGAAACAAAACAGCACATCCTGGAGATGTCTGTGCACATCTTCAGCTTCCCTCATCTCAATGTACTGGTTAAAGGCGTTGCTGCTTTGCACTGTTTCTCCTGGGTTTAATTATTATTTCAGTGATTGGAGCTGCAGACTGCAGCAGGGACTTAAGAGTTCAGCCTCAATTAAAAACCACCCTGTGCCAGGCAGATAGCAGCAGGCAGCTCTGCTATTCTCAAGTGTCTCCAGCAGTCCATCGAAACACCATGTGATTGGCTCAGTTGAGAAATCTGAGTAGGCAGAAAGCAGTTTCTGGGATAAACCTTGTGAGTGCTTCTCAAAATAGCCTGAAAGCAAGGTTTTGCTTTCCACAGCCACTCTTGGTCCTTGAGGCCGGTCAGAATTTTTTGTGGATTACTAAATACTGCGAAGGTCTGATCTTCAAAAACCATGAAATCCTTTTTCTTTTTTTGCTCCTTTTTGATGCTGCCTCTGGTATGTTTAAACTTAGAGGATTTGCATTTTCATGTCTTTTTTAGCCTTAATTGTAAGTACTGGGACCTTTCTTACTTGCAGCTCCAGCTTTTTACATTTTTCAGCAAAGCTGGTGACCTCATGTTTGACCCTTGGAAACCTCTTGGGCAGCCCAGCAAACAAATGTGGTGTGAGAAGAGCACATGATAGTAGCCTGAGCTATTACACTGGTCAGTCATTGACCAGGACTCTTGGTTTTTTTTTTTCCTTTGAAGATTTGCTTAATCATTGGCATTGCAGCCCCTGCTGTTCAGGGCACCTGGAGGGGTTTGCTGGCTGCTCCCCATGATGTCTGAGGTGGCAGGGGGGCTTTAGAGAGTGCAGCACTGTAATCAGGTTTTACTGGGGAAGAGATTGTCACCGATATCCCTGGGATTTGGCATCTATATAAATACACGAGCCAAGCTCTGTTTAAGTGTGTAGGTTCATGTCAGTTCATTTGTCTGGGAATGGGGCCGGGAGCATCTTACCACCACCGTGGTCCTTCCGTGTGATTTCTATTCCCAGTATAACCCACAATCTGCTGAGGGTAAATCCCTGGAAATGCTGGTGCAGCTGGAAGTGACTGCTTCAGGCATGGCCGATTTTAGGACCAGTTGAGAGATGGGGATAAAAACTGCGTGGCTAAAAATTTTTTCAGAATGACTGAAAGCTTGTGAAGCAGCTCTGCGATCTCAGAGTTGGGAGTTGTTTTTCCACCCTTATTTGCTGTAGTACCTCTGGGTGACACAGAGCGTTCAGCAGATGCTGCTAAACTGAATTCTACAGCTGAATTCACACTGGAGAAATGAGAATTGCTTCTTTTTGTTGGGGAAAAAATAAATCTGCTTTTATCACATCCTTGTTATCCTTACAGCTTGTGGCTTGGAAAATTAGAGGAAATTGATAGTGAGGTCTGAGTGGCATGTGGAGAGAGGTAAGATCCTGGCTTTCTGTGGGCCTCATTTCATGAACTTTCTTGTCCTTCATGCGTTTGCTGATGTGTCAGTGGAACTGAATTTCATTGGCAAAAATGTGGTTTGAGTGGATATCTTAGATTAACTCTCAATTGCCTGCCTAAGGGTGATTTTAAGCGAGGCTTCCCGCAGCATCCCTGCTCTTGCTGTGTCTTTGGCTGTTGCTCCCCTCTCCCAGACTGTCTGCACAAGGGGCTTCTCTGCAGAGAGCAGCCTGTGTTCTGTGCCCACGTACTGTGCAGAAGCCATGAAAAATGTTGTTCAGATGACAGTGATTTGGGGTAGCTCTAGAAAATAATTTTCTGCTGGTGGATAGTACCAAACTATTTCCTTTCACCCCCTCCCTCCCTTCCCCAAAACAAAAGAAGAGATGAAAGGATTCATTAGGAATTATTCACTCAGCCCTGCCGCCTGTCTGAGATCTGGCTGTCTGCGTTCATCCCCCAGCTCAGGGAAGGTCAGAGGGCATCTCCCTGGGGAGGATTTGCTGTTGACTGAATTGCACTCTGTCATTATCCTGCTGGATAACGAATGCAGTGGCCTCATTGGCACTGGCTTCAGAAAAAGCACGGTCATCTGCATGTGGCCTTGAGGCGGGAGGCGAAAACCTAAGGAGAGTGGGGTGGAAAACCTCATCCTTTGGGAAAGATACAGGACAGACCCAGGCAGTTTGGCCCAGGGGTTTATTTGCTATATGATGCTGCTCTGGACCTCTGTGTTGTCTTCTTGGAGGTGAAGGAACACAGCAAGTGGGTTTAAAGGACAGAATTCCGTCTGGTGAGGTGAGACTAGTTAAAGCTGCTCCTGTTTTCTTCAGTAGAATATGTGGCATTCTTGTGACACAGTCTGAGATATTTTAATGAGATTTAAACAAATTTTTCCCTCTTTGTTTTGTTTTCAAATAGGTTTCCTGAAAGAAAAACATACAAATCCCCCTGAGCTAATTGGTGTGTGATTTGAATTCAGCTGCTACCTTGGAAGAGCTTTTCCAGCAGCTGATCTGAAAACAGCCTTTCCCACAATATTGTGGGTTGTCAGTCAGTGCTGAAGGATCTTGAAGTTGCTGGTGGGAAGGAGAGAGGTGTGTTTTATTTGATATGCTGCATCTTTTAGTTTGAGTGTCATAAAATACTGAGAGATGTGCAAAAGACCCTAATGGAGAGGAGCCATCAGAGGGATAAAAGTCGTGGTAGCTGGAAATGTGTAAGAAACAGTTGTGGGTGCTGGCTGAGGAAGTAGATAGACCTGAAGAAAATTTGCATTTTAAGCACCAATTTCAGATGTTACCCACTGCCTGGTGCCTTGATCTTCTGGCAGCCACCAGCTTAGAAGGGCTTAATGCTGTGCCCTTGCGGCGTGTGGTTCCACGTCCTGAACCGTGCTGGGGGTGGCCAGATGCAGCCCTGTGAAGTAAAGTATTAAAGCTTCAAACGCTGGCCTTCATTGCCTTCGGGCTAAGTCGGTTCCCTGGAAGACGCTGTGATAAAATTGCTGGCCCAGGTAATTTGTGTCCTGATGATGAGCAGCAGAGAGGAGGGCAAGAGTTTGTGTGCCTCCTTATTGCTGTCATCTGTCTTGCAATCAGATATTTATGAAATGGCCTTTTGTGTTGCAGTGCGGGGTGTGTGAGTGCATATTTAAGTGGTTAGTAAATATAGTCAGTTGCTAGATTGGATCAAATCATCCTCTTAACAAATATAGACAGTGATGTTTTGCATCTGGGTGTTTTGACAGTAAAGTACAGGAGGAGGTGGTCTTAGTGAGTTTAACATCTTGTACCCGAAGCAGGGCAATAATTGCTTAAAATCACTGTAATTCTGCTGCCAGCATTAAAGGATATAAAATTATCCTGTGTTGTAATAAGTAAAAAAATACAGCTGCCTGGAAAAGTCTCGTTGCTCTAATCCAGGACAAAGCGTGTGTGACTGGTTGTGAATCAGTTTATTTTCTTCTGGGGTGTGACCCTCTGGATTCCTGTCATTGCAAGAAATCCTCCTTGGAAGGCAATCATCTCCAGGCTGGTGCTCAGCTGAGCGATGCATGACCAAGTAGTAGCTTGTAGCATTTATGAACTAGGGCAGAAGTAGATCCCTTATTCAGACAGAGCTGTATAAGCCTCCAGTGCTCTGTACTAGGCCCCAAATTTGCCTACATTATAAATAAGTCTGTGGCTGGTGCTTGTGTGTTTCTTTTTTTAAGCTGAAGGCAACCCCTTAAGCTCTTTTCTGCAGGTCTGTTCAAGCTGGGGCATGGGGAATTCCTAAGAGGATTATCATGGTTTACTTGATACAGAACTTGAACTTGAGCAATGGCTTATCTTATCAGTGATAAAAGACATGGAAATTAAGTTTACGTAACCAAAGAGACCTTGAACTGTGGCTTTTTTTTTTTCGGGAAACTGGAAAGACAGATCTCCTGAGTTCTCTGCTCACAACTGCAGTGTTTGTTATCTGGTGTGTACTGCCTGCTTACCACTGGCATTTATTTCCAGCGCTGTGTTTGGAGCTGTCCTCTGGAAAAAAAGAAAAGAAACGGGGTTGAGGAAGAGGCTCAGCAAGAGGAGTCGTGGACATTTTCTGCTTTTGCAGGAAAGCTTGGTGTCCTTGCTGGAGAGACTGGTGCCGTGTGGTTGTTTGCAAGCCCCTGTGTTACACTGAGCTCAGCAGGTGATTTGAAGGACAGCAGAGAGCAGATCCGTTTCACCAGTGGGTTGTGAGCATGGGGCTGGAAAGTCTCCAAAGTTGTGAGAAAAATGCACCCTGAGAATAGAAAACACCTGGGAATAGATGAAGATGCCCTGTCTATTCCCAGTGGAAAAATTAAATGAGTGGGAAGGGCCAGGATAATCTCTTGGGTGGCAGCTGGAAAATGACTGCAGACAAATGGGTACTGCTGTGCTCTGGCTGTGCTGACCCACCACTCTGGCACAGGGTGGGTGCCGTGCCCAGCCCTCTGCAGGGCTGAGGCAGCTGCTGCAGCACCCCAGCTGCTGCTGGAGGAGGAGAGCGGCCTGAGCACCAGGGCTGGATCCCAGTGGATGTGCCTGCGTGGGCTGGGCTGGATGGGCTGAGCGGCTGCGTGCACAGCAGGGCTGCAGGGCCGGACAGCCTGGGCCACCTGCTCACCTGCCCCTCTGCACAGGGCAGCCTTTGCCAGCCTCCCTCTGCAGGGGGAGAGACGCAGTGCTCAGCAAGCAGCTCTGTGACCAGCGAGAAGAGAGGAGCCTTTCCACCCTGCCAGATTACAGTGGGTTTGCCTGCCCTGGTGTCCTACACCTGCTTTGTCTGTGCTGCGTGGGAGGAATTTTATTTTTTGAGCTCTTGCTGTCACAGATTGTGACAGTGCCACAGAGGTCTGGGCCGTGCTGTGCTTCCCACAGAAGGACTCAACAGACAGTCAAAGGCTGGCAAGCTGACAGCACTTATTAGAGGTAACCTTCAGGAAATGCCACACACAGCCCTCGCTGAGCTTTCTGGCTCCAGGCGCATACAGTATTTACACCACGCTTCTTGAGTTTCCCTGAAGGCTCTCAGCCTGCAGCTGCTTTCTGTGCTCTGCCACCTGCCCTGTGTCCTCATGCTCCAGCGCCTGGGGTGGGTTCTGGCTGCTGGGCTCCTCTGGCAGCAGCCCACCATGCTGGGGGGGCTGGTGACACCAGCTCTTCCTCTGCCCTTTGGCCTCCTAAGAGATGCTTGTTGTAGCCTGGGGTAAAGCCAGCACCAAATTTTCACACTGGTGTGTGCAAGGAATGAGCTGTTAAGAAGTGCAACACTTGCACAGCAGCTCTTTGTTAAAATGCAAGGGAATTACACGGGATCAGCTCTTCTGACTGAGCAGGTGACTGGCTTGAGTGGCTGTGTGTGGAGTTAAAAGCCAAACCCTAAGCACTAAGGTTTGAAAAATTTTTCTCAGGCTGTCTTGATGGTGTTTTTTCATCCTACATGGGGTGGGAGGAAGGAAATGTGATACTATCTGGTTCTAGTAAATGACAGTGCTGAGCAGCACCTGAATACTTTGTGGTGCCGGAGCCTGGACTGGGTAGGTGTGGGGAGGCATTGTTGTGCACCCCATTGGGACATTTGCCCCAAAACCAGTTCAAGTATTTTCTCTGCTTCCTGGCTGAGAGGCTGGGGGATGTATACCTGAAGGGTGGGGTTTCAGGATGTGCTCAAGCCTTGCTCTGCTGCCCCCAGAGTTGGTGGCTTATGTATCTTCTACAGACCAAGAAGTGACTTTTTTCCAGCAGCAGGTGGCTGGAGTTTGATCCACCCACTCTCATCCTGCTGCTTGTAGTGTGCACAAATTGCTTGATGCTCTGCTCCCTCCAGTGAAGGGTCAGCTGTGACCCTGTATGAAAAGCAGAAGACTGCTGTCCTGCTGGATGTTACCCTGTTTGGGGAGATGGGAACTGCCTGGTGCTTTGCCTTGGTGGAGTAGTCCTCTGGGCTACGCCAAAGCCTGTTTTGGCATGTGCCCTTAGAGAGATATAAGTCTTTCCTCCCTGCTACCTTGTGAGAATTGTCAAAGGGGAACCCATGGAGTGGCATTAAAATCCTACTTTATTATTGTTAATTTCCCATAATACTCGGGCTTGGAGTGCCTGGTTGCTTGGCCTTGCTCAGTAGGGAAGAACAGGACAGACTGCCTCAAGCTGAGGTCCCTTGGCTGTGTCGGCTCTGAATCCTCTGCTCCTCTGGTGTGGATTTAATTTCCACAGTGCTGCAAATGCTTCCCCAGTGCCCAGCTATCAATTGAAAAGCAGTGGGGGGGTCTGCGGGGGGGTGGTGATGGTGGGGAATGACTTGTGGTCTCCATGGCAACCTACAGACGATAAATGGATCAATGTGCTGTTCTGCACCATCTGAAACTCGGGCGGCACTGACTAAATCTGGGGGCTGCCTTTGCCTGCCAGATCCTGCTGTGGGGTCAGTAGTGTGAGCCAGCTCAGCATGAAAGTCTTCCCATCAGTGTGCCCCCAGCATCTTGCTGGGTTTGCCACAGAGTATGTGGGGTTTGGGCTGGAAATCCACATTTGACTCACCCTTGGCACACTTGGGGATTTGGATGTTTAGAGCTGCACCACTGCCTTGGGCTTAGGTGCTGTTATGGGCAGCTGGCCAGGCATCCAAGTCCCTGGGTTTGGAAAGGGTAAGGACAAATGGCTGGCTTCCCTTCCAGCACTGTTTAAAACCTCCAGCTCTTTCTGCACAAGCACAGTGAAATTTATGGTTTTTTTTTCCTGTGAGTTAAAGGCTCAGAATCCTGGGTTAGGTTTGTGTTGGGGTGGTGGGTAAGGACAGCTGCCTTTTGTTCTCACTTCTCCTTCTGGTGGTATGGATAAACAGAAAATCTGTCTTCTGAGCTTCTGTTCCAGTGTTTCCAATGACCACATTTACCTATAAAATATATTTGATCTTCCCCCAGTAGATTTCGTAAAAACTTGCCTTGGTCTGAAGTTTCTAATCCACTGCTTTTTAAACAAGAGTCTTTCCAATGCTGAGGTCTTTTACGTGCACTGGAGTCATACCTGGCTTAGGTTCAACCAGAGACCCCCCAGTTCTCAGCCAGGACCAGGGACTGGTGTGACTGGAGCCAGTGGAAGGCAGTGGCTGTGTGCTGCTGGCTGGCTCAGCAGCACTGTTTCAGCCCATGCTTTTCTGGCTTTGTGAAGGGATAATCCCAGGTGTCTCCAGTGCTTTGAGTGCTGCAAATCTAAGGGACCACTTTGTTTCGGTGTCAGAGGTTGGCTGTGGTGATGAGGATCTGTGCAGACGAGCTCAGGATCTGAGGCGCTGCCTGGCCTCGCCTGCTCTCACATCTTGGGGCATCAATGCTTCTCCCTTGCAGCAGGAGGAAAACTGTTGCCTTCTATTTTACAAAGGGGCCTGGAGAGATGAGTTGCCAGAGGCTGCACCTGAGGCTTGTTATGAAGCTGGGAGTGCCTCACAGAGCTCCTGAGCTTGAGTTTTCTGCCCAGACTTACATCTGGGATAAATACTGGTGTCTGTAGTGCTCTTCACACCTTGATTTCTAAGTGCCTTTTGTAATGATTGGAAGGACTTTGATTCCTTGGCCAATGTCTTTGGGCAGGGATATGGGTGCATTTCCCTTCTAATTCGTGGTGTTATGTTTGTAATTTTGTTAGGGAGACCTGCTGTCTGCAGTGGGGTGGAAAATCCCCAAAGTCTGCTCTGAAACCACTTTCTGTTGTGCTTCTGTCTGTCCAGCTCTGCCTGTAGCCCCTGGCATGTCCCACAAGCTGCTAGCAGGGCAGTTGCCTGTCACAGGTCCAGAGGCCCCTTTTGGAGATCACTGTTGCTGTTTCTAAAGGCTCAATTGTGGGACAGTCTGGCCACATGATCTGAGCTCGTAATTTTGTGCGGTGCAGCGCTGAAATGTCCAAGAAATCTGCCATCTCTGTTGCCTTGTGAATAATTTATGGATCTCTTGACTCCAAGCTCATAAAAATCGATAACTCTTTGTGGATTTTTTATTTTTTTTTTCCCCAGCAGCAGCTTGGTTAAATTCTCCCATTCTTTTGAGTTGCTGATATTGAAAGGCTGTGGCTTGTTCGCTTACCCTGAGCCATGTTTTCTTTTTCGCAACAAAATTGATCCGGGCTTTTCCACCGAGCTGTCTGTCGCTGTTCTTCACCAGGCTGTTTGGCTCAGGTTACTGAAGGAGACAACCTCTCTGCACCTTTTCCATGGGCTATTGCAAGTGTTTGAGCTGTTAAAGCTTCTGCTCTGGGGCAAAGCTGCAGAGCTTGGAGAGGTCAAAGTGCTTGAGTGTTGTGCACTGGCTAAGAAGAGGTTTCAGCAGCTGCCCAGTTCCTGCCAGTAGAACTTGCAGTCCCCTTAGCCCAGTAATTCAGATATGGATATGTTAATTTGTTCCTCTAATTTCTAGGCCTGTCTCTGAACACTGAAGCACTCCGATGATCTTTGCTCCCTGTCAGGCTTGGAAACGAAGCCTGAAGTGTACCAGTAACAGCTGTGCCCTCTGTGTTGGGTTATTATCCTTTCAGAATTTAATAACGTGACACCCCTTTTTACTGGATAGCTTGTCCTTCCCTCTAGGAACAGATCGATAACAGACTTGTATCTGCTATTTGGATGTAATTGCTAGTGTCAGCTGATGTCTGGTGCTGTTTCTCCAAACAGCCCTTGGAAGCTCAGTAGGCTGTGGGGAGCGAGGATTTATTTTCCAGACTGGAGTTGCACCACATCCAAGAAACCTGAAATAAAGAGATGGTTTTGCAGAGAAGTTTCCCTGCTCCCTTCTCTTCCTGCTTGTATTTGGTGATATGTGGGCTGTGAGCTGGGGAGGGGGAGAGGAGAAATGAAGCCTCCAAAGGCAGTGCTGGATAACTGTGTCTGAGCCACAGTGCTGCATTTGGAGGACTCCAAGGAAATTAAAGCTGACTGCTTAGCAATGGTCTCGCTCTGCAGAGCATACAGATTTCATAGGTTGGCTGTAGATGATGGAGGATGGGTTTGGCTTTGAGGGGGGAGAAGGCAAGAGGGTTCTCCATTGCAAACAATTTATTCTTGCTGAGTCTTTAGGGTAATTGAAGAGGGTAATTGCTGTACTTTCATGCATCTAATCCATGGGTTGCCTGGGGAAGAAGGAGGAAATTATTCAAGTGTAGGAAATAGGGGAGGTTTACTCCAAGGCTACCCACCCCCTGCCTGGTCCTCCCTCTTCCTGGTTCCAGTTTTCTCCCTGGTTGCTGGGAGCTTTTGCTGGGGTAATTGATGGCACTCTTAGCTGTAGGGAAAGAGAGAGGGTGACTTGTGGGTAATCTGAGGACTATTTTTCAAGGGAGCAATACTTATTTTAATGAGTGAGTTTGAGGTGAAGATTATGTGTGTGGAAATATGGTACGCAGAAAATAGAAGACTGTAGTAACTATAAAAAAAGTCTGCAGTATCTAGAACCAAAAAAAAAGTCTTTATAAATACTTCCTAGCCGTGGGGTTGGCCTGTGTAATCCTACAAGGAAAGAGAAGCTGAGTGATTGATGGTTGGCTCCATCCTGCTTTATCCCTAGATACAGAGTACTGTATTAAATATGGTTGCCTCTTGGTATGAGCACGTAACAAGAAGCATAATATTAAGTTACGGCCTGTGTAGCTGTCTGGGGGAGGTCTGTGGGATGGCATTCCTGCCTCATTTCAGTCTGTGACAAAACTCCCATAGATGGAGTCAAGGCTGGGCTCTTGCTCTGTGTGTTTGTTTAATCACCCTGTCTCCAGAGAATGCAGAACTGCTGGGAATTGCAAAACTGTTTCATTAAGAATCCTTGATGCCCATTTTACTAGCTGAAAGCTGCGTGCCAGCATGGGCATATTTTTGTTTATTTATAACACCTGCATTTACAGCGCTGTGCAAATCATCTGGAGAATGGGATGAGTACTTAAACCCCCGGGGGGGAGGTATTTGGAAATATAAAACCTGCCCTGTGCAGCTGCATGTGCTTCCACTGACCAGAGCTGTGACCTGCAGTTGGCCTGTGCTATGTACTGCACTTCCCTCTCTTTTCTTTTCTTTTTAAATTTTTTATTATTATTTCTATTTTTGTACTCAACTAAACTGAGAGGTGGAGGGGCGGGAGAGTGGAACAAGATAGACGGATATAATGGAGCTAAATCCTGCCCAGCTGTTTTCTCAGCAGCCATCTCCCTTACAATCCCAAGGACATAAATGCTCCTCTTGAGGGTCCTGTTGGTTAATGATGATTTGAAGAGTGCACACAAACATCTCTGCAGATGCAGGCTGCCTGTGAGATTCCGGTCATGCAGCGAGCCCTGGGACCCCGCTCCTCCCGCATTCAGTGCGATGATAAATCATTCATAGCCTCAGGAAATGCAATTCTCTTCCCTGCTCTACACATAAGCAGTCCAGGACCCTGAAGAAAGCCTGTGTTTGTAGTCCTTGGAGGATGAGGCAAGTGCTGTGACAGCTGGGAGGATCTGAAATTAAAGTTATGGGAAAGGCTCTGAGTGCATGAGTGTAAAAGCAATTTGGTTTGGACGGCTGTTTTGTTTTTTAGCTGTTCTAGGGTGATGAAGGGTGAACAGGGATCTGCTGGTGTCCTGATGAATCAAAAGTCTTGCTGTGCTTCTATCCCTTGTTTTGTAGGGGTTTTGATTGCAAACATTGTGATGTGTTGTGTGTGGTTCTGGTGTTCAGGGTAAGGGGAGAGGTAAAGAGGTGCTGGAGTAGAGAAGTGGAGGAGTTCTTATTGTAGTTGAATGAAATGCAGATTGGTAAAGGTCTCTGGGTTTTGTCTGTTTGTTCCAGCCTGAAGTGTGCAGCAGGTTGGCTGGGTGGAGGGGTGAGCCTGGAGTCAGCTACAGCTTGGAGAAGCAGCCTTGTGTAATATCCAAAGCAGGGAGGAGAGGCAGCTGTGTCCACATGAGCTCCTTGAGCTGAAGCTGGTGCGGAAAGGGAAAGCATGAGGGAGGAATGAGACCTTGTGTGGACACCAGAATCTCAGTGTGTCTTACTTCAGGTCTGGTTTGAAAGCCCTGCTCTCCCCCGAGCTCAGCTCGTGGCCGGCGTGGCCCTGGTCCCATTGACATCCATGCTTACTTCCCCCTTTACAGCAGTGTGTGGGTTCATTGGGATTTCAGCATAATCCCCTGGAAACCCCAGCAGGGGGAATGCCCTTGGCCATTGACAGCTGGCAGCTCTGGCCAGCGTGTGGAGAGGAGGGTCACTGGCCTGGGTAGCTCCATCTCTTACTGTTCCAAGCAGAGATCCAGCCCTTGAACTTCCCTCCTGTCTAATTTGGGTTTCTGGTAACGAGCGTTGCACAGCAAGCTGCTGCAGGGAAAGGGAAAACACACACACACCTACACGGGCTCTGGAAATATGTCAGAGTTGGGCTTGCTGAGAAGCTCAAGCCCAAGCATGACCTACTTTGAGACTCCTGTAATCTCTAGGGGAATGCCCTCTGGATTAGATCAGTGTGATCCTATCAAATTGTGCTTCAGGCTGGAGGAAGCACTGACAAAGTTGCTTATTTTCCCTTTTTGTGCAGGAAGTTTGTTTTCTTTTTTCTTTCCTTTTTCTTCCAGCACTGAGACTTGAGACCAGGAGAGGTGTGTTTGACAAATACAACAGCCTTGGGCTCTGCTTTTCCATTATGGGTCTGTGCTGAGCACCTTTCTGGAAGGCTTCTTTGTGTGTACCATGGAACAGCAAAGTCCACCCTTGTTTGTCTCAGTGATGTTGTCTGGTGGAGGCTCTGGTCCTGGCTATGGAAAGATGCTGCAGCTGATCCCTCCAGTACCATTTTAATATTCAGCTGTTTCAGTCTGTTTGTTTGGGTTTGTTCTTTTTGTCTGATCTGCTGCACTGAGAGACGCTTTAATAAAATGTGAGAAATTTTCCAACCCTTGTCTTTCCTCTCGTCACCAGCCATTGTTTATGTAAGAGCTTGAAATCTTTCTTTATTTTTTTCCCAACTAAAAAATTGCTTCCAGAGCTCAGCAAGGATGTGCATATCCACAGCAAGAAGGAAATAAACAGGGAGGCTGCATTTAATTTCAGTGTCTGCCAGAAAGTGGGAAGCCAGCACTTGCCAAGGAAAGATTTTTGGAATAGAGGTGTACCACACTTAATTTTCCAGGAGACTTTCTGAAAATAAAGAAGCTGGAATGGAAATAAAGCTTGCTGTGATGAAGAGAAATTGCTACCCTGTTGGCTGGGAGTTTGGCCTTTGATGGCAGAGGTAGCTTTGCCTCGGGTGACTCTGGGGGGCTTTCAAAGAGGCTTTTCTCCCATCTGCAGTACCTGGCACATCGAGAGGAGTGAGGGGTGTTTGGCCCACTGGTGGGAATTGTTCTGCCAGACTTCAAAGAGAAGTGGAAATACCTAATCTGTCGCTTTCAAAGGGAGGAATAAAATATTCTGATAGATTCTAAATGGAATCACATCAGCGGTGCCTCTTCCACCTTTGCCTTTGAGCTGCTCACTGATCTTTCTGATTGGGGTAATGCAGTGAGGAGGATACAGTATTCCCTTGAGGGGAGCAGCTTGTGAACATTACTGTTCAGTCAGCCTGAAAAGCTCTATTACAGACAGATTTAGACCCGTCTTTGTGCGCTGAGAGGCACAGCCTGGCTTCCGGGAGCGGGCTTTGTCTGGAGGACAGGTGCACATTGGGCTGAATTATATTTACCCTTTTTATCTGCAGCCTGCACCACTTTCACCTGCCATCTCGGGGAGGGGGCTGCTGAAAGGGGCAGAGAGGCTGTGCTTATCGGGGATCTGTCCTGCCGGGCTGCAGCAGCATCGCTTGCTCAGGCCCAGCTGGCTTTGGCAGCTCTCCACACACCTAATGAGTTGTCCTCTGTGAGACCGGGAAGGTGAGGGTAGAAACAGATTTGCAAACAACCCAACCAGTATTGATTTTCTTCATTTCCCACATATCCTGCCAGGTTTCTGTGCAGCAGCCTGGCAGCTGGGAGTTGCGCTCGTTGCCAGCGAGACTGGAGCGAGCTCACAGTGTCTGGGGTGATGTGGAGGGCTGCCTTGCCCTGGCCATGGCATTTCCCTGCGAATATGGGCAAGCTCAGTTGGTTGTCATGTACAAAATTGGGTGAGACGTGCCTGATGCTAGCTGCTGCTTTTGCTGTCTTACGTATTTCTATGCCTTAGTACTTGAATTTCAATCCTGCGAGCCTGGTCTTGCAGTGAAAAGCACTTTTTCTGCACATGGAAAAAGTCCCAGAAGGTCTCCGAGTGTGTTACTGAGAGCTGCTGAAGACAAGCGGGGGAGATTAAAGTCAGGTGGATAAACCATCAGCCTCGTTAAATCTGCTGTGAGATTGTCTTCAAGGTTTTGTCTGTGTTTCCAGAGTTCTGTAATAGCTTGCACTGAGTTTGAGGAGATGTCATGTAGGAGTTTTTGGATCAATATGAATATGGAAAAGGGAGAGGATTTCCTGAAAGCACAGTACAGACTGTTCTCTGTGTCTTGCAGCCACACTGGCACATTTGAGAACATACCTTTTATCTCTGTCGTTGCGCTCTTTGTGTCCATCCCTTGAGGAGTTTCAGCAGGACAGATGGGATTGTTCAGCCTTCACAGAGATGCAGCTCTTCCATGCTTCCCTGTAGTGGGCCTATCTCTGATGCTCTTTGAGTGCTGAGCCTCCCACGTGTCCTGGGAAGACCACAGGCTTCCCTGTCTTGCTCTGCAGAAGCAGCACAGCTGGAAACAGCAGAGTGAGTGCCAGCTGCTCACTGACACGCTGTGGGATTGGGCTGCATCAGGGAATTTTAAGAGAAGCAGGCTGTAAAGCTCTTGTACTGGAAACTGAGGGGGAGGCATTCCTTGGATAGCCGCAGAAATCTGTTGCAGGGTGGTTTTGGTGCCCTGGCTGCTGTAAGAGGAGAAGGACTGTTTCCCTTCATGCCTTGAAGCTGTGCCTCCTCTCAACAGGAGGGGGTACACACGGTGGTGTGCCTGGGGTCACAGCCTCTCCCATGGCCATGCTTCTGGATTGTGTCCACTGGGGTGGGAGAGTGCCTTCGAGGCAGCTGCAGCAGAGCAGCCCTGGCCACACCAGCAGAAGCAGCTCATGGAGAGGTCCCAGCTCTGGCACGTCGCTGTCCCAAGGCATGGCCAGGGTCAGCTCCACAGGGCAGCTTGCCAGAGCTGGCTTAGCACGGCCACAGCTGTCGGTTTGGGTGCCAGGGAAGATGATGCAGAAGGGGAGGGAGGAAGGAGAAGTTCCCCTTGAGAAATGGCAGGGCCAGCAGGAGAGGGTGAGGCCTATTGATTACACGCTCATCTCAGTTTCTTTTGTGCCTCTCTTCGAAGGCACAACTGCATGGACAAAGAAACCCTGTGCGGCGGTCTGAAGAGCCTGGTGGTGGTGGAGCAGGGTCTGGTGTGGCCTCTGGGAACCAAAGCTGCAGAGTTTGATCTGTTTGGACTTCAACCAAACTTTGCTGGCAGTCCTGACCTCCTGGAAGCCAGCAGGCTGTCCCTGAGACAGGCTTCCTGGAAGAGTTTTGGTTTTGGGATGGGGTCTGAGCGCTCTGGTGAAGGCAGCTAGCGTGTGGGCTTACTGAGCAGCTCTGAAATGTTGAGGATGTCTTTGTGCGTCACTACAGGCATCCATAAAAGTCCTATTCATGCAGTTGGCATTATAAAGTTTAAAGAACCATTTATGCAGGGAACTAGTCTTGCCCCTAGAAAGAGATAGCTGGCTCAGCAGCTGCGTGCAGCTCAGTTGTCGCCACATGGTCTAGGATTTATTCTGCTTGTAAAATGCTGCATTTAAAGAATGTTTCCCCCAAAGCCACTTGTACCACATTCTTTGTATCTGAGTATATTCCCTTATCTTTCAGCTCCCTACTTTCCAAGTACAATACAGATTAGCTGTGGAAAATGTCCAGTCCCTCTGGAGGTGGGCGGTGGCCACTGTGAGCCATCTTCTGAATTGGGAAGTTGAAAAGAAGCATCAAAATGGTGTACCTGTTTGGAAACTGGGAGACCTGTGGTGTCTTCCTAATTCACACTGACATGTCTGGTTATCTGTTTCAGTGTGTTTGGGTGCCTGTTCCTGCATCAGAGGCCCTTCAGTGTGAACATAATTTTGCTCCTCAAAATTACACCTTCCCTAAGTCTGGCGGGGAGTGCTGCATTCTCTTGTACTTGAGGCAGAAGGTGAGACCTGCAGGGCTTAGCATTTGCAGGGCATGTCTGTCATCCAGGAAGTGTGCAGAAGACAGATCTTACAGCAGTCCCCTCCTCATGTTATTCTGTGGCTGTTCATTTGTATGTGAGAGCTGGGGGCAGCCTGGTCCTGGGAAATGCCCCCTTTTTGGAAGGAGTGAAAAGCCAACATGAACAGGAGAAACAAGCTGCTACCACCTTGGCAGCAGTCCTTGAATGGGTTCTTTGGCTGGAAAACCTGAGTGTTCCTGGGTGTGGGCTGTCTGGAGAAGGACAGTTCGGGTGGATGTAATGAGTGTGACCGGCTGATGAGAGCAGATTGCCTTTCACTCTGTGCACCTCATGCTAAAAATACCGGGGTGTCATGGGAAGGGAATGGTGTGGGTTGGAAAGCCTGTGTGTGGGCTGAAGTATGGTAGCAGCCTGTTCCTCGGGAAATGCTGAGGGAGTCCAGCACCATTGGAGCAAGGACCCAGCACACAGAGAGCCAGGCACTGCAGCTTCTCACGAGGGGAATGGTCTCCTGGAGGAGAAGGGATGTTCCTCGTGGTGTTCGAGAGTGAAATGTGGTGGGTGGTGCAGCTCCTTTCCCGGGTTTCTTAAAAATCTGGCTGTGTCCTCTGCATGTCACTGACCGAGTAACACACTTGTTTTGTTGATTTGGAGTGGGAAAACATAGCTGGAGTGGGAGTGCACATGGCAGATGCTTGTGTTCTCTCAGAAAGCCTGGGGGTAGTAAAGACCTAATTAGCATTCTTGTGAAGGCAAGTCATAGGGAGACTCCAAGATTTAGGTTTGCAAGGAGGGAATTGGCATCAGTGAAAACAACAGATTGCTGGAAATGTGCAAGCAAAGTACTTGATGCTCTGGTGGAGGAGAGAAGGCGGCATGGCAGGGGCGGTGGGAACAGTCAGGTACGTGGTACAAGGGCACAGACTTCCTTCAGCACTGATGGAATGGTGGCCTGAGTCAGTGTCCCGTGTTAGTGCCTTGTACTTTCTGTTGACCCCCACTCTGGTGGTGCCGAGGTGGGAGGACCTGTCTCAGGATTTTACTTGCTGAGGGAAGGTGAGCTGTGCAGTGCCAGAGGGTCACCAGGTGCCTAAGTACCGGACTGTTGACTGTCAGGAGTTAAGTGGCAGATTGCTTTGTCTCTGCAGTCCCATTTCATTTGTTATTTTGGAAGGTTTTCTTTGGAGATGATCCAGGAATAAAATCCTTGTGTGAGGCCAGTGATTTCTAAAAGTTTGTGATGGTTTTTCCCTGTACCCTTTTGTCTCTGAAGGAGAACTGTACATGTGCTTATGTTGGCTGGGAGTGATGCTCTTGGAGAAAGCAAATTAATGTTTAAGTCGCTGAACCTCCGGTGTAGAGCTAATCATCATATTTCTGCATTTGCAGTATGTTTTCTGGCTTCCATTTATCATGGTGAAGTTTAGTTGAGCACGGCTCTCTTGCTGGTCTTCCAGTCCTCTGCCTGAGGCACATATGCTTCCATTAATTTTCTGCTATTATCCACTCGGGTGTCCTGTGTGATCCAACATGCTTAATTTCATTCTACTGAGCACCAGCTCTTCCGATCTGAAGTTAGCAGTGTGATTTGCAAGCACCATAAGGAAATGAATCTTTCTTTTCTGGAGATAACTGCTTCCTGAATTTCTGTTCTGTTTGTAATGCACTAATAACCTCCATCCACCAAATCCTGCTCAACTGTTTGTGTCCCCTGGGCTTCTGTTGGACTGGAGTGTTCCTTGTTGTGTTATTGTTGCTTACAGAGCCTGCTGAGGACCCTTTGTGCTTGGTGCTGTTCCAGGTCAAAGCTGCTCAGTGTACTGGACATGTTACAGGCTCTTCAAGGAATGGTGTCGTGCAGAGCTGCAGCAAATACTTGAAGACGTGGGTGTTAGAGGCCTTGGGAAAAGGGAAAGTTAACTACATCTCCATAGGCTGGGCACGCGGATCCAGGGCACATGGACTGGTGGTGAGTGAGGTGTAAAGCTCTGATGTAGACCAGAGATGATGGTATAAAAGCTGATTTTAAGCAAGCTGAGTTTCAGAGGTGGCCAGCCTACAAAGCATGACCAAGGACAGAGTTTCTTTGGGAGTAGGTAGGCAGGCAGGAGAGCAGAGAGAAGGCTGTGCCATGATTTGCAGCTGCTTGATGTGTTTAAAGTGTGGCTTCAAAGATGCAGTGCTTTGGGTGTCTTTGTTCCTGGGTGAAGGGGCTGGGCTGCCCCGTGACTCTGACACCCTGAGGTCCTCTGCAGCATCCCTGTCATGTGCTCTGGTCCTCAGATAACTGTGTGCAGAAGTGTCTCTGCTTCTGATGCGTCATTTCTGCAGGGCTGAAGTCGTTAATAGCCTGGATTTCTGAGCTGGAAATGCCTGATGATCAGGCCCTGGAGCTGGACAAAAAATGCAGGAAACTTGTGGACTGAGCAAATACCTCTCATAGCAGATTGTTTGCACAGAGAAGTGAAGTTTAGAAGCAAAAGCAAACATGCACTGGCTAACGGAGAGGGCGAGGCAGGGGAAGAACACCGAGGCACGTTTCTCTGTCTGCAGGTTCATTTCTCACTTGGTTGCTCAAGGATTTAACGCTGACGATCCAGAACTTGACAAGGCAATGTTTTGGAATATATTTGTTAAACCCCTCAGCCAGTGCAAGGCATTGAAAGCCAAACAGTTTATGAGACCTTCTGCCTGTGCAGACGCTTGTGGACTTGGGTGACCTGTGGGGGCTCTGCTTCCCTTGGGGGTCAGATGCTGCCTGTGATGGGTGAGCAGGGAGGTGCCTGTGTTTTCACATCACCTTGGGAGCAGCAGAGAAGCCTGGCTGAGCTCTTGCTCTTGGGGCTCAGGCAGTTGTGCTGCTCAGGGTTGTGTACGAGATGCCTGAGGAGATTGTCTGTCTGTGTCCCAGAATCAAGTATGAGTGGACCTGTGGAGGAAGGAAGAGCAGTGAGAGTTTCTTTTACGACTCCCTTTATAGTGCCCGTGTCTTTGAAATGCTTATGTGGGTTCTCTCTTGATGGTGCCAACCATCAGAACAACAGGCAGAAAATAAGGCACACCTAAATGTGAGGAAAGAACTTCTTTACTGTGTGAGTGACCACATGCTGGAGCAGGTTGCCCAGAGAGGCTGTGGAATCTCTTTCACTGGAGGTATTCAAGAACTGTCTGGATGCAGTCCTGTCCCATGGTCTTCAGAATCACCCTGCTTGAACAGGGAGGTTGGACTAGATGGTTTGCTCTGGTCCCTTCTAGCTTGACCAGTTCTGTGGTTCATAGACCATGGGGGTCTGCAAGGCAGCAGTAGGTGTAGGGATGTGTAATGATGGACCAGAATTTTTAATTAGCTGATGATGTTCTGTAATTTAATTAAAAGCATCTTAGACTATCTAGGCAGCAGGAGAAGTATGTCTTTGCCTCCCCTCAAGCCTACTGCTGATTAAGTGTGTTAATCCATTTGCATTTGTTCTGTAAAGGCATGTTTCTATCAGGTTTTCAGGAAAGTCTCTTTCCTTTTAAATGGAAAAAAGATAAGGCAAGACACTTGAGTCCTTTGTGGGTAGAGCCTATAATCCTCCACACGAGGGAAGTTCTGTTTGAGGCTTTGTCTAGCATTTCAGTGGTACAGTATGTTGCTGACTATTCTCAGCCTGCTTTGCATAGGTAATTAATTTGTCCCCTGCAGTCATTTCTCTGTAGTGATAATGCGGTAAATGCCAAACTTAGGTGGTTATGTGTACATGTAAAAGAACCAGTCATGGTGTGAATGACTGAGATGATGAGATGGGTGTGTAGGAAATACCGTGCATTGAGCATTAGCAACAGACTGCACTGTTTTCACCAGGTAAAGCAAATAGTTCAGGCTCTGAACAATTCAGTCTGAGCCCTGATAACAATGAGTACAAAGAGTGCAGGGCACACCTGGAAAATCTTTTTTATGGGTGTTTTCCATTTAGCCCTTGCACTGGCAAAGTTTTTTTTGCTGGGTGTTTTTGTTTTTTTTTTTTTTTTTTTTTTTTTTTAACAGATAGAGAAGTTGAGGTTTGGAGACCTTAAGTGACATGTTCCAGGAAGATGTTATCAGAGCTGAGATTAGCCGTGGGGTGTTTTGTGGCTTTCCATCTTGTGCCTGTGCTGCTGAACATCCGTGCAGAGAGAGCGTAGGTTAGACACCCTGAGACATGCCAGCTCTGTGTTCCCTTAGGCTGCGTGGCAGAGTGCACAAATCCAGCTTTGCCTTTTTCCTTCAAGGGGCAGAAGGGGCTGGTTGCCAGCAGAGAGAGCAGAGCTGAAGATGCATTAAAGAGGAGGCCCTGTATGCAAAGGGCACTGTACATAATTGGGCTGAGCTGTGTGTCAGCTGTTTCCTGCTGTGTGGCATTTGATCTGCAGCAGAGATCGGGTCCTGGTGACGTTGCCCATTGAAGCTTGTGCTGTTGCTGTTTCAAGGGAAGCCTGTGTTACTTATTCATGTGGTTTTCAGAAGTTGTCCCGCAAGAATACGTTTGAGGGTCATCTTGTTTTTGTTTTTCCTTCTTCAAGTGCTTTCCATTTATTAGACATCCTCCTTGTCAGTCATTTCTTCACAAGCAAATATTTCTGACATCCTTGGTAGTTTCTGTTTAAAGGAAAAAAGCTGAAAATCAGCAAAGGCTTCTGTTGTGCATACATTTATTTCTTCGCGTGCAGGGTCTTTCCGCGCTCAGTTCTAAATGGTTGAATTATTAAACTTGAAAAGCATCTGCTCTTTAGAAAGCATTCACATGTCTTGTAAACATGATGGATAAGGCAGAGCCTAATGCAATTGACAGAGCTTTGTTCATGTTTGGAATATGGGTTTATATGAACTGTTATTTTAAAGCTGTGGGGTTTATGCTTTACTGCTGGGGTAGCTGGTGGCTGATCTTGTGAAGTCAGCTCCCTTCTTCTGCAGGACTGGGCATGCTGTGTGGAGTTGGGTTTTCCTGGACCAACATGGTGGCAGCCCAGGGGTGGCTCATGGGTGGAGGTGAAAGGCTGGTCCAGGCTCATTTCACTTTAAAAAGTCAAAGCTCCCCAGCCCAGGGATGTTTGCACAGGTGCTTTTATGGATTGTCGCTCTCTTCCCCAGAGAAGCAGCAGCCACCCATCACGACCTTCAGGGAGGCTTTGGGGACTGATGGATTTCCACTGAGGCATTCCTGACTCCAGGGCTGGCTTTCCGGTATGCTTTTTCCTCAGTGCCTCTGGTGCTCATTTTTTAAGCTTATGGATATGCAGAATAATCAGTTCTGTCAGCAGCTGCCTGGACAGCACAGGAGGCCTGTGTAGTCCTACCTGCAGTGTCTGAACCTCTGCTCCAAGGGGCATTTTCCCCTCCTCCCACCCCACCCCACTGTGAGTAACTAACCAGTGCAGAGCTGATGGTGACTGGGAGGCCAAAACTTGAAAACTTTCCCACATAAAACGCACTGGCAGTGCCAGCAGAGATGAGGATGAGAGGAGATGGCTCTGCTCTGCCAAAGCACTCTTTCATCTCTTTTCAGCTCTCCCTGTGAGGGGTCCTGGCTCACAGCACATAGATGCGTTGTGCAGATGTCTTGGCTGGGAAAGAAGTGGCCCCTTTTCCCTCCCAAGCAGAGCAGAGAGATATAAGAAAGCTATTGATCTGCCTCTAGCCAAAGTGAGCTGAGCCAGGCTCTGCAGTGTTTTGGTGAGCTGGATTAAGGCTTTGTAACCTACTGGAATTAAAAAAAAACCCCAACAACAACAAGAGAAAAGAAGTAAAGAAATAAAAGCTGAAAGGTGAGGGTTTTCTTTGTTGGTAAACAGATGCTGGGTGTTGTTTACCTACTGGTTATTTCCCAAGCAAATGAGAGGAAGGAGCAGACACTGAACAAAGGCTGTGCCTTCTCATCCTGCTCTGGACAGAAGCAGACAGCCACGGGATCTGCCAGGCTCAGGGCTGGCAGTGGACAGCCAGAGCTGTCTCATGGCACAGGGTGGCAGGAGTCCAGCTGTTAATGGGCAGGTGCTTCTGCCGGTGGGAATCGCAGTGGTGTGAAGATGCCAAGGAGAGGCTGGGATGGGAAGCTGAGCTCCGTTGTGGCCCATCCTGTCGGTCGCTTGCCCCTCAGTGGTGCGCAGGAGATCTGCCTGGCTGGGATTTGCAGCTCTATTTCACTTCTGCTGGAGAGAAAACAGAGCAAGTGCTCTCTGGGGTTCTTAATCCAGTCTTTTTCCTGAGCACTAAATTCAGCCTTGAAGTCTTTCCCCTCCGGTAAGCAAGTATTTTTGAGGAAAAACGGATTTTGGAAACAGCGTAATTTATTTCCTTGGTACTCTTCTGGAAAAGTCTTCAGTCCTGGCTTTGCATTCCCTTCGCTGCTGTTGAGAAATGATGCTTTGGTGCCACACTGCTGGCACTGCCTGTCTCAGCCTGGGCAAGTTGGTTAGCACAGGGAGCCACGGCTCTGATGGTGCCAGCATGGATGAAGAGCACTCTGGATCTGGTTCAGTGTGGGGAGGTTGGCCAGCTCTGCAAATAGGAGGAATTGGAATTGACACTCTGTGTCTGAATGTGTTAAAATTTAACTGTAATTGTAATTTAATCTTACTTGTGTGGTGGGCCGTAGGCATCGGGTCCTACCAAATTCTTCTTTGGTATTGCAGGCTCGAAGCTCTGCTTGGTGCTCATGGTGCAGCTGGTTTTGCTTTACTCAGTGGAGCAAGAGGTTGGCCAGGAGCAATGCCTACTGCTTGTCTGAACTGCCCTGCCAAACTCGCATTGTTTTGTTCCATTTTGGGGAAATAGGGTTGATTTGTGGTGCCATGTGAACTCCAGCTGAAATGTTCCCTGCCTGGTGCTTGTGCAGTAGTTGGTGTCACCTCCTCCTCCTCACTTTGCTCATGTGCAATGGAAGAAGTGCTCCCTAGACTTGGGAGGGGAAAGGGCTTTTCTGGGTGCTTTCAGCTGCTACAGAGCCGTAGTGATCTTTAATCCTAAGGTGCAAATTGCCATTGCAGCATTTTCCAGGGAAAAGCAGCCTTGAGAGGAAATGAAGCTATAAATGAGCCTGGCTGGGCTCCTGGCTGAGTGTTTTGAATCAGTTTCTGCTCTCCCTTTTGGCTACAGGCCAGGCTTTCAAAGGCAGCTTGGCAGAGCTGTGCTTGGTGCTCAGGTACCCCCTAACCCTCGCCTGCTGATGTTCTGATAAGCAAGTGTGTGCACGCTGTGCTGGGGCTGATCACATGCACACTCAGTCCTGCTTGCCAGTGCTGTGCTTTGAAGGCTCTGAGAGTGTGCTGGCATCATGCAGTTCACCCACAAATTTTGAGAATCTAACCTTGTAATTTTAGCAGCTGGCTCAGCGCTGCTTCTGAGCAGATAGGCTGGTTAAAACAAATAAATAAATATACAGGCCTGTTTCCTGTGCCTGTCAATATTGGAATAATTTTAAATGGTGTGTTTTCTCCTGGTCGCTGACCTATAGTTTATTCCATTATCGACTGCTGGGTTACTGGCTCTTTGTATTCTGTGGTTAAGTGAACTGTAAGGCTGAAATCACTTGGCTGTGATGGTGTTGCTGGGCAGGAACTCGGCTCTGGCTGACTCAGATTGGGGTGAAAGTGTACCCTTTGGCAACTCGAATACTCATTTATCTCCACCTCCCCCCTAATAAACGGGTTAAACAACATAGTGGAGTATTGATCCTGCTTTCATCTGGCGGCCCTAGGCTGTAGCAGTTACCTTTGTGCCACATTCCTGCTGCTTTCCCAACAATGCCTTACATTTTCTGCAGAGCTCCCGCCCTCCCCTTGGTGACCTTCTCTTGGTTTGGCTACGATGGGCTTTGCTGAGGCCGCCTCCACCGCTGCGAAGCGCGTTCAGCACCAGCGTGGGCAGAGCCTGGCAGCCTCTCTTGGTAAAGGCGTGCTCACTTGGTGTGATGCTGTGAGCACTGCAGAGTGGAGTTCTGTGGCTTGGTAACGTGCTTTTGTTCCTCAGGCTCTGCTCTAGGGATTGCTGACCTTGGGTAGGGTCCTGGAATGACCACGCAGTTCTTTTGGGGTGTCACAGATGGCCTGAGGGCTGGTTGAAGACTGCGCACCTCTGGTCTTTGTTGGTGCCATGGTTACTGGTGGATGTTCAGTGGTTGCTGCCACATTGTCCTGGTCTTAGGGCAGTCATAGACCTTTACTGATGCAGTGGCTTAAAACTCTGATTAAGACTCCCGGAATGGCCAGTAACGCTGCTCTCAGCAAGGCCCTTCCTTCTGAGAAATGCCTGAAGCTTCTGACATCCAGGTTGCCGGTGGGGGATTTGAGCACAGCCCGATGTGAGCCCCCAGACTGCCTTGGCTGTGCCTCCTGTGTTGTGTAAAGGCTCTGCAAACTTGGGTGCAGGCTGTGCTAACACCCAGTGACCCATCATCCCTTTCCACACCGGCAGCCTGGGGCAGGTTACCCAGGCCTGGGGAGCTCCAGCCTCTGTGCTGAGCTGCACGTGTTTATGTACAGGGAAGGAGGGTGATTCACTCTCTTTCCCTGTTAGGTAGTGCGAACATTCACTCTGAGCCTGCACGTCCTGCCTGGGACTGCCTTAGGCTCTCTGGGTTTTTTGGCTGCTGTAGAAAAGTGGCTTTAGTACACAAATGCTCAGAAATGCTGTTCTGTATGATCCCTTCATATTTCAGGTCTTATGAGGACTTGATCTTTGTTAGTGACTGCTTTGCGTGTCTTGCTTGTGGGCTGTGGGGGTGTTAAAAAGGCCTGTTTGTGTGCTGCTCAGCTTCCCACCAGATGTGTCCATCATCTTCAAAAGAAGCAAGGGAGAAAGATGGCTTACAAAATTTTTTTTTGAGCCATTGGAATTTGGCATAGAAATGAACAGGTGTTCTGGCATGGGAGCAGAGGAGTGTTTGTCTCTGAGCTCCTGTCTCTTGTCACGTGAGGATCTTCAGGGAGTCTCTATCAAAGAGCTGACTTTAGTAATGATGTAATTTTTTTTTTTTTTCAGCTAAGGGATTGATGAATAATTGGGTTCCTGGTGTCTCTGGCAGGGTAGGCTGGTGCAGGAGGCAAATGTCTCTGGAGTGCAGCCCAAAAATTGCCTTGGGTAGAATGAAACTTTCAAAGTAAATAACGTCACTGCAACCTCTAGCCTTATGAGGCAAATATTTGGGACTGTGAGTCCCAGCGTTATGTGCTGTGTTCAAACGAGGTCATGTCTGCTGTTTCTGGTAGACAATGCTGGGAGTAACCCTTGAACCTCTGAGGAACCCAAGTCTTTTAGAGACTTGATTTTGGCACTTTGGCCCTTGAGAGGAAATGGGCACCAACATTTTGTGTGCCATTTTCCCCACAGTCTGTTGTCTTGCCTTTGGGGTTTGACTTCTGAGTCTGGCCATGTTGGTTACTTGATGTGGAGAAATCCATATGGATGGCTGAAAAAAGCTTTCTAACACCAGTGCCCTCTTGCCTGAGCCCTGCCAGGGGTGTGTGCAGAAGAGAAGCTGGGCCTCGGAAAGGCGAAGACAGCAAACCTCTGATCAGTGTTAACTTTGTTCCTTGGCTTCCAGGCAGTGCCAGTTTCAAGATAAGGCAAACACTGCAGTGACCTTATCCAGGGACCTCACTGACGTCAGCGTGTGCCTGTCCCTTAACCTCGCTGGACTTTGGGTCAGGTTTCTTTGAAGGCTGGACATTGAAAGCAAAGAGCGAAAGGCTGGCTGGGGTCACCCCAGTCTTTGCTGGGGTAACTGGAGCAAAGGCAAGGGGCAGGCTGTGTGAGTGAGACTGTTGGGAGGGTCAGCCCACATGTGATTGAAGGCAGAGGGCTTTCCCATGGCCTTCTGTCTTGAGTTCTTAGGCCATACATCTCTTACAGACCTGCTGCTGGACCTCTCGACACGCATCTCCCTTTAAACGTTTGTTTATGTGTGTGTCCTTGGGGCACTTTGAAAATCTCTGGAGATGCCTGAAAGGATTCAGGCACCCAAGTGTCTGTGCAGAGGATCATCACAACATGCTTGGTTTTATTTTGTCCTTAAAGAAACCCAGGCTCTGAGCAGATGGAAACATTAGCATGGGCACTGTGTGGCTTTGTGTTTTAATGCTGTCTCCCAGAGCAGCGAGAGAGATGCATTACAAAGTCCTTGCTTTAAAAGGACCTCAAATAGCAGCAGCCAAGCTGGGGCAGCCTCAGAGAGGACTTGTAAGGCATTTTTGGGGTCTTTGTGGAGTGCTGTGTGCCTCAGGGGTTGCTTGTGAAACTTCTTGCAGCTCCTATGTCATATAAAAGTCCAGGTGCGAGCCTAGGTTGTTCTAAGGGAATGGCATTAGCTGGGCAGGAAAAGTTCCTGCTTGGCTCTAGAGCTCTACATAGCAAACAAAGGAACAGAAATAACAAACTTTGGGTTTATTTAGGAGAAGTGTGACTTTGCTTTTTATTGTTAGCCACAGGAAAACAGCAACTTTCACATAGTGTGATCTTCTTGTGAACCACAGCATCTCTGCCTACAGGCCCGCTGGTGGACATCTGCTCCTCAAGTTACCTACTGCGTTCCTCATGTGGGTACCTGGAGTGTTTGGTACCTTACTGATTCTTCTGCTGCTCCTTTCCTCCCCCATGGGTGTGCAGCTTGCTCAAGGCATTTTGGCACCAGGGAGAAGGCAGAAGTAGCGTTTAAAACATGAAGGATTCCAGATGCAAGCATGTCTTGGACACTGCTAGTGGAGGAAAAATGCGTAATCCACACAGTTGTTCACATTATGGTGTGGCCACATGGTTTGTGTGATAAATAGCCCAGATAAAGCTGATTGTTTTTGTAGGTTAGTTTCCTCTCTCCTTTTTTAAACTGTAAATTGAAATCCACAGTCTGGGAGCCTGCAACTGTATACCTGTTAGCTGCATTCCCTGCTGCATGTCAGCTTGATGGCTGAAGCTTCACATTCTTAAATGTCAGCGATTAGGTGTTAGAAGTTCCCCTCTTCCTGCCGGAGGAGGTTGGAGGAGGCCCCTGAGAACTGTTTGCCGTAGGAAGTGAGAATTGCCAGGATCCTGTATTTCAATGGAGTCCATGTGATCCCTTCCCCTTGTGAAGACTGAAATAATGCTGATATTGCCACTTCAGCCTCGCCAGATAGCAAAGCCTGCTCCTTCTTCTGATGCAATGATTTGCCTCTGCCACCACTCTACAAGGATAGACCAGCAGAGATGGCTTTGGGACTGTCAGTCTCCTTTCCTACTGATGGGAAGTGTAATGCTTACACTTCCCCCAATGCTGTGCAGATCATTTTGCAACTTTATTTTCACAAGGAACATGCAAATGGTCCGTGCTGCACTTGCATGCTAATGAAACCAAATACTAGATTGCCTTGGTGAGAGGTTTCCATTTTGAACTTCTTGAAGACAAGATCAGTGGGGGGTGTGAGCTAGACAGTCTCATTTTTATTTTTATGGGAGGCAGCTGGAAAACTCATCACTTCTGATGCTGGTTCTTCTTGAAGGTTTTGTAGTGACTGAGGTATTACTGCTGTTGACTATGTATTGGTTTCATCACAGAATTGTTGATCTTTGTAGAGAAGATTTTAGTCCTTCTGTTTACCAGGTAACATCAAAAATTCACTACCGCTGGGTCTGTATCTTTTCCGTTGAGGTAGCAGATTCCAAAATGCCAGGTGAGGATTGGTCTGCAGTCTTCTAAACTTCTGATGCTTGTGCATTGATTGGAGCAAATTCCATTGAACTCTTGAGTTCTTAAATTATTTTTGGGTCTGGAGTTGATTTGGAGAGTGAAAAATGGATGTCGTAAGTGTCTTGAAGATGCTGCCTGAGGTAATAATGCTTGTTCCAGGCTGTGCAGGCACTGTGGTGAGCAACACCTCCCTGCTAACAGGGCTATTGCACAAGGAATGGGTGGATGTCCTGGGGTGCTCCTGGCTTTGTGCTGCTCTCCAGCTTTTTGTTCACATATTATTTGAAATGGATGGTCAGAATTCTCAGAGCAGTTTGATTTAAAGAAGAAATGTTGAGCTGAAGGAATTAAAAAAAACCCTGATCCAAACACAACAGAGGATTGCCTAATTTGAGGCTGGTGTCTGTACCATGTCACACTCTCTTACTCCTGTCAGTCAGGGATCTTTTTAAATGTGTATGAATTTTCTGAGACAGACCTTGCAGTCTGAGGCTGTATTCCTACCTCCTTCAGGCTGTTTCAGGAATCTGCTTGAGGTGCTGTTGCTCCTTTTCCATTTCACAGCCATGCTGCTGCATCCCTTCTGATCAGGCAGGGAATTGAGGCTTTGGACTCAGTCTTCCGAGGAGACTCCCAAAGTTGCCTGGGAAAATTCTGCTGTGTCTGAGCAGCTGGTGAGGGCAGGCAGAGCTGCCAGACGAGGAGGGATGTGACTGTCTGAAGCAGTGGGAAGGAGGAGGCACACGATGACCAGCGAGGCTTTGGGGAGCTGGATCCTCCGTTCCTGGCTTTGATTTGGTGTGAAAGGTTTGGCTCCAGGCTGCTGACCTCCCCGGCCCAGCAGTGTGGCACGGGCCGTTGCTTGCGTGAGACCTTTCCTGATGTCTGTCCTGACCTGATGTGTCGTGTTCTGGAGAGGTTTTATAAAGATGCTCTTGGGTGGTGAGTGAAGTGCTCTGATATATGTTCCCCCAAGCCCCATGGAATATTATTTTTCTGTACTTCTTAGGTGAAAAAGAAGAATCTGGCAACTGTGTAGGAGGCTGATGCTTTGACTGGTGTACACAAGCATTAAAAATGATAAATCTGGGGGGTTTACGTGGGATTTTTTTGTCTATTTTTTTAACTCTTTGAGCTCTTCTAGACTTCTTTGCATGCAGGTAGAAAAATAAAACCTTAGACATGGTCAATGCCTTTGTCCCAGGAGAAATGCTGAGTGTCAGGGGATGGGCTTGGGGCTACAGCGTTCCCAGTTGTGGCTTGGGGCTACAGCGTTCCCAGTTGTGTCCTCTTGTGCATTTCCCACTGCATGGGGCCTGGAGCAGTTATCTGGAACAGTAGTAATGTAAATTGAATGAGCAGTCCAGTTAAATAAGTAATGAAGTTAGCAGGGTGCCTAATTAAATTAAATTCAAAATTATGTATGGATGATGCCTTTCTAATAATTGCTGTAGGTTTGTCATTGAGGAACTCCACACTGCCCTCTTGGCTGAAGCTTCCCCTTTGCCAGGTGAATGTTGGTACCACAGGGGGATGTGTTTTACCCTTCAGTTTGCTTTGGCTCCTCCCTGATGCTCTTGTGACCATTGCAGTGATGCTGTTTTCTGTTTTGCTGAGACCTGTGGAGGGAGTTTGGGTGATAACAGTCTCTGCTGCTTATATGATGGTTTTTTACATTTCTACAGAGGGTTTCTGTTTTGCTCCTAGACCAGCCTTAGTGCTGTTTCCTTGGTTTCTGTGCCCCACTGATCTCCTTGTTGGGACTGTTCTCTGTTCTTTCCCATCCCTGTGGTACCTGGCAAGTTGCTCCTGTTTCCTCGAAACAGGATGGCATATCTGGTAACTCTGGGCACAATAATTTAGCCCATTTCTCTATTTGAAAATAATCTCTTCATTTTCATCCTTCTGGGCTTCTTTCAAACAGCAGCACTTTGAAGGTGTGTGTCAGTTTGGGGATAAACATTAAGCTGAGGCAGAAGAACAATTTTGAAGTGAGGAAAAGTGGCTGAAATTCAAGTCACTTGAGAAAATGCAGCAATCACAGCCACCAAAGGGAATTCTCCTCTCTCCAGACAGCACGTTGAGGGCAGCCTCTCCCTGTCCTGGGCACAGTCAGGCACTCCGTGCATTTTGAAGATGGGTTGTCAAGGCAGAGCTGGCTCTGGCTGGCAATTACTGACCTTTGAGGTAATGTGTCCTTAATAGAAGGATGTGAGTACATCAGAGGAAGAATTGTCATTGTCATTATCATCTTTTCACCTCCTTTTGAGCAGGGCAGGTCTATTAGAGGGCCTCTGCTCCAGCAGAACTGGTCCCATCCCTGCAGGAGATGACTCCTGACTTCTCTGAAGACGAAAGTAGGTGTGGGGAGGAGGGACAGCCCAAATGACCAGAGCTCTGTTGCTGCTTTTTGAATTTTCCCCCTGCCCCACTGTTAATTTTGCACCAGGATTTATGTGCTAAGTCCCAGATGGTGTCTTCAGTGTAGTAGCCAAGCTTGCCTGATGCAGGGGCTGTGCTCCTGGGGACCCACAGCTGGCAGTGTGTTTTGGACAGGGAGATTGTTCTGCATGATGCAATAAATGCTCTGCAGGGAGATGCCTGGGACAGCAGCTACAGGTGATGAATGACAGAAGGTTTTTGTCACGTTCAGGGCAGTCTGATTCTTCCTTGTTGATGGTTTCTCTGGGAAAACCTCCAGGTGATGAACAAGGAGATCGTGCAACCACTTTTTCTCCAGGAATGGCGGCGGGTGCTTCCCCTGTGGTGCTTCATCAGAGAATCTGGAGGTCTTTTGCAAACCTTCAGTTAGTCCTTGATTGGCCTTGGCACCTCCATGCCCAGCGCCCTGTGACAGAGCAGCACGAGGAGACCCTTGTGACCTCCCCATCTCCCACGTGGGAGTGTGGAAGTAGAAGGATCTTGGCTAGAGTCCTTATGAAGGCGGAGGAGTTCAGTAAACCACAGGGTGTAGTGAGGGATGTAACGAAGTGATTTGCATGGGTGCAGTGACCTGAGCAGGGCTCTGCACATTTCATGCGCAGTTGCGTTAAAGGGATGCTGATCATTTTCAGCATGACCTGCTAATTATCAGAGCAGATGAAAGCCTTTTTTTTTTCCTCTTTAAATCCTCCTCCCCCTACATGCTCTCTTCTTCTCCCTGCTCCTTCCCCAAGCCCTTATCTAAGCTAATCAACATGACACAAACAGCCAAAAAAGCAGTATTCTTACAGCAGCTATTAACTAGAAAGGAGACAGCGGGTGTCTGGAGCCCCTCGGGAGGGACTCGCCTGGTATAACCCACTGCTTTTAACAGCCAGAGTGAGAGCTGCAGAGTCAGAACAGAAAAGCTTTAAGCTTCTTTCTTTTGAGGTCCTAATACGCAGTGACCTGTATGCTATGGCATAGATTTTTAAGAAGCCCCAAATGTGGAATTTTGGTCGTGATGAGGGGCTTCCCAGATACCTGATACATCTGGGATTAAATATAAATTAATACCAATAGCTATATAATTTGTTGGGTAAGTTTTCAAAAGTTTGAGACGTGACTATGTCCTTCAAGGAGAGTCTTTCCATCCCAAGTGTCGGTTTATTGCTGATAAAGCGTCCCTCAGCAGCAGAACACACAGCTAAGGGAGAGTTATGTTAATCTGGTGAAGTAGTTTCTGTGATTGCATCAAGCTGGACACAAGTTTGTTTTCTCCCATATTTCAAGCATTTGTTTTATCTGGAGCTGTGGGAGGCATTTTCCATTGTCCTCTGCTCTGTGCAAGATGAATACTTAAAAAGTTGTGCTTGTGGTGATAACGGAGCAGGCTGAGACAGAGGACAGACGTGTCTTAGGAATTCCAGCTGCCGTGGTACGCTGGAAGGAGGCTGAGCAAACGGACGCGATGTTTAAATAGTGTGTCCTGGATTGCTTTAATTTGGTTCTTATTTTGCAAGCCGTTGGCTGGGTTTTCTGTCCTTTCAGAAATCAGCAGCTTCTTATGAAATATGGAGCTGTTTAAAAACAGACAGCAGCTGCTCCATCCTTGCGTCAGCACGGACTCGGCAGAAGGAAGGGGAATGGTAGACGGTTGTTTAGCTGTGATATTCTTCCCTTCATTGCTGTTGTCATATTGTGTTAACAGAAGGTCTGATCAAATATACACCAGGAAAGTAAGACTTAATGTTTCTTTGTTCTCCTGGAATGGTGTGGGGAGGGGAGTGGGGGAATGTTTGAATGAGACTTTTATTTATGTGGTTCAGATAGCTCAGCATTGCCTGTGCCGTTGGAGATGTTGTTCTGCTCTTATTTCTTAGGCTGCTTGCTATATTTTTAGCTGGGAAAAGTCTTTACTTTGTTTGTACAAAACCTCTGCTGGGTGGTACGGAAACTTTGGGGGGGTGGTGGTGTGTGAGTATTTAACAGGGAGAGTATGATCTATTCACACTGACTTCCTAACTTGTTTTAAACTCTCCTCTAAAAAAATCTCAGCCAGATTCTTTAAAAAATAAAATGAAAAATGAGGAACATTGTTGCACAAGAACTGGAAAGAGCCCAAATAGTTTGCTTACTGTTAAAATTGCGACATGACTGGAAACATTTGGTAAAGAAAAATTAATTGCGTGGTGTATTTGTGGTTTCCTGTTGAATCTCAATTTCTAGAGGAGGTTGAAAATCCCATGGATGTTTCCTCAGATTACTAGATAGCATTATACCTTGTGTGCATGATGAAAGACCTTCAGTAAAGCGTGCCAGATATCCATGGCTTGCTATAAAAAGTCTCTCCCATCTGGAACACGACTGTTTTCTCCTTTTTAGTAGGATGATTTGAGCAGAGATAATCATGCAGTGAAATTTAGCCTGGTCCAATCTTACTTCACTACCAGTATGGATTTCCTTGCAGTCTGGGAGTCACCTGAAGGAGGATGCTCAGCCTTTTAATGAGCTTTGAAGCCACGGGCAGGGATGGCTGGTAAAGGAGGAGGGGAGGACCATGCAGTTGTCATTCAGCAGAGGATGGGCTTGAATGTGATTGAAGATCTGCTCTGGGTCATCTTGCATCACTCCTGGGTAATGATGCTGTGCATGTTGAGCTGCAGAGCCAGAGCTTGGGGGAATCAGATGGGAGGACTACCAGGACTGTTTGGAGTCCCTCTTCAACTGCCCTGTGAGAGGCCCCACCATGGCCAGTCACAAAGCCACTTCCATGCAGAGCTGGAGCGCCTGGTTGTGAGCGCGGTCACACATAGGAAGGGCTGGATGGACAGGTAGGGTGGTGAATGCAGATGGCTGAAGAACGTGGTGGTTTCCCCTGTCTGGAGGCTTGGGGAGTGTCTGAGAGCTGCTGGGTGAAACCCTGGCCTGGAGACATCTGGCCAGGGGTCAGATCAGAGCATCACATTGGCCCACAGCCCCTGCTCTGCCTCCTCGTTTGATCACACAGAAGATGTTTGTGTATGCAAAAGTATAACTCATGATGACACAGGGCTGAAGGTTGTGAAATCTTTGAGGCTCTTCTGGGTATTCCTGTGGGAAGGGAAGAGTTATCCCTCAGATAATTTCCATGGGGAAATAGTTAATCTCATAAACACCAGAGGTTGTTTTCTAAAGCGAAGGCAGGGCTGTGGGGGAGCGTGGTTAACCGTGTAGAGGGAGGACAGGCTAAAGCTCATAAAGGAAAAATGTATGTAGGAGTTTATAGATGCATGTGCGTGTATTAGAACTTCAGTTTGAGATCATGACTGAGATTAGAATGAGCTGCTGTGGAGCTAAACCACTTACAGAGAGCTGAGAGCAACTTTTTGAGATGGATGGTGGCCCCACAGCTTGATAACTGAGAACATGCACAGTTGTTTAAAGTCTGCTTCTTCAAAGTGTTGGGGTTTTTGGTGTAGTTTGAAATAATGAAAAACTTACTTTAGGATTAATGCTCATCCAACTTCCTGAAAATTCCCATCCAGTTTTGAATGTGTTCACTCTTGGGCTGTTGGGAGTTAAATTTTCCTCTTGACTCAATTGTGGAAACAGTCTTCATTTATCGTTTCCCAGTTTAGCTCCCGTATTAAAATTAAAACAAGGCTGGGATTTATTTTTGTCTTGTGTACATTTATCTCCTGTGTATCCTTGTGTCTATTATTAGAGTCCTGCTCCATTGCTAAATGGATTGGCCGAGTTCTTGGGGACAAAATATTGAAGCATATGACTAGACTGCAATACCCCTCAGCCACTCAGCTCTGCAGTATTCATAGCGCCTGGGTTTACCCAGCTTGTCACAGCTTATTTTAAATGCTGAGGATGCAGTGGGCAGAGCCAGCAGATAGGAGATCTTAAATGGCATATCAGCTTGTAAGTGAAAGGAGGGAGGAGGTGGACGTGGAGGGGAAGCTCCAGCTGAGAATAAACAGATAACAGTGTGGTGTGTGTTTGGGAAGCAGCTGAGTTGCATGGCCTAGGTACAGCCCTTTTGTTTAGATTTTTTTTATTTGAACTTTTTTTTTTTTTTCTTGACAGGATATTTCTGTTTCAGACTGAAAATCAGGAAATGTTGAATCCTCTGGAAGAGGACTGGTGTGGTGGTTGGATGGCTATGAACTTACCCTTTCCTGAGTTAAAAAACAAGCTTTACATAGGTTCCAGCCATGTTTCAAAGCCCCTGTGACTTCTGCCAGTCAGTGGCTACACACTTGTCCTCCAATTTCTCCCTGACTTCTTGGCTTGCACAGGAGTGATTATTGTTTCCACTGATCTTTCCTTCTGGTTCCACATCCAGTCTGAGCTAGCTGTTTTTTGGGTTTTTTTTGATCTTTGAGGAGTTTGCTCTGGTTTACAGCTTTGCTGTTGAGTACTTTCACCATGTTCTTGCTTTGCTTTCAGGATCTGTTTGTCCATGTGGCCTCTTACATGTCTGCAGCTCTCTCCCAAGTGTAAGGAAGATCCTCAGGGCTCTGCACACTGTATTGTTATACCTTTCTGAGGTCTAGTTTTTGATGCTTTAAAATTATTTTTTTAAATTACCCAGGCAGTGCCTTTGGCAAGGACATGGTCCAGAACTCACAGAAACAGAGAAGACTCTTACTGGAGTAAAGCACGGCTTGGGATCAGATTCTTGGTTTGGTTTTTATTCCCTTCCACTTTGTTTCACTAAAAGCTGTGATGAGCTACTTCTCTACTCTGATTTGTTGGACTTTTTTTTTTTTTTCCTTTCCTTACAGTCTGCAGCTCTGCTGCTGGACTTCTTGATCCAGTTGGAGAGGCATTGCCTAGTAATGTCAGCTTGTTTTTGCACAGATCCTTGAATGAGTCGTCTTTTTCCACCTCCTCCTTTCTTTGTGTTCCTTGTCCAACATCCTTTGGTTCCTTCGTACGTGCCACATGCTTCCTTTGTTTTGCCTGTGGTAACAGAATTTTCTGACGTTGGAGCCTGTTCTGAAGGATGTGGCTTGGCCTTTGCAAAGCTTTTTCTCTGCTGCAGGCTCTCGTAGAGGCAGGTGTGCACAGTGTGCAGTTGTACCTGGGGTGGGTGTGTTTTTTGGAGGCTCTGGCTTGTGGAGCAGAGGGATGGTTTAGCCTTGACCATGCAGCTGTGGGTGTAGGAGACCTGGAGCTGCAGGGTAGGATCAGCACACAGGACTGAGCTGCCTGAAGGATTTTTTACTGTGGCCACAGAAGTGCTTGGCAGGTGGAGGAGAGTTGATCAAACAAACCTGCTTCCACCAATTGTCCAGCTTTCCTATTTTTTTCTGGGATTTTTTTTTTTTTTTTTAATTTCATGGACTTTAAAGCATGCATGATTGAACAGTTTAATTAACTGTGGGAACTGCTGGAGAGACCTTACTGGGATTTTCTGCAAACCTTGCTGCCCTTTTCATGTTTTTGGCACAGCAGAGTTGCTGTGAGCAAGCAGGCAGGAGTGCCCGAGGATGTGGCCCAGGTAAGATGCTATCACCTGAACAGAGATCAAAGTGCCTGTGCAGTTGACTCTGGTGTGTAGGCTGGCTGTTTGGTGGTGGGAACCAGTCCCTGATCTGGTACCCCCACCTGGGCAGGCTGCTCATGGAGCCAACGTGCACCTTGGGCACACTGCTAATCTTTGGGTCATCGACTCTTCCACCTGACACCTCACACTATTTCAGAGGCTGTGAAACTGGTTACAGGAGGAATGTCAGCAGCGGTGTTAAAGTTGTAGGAGCTTTATGGAACCTGGAGGTTTGTCATGGCCTGCCAGCAGGTTTTCAGAGGTTGCTAACGGGTGATATTTCAGCTTGTAATCCTGCTCTCCCTGCAGTGAATGGGTGAAGAGAGGTTCCCCATGACTTTGCAGGCGCTGGTATTCAGCCCAAGTTCTTCTCCCAGTCCTGTCAGGAAAGTCACCATGTCTGGCATGGCTGAACATGAGTTTTCCAGGCCATGGGAACCACCTGAGGAGGCTACGGGAGCTGTAAGAGGCTGCAAGTGGCTCCTCCTCCAGGGAGAGCAGAAGTGAAGACCCACCTTGGAATAATGGAGGTTATAACGAAAAGGTTCTGGCTTGTGTTTCCAGCTTTATTAGCAGTGATCAAAATTGATTTTCTAATGTATTTTTCTTGTGCTCCCAATGATTTTCTGTGGTCAAATCTGCCTTCTTGTTTTGTCCCTGTGCATTAATGGATTGTATTTGGAGCTGGCTTTCAGGCTGCAGAGTGCTTCATCCTGACACCCAGCACTGAACGTGCCCTGGCCGTGCAGTCTGTCCAGAGGCTGTACATGATCGAGCACACACCTAATTGGTCTGGAATTGTTAAAGGTCAAGGATATTATTGCAGAAGGATCGTTTAAAAAAAAATAAATAAAAAAAAAACAAAAAACAAAAAACAAACAAGATTCTGTAAGAGGTGCTGGTGTTTATTTCCGTTAAATCCTTAGATTTGGGGTTTTAGGGGAAAAATTATTAAATGATGTCTTAAAGCTGAATAAAGAAGTCAGTATTGAATGTTCTAATGTCTTACAGATGCTGTGGGGTTTTGGGGTTTTATTTTAAATTTAACAATGGGAGTTGGAGTGGCTCCAGCACCATAAAGAATAGTCTGTTTAATTAAGGGTTTAAGCTGGAAGAGCGTGTGTAGCGTGATGCCATTGTAAAGTTTCAGCGGGGTTTTGTAGTTGTTATTCCTCATCTTGCATCATCCATGCCTGTGTCTGGGGTCATGGTGGGGCTTGGGTGTTCCTTACCCAGAGAACAGAGCTTGGTCTGTGTAAGAACAATAAGGTTTCTCCAGATGTTTTAGCCCTGACTTTACTATTTTCTCTTTCTTGTGGCTCCTGATGCCCACCTTAAGGTGCTGTCTTTGCAGGCACGTGCACATGGTGTGTTACACATGGGAGGAAATATCAGCTTTGGTTTTCCCTAATGGTTTGGGGTTTTTCTTCAGGCTGGGGAGAGTCATGTTCTTAGATGTTATCTTGGTAGTAGCAAATTGGGATGGAGGTTTTGGGGGAAGGGGCAGGAGACTGGGATCAAATGCAGCTTGCTCAGGAAGGTCTCGTGAGACACACTGAGGTTTCACTGGAGTATAGAGGAGCAAGAGACAGAGCTGTGTCTGTGGCACTCAGCAGAGCAGGGCTGAGTCCCATCCCCATGGAAGTTCTTAGGCTTCTCTGTGGCTCATTCACCTGTTACCTACTGGGGTGAAACCCAGAAAATTTGCCATTAAAAAGAGGCTAAATTATTATTCTCACCTAGAAAACACAAGTGTTCCAGTCATGTGACCCCCAAGTCCTCATTAGAAAAAACAACATTAAGAGATTTAAGGTTAGCACCTCTTAACTTCAGCCCACTCTGAGCTCATGGATTCAGGTAGATGCTCCATGACAGGTCTGGTTTTCTCTCCCCTTGTGTGTGGCTCTGCTTGGCTCTGTGGTAGAATAATGTGTATTTAATTATCAGCAGCAACAGCTGCTGCTCTTGGCCATCTTGCACACTTTGGTATAGGAACCAGCATCTGCCAGGGCATGCTGCATCCTCGATTGTGCTAAGATGATTGCTTGACTCTCTTGTTTTTATATTTTTGTGGGTTTTTTTTTGTGTTTTTTGTTTGTTGGGGTTTTTTTGTGGGTTTTTTTTTTTTTTTTTTTTTTTTTTGCTTTTTATGGTGGGAATTAGGCTCTTCTGTGGCATTAGGAATTGTAGCCTTGTATCAAAGGCTAAGCAGCTGTGAGCCCGACATGTACCAAGGAACCTTTATGGTTTCCATTTAGTCTCTCCTGGTATGTTTATTCCCATAAAGTAATTAATTGAACTAGAGCTCCAAGCAGTGTTATCACCTCTACACATTAGAAAATCATAATCATGCTCTGCAACGTAATGAGATTTAGAAAGAAATGCTGGGTGTTTTTTGTTTTTTTTTTTTTTTTGCCTTCTGGTTTTGAGTGTTAAAGACTCCCAGGGGTCGTGCATTCAAGTCTTTCCTGGCGGTCACGGGGGCAGTGGGCTGCTGTGTGCAGAGGGCTGGCCATGGAGAGCCACCGGTGCAGAGCAGGAGCCTTTGGGTTTCCCAGCATCCTTGCCAGAAATGGAGCTGGATTGTGAACACTGGCAATGCTGTTTTGAGAACTGAGCACTGAGAATGGGGTTAACTGTGTTTTTTGTGGTGGCCTTGGCTCTGCTGTTCTTCACTTTTCCCTTTAATTTCTATTGTTTTCTTTGCTTATTTGCTAACTTGCAGAATTCAGCAAATGGCAGAGGATCTCCCAGCCCTTGGGGTGAGTTTTCCTCAGGGCTGCAGTGAGCCAGCAGCAGCACTCACTGAGCTCATGCTCAGAGGTGTAAATGCAACTGGGACCTGCTGGCTTTCAGGTGGGCAGGGTCTGTGCCAGGGTGTGGAGATGGTGGGGTCATCCTGGACAGAGTGTGTGTGTGTTGTCAGGGTAAATATTACCTTCACATGATCTTGGGGGCTGTTGTGTGTGTGTGTTAGCTGCTCATTTCAGTAGGATTTGGTTGAAACACAATCATAAGGCTCCTTAACTTCATCAATCTTCCTACACCACTGACACTAATGATGGCTTGAGTGTCTGTTCCTCTTCTGTTTGAGTTCTGCTGCTGTTTCTCAGTCTTGCCAGGATGTGTTACTGCTTTGAACTCGTTCAGCTTCAGAATAAGCCCCAGCAGTATGGGCAGGTTGCCCTACACTGCCACAGGGCACAGGGCATCTCGAGTGCAGCTGGTTCTCCAGGACATCCCTGCAATGCTATCCCGAAAGGACACATGACTTCTCCCAGCATTTGATGAGGGAGGATTTGTGAAGCATCTTGCTTCCCTGCAGCTCTGCATATCACACCCAGAGCCTGCTCACAGCTCGCCCGGGAGGGCAGTGACAGAACCACATGCACAAAGTGTTATTTTGTGGTCTGTTTTCTCTCAGGCTAGGCGAGCTGGAGGAGAACCTCGCATGCAGCTCGCTGGAGCCAATGAGCAGAGCAAATGTACCTGCTGAGTAACAGACTGAAATAACCCCAGAAAAGCCCAGATGGGGTTGTGGCACTTACTGCAGATGCTGTGTCTGTGACAAATCAACAAATCCAGTAGATGGGAAGCGGTTGCTGTCCCTGGGAAGAGGAGCATCCCCTGCTCCACCGCCTGGTGACCCTGGACCGTTCTGGGCAATTCCTACTGGTGGTGCAGGAAGGAAACGGTTAAAGGAGGAGAGGTTGTCAAGTTGGGTTAGCCATCAGATAGCTAATATTTTAGAGGTTTTTCAGAGCTAAGCTATAAAAAGGCCGTAGCAGTATTTCAACTCGCCCATTGTCTGCTGGAAGCCAGCCAGCGTTGCCATGCCGACGAGGAATTATTACTTGCTGCCAGAGCTGGAGGAAAAGCTCATACTTTTGGCTTCAAAACAGGAGGGGTGGACTTATGTAATCCACTGTGTTTATAGGCTGAGACTGGCAGGAGCATTGAGAAATAATTACAGGCTTTCCATTTCATTTCCAGATTGGTTTTAAGGCTGTGTGGCCTCGCTTTATTTATTTATTTTGAAGTTAAGAGGGTGGCTGCTAAAGATGCAGGAGGTGATGTGGGGATGCTGCTAGGTAAGTACCCCTCACTTCCCTCCCCCGGCTGGCTGGGTGGCTTTTGTTTTGGTGGCATTTTGTGTGGAGAACTAAACTAGGCCACAGCAGAAAGAAGTTGCTTTGAAAAACTGGGACTTGGCCCGGCGACACAGAAGCAGTGTTCAGTGCTGGAGGCTGAGCACACACTCCTGCGGTTGCCCGGCTGCTTGCCGGTGGAGGTGAAGTGCGAGGTTTTGTGAGCCCCTGCTGCTTTCTGAGGTGATTTTATCCCTCCAGCCCTCCTTGACGGGGGAGCATGTAATTTTAGGGAGAGGGCAGCAACAAGGTGAAAGGAGAGAAAAAGTTTGGAAATTTTTTTTTCCGGGACGCTTTGGTCTCACTCATTGCTCTGTCGGCTGGAGAGGGGATTTGTCAGTGGGATCAAAGCAGTTTTGCCGATGTTTCGTGCTTTTGAGAGGTGAATTGCAAAGTTTAGCCTGTAATTAATGTGAGTTTGTTTATCTCGGGAGCAGTCAGCAGGTGCTGCTGTAATTTGGGTTTGCCTGGAAAGCGGCGCTCGGTGTGTTCTGACTTGGGTCAGGCCAGTGGGAGTTTGCAGCTGCTGTTCTGGTGCTGGCTGTTGCATACACGGAGTTATTGCTGGAGAACTCTCCTGCAGAACTTTGAGAATAGGTGGTTTTGCTGGTTCTGAGGGTCGTTGTCCTGTAATCCTGGGGAAGACACTTCTGGTGGGGTGGGGATTCCAGGAGAGGTGGCGAGATGGGGCTTTAGCTGGGCTGGAAAGTGGCGGCAGGGAGAGGGATGCTGCGGGTGGGACGGGAGGGCTGTGCTGGGACCGTCAGAGCTGTGCTGCTCCTCATCGTGCTCGGTTCTCCTTCAGTAAATGAGAATCTTGCAACTGTGACTTCCTAAATCTCTTTGACATTGGGTGTAAAGTTCCAAAGAGTGATCGAAGCCGGTTTTTGGAGGGGATGAAGAAGAATGCTTTGATATGCTGCAAACTTGCTGGGGAGGTTACAAAGCTGTATAGAAGCTGCAGCGTGCTGTGTTTTTTTTTTTTTTTTGTTTGTTTGTTTGTTTTTGTTTTCTTTCATTGCACAGCATCCTACTAAGGAGTTACCTCCTCAGTCCATGCTAATATGCCTTCTTGTATGGTGTGTACAGATGAAATATCCCTACTGCTGTGCCAGCCTGCTCTTGAGAGTGGACTCCAGTGTTGTCCAGCGCTTGTGACTCCGAGATCCTGCACTCCTTAGGGACAGCTGCAGTCCCATATAACATATTTGGACTCTATCTTGAAACACAGGAGTGCCTCAGTGGAATTGATGTACACAACAGCTTGTTGAATGCACACTGCAGAACTAAACTGCTTTTTCAACAGTTTCCCACAGTTACAGGCAAAAACTTGGGAGAGTGGTGACACGCTTTCCCTGGGGAAATGTCCCTTGAAACAGCAGGTTTGCCTGCTGTTATCAGAGACACACGGGTGTGTTACACAAAATAATTCAATCTTTTAATGATCCATAATACTGCTCTAACTCCTACCACAGATGCTGTTGGATTCAATGCAAGTTGGATTTGTTACTGCAGGGGTTTTTGGGGTTTTTTTTCCTTTCCCTGGGATTCATGCCAAGATGAACTGTATGTTCTGTTCGTCAGAGCTATGAGTAATGTATGTGTGAATCTATAACATAAGTAATACGAGTATATAAAATGTGTGAGTATGCAGGATCTGTGTGTCCTGTGTCTGCAGAGCACCGCACACATGCTCAGTGTGCGTTCTGAAATGGGGTGTGATACATGTCTGGGCAAAATTAATGACATGCCTTGGAGTTACTGCTTGCTGCAGGGTCTGATGGCCTCATCACAGAGAGCTGAGCTGAAATCCCAGTCGCAGCTACGGTTTGGCTGCTTAATTGCCCTTTTGGAGGAGTTACAAATTAGAGAGAGCTGGAAGTCCCTCCCTGTGCCTTAACGGAAGCCAGCCTTAAAGGAGAGGGAAGGGATGCTTGCTCTGTATAGCCTGATGTGCTCTGTGGGGCTGGTGGATCAGTGAGGTGTCTGGGGGTGCCTGGGGGTTTGTTCCTTGGAGCAGGGGGTACAGGGAGTGCTGGGGGTCCCGCTCTGCATCACCCCAGGTGGGTGCTGCCCCAGGAGCTGCTGTATGAGTGATGCACTCCAAGGCAGGCCTGCTGCTTTTAGTAGGATTTTTTTTTTTTTTTCAGATGAATAAAATGGGCTTTCACTCATAAATTATTTTTCTTATGTGAAAAATGAGAAGGTGGCAAGTAGCCAATTTCCCCGCCTCCCTCTTCCCAGCTCCGATGAGGTCATTGCCTCTTAAAGTTTATACCACGCACTGTGAGACATGGCTGGAGGAGCAAGAAGGCAACAAATGACTCTCTCGGAGCGGGTGGGAGTGATGACCGCCCATCCCTGAAATGTTAGTCAGCCGTAAGTGATACCTGGGCAGACAGAGTGGGGAGGGAGCCTGGTACAGATCGCTGGGAAAACCTTACAGGATCAGATCTGTGTGCGAGGGGAGTGCCCTGGTCACTTCCCGGTCCCTGCTGTGCTCCAGGTACAAGGCACGGCAGGATCTGGGCTACTTTGGATGCAGCTCCATGGGGTGGTTGTGCTGTTTGGTGGGCTGCCAGGTGGAAGGAGACTGGGCATGTGCTTCGGTGAAATGGGATCAGCAGCAGTCCTGGCATTCCTTGTCTGAGCTTGCTCTTGTGTCCATGTACTTTTCCTCGGGAATTTGCTCAGCGCTGTTTTTGCAATGGGGTTGCGAAAGTTCATGACCCAATGAAGGATCTCTCTGAGACCTTTGTGTCCCTGGCTGAGTGGCTGCCTGGAGAAGCTGTTTTTCTTTTCCCTTGAACTCCATGCTGAGCTGTGTGTGGATTCCTGAGCTATTGTTTTCTTCTTGTCTGTCCCCCCCGCCATCCCATGGTGGAAGTGATACGGAAACAGGACTGCCCAGACCAGGAGGTGGTCCCTGGGGTTTTCCTACACACTGAGCCCAGGAGGGTGGATTTGGAGAGCTGTACCCTCCTCTCCACAGCCTCCATTGTGGTATTTGGGGGCAGTGGTTTGCATTCTCTGTGGTTCTCAGATGCACCATTGGCCTGAAACCACTATTTCATAGGTGCCATAATTGATTATTGAAATGTCAGAGCTTATTTACTGCCTGGTGCCTTTGCTGTGGCTCTGATTTTGGCTGGAGTTGGCTGTGCGTTCTGGGGTGGTCAGGGAGAGGACTCTTGATGTGTGTCTGTTTCACAGCCCTGTCATTGCTCTGTGGAGGTGTGATGGGCTGAAGGAATACAGGTGGAAGTTAGTGAGGGAGGGGTCCTACATGTCACTGTGCTTTTAGGCACAAACTTAATAAAATCCAATCTGTATTAAAATTGCTCTTCCATTGCTGCTTTTCTCTTCCCTGGAGATCATTGAAGTGTCCTGTTACTTCCAGCTGCTCTTGTGCTGCTGCACCCCAGCGATATCTTCTGTTCTCCGATTCTTTGTCTTTTCGCTTCTCCTTAGCAGCCTCATGGATTTTTTTTTTCTCTGTCGACACAATACAATCACTCCTTGTTAGCCTATCTTGCTCTTTCCTCTTTCAAGGAAGGGAAGGAGCAGGGGAACCAGATCTGATAATTCCAGTGAGTAGAACTGTTCCCCTGAGCCCTTTATAAAGAAATAAAAAGGCTCTCCTTCTCTCTGCTTCTCTTTGAGTACAAGCACTTTACCCTCTTGGATTCCCTGCAGGCTCCTCATACTGCTAAAATTGAAACATCAAGATGTCTGAGGCAGCAGGAATTACCATCAGTGTTTTGACACCTGGAGGTACAATTTCTATTAGCTTTTATATAAAAACAACACCAGTTTTGCCAACAGAGTTCTTGTTAAATAATGCATGAAGACCCCACTCCCGACAGTAGGTATTTTTCTTTCACTTCCCTGGACTCTTGGATTATGGCTTAATTTTTGTGGCCATCGGGGAAAACGATACACACTCTCACACATGGAAATATATATGTGGACACACACGTGCTTAACTCCCAGGCAGAGAGTCAATTACCCCATTTGCTAATTAATGTGGGGAGATAGGGGAAAGCAATTTGAAGTTGGTCTGTTGAGCAGGCTTGGATCGTTGTTTTATTTTTTGGGAGCAGCAGAACACAGTCCTCCTGAAAGCTTTGATGGCAAATAAGACTGTTTCTGAGTGATCTGAGAGGCCCTGGGAGGGTGTGCCTGCTCCCAGACAGGGATGAGCACAAGGGTCATCAGGAACAGAAATGGGAAACTTGTGGTTTTGCCTGGATGATGCTTGGCATGGAGCATATGCTATGTGCTCACTTTTGGGGGAAATGAAGTGCAACAGAAGGGCACAGCATGTGGATGTGACTGCTAATAGTGAGAATCAAAGAACAGTTTTGACATTTCTAACCTAATAAGTGGTGCTGCGTGCGAGAGCCTGCTTATTTTCCTTTTTCACCATGAGATGCTTTGACAGAGGAGTAAAGTCCCATTTTGACATTTCTGTCATTTTAACTAAAGAGAGAGATTACAGTAAATTGGATTAAGTGAAAATCTTCTTCAGATGTTTGTGGTTTGGGCTGATTTATGGATAGATGTCATTTGAACGTCATTCTGCATTTTTTAAGCATCTGCTTGATGGTTGCTTTAATGCTGTTTCTGCAAATAGTCCACGCAGAGGAGGGAAGGCTGAGCAAGCAGCAGCACCCCGTGACAGAGCTAATGCTGGTGTGTGGCATGGGGACAGCAGAACAGTGTCCTTCTCACGCTCCTGGACTCGCAGTGCCAGACTGTAATGGGTGCTTGCTTCTCATTTGAGTTCCTGTTATTAAAATTCATTATCTTCTGCTGAAAGTCACTTAAATAGGCTTTTAAAAGTATTTTTCCCACCCTTGAGAGAGATGGTTCAGCACACACATTCCTTGTCGTGTTCTTGGCAAATCTGGGGTTGCCTGTTGCCCCGCGACCAGCGGTGACGTTCTTCTGGTTGCGCTCATGCAGAGCCTTCACTCGCCATGCGTGTGACTTTTCCAGAAACCAAAATACTCTCTTAAACATGTGCTGGCTCACTGACATGAGCAACAGCATGTGAAAATACTTTGTCCGTGCATGGATATTTCCAAAAGATAGTGTTGAAAGTTCTTCCATTAAACTTACAACCTGAGACTTCTGGAATTTATTCGTCCTTCGTGGCTTCCTCCACGTAAGCTATTTAGAAGATGCTGGTGCCATTTGGAAAGCTGCATAATCTCTTGTGGGTGATGATGTAATCAGCAGTGTAATCAAATCTGCCAATGATGTCATTGCTGGAGTAGTCCAGTGTTCCCTGGTGCAGTGATTAGTGGGATGAGATTGAAGTGTCAGTGCAGCTGGTGATGGAAAGTGGGATGTGCCCACCCTGGGAGGCATGGGGCAGCTGGTGATGGAAAGTGGGATGTGCCCACCCTGGGAGGCGTGGGGCAGTTGTTGGCCAGCACTGATCCTGGAGCTGCGTCTGCTCCGCACTGGGGCTGGGGGTGAGACTGTAAAAATTGCCTTAATTCTCTCAAGGGATGTCTTGGACTGTGTCTGTGTTTATTTTTACTGTTCTGGTGCAGGAAGGCACTGCCTAGATGTAAGAAAGGTGCCATCAGAAGCAGAATGTATCAAATCCCAGCTTCTTGAGGTGAGTCAGCTGGTGATGCTTCACATCTTCCCTCCCAGCTGAGCCCCACTGGTTTGATTTGCAGGGTCTCAGCAGTGCCAGAGTTTTCTTGTGCTGGTGGTGACACCAGGACCATGGTGTTCTGTTTTCTGCCTCTCTGCCCACCTCAGTTCTTTGCAGCATCCTTGCAGTTAAAACACAAGACTTTGCCTTTTTCTGTGTGAGCATTTTGTGCCTTGCTAGTGACTCAAAGGGCAATTCTTCAAACATTTTCTATGTTATTTTTCATGATACGATTATTAGTAGAAGATCACACTAGTGAGAGAAGATAGATTTGTAATCCTGCTTAATGGCTGATCTTATCCAGCTGAGTAACTCTCATTGCATAAGGGACAGTGACCTGAAATCTTTTTAAACCAAGGGACAGGATGCCTTTCCTTTCTCTGCTTAGCACACATGGGTGTGATACAGACTTCAAATGGTTTAAAGTTTAACTGTTTTCCTTTGAAATTTGAATACCTGCTGATAACTAACCTTTGGGTTGGTGTGCCAGAGAGAACAGTGGTGCTGCAGGGTGTGAGTGACTTTAATGCATCACTCTACACGTTAAACTGCATCTCTTGCTCTTTGCCATCCCTCTCCATCCCACTGCTGGATACCCACAGAGAAGGGTGGCTGAGTTGTTGGCAGCGCTGTGCAAGAGGTGCTCCTTCATTTACCAAAGGTGATATCCTGGTGACTGGCACTGGGCAAGGAAGAGAGTTTTTTCCCTTGATTTGGGTGAATCAGTGCTGTCTGTGATGGATTCTCACTGTGACAGGCTCTAAATGGGAACTCCCAGGGGAAATTAGCCTGCAGCTTTTTGCCTTCATTAAATATTCTCCAGTACCATCCCAAAGGACTGCTTTTTAGTGCTCTGCAATGTTTCATCTGTATTTTTAACATCACCTACATGGAATATGGCAGTATATGGTCTATATTTACATTAAAGCTGATGCACAAATAGTTAAGAAATTATAGATGGCGTGTTCTGTTCTTCAGGTCTGCAGCGTGATGGGGTCCTATGCGTAGGTGTGGGAATCTCAGCTGGAGATATTGCAGAGTATTACAAAGTCCAATAGCTTACTTAGAGCTAGGGCTTATAATGATTGATTTAGCCATTTATTCAAGCACCTGTTTAATGATTGATTAAGCCTTTATAAACTATTTGCAACTTTTAAAATGGGACCTGGTGTATTGTAGTTCCATTAGCATCTAGCTAATAAAATAGGCTGTGGACCTGTAACACCAATTTTGTTGACAGAAATGATGTTTCATGTGCTGAGGTATTAAGTATGTTGTTACAGTGTGTTTAAGGCACAGAAGTACAATCTGCTACCTTGCTTCTGTCCTTCCAGCAGCTCTGACAGATCTCTTTGCTGGTGACTATTCACACACATCCCATCCGATCTGGCTGCTGCTAGAGCAGGTGGAGTCCTGCACTTTCTCCTATGGCCCTGTCTGATCTCCCTTGCCCTTTAGGCTGAGGGAGCTAAAAGTTGTAAAGGGAACAGGGTGGTTTGCTTGGAGCCATGGGATGCCAAACTGGAATCTCATAGAAGAGGCTGGGTTGGAGTGGGAGAGCAGGAAGGTTGCTTTGAAAGAGAAGAGGTAGAGGCAAAGCTCTGCATCCTGCCCCATGTCCAGAAGTGTGCTGTCTTCCGAGTTTGACTGGAATCTCAGGATGGGTGGGGTTTGAAAGGACCTTAAAGACCAACTAGTTCCAGCCCCCTGCCCCCACAGCTTCCACTAAATCAGATTGCTCAACCCCCCCATCCAACCTGTCCTTACCTTTATTTAACCAAGTACCAGAACCTAGAGGTGAATTCTGTACACAAGATTATAGAAGACGGGCTTTTTAAAATCTGACTTCTTTGTCTGTGGATAAAAGCATTTTTTTCCATGAACTGCTCAACTTTCCATTTGCTCTAGCTGTACAGAGCTGGCAGCTGGGATGAGCTGTGTAATGGGATATCTGAATTGCAGAAGGAAACCAGCTCCAGTTTAAGCAGACCCGATTTAAAAGCAAATTCAGTCAAACCAGTACAAACTCCTGCTCGGAGGAATTAAAACTGCTTTATGTCCGATGGATGGCACTTCTGCTCAGGTCAGTAACTGCTGCTGGGGGATCCTTGAGTGGACAATGAACAGAACCTCTCAAGTGCAGGTTGAGCAAGGTACATCCCTGGTGCTCTGCACTTCTCACGGGGCTGTGGGAAGAAGGTAAAATTTGGCAAGGGCTGGCTTTTCCTCTGTCCCCACTCCTGCCCCGTAGGTGACTTTCTGCTCACATGGTTAAATGATCTTGGTGACTGCTGTATGTTTGGATGGTAATGCTGTCCTTTTCCTTGGCAGTCTGAGCTTGTAAGACTTGGAAATATTTAGGCAAGGCTGATGATGTAAATGAGCACATGGGGACGTGGGAATGGTCCTGCCCTGTGGGTGGCTGATGTAAAAAAAAAAAAAACAGCTGGGAAGCCTTTTTCAGGCTTGGGCTGGGGAGCAGGGAGGTGGTTTTGTGGAAGGCTGCAATTAATATTTCTCTTTCCATGTTGTTAAACAGATCAGCATTCGTTTCTTTACCTCTAGCATCTGTCTGCAAGATTTGTCTGTTTGTTTCTTGAGTGTTCCTACTCCTTGGCAATCAGGCATGCTGTAGGAAATGGAGGGAGAAGGGGTTGGCTCCAGTGGCCTGAGCCCATTGTTCAGTTCCCAGCCAGCTGTGCTGCAGCTGTTTGCAGTGCAGAGACCACAGTGAATGGAACAGAGGGGGTTTCCCAGAGCTTACCCCCTAGGCTGGGCAGGAGGTGACAGAGGAGTGCCTGTGACCCCTCCAAGGGGATGTGTGTGGGTGCTGGGTACAGTGCCAGGTGCTTCTCTGGGACATTGTGATAGGATGAAGAAAATGAAGATTTATTTACCCTGTGGAACTGCTCTATTATTTTATTTCCTTGATTTTTCTCTCTCTGTAAAGTTTATCACTTTAACCCAAGGATAAGAAATAAACTGTGGGGGACACTAATGAATTGTGAGAGGGGAAACAGCAAATTCCCCTTTGGGTAAGAGTTTACTGTTCAAGCCTTGACCTTGTTAAAACTTGCTAACTCAATAAAAGTTTGAGTATTTAAAGACAAGCGACTTCTTCCTGCCTTGAGGGGCATAATTAAGTCATTCCACACCCCTTAAACCAGAGCTGTGGGAGGAGGACTAAGGAGCTCCCTATCCTGCCTGCCTAAGTCAGTCAGCAACCTTCCACTGGGTCATCTCTGTCCTGCAAGGCAGCACCCCTGAGCTGTGTGGAGCTTCTGCTGGGAGAGTCTGGCAGTGGTTGTGTGGGAAACCTGCTATTTCCCAACTTCTGGGAGGATGGCATTGCTCCTTTTGAAGGGCAGGCAGTTCTTCCATTGGATGAAATTCAGGTGGTCAGGTGTTTTGTATTAAAGCAGGCTGAATTTCCTGGGTAAAGCATGCGACAGAGCTTCACGATGTGTGCGTGTGCTGTGTTCTTCCATAAAATTCCCTGTACAACTTAAAAGCTGGAGAGTTATTCCAAATACTGAAACTTGCTGTTTTTCCAGTTTGGAGTGGCATGTCTGTGCCTACCGAGCTGTAATCTGTACCCAGTGGTGTGAATTCTTCTGGAATTGCAGCTCCAAGCATGGACAAATAAGGACTTTCCCATGCCAGAGAGCCCCAGGAGCATACACACACTGCCCAGCTGGGCAGAGGAGTAACTCCTGATGTGACTGCTTTACACCTGGAGTGCTGTGATTGCCTCTTGGCTATTTAAAAAGCCTTTGGCTTGATTATTTTCTTTTTTTTTTGGTTGGGTTTGTGTTCTCTGGGTGGGCTCGGGGGGCTTTGCAGGAGCAGTGGGAAGAGCTGTGTGCTGTGGTGCAGAGCCCTCACAGGCACCACAGCTATTATCCAGTGAAATCCACCATCATTGGCTACTCCCAGTAAAGCAGCAGGGCTGTTAAAGGCAGTTGTCTCATGAGCAGCTTAACTGCCCTAGCAGAAGTCATGGAGATTTGGGGACAGTAATTGTCTTAGTTAGCCCTGTGTAAGCTGCCCTCTTTCAACTTGATACCATGGGAAACTCATCGCCTCAGCTGAGACAATTTTGGATGCCATGTCTTTTCTTGCTGTGCATGATGAGTGTTCATCTTAGTTTAAATCTAAGGCCTTCTTCAAGGTTATTAGCTCAATGCATGAAAGTACTGGGAAGCATCCTTAAGTACCTCCCAGATGGACTCTGGAAAGATTATTATGCCATAATTTGTTTCTATAGCTCCACAAAAGCAGTATTTGACCTTGAGACTATGGCTCTCCTATTTCCTCTGCTGACATTCCCAGTGCTCTTTTCCAGACCAGCTTGGTGTGAGTTCAGTGACTCGGAGACAGAGCTGCTGTTTGCCCAGGAGCTCTGCTGCCCAGATGAGGAGGATTGCTTTGTGTCACACGCTTCCCTCGTGGTTTTCTTTGTTTCTGTTACATGGCTGAAAGGTTGGAGGGTGAGGGGCCCTTTGAAACCTTGGCCCCGGGACAGGTGGAGTGGGACAGGAGGTACCTGTTCATGCCTGTACAGTGGCAACAGCAAATTGGCCAGGGACTCGTTTTAGGAATAGCTTGGCATCGGCAGCTCAGGGGGTTTTTACAGTAGTTATTAATTATTATTGCTAAATAGCTTTCAGTTCAACAATTGCTAAACAGGATGGCCTGATAGCCCAGGGACTGGGCATTTTGCCAGCGAACAAGGCAAAAGTCTCCCCTCCCTCCCGTGTGACAGGGCAGGGAGAGCAGAGTCTTCTGACCCCACCGCTCATTGCTTCTCCCTGGAGGAGCAGACCCTGCAAGATATCTCATCTGTGTAGCGTGAATTACAGTCACCTTTCAGGGACTCCTGCAAACTAAGTCCTCAGGCTCCCAGAAACCTGTAAATGACAGGCTGAAAACCATTGTCCCAAGCCCAGGAGAGGCGAATGACAAAGGGTCTGAGCAGGCTGCAGTTGGAGAAGTGTCCTGATCAACAAGGCAGGGCTCCTGGTCTGCTGGGGAGTGACTGACAGCTTTGGACAGCCTGTTGTCAGCAGGACTGAGCTTGGCAGGGAAGCACTGAAGTCCTGTTTGCCCACTTGCATGAGTTCAGTTATTAAACACATCAGGAATCCCCAGCTGTTCTCTTAAGTCTCTAGAAATATAACCCAAAGCCTGGCTCCTGCAAAGTGCTGTTTGCCTTGGAGTGAAGCTGGAGGGAGCTGGAGCTGTGCAAGCCTTTCCTTCTTTTCAGGGAGGAAAGGCTTGCACAGCTGAATCCACTCCTCTGTGGATTCAGAGCAGGTTTGTTGCAGTCCAGGCCTCTTGCTGCAGTGGGCTGTGGTTTATGTGCAGGATATCTGACAAGGTGATGGAGGAGGAGGTGAAGGTGATATTCTCCTGCTCCCCTTCCCTCACTGCAAATTGCCCTCATTGTATGCAAACATTGGAATTTTTTGGTGCCTCTAGAGAGACTTTGACTTTCTGTCTAGAAGCTATTAATTACCTAGACAAGAAAAGCAGAATATAGCCAATTAATGGCTGCTACTGCTTGGACCTGTCTGTCTGACTGTGAACTAATGAGCAGCTCCTTTCTCTGGGCCACCAGTGAGCCAGAATTTCTCATCAGTGTTCCTGGGGAGAAATGAAAGCAGCAGCAATATGCAGCAACAAATAGCTGGAATTCAGTTATTAACCTGGGCTGAAAATTGACTCTATCTGCTAGTAATTAGCTGGAGGATGTTAGGAGGAAGGCCCAGGGGAGGGTTCAGAGCTGGTATTTGACAGACCATCACAAGTGGCTGAGGTAGCATTACCTCAGTTCCCATCTGGAGTCTGGGGTGCAGGGCTGTGCCGGGTGTGTGGAACAACTGCAGTGAAAACCAGGAGTGAAATGGGTTAGTTTGAAATAGCTCTGCTCCCAGAAGACCCCTTCCTGTAGTGATATTTTATGGCACCGTTGCATAGCATCTCATATATTTTTGAGTACCTTGGTTTACAGGTCATTTAATTTATTTGCAGGCTTCGTTTCAGTTCCCTAGGGTAATTCTGTTCCTTTGCACGTGTCTTCCTAGGGAGGCATTAAATTGTGCAGTTTGTCATAATAGTTCAGCTTTTATGCTGGCAGTTGGTGCTCTTCAAAGATCCTCGTGTGAAGTTTAGACTCCTGAATCATTAGAGGATCATGAAAGAAAAGGAATAATTTAGAAGGCAAAGATGTTTTGTCGCCTTTGAAAACTGGGAACGTGCGAAAGGAGAAAATGTTTAGTGGTACAATCTTCCTCAAAGAACTTATCTTAGGAACTCCAGAAAATGAATTTCCTTTCTTTATTCAGGATGTAAATAACTGAAAATGTCACTCCTGAGCTGAGTAATTTGTTCAACAAAAGGATCTGGAGGAGATGACTCCCCTCGCTTTCATGAACGTGCCCAAGACATCAGAGGACCTGTCTCTTTAGCAACATGAACTGAAGGGTTTGAAAATCAAATGAGCAGCATGTTCTGTGCAAAATATATAAATAAATCTCGCAGGTGCTTTGTAATCTGCCTTGCATTTTAAAAGCCTTGTTTGTCTGGGTAGCCTGGGCTTTAGGTTAGCTCCTGGGAGCAGCGAGTGGACGCAGTGGTGATGTGTTGTTACAGCACCAGTTGTTAATGTGCTGTTTAATGCACTTGGGAGCATGGCTGAAATTCCCATATGCTTACAGTATCGCTGTCAGCAAGGAATTGCGTGGGGTTTTTTGATTTAAACTTGCTGGTGTGTGTTTATTCAACTGAGATTAGAACTGCGTAACAGTTCCAGCATTTAAGTCCGTGTTTAATGTAAGAGGGGGGTAGCTGAAGTGGGGAAGATGGTGTACAGTGTGAGCAGGGAAGAGAGACAAATGGGGTCTGGAAGTGGGGAGAGAAGGAGCTTTGCCCTGGAACGGGCTGTCTGCTCTTGCACCATGGTTAAAACTGCCTGGATCCCATCCCAGGTGGATGTGGCAGCACAGGGTGAATATTGCAGCGTGCCAGGCTGCCAGACAGGGGGCTGGGCAGAAGAGGAGGAGGATTTGGTTTGTTCCTTTGCACAGCCCATCTTGCCCCAGCAGATGTGCTTTTTAGATTCAACTCCTGCATTTCTGTATCTGGAACTTTGGGATGGGCTTCCACCACAAAATGGGGCATTTTCAGCTGTTTTTCCATCCCTGGGGTTTTACCAGTCAGTTCTGTTAGTCTGCTTTTGCTGTCCTGCACTGGTTTTCTTATCTGTCTCCTTTTTGGAATCTGATTGTCACTCCTTTCCTTCTCCAGTCCCCTGCCCTGTTTCCCTTTGCAGTCCCAGTGCCCGGGTGGTTTCATGTTTGGTTTTTTTTTTAATTTCCTCTCCAGGCGTTTCCATTTGTCTTTGCAGATCATCTTCAACAAAGGCCTTGCATGGTCTAATTTGTTTTCTATTTCCAGCCCAGACTTAAAATAACTCCTTTGTTCCATGAATGGCCTGTGCATGGATCCAAATCCCACCTCCCACCTCCCCCCCCCCCACACTTTTTTTTAAACTTTTTTTTTTTTGTGTGTGTGGCTTTCTGTTTCACTGTTCCTTGTCACTATCTTTAATTACTTGAGGTGTCCCTTTTGGGCATGTGGGTTGTGTGTGGCCGTGTGCATGCTGGCTGCCCCCGCTTCCCTCGGAGCAGCTTGGGAATGGGCTTGCAGGGCTGTGGGTGCCTTGGCACCGGAGCGACGATGCTGTTGCATAACAGGAGCAACAGCTCTGCCATCGTGTCCCTGCTGACAGGCTCACTGCTCAGAGAGCCATGCGTAGTCTGCATGGTTTACCAGTCTCAATGGCAAAATCTGGAGGTGCTTATGTTCTTTAGATTGATTCCAAAGGGGGAATCCAACAATGGGAGTTGGGAGACTAAAGGAAAAGAAGCACTTTAGGATTGGATTTGAAAAGCAAAGACTCAGACTGGCCATGTTGATGCTGGCCTGAGGCTGGAGGCATGGCCAGGCAGGCACTTGGTGTGTGGCTTGTGCATTTTAATAAGACAATGTCCCTGCAGCTGGGGAGTGATGGCCAAGTCCTCCTGCAAAGAGAAATGGGTCAGTCTTGTTCTTTTAAGCACATACATGTCCCTCTGGGAACCATCACAAGGTCAATTGCAGCCCCTCTGCTGAGGGCTGAGATGTATTTAAAGCATGTGAAATCTCCTGCAAGTGCTCCCCTGGTGAGGAGGAGTGCTGGGCGGGTGCGCAGGTGTCTCATCGGCTCTTGGGGAATCGGGTTCTCCTGCTGTGGGTTGGGGTCTGAGCAAGGGCTGTCAGGGACAGGAATCACAGTGCACAGTCAGCATGTCCTTTCCAGAAGCATCAGGCTGGGAGCAGCTGGCCTGGCAAACCTGCTTTTTGAAACACTACTGGGAATGGGGCTGGCAAAATCCAGCGCTCTGACCTTGCTCCGTGCCGCCGCGGTGCCAAGATCTGTACACAAATGCTGGCAAAGGTTATCTTGGGGCAGAGCTAAACATGGGTCCCATGCCCAAAATAGCTTGGAAAGATTGAAACGGAGAAATGCAAGTGGCCAATCCTGCTTTGCGGCTTTGGGCAGTGATAGGAGCAGGGCAGAGAAGTCATCTTTCATCAGGGGCTGGAACCGGTTCTGTGTGGAGCCATGCCGTGGCTGGGAGAGCTGTTGCAGCCTGATTGCAGCTGTGAGACAGCAAACCAGCATGAGAGACTCCTGAGCTTCTGTCATCCCCTCCATGGCCTTAGGGACTGCTTGTACCTTCTTACAGAGGCAACACTGCCCTGAGCAGCTCTGTGGTGCTGCTGCAAGGTCCCTTCTTCCCCCAGATCTGCTGCCATAATTGCTTGTGCATCCGCACCGTTGGTCAGGCAAGGACGGAATCTAGTTCAGAAGTCATTTGGACAAAAGAGAAGAGGGAGGAGAGCTCTGCCAGCGGGTGAGCTGGGGAATGGGACAAGAGCTGTTTTGGGTACTGATGTTGGAGGAGCAGCTGAGGAGCTGCAGGGTCTGACCATCATGTGCAGGGTGCTGCCAGTCTGGCTTGACTTCTGTACTCCTCCAAAGCAAGGAAAATGTTTTAGGATCACATGCAGGTGCAAGCCTTGATCCCTGGGGTTGAAATAACCTCTCCTTCATGCCACAGAGCTCAGGATATGCCTGATCTTTCCTGTTGACCGCGTGCTGCAATGTTAATGTAAAACCTCTGTGCTCTGCTGTGATTGAACTGTGGATTCCCGGGCTGCAGACATTGACATTGTTATCTTTGTTGTTCTGAATAGAGCCCTAAATTTGTGTCAGACAGCCTGCTTTCCTCTTGAAAGGACTTCATAGATACAGTACATACAAATATTTGTGTATAATGTCAACTGTCTTCCAAGAAAATTTCATGCACATATTGATTAGACAAATCCATTAACGTTATGTTGTGGTGCATTTCTTAGGAACAGCTCTCTACCCATTTTCATCGCATCTAAATTATTTCTGCTTCCACTAGTCCTTTAAAGCAAGAGTGAATAAATCTCTTAGCTGCTTTTCAGGTCTGGTTTTGATCTAGAGCTGCACGTCAGTGGGGCAGAGGCCGACAAACAATGCACTCTGCTGTGCCACACACAACTGGGTGCTGGGATTGTTTTAGGCATTGTGGTTGGTTGGACTCTTGGAGGTGGATGTTACAGCTTGGTATTAATTAAGCAGCATTACAAAGGTCTCCCTTAACTTTTATTTGAAAATACACCAGTTGACTGGAGGATATATACCTTTTATTTCTTGTTTGAAGAGGAAAATTGTCGTGTGTTTAGCATTTGATGAAAGATGACTTTGTTGTTTTTCCCAAAAACTGCATCATTTAATGTAATTAAATATAAGCTTTGTTGTCAATACTCTTCAGTTAAATGCACTGGTAAGTGCCAACAGCATTTCTCTTATTTGCCATGTCTGCATGGTGTGGTGGGACTAGTTTTTGCCTTTTAATAAGGGGTATGGCAGGCATTTTGTGGGCTGCCTCTTAACGTCTTCTGTAGATCATCCGAGGTCCGTAGACCACAAGTTGAGTAACATTACTCTGGACTTAGGAAACAAAATATTCTGTTAATCTTATTTCAGCATGTCCTTGCTTAAAAAAAAAAAAAAAGTGTGTTTTGAACTTGAGCCATGTGTTTTCATTGGGATCTTTAGATCTCCTCTGAGAACAGACGAACCAGTATTTTCTGTGAGCTGGGAGTGTCTTGTTGTTCTCACCTTTCAGATAGATGAAGTAAGGCATGGGGTAATTACAGCAACTGGCCCACATTTGTGTTGTACCAGTCAAGCCAGGGACCTCGCTTGGGATTCCTGCTCTCCCTGAGGAGTCCAGAACAAATCAGAAAGGTTGTCTCTAACTTTGAAGAACAACAAGTGTGTTGAATGATGTTAATTAATTTTTTTTTTTTTTTTTTTTGCAGCTGGATTTAATTGCAAACCCCTTATTTTAGACCTGCAGGGTTTTAGCAGGGACCTGCCTGTATCAGTGTAGGCTTTGCTGTGGTAGGGAGCTGCAGTGATGGTCCACGATGGAGCTGTACAGCCCTGTGCCCAGGTGCTGTGGGCTGGGAATCCAGGGGTGGCTGCAGGGTGTTGTGGACTCCTCTGTGCCCCTCCTTTGGATGTGAATGTGCTTGGCCTGGTGCTGTGCACCCCATTAGCACAGGCTGGGGGACACTGCCTGGAGCTGGCTGGCGCTGGGGCAGAGCTCCTTGGCATGTGGGCCAGCCTGCGGCGACTTGCTGTGGCTTGTAGTGTGCTTTTGTGGTGTGAGTTGGGAGAACAGGTGTTGGGGAAACAATTTTAGATGGTAAATGGCACGTGAGGAGGAGAAACAGGAGAGCAGGGTGGTGGCAGGGGGAGGATGGGGGAGTTTTGAAGGCTTTAGCAGTGGGGCAGAATCCTGTGAGTCTTTCAGCAGGTGAAAATAAACAGGTACAGGAGGTTCCATAGGCACTCGCCTCCTCCGCAGGTTCATGTTGTAGCCCTGATTCTGGTTGTGGTGATAACCTCCAGCTTTCTCCTGTTCCTAATCAGAGACCATAAATCTCCTAGTACCTAGTGCTGTAATGGCTAATGCAGGTCTGTGGGTAAAACAGTCTCAGATGGAGACTCTAACTGGGGGGGGGAAATACCTTTCCTGTGAGACAATGTCTGTTCTTCATCAAAATCAGTTGAGAAAGTAAGAACTAAACAGTTTGATTTTAAAGATTTAAAGAGCCTGGCTGTACTCTCTCTCTTACTTCCATTAATCTGTTCCTATTGTTTGTGTTCCTCTCTTAAAAATTATTAATAGAGTTTTGGAGGAGGGGGCACCCCAGTGTCTTTTGCTGGCAATAGGTGTCCTGGTGGTGTCCCAGCTGCACCCAGAGAAGGGCACCAGTGCATGCCCTGCAAGATGTGCCCCCACTTTCCTCCCCAGTGGGAACACCCATAGCCCTTTTGCCTGCTGGTCATGGACCCTCCTCCCCAGAGCAGTGCTGGGCTGGGCACATGGAGTGTAAAAATGGGACCTGAGGTGTGATCTGAAGCATCTGTGGAGCTGCCCCAGTGCTTTGGTGACCTTTGGCTCCAGCCCAGTCCTACTGTGGTAGAAACATCCAGGACCTTGGCCTTGTGCTGGGATCTTGCTGGTGACCTGCTGGTTGCAGATGTGGAAATGCATGGGCAGTGCTTCTCTCCTGCCTGCAAGGACCACGTGATTTTTACTTTTTGTCTTCCCAGGGCTTCTAACAAGAAGCCTCAATAGAGGCAGAGGTGGTTTGCTGCCCTTGTTGAGGAAAAATCCTTTTGTGCTGCTGCTAGCTTGTGATTACTGCAGGACACAGCTCACAGACACTGTGCCTTGGTGCAGGATGGTTTTGCTGGCCCCCTGTATTTTCATCCTGTGTCTATATTCCCCTAGTAGACAGTTAACTTTCTTTAGTTGCACAGACCAAGGCAAAAAAGCTTTTAAACTGTTTTAGAGTTCGATACCACGTGGCTTTGCACCTGGTGCCGTGTTTTAAGCTGAACTGCTGATCTGAAGAGTTAAAGAAAAAATCATCCTATTTATTTTACTGTAGACAGCTGCCTCAGCATGGTCAGGTCTACCTGCTGTGCTTCCAGGAAGCCTTGGCTTGCTGAAAGCTGCCATGGACTCTGGGTTGGGGTCTCTGTGTGTGTGTGTGTGTATATATATAATTTTTTTTACGTGTGCTAATTAACTTGTAGGTGGCCATAAGCCAAGATGTCTGAGTTTGAATCTGTTATTGGGAAAGTACCTTAAATTACTGCAGATCCCACTGAGCTTTCAGAGCCCTTGAGAGCCCTGTGCACATGTCCTTGGCAGCTGCTGGGAGGGTTTGCCCCTAGATCTGGGCTGCAGGAGAGCTCAAGGTGTCTCCTGGGAGGGTGCTGGTGTTTCCTGGGAGGGTGAGCACGGCAGGTTTTGAACCGTGTGCTCCTGGCACAGCCCCCAGCTTAGGGTGGGAATGGGCGATCAAAATCCCATCCAGTCGGAAGCAGGAGGGGAAGTGGGACAGTCATACTGGAAGTAGAAACACGCCTGTTCTGGGTGCCTCTGAATTCCCCCGTGCACAGGGGCTTTCCTGCCCGGGGTGGATTGCACTGAGCACGCCAAGCTCTTGCGTGGAGAGGCTGTCTCATCTGGGATGAGGGTCAGGCTGCTGGCAGGTAAGGTGCCCTGGGGCTCAGCTGGGATATCTGGGGGGAATCCCAGCTCTTGTGCAGGGAGTGAGCTGAAAGCAGGAGGGACCTGGTTGTCCCTTTGCACCCCTGCCTGGAGAGCTAAACCTTGTCTTTTTCCATTTGTCACTTGGTAAAATACCTTATTCAGAGAGACTCACCTGACCCCCATCAGGAGCGTGGTGATGTCTTTTTGTGTGTCTGTCATCCTTGAGCTTCATGGGGATTTGCTGAGAAGATAATTTCTCTAAGATTGGACCTCTGGGTGAGAGGGCCTCCCTGGGCTGCCTTCCACTGGCCGCCTGTGGTGCCTGGCTGCCAGGCACCGTTGCTTGGTTTGGTTCATTTCTGGCCGCGAGGCTGCGTGGCTGCTGGCAAACCAGTGAGGCAGCCCTGTGCCTGCCTGCAGCAGATAGCGAGGGGTTTATCAGCACGGGCTCATCTGTGGTCTCGCAGGAGGGAAAAGAAATAGAAAAAGAAAAGCTTCCTCTTTCTTTTTTATTTTTTTTCTCCCAGCTTTCCCACCCCCTTTTTGGTTTTTGTGCATGCCAACTGCTGTTTCAGTTGAAATTGCGTTGGCTGGGGCTGGCTGTGCTCCCCATGCACAGAGACCACAAGTGTGGGGAGAGGCTCCCGGGAGCACTGGAAGTTTCCTTTGCTGCTCTGGTGTGCTGCTGGAAGAGTTTGATACCGCCAAAAACCTCGCACAAATCCATACAAAACACATACCTGCACTGGGGAGGAGGTGTGCGAGCGTGCACAGCACTGGCTGGGATGGAGAATGGGTCCCAGGGAGCTGATCCCTGCTTGGGATCAGTCCTGGTAACATCCCTGACCCGGCAGGCAGCAGTGGCAATTTATGCTTGTGTAACTAGCTGTTAATTTGAGAATAATAGTTAATGCACCTCACACTGACAGCGATGAAGGGCAGCATTTAGACCTTTGTTACTTTTTCACTGTAATCCAGACAAAAAAACAGGAGGCTTAAAACCATCGCCGAGCAAACAGTGTGAAGTATCTATAAAAAAATCAGTAACTTGTAAATCTCCCCTTGGGGCCAGGAGGCACCTTGCCACTTTGTTGGTTTTCCTGATTTTGTTGCAGCTGCTAAAGGAATTGCAGCAGGTGGTTGAGGAGTTAAGCTGGGTGAGGGGGTGTTTGTGAAAATACCCTCGGGGCTGTGGTGTGTTCTCTGGCACTCTGGCCCTATCAGGAGGGCTGGTCCAGGTGGCACTGAAGGTGTGTGACATGCTTTAGTCCTGGGTTTTATTGTAGCTTATGGATGGACACAGCTGCAGGTGAGGTCAGTGCCTGGTGTCCCTCCTGCCATTAGATCAGGGCTTACCTCAGAGGGCTGCAGAAGTGGCCACAGCTTGGAAGGAAGAGCACTGACATGTGAGAGTGTGGATGTTGAAAGGGATGGGCTGGGGAGGGACCTCGTGCCTTTTTGGGCTTTGTGTTGAAATGCCAAAACTCTAGACTGTGTTTTTGGAAACTGAGTCACCATGCAGAAAAAATACCCATCTCCAAGAGACTTAGAGATCAACAGGACCCAAAGAAATAGCTGGCAGTTTGGCTTCCTGGTCCTGCTGGCGGTGGGTGAAGGCTTTCTGGGGAAACGGGGTGGGATAAATTTGGGAAAATCTTACATTTGGACTCCTGTGACAGGAGTAGTGTACAGAAGAAACTTAGCAGTGGGGTTTGCCAGATGGAAAACGGGGCTGCTGGGGAATTGCGAGGGCAGTGAGATTTTGGTGACAGCTCAAGGCCCGATGCTCGGTTGTGTCACAGGACTGCGGCTGACTGAATTTTAACCTGCTGCTTTCCCGCTTCCTTCCAGCTACTGCGCGACGTGGAAAGCAGCCACGCGATGAAGAGGAGCTCTCGGCTCTCCTAATCCTTCGCTGGTGATTTGGAAGCAGCCGCGGCCGCGCCTGCTCTTCGGCCATGTCTGGCTCCACGCAGCCCGTGACGCAGAGCTGGCGCGCGGCCGAGCCGCGCTACCCCCCGCACGCCATGTCCTACCCGGTGCAGATTGCCCGACCGCATGCGGTAAGGCCAAGGCTTTCCTGCCCTAGCCGCTGGCAGGGTGGGAGCCACGTGGGTGTCCCCAGCGCCGGGGCAGTGGTTCAGCTGCGCCGGTCTCGGATGCGGCTTTTACAGAGAAATCAGACCATTTCCGTGCCTGTGGTACAGGATTTCATTGTTCCTCTCTCATGGGATCCTCTTTTGTTTCTCCATATGGCGCTTTCAGTTTTTCTCTCCCTTTCCAGCCTTTTCCTAAGCACTTGCTGTGGTGGTGCTCATGGGCTCTGGCTCATCATTTCTGAGCACCTGTGTCTGTTTGTCCTCCTGGCAAGAGCACCCTTGATTGGGTGCATCGAGCCTGGGGGCAAAGGGGAAGGTTTTACAGTTCTTGTGGAGCAGGAGCACATGCCCTCCAGCCTTCTTCCATGTGGCCTTTCCTTGGCACTGAATCACAAGGGAAGGACCATCCTCTTCTACATGTGGGCTCACTGGGAAGCAGTGAGCCCATTCCTTGCTCCTCACACCTGCAGGAGAGCTCTCCTGGTTCCCAGGCAAACTGCTGAGAATGAAGCTGCCTCCTGCCTTCTGTTAGCAGACCTGCCTCTCTTTATGCAGCTCTCCTGGGGAGCAAGAACATAACTGAGCTGCTGAGCTTTCCATTTTATCCTTCCCCCTCTTTCCCCCCCTCTTAGTCTTGACCTGTAATCTTTTCTCTTCTTGGATCAAGTTATAAGCTGAAGATGATTTTTTTTTTTTGGGCTCTGTCTTGTTGAATACCAGAACTCACAGAGGTTAATTCACCTGGATCCAGCCTCTCCTTTCTGTGCTGTCTCACTCATGCCTGTGTTTGCTCATCTAGGATGAGTGAATGTTTTCAGTTTAAGCCCTTAACGGAGGAAACTCTTCTTAGTGGAACAGCTTTAGTCAGCTCAGGCTGCTTAAAGGAATCTTATTAGGTGCTGGAGTATGGCTCACACTTCCAAGGGTCTTTGAGCTGCCTCTTGGTGGATCACAGTGAGGTGGAAGGTGCCTGAAACATAAGTCAGGGAGAAGACTTTGTCTGGGGGTTATTTTGACAGTCACAGCTACTGAATGGTCAAATTCAATCTGTGCTGTTTTTATTGTTCAACTTGAGAGCCTGGAAACCCATGAAATGCCAGTGGAGGGCTGACATTCCCTCATTTGCCCTCTTTGCCTGGCTTCAGCTGAGTGGCACAAGGAGCAGACCTGGAGATTGGAAAGGCTTTGAAATAGAAACGTTAAGGAGGGCGCGGGACGGGCTCTTGGCTGCATTTGCTGGCTCATCTACATCGCTCGGGGCCTGCGTGCTGCTGCACAAAGAAGCTTTTCATCCTGGCTATGAGACACGCTGACCTGGTTCGATTTATGGGAGCTTTGCTTCCATCACTGTGAGCGTGTTTGTTTGGGGGCTGGAACATAACCAAGAGCATTTGTCTCAAAAAGAAAATCCCAGTTCTCCTTTTTATAGGAAACCCAAGCGGGAGGAAGATGTGACCAGGTGAGCAGGATCTGCAGTTGTTGCAAGACTGTGGTTTAAAAGCAAACCAAAGGAACCTCAACCTGCAGTGTGGAGACAGATTTTAAAGAGAGTGTGAATGGCTCCTGTCCTTGGGGTGCTGAGCTCTTGTCTCCTGCAAAATCCCAACTGCTTTCTTCCCCTTAGTGCTGCAAGAGCAGGATGAGCAGAGCAGTTGTTTGCAGTGGGCTGGAGCTGGGGGTTTCTGCAGCCTGCAGTGAACGCTGGTTTTGTTCTGTTGTATTAATGTTGGAAGAAGCTGCTGGCGTTCATTTCTAGAGGCTGTTTGTACAGGCGCATGTAATCACCCAGAGCTATGTGATACCTTCTGGGTGTCTGGATGCAGGAGAGGTCCGAGCTGAGATTTTTTTGGATGGAAAGCCAGAAGACTCCTCTGGGCAGAAGCGTGCCAGCCCCACACAAACGGACGCACCTTGCCTGTGCTGGGAGGGTAGGCAGAGTGTTTCTGGGAGCGTGTCCCTGCATGATCTGCCCCGCCGCTCTCAGCTGTTCACAAACACGTGTCTCTTGCTCGGCGGCGCCGTGAGCTGGAACCTGGCCATGGCTCTGGGGCTGGAGCAGATCTCTGGTGGGATTGCTTGGGAGAGGAGAGCCCAGTTCCTTTGAAGTTGCTGCACTGTTTAATATTAAAAGTCAGCGGTATTTGCTTGCATGTCTTGGCCAGGTCAGTTTTGTCATGGGGTGTGTTTGCACAGTGAGAGCTTGTTTGGAAGAAACCAAGAGAGGCCAAAACCAGCCCGACACTAACATGTCTTGCATCTAATTAAATTTTGGTTCTGGTTTGTTGCGTTCCAAGACATCCTTTCCTGAGAACTGGGAATTCGTCAGCTCAGGGATCCTTATCCTGGTGGTGGAAACGCCCTGGGTCACCTCCTGGGCGCGTGTGCGGGGCTGAGCACAGCAGGGCTGCAAATGCTATTATAATATAAATAAATAATCACAGCTCAACTGTGACGGTCGCACCCAGGGAAATGCGGCGCGGCAGGAATGCTGAGCTCAGAAATGAGCCGTGACATTATTTTAGGCTTGGAGACACTTTATGAAAAGTGATTTAAAGGATTGCAGCTGTTTGATTTCACAGATGAGGCAAGTGAGAGGAGATGTTGTGAAGGGGCAGGAGGCAGTGGAAGAAGTCTGAGGGATTTTTCTTCTACCATCACATAAAGCCTAAGGGAATATCCAACAAAATGGGGGGGAAAAAGTGTATTTCAAGTAAACAAACAGAAATATGCTTTGTGCATATGGGCACCTCCTCCTAGCAGCATGTTCCACGAGCTACTGCTGAGTTTGGAGCTGGCAGGGAAGATCCAGTACTGGTTGAGTGAGGATGTTTGTTGTCTGGTTTCACTCTTGGTTGCCAGCTTTGGGCAGGGCTGTGAACCCGTGGGTCTGACCCAGACTGAGCTCTCTCCAATGGCTGACGCAGCAAACGGCTGCTTCCACAGGGTAAGCAACACACTCAGATGTCTTCCTCCTCGCTGGTCCCAACAGCTGATGGGAAGGCTGGGTGAAAAGGGTGCAAAATTTTATAATGACCCTGAATTTAATTCTGTCTTAGGAGACAATGACTTGCAAAAAGCTTTGACAAGTCAGCGTGCTTTTAACAGGAAGAAGGAAGCTTGGTGAAAAGGTTCTGGTTTGTTTGACTTTCTTGAGGTAAAACTAAAATCTCCAATAATCAGCAGTTTCTTCTTAAGGGCACAGAGTGGTTCTTGGCCAAAGTGCAGGGAAGACATTTCTGTTTTCCATATTCATTAGCTGTAATGTTGGGGTGCGCAGTTGACTTCTGTCATGTTCAGCTTGGAAACAGAGGAATTGTTTGAATGCTCCGTGACCTTTAGCTAAAGGTGAAAAAACACATTACTTACGCTCTTAACCTTCTAATGTGTCCAAAGTTCATGCTCTCTCAAAGGAAACTTTCGCATGAAGGATATTCATTTTCAGGCAACCTGCAGATATTTTCTGTAAACAGATCAATTTTCCTGTGTAGTGCATGCCCTCCTTTCTTTATAAAACCTCTTCATGATCAATATTCCCTGGGAAAAGAAGGGTTCCTGTCATTTCCTCCTGTGTGAACCCATTTTCTTGCTGTGACCTCCTTACCAGCCTTCCTGCTCCTGTTAGTGCCCTGACATTTCAGAGCAGGAATGGTGTGGCTTTGGATGCAGGCTGGGCTTTCCAGGAGGGTGGTATCAGGTGCTGGAGATGCTGGGGGTCAGGGCACACAAGGTGTCCTCAAGCAGCAGCCTCTGTGATAAAACAGCTTCTGCTTTTGGGGTGCTTTAAGTGTTTTATGTACTAGAGATGCTAAACAGGATTAGGGATTGGTAGGAATGGGGTGTGTACACATTCATATGAAATTGGTGCTCCATCATCACTTGAATTCCCCTTTGTGAGCATTTTTCCCTCCCTACCAAACAAGAGGCTCATTTTGCCTCCTTCCTGCTGTTTGCCCCCATTCCTTGCACACAGCTTCATCTGGGATGGAAAACTGAGCTTAAGCCCTCCTCAACTCCTGTGCTCCAGCTTTGAGACCGTTATGCTTTTCCCGTGCCACCTCTCCTGCCTGGGAGCAGCTCAGCAGTTCCTTCATTAAGCTCCCCATTCTCAACACAGCCCTTGTGCAGGAGCGTCCGAGCCCCATCGCTCGTTTGCTTTGGCCCATGATAAATAACTTCCTTGTCTGTGTGAGCCAGAGACAAGAGGTTGGTGCAAACTTGCGTGTTGATTTGGTGTCCAAGCCAAAAAGTGGCCTGGGGGGAATGGAGTGCCTTCCCTGCCCAGACTCCTCCTCCCAGCAGTTTGAGCAGGGCCAGTAAAATGCAGTGTCCTGCTGTGGAAGGTGCTGTCAGGAGCAGGCTCCGGGGATGGCAGGAGCTCGCTCCTCTCCGCGGTGACATGGTCAGTGTGGCACAGCAGCACCAGGTAAGCCTGCACAGGGGAACTGTACCGTGCCTTACTGCTGCTGTGGTGGTTTTCCTTGGAGTAGTTATTCACACTTTTTTCTCCTGGGAGCAAAATGCTGGTCTGTGTCAGTGGTCCAGGAACCAGAGAAATGGAAGAGTTTATGGTGCACCACCTCCGAGCACAAAGAACAGCCTCCTGCTACCTGCTGAGAGAGAGGAATCCTGAATTCTGCCTGCTTGGCTCCAGCTAATGTTTTAAGGAATGACCTGAAAATACAAGACATACCGTGGAAATACTGACTCTGATCAGGTCTGTCACAAGAACTCAGCTCTATCTCTCTTGAGGACCTTTCCAGTGACAGATTGCATTAGCTCTGAGCAGCTCAGCGGTGGATTTCGGAAAATTGGCTTTCTGCTCTGGGACTGGGAGAGCATGGAGTTGAAAGAACAGGACACCTAATTCCCTGCCCTAGGGTCTCCCTCCCATTGCTGGGAAGAAGTTGGCTTACAACAGTTTGTATTTAAATCTTGTTTTCCCTAGGATACAGCCTTTATCCAAAACACTTATTTTACTTCAAGATACAGTAAACTTCTGTGGTTGCTCCCTAATCTTCTTTTTGGACGTGATTTGATGCAGAAGGTGATGCTTTGCTTTTGGTTGATCTCATGATTGTAAATCCACAGGGGAAGAAAGAACTTCCACTGTTTATGTGGTTTGGCAAAGGCACTATAGCCACTTTTGGAGCCTTTTCCTGTGCTTCAGGCCTGACTGATTGCACTGCCCCACCAGCCCCTGGGGGCACCTTCTGCAAGACTGGGGACTCTTGCTGGTTGTCATTGTCACAACATTTATTCAAAATACTGAGCAAGTGAAGGATTTACTGTGGAGGTGTAAGGAAGAGTCGGAGAGAGTAGGGGACATGGAAAGCTGAAAGGGTCCTACGTGGACCTACAGATAAACTCTGGGTGTTGTATGGGAGCAGGTGTGGTAGGCGGTGGTGGGGGCCTGTGCTACAGAAGAGACGTGATGATGAGCTAAATAACCTGGTGCCTTTTATGGCAGAAAGCTTGGGTTGCGTGAAGAGAGCTGCTCACCCTGGGTGTGTGTTCATGGCTTCAGGAAGCACAGCACCAGGCGTGGGGGCTGGAGGAAGGGCAGACGGGTCATTCCCGACTCAAAGGCGCCTGGATGCGACTGGGACAAAAAGTCTTGTGATGGGGAGAGGCTGAAAAGCAGCACTGTAGTGGATGTGCTGCTGCTCTGTGGGCACCTCTGGCTGCTGGGGAGAGGGCTGGCAGCTGGCTCCAGCACCCGGCACCGGTCAGATGACCGGGAAGCCACAACAGCTGAGAGCTGTCCTCACCGAGACGTGACTTCTCCATGAATGGCGCATTCAGACAGGGCAGCCAGGCACTGCTGACAGCCCTGCTTTGCTGGAGAGGTGGGAGAGGGCATCGAGAAGGGTGCAGTGCTGTGCAGCTGGTACAGATGCCATCCATGCTGGCAGCAGTCGTGGCCTTGGTTGCAGGGACGGCAGCAGGAATTGGTGCCTTCCAACGAGGGGCCACGCGCACTGTGGTCACCTCCTAAAACAAAAGGCCAAGTCAGCAGCTTCTGAGAGACGGATGGCAATGAGACTGTCTGGGAACAATAAGGGCATTTGTCTTTTCAGCACATGTTGCATCCCTGTAGGCAAGATAAACATGCATGTATTCAGCCAGGTTTTTATTACTGACCTTATCTTCAGTAGGAGAGCTGATTGTGGAGGAGTTATTGTTTAGTTTATGTTGTTGATACTTTTTTCTTAAACCTGCAGTGAGCTCCTCACAGGATTTTAGGGAGGAAGTTGGGCAGACAGCATTGTGCTTGTGGACAACCTGTTTGGATCAATAATCACCTCCTTTGCACTTCAGAGGAGGCTTTCAGCAGCAGAGGATGGTTCCTTTGGGCTGGGAAGGCTGAGCATGGTGGGTTGTGTGCCACACTGGCCCCCTCACAGCCTGAGCTGTGTCTGGACCTTATGCAGTGACACCTCTGTTACCACCCTGGTTCCTCCCAAACCTTTCCCCTTCCTCCTACCTTTGAGAATTGGCTTTGGGAAAAATTATTTTCTTCAGGCGAATGCTAAAAAGTGCATTTCTCGGTCTGATGAGCAAATGCTGTGCTGCCAGTGCCAAGGGGTATCCAGGCACCAGAGAACTTTTCCTTTTATTGCTAAAATAGGTCACACTGCTGGCAGAGAGAGATGTTAGGGAACTTTTTTTTCAAAGCTGAGGGTGTGCGGAGCAGAGGTGAGTCCCCTGTCTCTGACGAAGCCACCGAAGTGGTGGCCACCCTGCTTTGTGCACTCCACAAATGAACTGCTGGATATTCTGAGGCCCTGGCATGTGCCAAGCTGGGATATGCTGCTCCATGCTGGCTGTGTGGTTCTGGGGGTGCAGGAAGCTCAACAAGCCCCGTGCTTCCCCAGGGGATGGGATGGCTTTGCAGTCCAAAGCTGCACGGTCATCGTGGACACAGTGTTGGGTTGCTCTGGGCCATGTGGACATTCCAGAGCAGCAGCTGTAAGGTGTCCAGCTGTGGCTCTACGTGCCACCAGTGACATGGTCTGGGGGGCACCAGCCCTGTGCCATCACCCATCACTTCCCCTGTGGTTAACCATTCCCAGAATGGCACAGCGAGCTGCTCACGAGCAGCGGGGACAGACCAGGCATCCTTTGTGAGATTAGATAAGGGCCAGTTCATGAGAAGTGAAATAAATAGGGATGTTTTGGCATTGTTTTTTCTCACTGTTTGTACCACACCATTATTTACTGGCCTCATTGAATGTTTCATCAGAAACAGCACATTGTTAGAAAATACAAACTATTTGCCATACAACTCTGGGTGAGCTTGTAAGGAGCAGCTCTAATCCGTGGTGGAGGTGGCGAGGAGCTGGCATTTGCTCCTCGAGGAGCGTGTGCAGTGCCCAGGCCTGTTTGTCTGCCTGCAGAAGGTGACGAGGACAGCGTGGGGCAGTGGCTTGTCACGGGCTGAGCTCTCCTGTGCCGGGGAGCTCCACAGCTGCGGCGCTGCCCGCGCCCGACGCCGTGATTCGAGGCGGCTGCGGTGCCGGTGCCGCTCTCCGCCGGGGAGCTGGCCCAGCTGGCGGATGTGGTGGCTGACCCCAGGCTGCTCCTCCTCGGCGTCACGGCAAAACAAGCACCGGTGGTTTTTAAACAAAGCTGTCTTACACCGAAACTCGGCGGGGAGCTCCCGGTTGCTCTCTCGGGTCGAGGACGTGGTAAGCGCCGAGGATGGATCTCACGCTTTGGGCCGCTCGAGCTGTGCTGCAGGTTCTCATCTGGCTGCACTCTAGGTCTCCATGGGTTTGCTCCAGAGCTGTTTTCCAAGGAAGCCAGAAGCGCTGGGTGTTTGTACTTGTTTTTCTGCTGGTGGGAGGAAGAGAGGAGGAGCAGTTCGCCTTTCTGTTGCAAGACCAGCTCCAGGTTTCCTTTCTGCAGGCCTCCTGTCTCTGAGGTCTTCTCCTCAGAGTCAGATTCTCGGAGCCACGGGAAGGCCATCGGGATGGACCAGTCGGTGCACGCCTTGTCTGTGTGGATGTGCTTGGTGCTGGAGCTGGGAGTGCAGGGTCAGAGGTGCTGCTGGCTGTGGCGTTTCTGGCACCGTGTGCTGCGGCTCAGCACCTGGGGGTGCTTCCAGCATCGCTCTCAGACCTCTCCTTCTACCTCCTGGAAGGTCAGGCAGCCAGGACCCAGCAGCTGCAGGCAGGGGAAGGAGAAATGAAGCACAGCAGCAAGTGCACGTGTCCAGAACAGAAAGCGAGAGAGGCAGAACGGCTGCCTGCCATTGTTGGCTTAGTGTGGGGGTTACCCTGAGGTCGGGGACAGCACTGAAGAGTTTGCTAGAGACTTTATGGTAGGTAAGGCAGCAGGCTGGAAGCTTTAAAATAATTTTAAAAGGTAGGGGTGTGTGGCTTTCTTCCTTTTTCATTCCACTGGGCTTTCTCTGTGTGTTGCCAAGAACTTCTGTAATACTGTGTTCAGGAGCCTGGCTTTAAACTATTTGATTAGCAAATCTAAATGGGCCTCGTAGACTCAGGTTATTTGGAGTAGAAGGATTTGGAAATAATGTTCTTGGCACTCCCAAGTCAAGGGATAACACAGAAGCCTTGAGACTCAGGGTGCTTTCCCTGTTTTTTTCTCCCAGCACCCCACACAGGAGCAGCAGGGACGTGTCCAACCTCCTTGGTGGGCAGCAAAGGATGCTTTCGGTCCCTTAGGCTGGGCCTAAGCACCTCTTCAGTCTGCTGCATGAAGAAGTGTTTTAATGAGGCCACTTCTGGGTCTTCAGCTTTTCATTTATCTAAAGATTTGCTTGAAGCTGCCCTGTTCTGCTGGGGTGGCTTGCGGTGGGGCTGTGGCACTCTTGGTGTCTGTCTGGCCTTGGCAGTGCTGCTAGTGCTGGCCTCCTCCCCTCTAACCTGATTTGCCAGGGCCCCTGACTATCCATGGTCTTTCTGCTTCCTTGATTTCTGTCATGACATCTACTGAATTCATGAAATCTGCAAAGCTTCCCAAAGTACACCTCTGTGGGAGCACCAGAGCCACAAGGAACAACAGGAAAGTTGATGTAAAAGGAAGAAAGTCCTTACTGGAGGCAGTTGGAGATCTGAAAGGTCTGGAGAGGGTGCTGTGGCTAAGCAGCAGATTTGTGGAGTGGGAGGAAGGTTTGCAGAGGGCAGGAAGAGATGCACAGAGAGGGAGAGGAGGAGCAGAAAAATAGAATGGAGCAAAACCCAGCAAAACAATGGAGAGGAAAAGAAGCAACATGTAGTTTGGGGCTGCAGGGTTCTTTAGTTGTTTTATTTCAGGTGTCTTGGAGTTGCCCATGAGCAGGTGCTAGAAATTTGAGGTCAGGGTGAGGGCTACATCATATTTGTGTGATTCAGTGGTGGGGAATTCAGGTGGCAACCTCTGGGTGCTGCTCCTGTGTCTGTGTGGAAGGTGCAGTGGTGCTGGCAGCAAGGTGCCTCCCAGCAGGTGTCTTTAAAACTCTGCTAGAGAAAATTGAAGCCTCTTCTGAGTCATAGAATCATTTAGATTGGAAAATACCCATAGAATCGTCAAATCCAACCATCAGCCCAGCACTGCCAAGTCCACCAGGCAGTTTGAAGGCAACTCCTAAACCTTTCTGGTGTTTGCATTTGAAAAACACTGTCACAGCTCACAGTGCAATTTACTGGAGTAACTTCCTGAGCAATTACTCCACCTACATCTGCCAGGGCTTCCACGGTGCCTCTTAACAGTTCATCACAGGGCACAGAAATTTGTCAATTTTAATCCTCCTCACTAATTTTTAGGTTTTGTTTTCTCCTTGTAAAACCCAACACGGATGTAAGCAAGGCAGAGCAGGTCAGAGTCACTTCAGGCCATGCCAGCAGGTTCTGAGCTTCACCAGCCATTTTCTGATGGGGTTAGAGGAGGCAAAAGCTCAGCTGAGTGTGGGCAGGGGAAAAGGAAAAACAGATGGTTCTTGGGGCATGCAAGAGCCTTTTTTTTTTTTTTTTTCTTTTCCTCAAGGGCACAGCCTTTGAGCCTCCCAGACGGGTAATTCTTGTTTATACACCCACAGAAAGTGACGGTCCTGGTTTTGGACCTATTGGTGTGTCTTCCCAGACATGATGTGTTTGTTTTGTAGGTGGATGTCAGGGGCTGCATCGCTCTTCCATTTAAATACTTATTTTTAATTTAAAACCAGGACAAGTGTGAACGTGGGGAAGCTTGGTTGTAGGCAGGGATTTTGCTTTGGCTGGGCTGGAAGAGCTGATGGGCTCTGTCACTTCAGATGTCTGTGTTTGTCCCATCTGTGGTTGGAGTGATGGCATGTTCTGTCCTGCAGCCCCCCAGGCGTCCTGCACGGATGGACTCCAGAGCTGAAGGAGAAGCAGCTTTTGGGGCTGCATCCTCCCCACACACCTGGATTTACAGCAGAACAGCCGTGGGAGGATGAGTGGACACTGTCCAAGTCATGCCCTTCTCAATGTCGCAAGAACCTGCCTGCAGACACCCCTTGGCCCAGAGGCTGAGGTCTGGGATGGCCAGGCTGGAGCTGGGGCTACAGAGGTCTCTTGTTCCTGATGTTTCCCAACACTGGTCAGAACAGAGAAGGAGCAGCACCACACTATTGCCTGATAGTGGGGAGAAATAAACTCGATTCCAAAAACTGGCACAGCTTTCTAGGCACAAGAGGTGGTGGCCGTAGGAAACCACAATTCCCCTTCCTCCTGCCTTTGATATTTGGCCTTTTCAGCTTTTGTGCAAGAGAGGTTGGATGTGAGGTAGGGGATCTGCTTTTCTTGGCTTAATGTTTATAAGCTCTGATTTTCTTCCTGACTTTTCCAGAAAATCTCTCGTTTTACTCTCTGATGGTCAAACACGTTGGGCCTTGATACTCCTACTCCACAACTTGCTGGAGGAACATGACATCCACTGTGAGACTTCTCTTTTCACTTGCAGCTTGGGAGAGGGGATCTCCAGGCTCAGGCTGTTGCTGTTTAAGCTTCCAAACCCTTTCTTTGCCTGCCATTCACCTTGCTGGGGCAATTCCCCAGCTTCCATATTGATCTTCACTACATCAGAACAAATAATTCCTCTTGCAGTTGGGGTTCAGACCCCCTGCCCACATCAGCTGCATGTATGTGGTCTCTTATTTATTATTTTTCTTTCTGTAGACCCTGAAATTCCTTTTTTCTTTTTGAGGAAGTTTAAGCTTTCTTGTTCCAGTTGAGAACTGTTCAAAAGTAAACTCCCAGGTGGAATTGGTTCTTCTAAGGTAAATGTGTGTCAGTGTTACCAGGGTTATTCTGTGACAGGGTTTTCTATGCCATTGCTGAAGGTCTTAGTTAATTAGATGATTAGTCTGCTGGTCAAGTATCTATCTGCAAATAAAAAATAGCAGTTGAATGTAGCTGCCTAAAATACTGCTGCTGGAATCAGTCTGTGGCACAGAGCAGGAGGGCTTCTTATTTAATTAAAATCAGGAACATACTGTACTGTACTCTCCAAGGGTCAAGGAACAAAAGGGACGTACACATAATAAGTAGCAAACTGTCCTTTCAAACCCCTTGAGCTCAGCCCAGGGGAGCTGTGTTTAAAGGAACATTTTCAAGATAACATTTATGATTTTTCTTCTGTCCTTTTTCACCCCTTTTTTTCTTTCTCCATGCTGCTATGTGGACTACCGAAGCTGAAAGTATCCTGTGACTTAATTTTGCTCTTACCTGTTCTTACTCATGGATTCACAATAGTCATCAGGACTGCTTGGATGCCAAAAATCCATGTGTGGGTGCTCAGTGGCTGGGTTGGATTTGCTGGGGTCCTTTCCCAGGAGCCAGCCCTGCCTGCAGCCCCAGGAAAAGGCTGGATTGAACAAGGGGCTGAGCTCCCATTCCACTTGTGAGACTGGGAGTTACTGGGAACCTTTTGTGGAGGGCAAAGCACTGAGCTTTGTGGCCCAGTGCTTCAAAGGAGGAATATCTCCATGTTTTATTTGAGTTGTTCTGTGCTTGCTTGAGAGCTGCCAGCAGCCTGACGAGCTCTCCTGTGTTTGTTCCCGCAGGACGTGGCGCTGTTGGAGTACCAGCATCATTCCAGGGATTTTGCTTCCCACCTCCCGCCAGGGTCAATCATGCAGCCGCAGCGGCGGAGGCCGTCCCTGCTCTCCGAGTTCCAGCCGGGCAATGAAAGGTACTGGCTCCCTGCCTGCACCAAACAGGGCTTGGGGCAGAGCTGGGGTGGGAGCAGGAGGCTTGGGAGGGACCCACCTGGGCAGTGAGATGCTGTTTTTGGGTATTGACCACCAGCTTGGATTCCTTCTGCTAATGAAGTGGCACCTTTGCCTTCTGGTTCCTTACCTTTGACTGCCGTGCGTTGTAAAGAAGTCTTGAAAACAACAAGAAACAGAAAAACCACCCCCTCGCTTGTGTGGAGCTTCGCGTGTCTGCGACTGGTTCTTCAGCATAGGAAGTGAAGCCGTGTGGTCGGGTTTGGTCTGTGGCTCCCGAGGCTGCAGGGAGGAGTGAGAAGAGCTCATTTCCTCCCCCATCTCCGCTTCCTCTGCTGCTGCTCTTCCTCCCCGCTTTCATTGTTTTTGTTTCTCTTTCTGCATTCCCCTCACAACTTTCTCTGAGCTGCTTTTTTCCTCTCTGCTCCCTTCGTGCCTCTCCCCGTGTCCCTGTTTCCTGTCGTAGCCTCATGGGAGGCTGGCAGAGCTTTAGGTGCAAGTCAGGCAAGTGCTGCGGCTGGGAATGCTGTACATGCTTTAGCCACAGGAGCTGATCTGTTTGGAGGACATCACTCTCACTCTCTGTTTCAGTGCAAAACTCTGCTCTCTCTCACATTTTCTCTTCTGCATTCAGTGTTTAGTGGTTTGGGGAAAATAACTGGCGTGGAAGTGAAATAAGAGTCTTTCTACAGTAGATATACACAAAACAATTATTTTAATATTTATTCCTTAGGCTAAGAACAAAACCAGTGCAGAGTCAGAGATGAATCTGTTTCTCTAAAATCATCACTGTTAGGGGAGAGGAGTAAGAGCTCAGGGTGCTGGATGCATAATAAATACAGACAGCATCCTCTTTTTCTAGTAGGGTTCAGCTTGGTGCTCAGCAGAAAGAAACCCATGAGAATTTGGAGGCAAAAAGTCACTTCCAAAGTTCATTTTGCATCTGGACGTGCCCTTCTGGGTTATACCTGTGGCACCTGCACGTACAGAGGGTCGTGCCGCTTTTGATAACCCATAATTTTTTTCAGCATGTTGCACTGCCTTGGCTCGCTTGGATTTCTCAGTGTTTTGATTTCTTAGCACAGAGTAACACGGTTAAGTTGGAATTGGGTCAGATTTAGCTAAATTTGGGGGAGATGGGTAAAGAGGGCCCAGTAACATGCTCCTGCCTGTTTTTGTTTTTCACACTGCTGATGGCTTCCAAAATGGAGAAGCAGTTCTGCTCTCCAATAATACGCTGTTTAAAAATGTATCTTGGTTTTTCTGTATCACTAAAAAAAAGCCCAACTGCAAACCTTGGTGTCTGCTGTACCACATGCCTGGTCTGGTGTGGTCACCCAGGCTTCTGCCTTTGGCTTACAAGTGTTTCAAAGTCCCCAAACTTTATTTTTATGTTGACAATCACGTGAATGTGGGTAAATGTTAATCAAAGTTGTCAGGGGATGTTACACATCCACATGCTTACCATGGTACCTCATTTTCAACCTCAATGGTGATGTTTTGGCATGCTATAAAAAGAAACTCTTTTAATAACTTACATTTCATCCCTTTTCCCCTTAACATCCAAAAAATAGTACTTCTGCAAAAATTATACTATGTAGTAATTACAGCTAAAAATACTGCTTCAGTTCAGTTGACATCTTGTGCCAGAATGCTGGGACATAGTCATTGAAAATTTTTGAGGGCATCTGGGGATGCAGAAAGGGTGGGGGGGAGGAGTCTTTGAAGAAATTGTAAAGAAATTTTCAATCCAGTGTAATTAGTGGGGTGATTTTGATTGGGTACCATTGGGGCTGGGGAAGTGTTAGTCTGTTTTTCAGAGCCAACTGCGGTTCCTCTGCGTCTTTAAGCTCTACACTTTAAAATCCGTTCTCTGTGGGCTTTGCTGGTTCACCTTAGTGGTCTGAGGAGCTGCCGTAACACAGTTCCTGCTGGGTTGTAAGAGGAGCCTTTGAGTGGTGGTCGCTCACCTGAGGGTTCCAGGGCCAAGACCCTGCAGCAGGTTGGGTTGGTCATTGGTGCCCTCCCCAAAAAATAGCTGTGTCTCTTCCTGGTGCAGAGCAGAGCCTGGATGAGGAGGATGGTGATGGCAGCCGTGGCTGCAGCTGAGTCCCCTTGGCAGGCTCAGTGCCTTGGCTTTGTTCCTGGGCTGGGATTGATGGTTTCAAGCAGAGGCAGCTGGCTCTCGGCATGAGGGGCTGGGAGGAGGGAGACCAAGGCAAACAGCATCCACAACACGGCGCAGGGGTGAGTAGAGGGAAGCGCAGGGCTGTGCTGTGTCTGAGAGGAAGACCCTCGCTGTGGTTCCGTGCCTGACAGCCCAGCTGGCACTCAGGGATGGTGGGCACATGACACTCCTCCCCTTGAAGCAAGTGTCGGCAGAGGGGAGCCCTTCCAATCCGCCGCTGCTTCGGGAGTTCAGAGGAAGCAGCCTGTCTGCTCTTGGTTGTGGTGGCTGAAGCGCTTCCAGGATCTGCTCCTTAAGGATATCAGCTTGCAAGTCTGGTGCAAGTGGGATGTGGCAGGCTGACAGCGCTGGAGACTGAGCCTGTGTGCATTCCCAGGTGGACATCCCAGCCCTGCCATCACCGTGCCTTGCACTCATCCAGGGCACTGCCTGCAGCTGCAGTGGGGTGCAGCCCTCGTGCCACTCGGTCCCAGTTCCTCCAAGCCCACCTGCCTGGTGAGTGAGTGCTGTTTGCCCTCCTGTCCTGGAAACTGCAGGGATTCACTTTACTCCATGTGCTGGTTTTGGGGTGTTATCCCCTATTTTGGCTTTACCTTCCCTTTGGACAGATCTCTAAAGCCTCTGCAGGTTGTCTTTACACATGGCATCGGGGGCTTGACCCTGGGAATGCTCAAAATCCCACAGAAATCATTTGGGCCTGCTTGGATGGTCTTCCTAGAGCTGGGCATGTTTTCAGTCTCTCCTGGCTGCAGTTTTGCTGTGGGCATCAGGATGGTGGTTAGTTGTGATTCAGTGGAAAGGAAACGAGAGGTGAAGCACAATGGGCACAATGTGTTAAGGATTAATCAAGTGTTGTTGGCAAAAAGAGTGGTAATTGCTGGAAGGAATGGAATGCTGAGATGGCCCCGCATTTTGGGGCTTCCCAAGAAGCTTGTTGGGAAGCTGCAGACTGCCCTTCTCCATGTCAGAATTAAAAGTTGTCATCACCCCTTGGTGGCTGGGCAAAGAATTGAACTCCCTGTGCAGCAATTCTGGCTGGAAGAAGGAAGGAAAACCTGAACCACACTGAATCTCTTGCTGTAGGGAAAATTGGCTCTGCCTGTCTTTGCAGGGATGTGCTGCTTTCCGTGATGGCTTTTTTGGTAGCAGGCTTTTTCTTGGAAGGATCCACAGACTTCCCCTTAGCTTGTTCAGTTGGCTGTGCCAACTGGTCTGCAGGAGTGAAGAGAAGTATTTCAGGATCTGCTGTTGGTACAAGTCGTACCATGAATACTTGCAGTGGAATGTCCTGGCAAGGTGACAAGGATTAGGGCTTTTTTCCCTCTTCTATATATATTTTGGTCCTCAGAAGAAGTGAGAAAAACTGGGTTGAGTGTTAAATGGCAGGTGCCAGAGGGTGAAGGATCTGAAAAACGAAGGAACTGGATTTTTCTAACTTTTCATATGTGTTAGGATTTTACAGCAAGGTTCTGTATTAATGCAGGAATGCTGGGGTGGATACTTCTCTCTGCTTCTCTGGCAGAAAATGTGGCTGTAAATAAATGGAATAAATGGTATGTGTGTTAACACAGTGTATTCCACCTTTATCCAGAATGAGTCACTATTTTCACAGAAGATTATTTTCCCAGTTCAGGAGCCCGTGCTCCTCTTTCGGAGCCGTTCTGCTTAGCAGGTACAAGGAGTCTGAAGAGCCTGCCCAGTGTCGATCTGCAGGGACATTTAGGATACATTAAACAGCTGCTGAGTTTCTGCAGCCACCTGAGGTAGCCATGTGCAGTGGGGCACATGGAGAGCAGGCAGGATCACTGTGCCTCTTGCTGGGATTAATCCTGCTGGCCCAGGAGCCCAGGGAGGGCTGGGAAGCTGGGGCAGCGTGCGTGGTGCTGGAAATCACACGCGGCTCTCGGTCTTCATCTGTGCTGGGCCAAATGGCACCAGCTGCTCCCAAGGTAACAGCACGACCAATTTGGTTTTATTTATGGTTTTTAATTAAGTTTCCATTTTTAAAGGTGATCCTTTTCTCAGGAGTGAGCGGCGGTGAGGCTGAAAATCCCCACAGCCATATATCTGTGTCTCTCACACTGGAAATGATGTACCAGGAGCTGCAGTTTTTTCTTCCCCATAATTGAACGCAGGAAAACAACATCTGGAGAGGGCAGATGCTGGTGTGGAGGCACTTGGGGACAAGCCTTACCTTGCAAGCTCTGGTGTGGGCTGCCTGGCGTATCTGTGGATGGACATGGAGGATGACCAAGGGCATGGGATGTCTCTGAAGCCATTGGTTCAGGATGTTCCAGCCACCCAGGAGGGCTTTACTGGCAGGCTGCAGTTTTGGCTGCCTGGAGAAAGCATGTGGGGACCTTGTGGAGAGAGACAAATATTCCTTCTCTTCCTCTCGAGTGAGGCAGTGCCATTGTGTTAAAGCTTCTGCTGGTCCTGTCCATGAATAATTCAGGCTCTGTGTATGGGGATCTTCAATATGCAAGTTTAAATAAAGCAGCTGCTCTTATCTAAATTGCAGTTGGCTTGGAAGAAGGTGGCTGAGGGGTTGTGCAGGGCAGCCAAGCCACTGCTCCCTGCCCTTGTGTGGGAATGCACAGCCCCAGCATCCTGAGGATGCATGTGGGTGCTTGGTCAGAGCTCCTGAGGACCTGGGAGTCCTTCAGCTGGGCCACATGATGAGCTGAGCATCCTGCTCCAGGCTGTCCCACACCTTTGGCTTGGGAAGACTCCGTCCTGCTGCTGGCAGACTTGGCTGAGGGCGTGGGAGCAGCTCCATCTTCCCGCCCAGACATGCAGCTCTTCCCGTCAAGTCACGATGGTTTATCTCCTCCCCACCTACATGACAAAGGGAATATATCAGCTGGTCCTGGACGTGTTTCTGTAGGTGCCTGGTGGCAGGTCTGCTCCTACAAAGCCTCCAGTTTCTCTCTTTAACAGGTCCCAATTTGCCCAGTCTCACACTCTGGTCTCATTAGCTGTAAAGGGGTTATTGAAACCTCTGACAAATCTTAGCATCGGCTATAAATAATTCACTTCAACACCAGTGGTTTTCTATATTACTGTTTCTCAAAAGCATTTTATTGTCTGTCTGTACCTGTGGGGGTTGGATACTCTTTTTTAGAACTTTTTTTTTTCTGTGTAGAGAATTTCCCACCAAACCATCTCAGCTGGAGGAAATAAACAACCTCAACGAGGCCATCGTTTGTCTTGGTTCTGGTTCCAGGAGACACTGAGAATCAGTTTTCCAGCGTGGTTATGATGTTTGGCCCCATGGTGTAGGGAACAGTATTTGCAGATGGGAGCAACTCTTAAGAGTGTGCTCTTGCTGGGAAGTTGGTGGGAGCTGGCTCGGAATCGCTGCCGATGTTCTGAGCCCTCGGTGCAGGAGGCTTCGGGAAGTCAAGCTTTGTTTGCTGGATGTTGCAGAACAGCCATCATTCCTCCTGCAGCCGCCTTCTGCTCTGCTGAGGGAGAAATGGGAAGGTCTGAAGAGCCAGGAGAGGGTTGTGCTGCTCTGAGGGGCCAGACAGTGGGTTTTTGGGGAGGGAGAGTCTTTGGCCTCCTGAAAAGGTCGTGCTTGCCCATTTCCCAGTGATTTGGCTTCAGGAAAGTACAAGTAATATCCCTCATGCTAAGATCTCATGAAGACTGCTCCTACAGGTCCCAATCAAGGGCAGCTCAGGATATCTCATCTGATCCTCTCTCCCCAGCTCTCAGCTTAATGACTGGACTCAAAGATTTTAGAGGTCTTTTCCAGCCTTAAGGATTCTTTGATTCCTTGATACCCAGCTACTGGACAACCCGTGCTTTCAGCTGATCCTGTACACTTGCTGGGGCGAGCTGCAGATACCCCACACTGCTGTAGGATTTTATCTGGTCCTGCCTTCCTTCCACCCTGTGAGTCTGCTGAGGAGTCTGCCCCGGTGAATGAGTAACACAGCTCTGCAGCTGGGAGGGTGCGATTCGTTGGTCGGGTTAGTAATAAACCAAAGGTCTCATCTTGGGTTATCTTGGTCTTCTGGACCTACCCTGAGCAGAGATGTGTGGGGGTGGTTGAAGTTGGGCAAACCCTGGGCAGCCAGCCTTGTGTGTCAGCACATCTCAGGCTGCTCTGCTTCTCTGAAGTATTCAGTGTTTGTGGTGAAGGACTCAGCTGAAGACTAACCTGTCCCGCTTCATAATTAATGCTGGCATTTGCTTTGCTTCATTTAATTATGCACAACTCACATGCAATTAAAAACACTCTTTTCCTTCAGCAAAGTAGGAATCTCTGGAATAAACCAGATGGGTGGGAGCTATTTGGAAAATGCAGCGAACCCCAAGCTCGGTGTAAGAGGAGGGTTTTTCAGGCAGAGTCATTTTTTTACCGACAGCTGCGTTGTCGCTGTATAAAAGTCTGTTGTAAAGAGCTTGCTGCAGGTGGGGATGTGAAGAGTGAAAGGTGTGAAGGCTTCAAGCAAAAGCATTTGTGTTTGCAGCCAGGACAGGCTGAGCGGGTTGTGTTGGGCAAAGTAATCTCGGGAGCGGCTGGAAATTCCAGTGGATAAAGTTAATAGCTGTTCCAGTGGATGTGGAAATGGAAATAAAATAGCACCTTATAACATTGCAGCTGCTTTCCCTGGCGTGGCCCCTGCCTCGCTGTGAGTAACCGCCTTTGTAAAGCTCAGTGGTGCTCTTATCTTCAGAATCCTTGGCTTTTTTCTGAGTGGAGCAGTTGTGTGGAGTTCCTGACAACTGCAGAGGTCTTGGAGCCATCCTTTGTCAATTAGCAGCTTCTTGGTAATATGGCCTTAAAAAGGGGGAAGAAGGGAAAATAAATACATCTGATTTTTAGTGGCCTCAATAGAGCAGGGCCTTGGGTGTTGGAATATTTCAGCACCTGCCCAGCTCAACAGTTGCTTATTGTTCCTGGGTTTTACAGCAGAGCCTGAAATGCTGGCATGCAGCTGAGGGCAGGCAGGGATTGCATGAAGGGCTGGGACCAGACAGCAGAGACAGCAGGAAACCTGAGAGGTACCAGGAGAGATTTCTGGGCTTGCTGAGAAAAGTTGAGGATCCTTCAGCATGGAAGTGTTTGCAGGTGAAGCGAGCTGTGCTTCCATGCCAGATTGCAGGGCTGTTCAGCTCTGGAGGGTTTGCTGTGTGAGCTGTACATTCCGTCTGGGATGTTGGAGCACCAAAGGCAGTGCTGGAGCCTTCCCATTCTCCTGTCCCCTTTTTGCTGGGAGGAGGAAGAGGATGAGCCAGATTCTGTTTCTGTGTGTCAGCAGCAAAGCTGCTGCCCTATCCCAACGCCAAACCCACGGCAGCAGAGCTTGGCATGCATGTGCTTTGTGCCTGCTGTTGATGTTTAATTAAAAAACAACCCTCCCAGTTTTATCTTGATTCCCTGGGGCTGGGTTAAGGTGTCCATGCTGCTGCAGGGGAGGGCATAGGGCAGTGCTCAGGGTGGCGGCCCTGAGAGTTTGGATTTCTGCAAAATCCTCTCCCTGGATGTGAGCCAGAGCCATTACAGCTTCAGGGCACTCTGGATCCTTTGTGCCATCTTCTCTGAGATTTTTAATGTCAGCAGTTGCAGTTTGTGGGTGGGGGGGCAAACGATGCATAAGACCCCCTGTCTTCTATGCTTGTTCTTTCTCCCTCCTCTTCAAGCAGCCCCAAAGGCTGTTAAGTTTGTTAGTGTTTGGTAACTGGAGAAGACACTTTACCACCAGCTCAGGAGAATTGCAGCAATCTTGTTTAAGGGGAAAAGAAAAAAACTCATGTTTTTTCACAAGCTTTGAATCTCTTGTGCTTCATTTTATTTTTTAAGGGACACTTCTGCCTGAAGTATTAAAATACACCCTTGGAGCTGCTGCAGCAAAGCTGATCCTAGGGCACAGTAAAAGGTTTAATGTATTTTTGTAGGATCCCTTTACAATTCCCACAAGAGAATCCTGCCGAGGAAAACAGAAGTACAAAAAAAATTCAACGTTTGTTTTCAAAAAAGCAAAACGAAGCCCACTCTCCAGGTGTTACCAACTGCATCATATTTAACAGGTAAAAGGTGTTAGAGCTCGATGTGACTCGTTGGTGCAGTTGCTATCACTGGATAATGTGCCTTTACAGCCTGCCAGCTCTGTGTCAGAGACATGCAACTACATGTGGCTGGTTTCTTTCCTCCCCCATCCTGGAAAAATAAATCCCTACTGTCTAGCCACGGAGGAGTAGGCATTTTTCCCCACCATATAATCTTTGGTATTCCTATAGAAGACACCAAATATAAACACTGAGACAGGTACCTTTCACTAAATAAGCCAAACGTGGCAGAGGGGGCTCTGCCTGGTCTTGGACAGGGGAGGATTTATGGGGTAGTTTTGAGGATTTGCCAAGCTTTACCTTTTTCCAGCCCAACCCATGTGTCATGACAGGGAAGGCTCAGACCTGCAGCCTTACTCACTTTGTCCTGGTGTAGGGACAGCCACCCACTGCATTGGTGGCCCAGGAGATGACAGCAGGGCTTTCCAGGTGGCACAGCAGTGGTGCTGAGGAGGAGGGACAGCAGGCTGGCCCCTTGGGCTTGGAGGGTGGTGGTCCTGCTCCAGGACATGCACCGTGCCCAGCAGCCGAGCTCTGGGGCTGTGCCTTTGGGTCTGCAGGGACCTGAGATGTTTGAGTGCAGGGCCACCTGGCCTCCCCCCATGGATCCTTCTGGAAAACTGAGCCCTGTCCTCCTTGAGTGGTTTGCAGTCGTGGAGCGGGGAAGAGCAGAGGTAGTTTCTTTTCTAAAGGCTCCTTTCCTTTTGTCCCCAGATCTCAGGAGCTGCACCTGAGAACCGAGGGCCATTCCTACCTCTCTGACCTGACCAAGCCGTCGGAGTTGGAGTTCATTGAAAGCAAGAGGCCACGCCTGGAGCTGCTGCAGGACCCCCTGATGCGGCACTCGCCTCTCCTGAACCAGAGCCAGCAGGGGGGCACGGAGGACCTCTCAAAGGTAAGGGGCTGGGGGCCGTGCCACCAGCTGGCTGTGGGGTTTACGTTTTGGGCTTGTTAGAGCTGCCTTTGGGGCTCTGAGCTGCTGCTGAGCTCAGTGTAGCTCGTGGTTCTCAGTGCATCAAGCAGTGCTTGGAGGTACTGGATGGTTTTCCCTGAGGTGGGGTGAGCACTTTGGGGGAACAGAAGCATATCAGCTTTCCCCATAACTGCTACAGTGATGGGCTTTTTTCACTGGGCTGTTAGATGCACCAGAACAATTTGGAAGCTCCTGTAGGCTGAATTAAGGATGGTCACGTCTGGCTTTTCTGGATACGCTGCCCTGATTTGATTTTTACTTGATGCTTCTCATTTATCACATCTCTTTATTTAATATTGGTGTTTGAAGGGCTGAAATCGGTTTCTGGTGGTTCTTTAATATAATCTTCCCCAGGAAAGCCTTTCTTGTCCCAGTCTCATTTAACAAAGCAAATCGTTTACTTAAAATTGTCCCCTCTGTGCCTGGAATAAATGTTGCAAAGAGAAATCCCTTGCTTGTGTGCCTGTTTGGATTTACTTTCATCTTCTCTTGGGGTAAATTGTATTTGATTTTACCTCCAGTTTGGACGTGCTCCTGGTTGGCAGGAAAGTCTAGCTGGATAAGTGTGCTGGGGGCTCTGAGGCTGGTGCTGAGGGTTGGTGCAGCTGCAGGCTGGGCTTGGGAATTGCCCAAGCCCTCAGTGAAGTGAAAGGGAAGTCACATTCACAGCCAGGAAGATGGGGATGGTTTGCTGTATCCCTGTGGGAGCTGATTGAAATAACACAGACAAGAAAGCTCTTCCTTGGGAATGCTGGGATATTCAGACATTCCTTACCCATACAATACTGGTGGTCCCTCTGACCTCTCTTTGCTGAGAAGTACCTTTAACTCTGGAGTAGTTCAGATGCCAAGGCTCTGAAGGCTCTGAAGCATCCTCAGGGGATGTTGTTTGGGTGGCTGATGCACTGTTGTCCACCAAACAAAAAATAGCCCTCTCCAAAGATATGTGGAAACCAGGATGACTTTTCTGTCTTCACATTATTCCCACCAGCAGTTTTGTTCTGCCTATCACCAGAAAACCATGGATTGTCTCAACTATTTGGTTCTAATAGGCAGAGGTGCTCTTGAGGAATTAGTTCATCAGTTTAGGGGCTGCATTTGCTTCTCGGTCTGTGACACGTTTCCAGGAAGTACATGCATTTTATGGGGCTTAAAATATTTTTTAATGAAAGAGAGAGAGAGCTGAGAGGCAATTCAGCAAGACAAGATTATGCTTTTAGTGGAGCCATTTGTAATTTTAGAGTCTGGAAGGAAGAAGGAGAAGATGTGATGTCCTTGACTGGTGAGAGCCTGAGTGGAGCTGGGATTAGTTGCTCTAAACTAGTAGGAGCTGCTTCCAGAGTGGGTTTGATGGAGCTCAGTGCAAGACTGGACCATCTCAGTGCTGTTCAAGTGGCTGGGAGCAGAAGGCAGGTCTGGGACACAGGTACATCAGCCTTTGCAGCTTGGGAAATCGGGTTAATAGCAGTCTTTTGCTGTTAGTCCTGAGCAGTTGTCCTCAGACTAGTCTATAAACTGCTGCTGGTGGACATTAAGGTGGTGGAAAAGCTCCTGAAGCCAATGTGTGCATTGCTCTGAGCCTCAGCATGTTGGAGGAGCTGCTCTGGCTGTGGGTCCAGGGGAAATGCAAAGAGCTGAGGCTGCCCTTTGGGCACAGCTCTGGGCACTGGTAGATCTGGGCTGTGGACACAGCTAGAACTTCTTCCTGTGCCCACGCTGAGCCAGCCACAGCTGAACTCAGCACTGGGCTCTGAGCTCACCACCTAGGGCAGATGATAAAGACCTTCCTTGGAGTCTCTGTGCTGAGGGAGACGTGTGTCCCAGAGCAGTGGCACACACCTGGTGGCAGGACATGTGTCCCAGTGACCAGGGCTGGAGAGAGATATTTGCTGTTCTGTCTGTGCTGCTGACTCAGTGTCTGATGAAGTCACTCAATACTTTATCTAGGGCAGCTCTGGCAGCCGGGTGAGCTCTTTGGGTGAGATGCACCACGTGAGCCCAGTATTGCTAAACACACTGCTGGTTGTTTAGGCAGAGTATCCCAGGAGTTGTTCCCTTACCCGTTACCCCATTCCTCACTGTTGCAGTCACTGCGTGGGGAGGAGCTCGATTTACTCACTGGGGTAATAGTGCTAGGACTGGTCTTCATGGTGATTTTGCAGATGGAGCTCATTTTTGCACAGTAAGAGCTCCACAAAGCCCTCAATAAAAAGGGTAGGGGTTTGGTTACACGCTCTGGGCGCCAGCCTGGCTGTCCCAGGGGATGTAGATGTAATGGATGTTGCTCTCAGGCAGTGGATACGTCCTGGTCTCTGCTGGTTTCAGAGCAGCCCTTGAGCTGAGATGCAGAATCACGTCTGTGATGGGATATAAGTTTAGCACATCCCTGATAACCATTGATAACTGGATTTACCAACCTTCAGCCCAGAGGAGAGAAGTCAGCACCATTCCTGCACGTTTCCAGGGCCTTTGTTTAGAGCCATAATCCATGCTCTGAACACAGGCAGAACAATTGATGGGGCAACTGCTGGTAACAGGCTCAGAGTTTTTCCTCCCCTGAAGAGAAATGGATTTCTCACGTCTTTTATTCCTCACCTACCTCTCCCAAACAGGAGGAGAGCTGGGCCCCTTAAACCCTGTTCAGTATCACTGCAGCCTCACTCCAGGCAAGGCTGTAAGGAGAAGCTCTTGGATCAGTGCATTTTCCCTGCAGAAGACAGACACACTTTTGGGCAGCGTGCCTTTCAAAAGCAGCAGCTTTCAGCTAAACCTCACTTGGACAAGTAAAAGATATTACCTTTCCTTATGAACCTCACATTGCTCATATCCTCAAACACTGGTGTTTCTTTTCAAGCCGGAGGCAGAAGGTTGTTTTCTTGCCTGTTTTACCCCACTTCAACATCTCTTTCCCTGCTGTTGTGTGTTATGTTGCTTCAGTGCTGTGGTCCTGGGCTCCTGCTGCCGGATGGCCTGGAGGGCTCTGGGGAGAAATGAAACCTCCCCGTGCCCTCTGTGCCAGCTGGGGCTGATGCTTTTCCCCAGGAAGGTTCTCCCTTTATCTGGTTGACAGTAAGCAGGCCAACTAAAGCAGGGCTGTTTTTTCAGTCACTGCAAGCCTGGATGTGGGATTCACTGGAAAAGCCGCTATGATGTGGCCTCGCCAGGTGTGTTCTTGGCAGAGAGGCAGGGGCTGGTTCCCAGGACCCTCGATGGCTTCCTGCTTTCTTTCCAGTAAAGCCATGGAACTCCCCCATGTAGCAGCATCCAGGAGTGGAGCAGGCCAGGGGTGATGTGCACAATCCCTGTCCCTGCACACACGTGCACAGCTGGTGCCTCACAGGGATGGTGAGCATGGCACATCTGGTCAATCAGCGCCTGCTCTCCCCTCTCCAGAGCCAGAGCTTCATCCTGCCTCTCCCCTGCCATCTCTTCTTATTCCTGTTTTGCTTTCACTGTTCTTCTTCCCATTTTTAAGGCTGCTCTCCCACCACATATGTGGTTTGCTGCTCCTTCCTATAGGATGTGAGTCAGTTGTGATCTGCATTTAGTCCCCTGGCAAGGGCTGGCTGGCTGGCTGCACTTATAAGTGGCCTATTGCTCCAACAGGAATTCACTGCCAGGGAGCCATGTAATCCCATGGGAATGGGGCTGGGTGGAGGCTTAGGAAACCTGAACCTTGCTGCCATCTGCCCTGGCAGGCTGCTGGTCACTGGGTAAGTCCCTTCCCCTTTCCCTGTCTCAGATTTCCCCATCTGTACAGGGACAATGTCACTTCCCTCTTTTGTAAAATAATTAACAACTGTGGATGGAAAAAGGCAATTAAGAAGCCATGTGTTGTTAAGAATTGGACTCTGCTTTACATTGTGCAAAGGTTTTAATTTCTTCCCTTTCTGCATGAACATTTTTGTTTTGTTACAGACTGAAAAACGGAATAAGAAAAGTATGTGTGTGGGGGGGTAGTCTTGGAAAAAATAGCACTAAGGTCAGGAAATAGGTATGGCAAAACAGAAATTAGGGCAGAGGGTATTTTGCTTTCATGCATATCAATGCAGCTTTAAAAGCAATTAATTGAAAAAGGAGGAATTAACACATTTGAAATGCCTTTTTAATGATGCATTGAAGCCAGCAGCGTACATGCCAAATTTCACACTGGCTGCCCGTTCCAGAGCCCAATTTACAATGAACTCCTGGAAGACAGGCTGTGGGATGGAAAAGGCTCTTGGCCAGCCTGCTAACTCCTGCCCTGGCCGCAGGCTGGCAGGGCACCAAGGACAGCAGAAAGGCCTTTCGGGAGCTCAGCTTCTTCCTCGCTGCGCTGGCCAGTGCCTTGGCAGTGCTGGTCCCTGGTAGCTGCTCCATCCCTTGACAGATGCACCAGGGGAGAGGAGCAGGAGGCTCAGGTCTCTGGCAGCAGGGTTTGCCCTGGTACGGGCTGGAGGAGCAGTGCCACAGCTCCCAGCACAGATAGCTGGGCTGGCTGGTAAATCACCGGTTGCGTTTCTGCTCCGTGGCTTTGTTATGGGAATATTGATCTGTTGCTGGGATTAACCTCTCAGAGTTTCCAGTGGGCTGGTCTCGCAGTTATTAATGAAACTGGCTGGAACTTGTGTTGACCTTGGCAGAGGCCCCAGTTGGCTTGGAGGTAACTGGCAAAAGCATAATCTCTAATTGAGTAATCCAGGGCTGGGGGAAGGGAGCGGAGGGGGCGGACACGCAGCAGTGCTTTGAACCGGGGGAGCCGTGCTGCTCCGACGGGATGCGTGGGAGTGGAGGGCTCAGCACGGCGGTCGCCGAGGGAATTAGCAGGCACAGCCAGGCAGCAGCTCGGTTCCGGCACCCCAGGCTCCCTCCCGTAGGAAACAGCCCGGAATTCCAGCGCCTCCCCGTGATTTATTGCTGTGGAACAATAGCGCAGAGGGGCTGGAGAATGGAACAAGCTGCGAGCGTCGGCAGTCCCTGCATGTGTGTCCTCCCATAGCCTCAGAGTTTGCAGCGGGATCACTCTGGGCTCTCCCTTCCCCACGGGAGCTTGTTTTTCACTTGAGCAAAAGAGCTCCGGGCTTGTTTCCTGGGCTTTTGCGGAATGTCTGCAAGCGAGGACCGAGGGACAGCGTGGGTCTGGTTTGCCCAGCCGTGCATCTCTGCTGGGAGAGGAGGAGATGCTTCCTTGGCCAGCTGTGGCTGTGCCCACATCTGCTGGGGAGGGCTGGCTGCCAGCAAGCCCTGCAGGACGCCCAGGCAGAGGGATCCTGTGGAGCTGTGGTAGCACCCATGCACAGGGGACACACCAATGCTGCCAGCACCCTCTTGCTCCATCCCAGTTATCCAGAACCCAAGTGAGATGCAGAGACCTGTGCCAGTGCCTGGCTTGACCAGCCCTGTGGGAAACGAAATTCCTCAAACAGTCTGCCATGATAAGAACTTCTTGTCCTGAGGACTGTGGGGTTCTCCACACACTGTGTGGCCTCCCCTCTGCTTCTTGGAGGAGTGGACTTCTGTAGAAGTAGCTCTAACCTCAGATCTGAGCAGTGAAATGAAACAATTCTAGCGGGTACAAACACACCTACGTCTTTCCTGCTTTTGTCCTCCTTCCCCTGCGGAGCACAGCAGTTCTTGTTAACTCTCCTTGCAGCTGGGCTCTCCCTCTGAAGCTGAGCCAGTGGAACTGGGTGCCCATCAGGAGTGAGTGGCGTGGGGTTGTTGAGTCCAGCAGCTCGAGTGGAGCTGGGGTTGTGGAGTCAGGAGGATCCTGCTGTGACGTGTTTGACACCCACCCATCTGCCATGTGCTTGCTCACACTGTCGCCTTGTGCCTGATAAAAATCTGGTTGCAAAAAAAACCTATTTGGTGGGGTGGGGAATTTACGTTAGGGGAGCAATGATTCAAAGCTATTTCTGGGAAGATGAGGGACGTGTTGGCATTCTCTGTCATTCCAAGCATATTTAAAAGCTGAAATATTTGCGTTGTTCACGTTGCCACAGCACAAACACTTCTGGCTGGATTTCCCCCCCTGCTTTCCTCCCTGCTCCGAAGATAATTTCTAAATCATGGGAGGATGGGATGGGTGTCAGTGTGTCAAGCCCTGCTCAGCTGCACGTGAACACACACCTTTGGGAGCATGTGCCTGTGGTGTGCAAGCAGAGTGGCTCTCCTGGAATGCTTGGCAGTCCAGTCCATTGCCCACTGTTCCAGGATGGCTGCAGGGGGTGGTCAGCAGCCTGTGCCATGCACCAGTGTGGACAGCAAGCCAGGGCAACAGCCTGAGGAGTTTTGTATCTGGAATCTGTGTCCCATGCATGGATTTGTGCTGGTTTCATTTGAAAAACAGATGCTTTTGGGTGTTGCATAGTCCTTGTGAGATGTTTGACTCCTCCATCTGGACCTGGGCTGAGGGGCGAAGGAAAGGAGCACCATGATTGCAAGACAACTGGTTTTATTCCATTTCTCAGCTGAAGGTCCTGTGGCCAAAGAACTGAATTATGGTCTGAGAGACTCGGGTATGGCAGGAAAAGCCCTCATGGACTGTAGAAACATTCCAGAGGCAGGATGTAAAAACCTTTGACCCTTCCCTGAGCTGCCTGCAGCCTGGCTCTCCCCTGCCCTGTGTGCTCCAGCCTGCAGTGGTCCTCGAGCCACAGACAGCAGGGCAAAGGCTCAGTGCAGCTGGAAAACCAACAGGAGAACTGATGGTGCCTCAAGCAGAGGTTGTTTCACACTTCTTCAGCTCGTTTGTGGTGATCGACATCCCAAACAACCTTTTAAATTGCCTTTCAAGCCACAGCGGTGGCAAAGGATGGTGTGATAAGGCTGACTGCTTCTCGGGAACCTGCTTCATCATTTACATAATTGGACTTTTCTGTTCCACTCAGTCAATATTAGGAGGCTCAAGCAGTGCGACATCTCACCTGATCTGCTGGAGGGAGAGAAAGTCCCCTGACTTTGTGTGCCTCACCCCTGTAATTGGAAGAAATATTTCTGGTTCTGTGCTTGCAGTAGGCAGTGTGCTGTGTGCATTCATGGAGAGTTTTCTTCTCCATCTAGGAAGTGTTTGTACATGCTGTACGTATCTATTTCATCTGATAGCAAGAATTCTAATGTGCCCTCTTTTGTCCTGGAAATGCAGGAGAGAGGGGAGCTAGTTTGCTACTTTGTCAGTTGTCGGGTGGGACTTAGGAAATAGTGTTGGTATGGCAGGAACTGATGCTGAGATGGTGCAGAGCATCAGATGCAGAGCATCATGCAGAGCATGAGGATGGTGTAGGGTGAGGACAGCTGTGCCAGCCACCATTTTTGCCCATGCTCAACCGATTGTGTTCATTTGTGTTGAAAAGAACCCCTCTCCTGGAATGAAAGTCAAGGGAAGAGTTTGGCCCTGGTAACAAGAAGGACATCCCAGCTGCTTTGCCCCCAGCCTTGCAGTCTCTTCCTGATCTGTTTTCTTCTTTCCCCTCATGTTCTGGGAGGGGGCGTGGGTGCTGCTGAGCAAGGAACGTTCCTCCAGCTCCCACCAGATCCAGGCACACCTCGGGACGGGTTGTGTGTGATCTCTCCAGTTAGTGCAGGTGACCAAGCAGCAGGAGGTTGTTACCAATTTGCAAGCACATACGTCTCACAGATGAACTGCTCCTCCCTCCTTGTTCAGCATCCCTGCGTGCCCCTCCTACCCAAGGGTCTTCCTGGGAGCAACTTGGGTGACGTCTCCGTGGACGTACAGCAGCGAGCACACTTTTGGCATTGTACTTCTCCGTGGCTGGGAAGTGCAGCCCATCAGCAGTCCTGACTCAAACAACGAAAGGCAGCGAGTTGTGACACCCATCAGATTGATTCTGGGTGCTGTGTTTTGAGGAGGAGAGTATTTCATGCTAATACCTTCCTTCCCAGCGTGGGGTGGAAGCTGTGGAGGAGATGCAGCAACAATCAATGGTGTTTGCCTGCTGCTGCTGGAGGGGATGGAGTGGGGGAGTGATTTCAGAGATGGATTTGGCAGAGATGAGGTGCTGCTCTTTGTGCCTGTGGTGATGGAGCTGTAATAACATATTGAACATGGCAACAGCCCTTGCTAAAGCTCTGTGACTTCACGTTCGTGCTTCATGGAGCTTCATCTCCTAACAACACCCTTAGCATCCATAACAAGAGAGGAACTGTTGAGTGCCAAAGGACCTAGTTAAAATCACTCGCTGAAAACCTCCTTTCTTTTTGGACCTAAACTTGCTTTTTAAACAGAAAAACTCCTTGGCTGTGTTTTAGGCAGAGCACATTGAGGGTTTTTTGGCTCCGCAGCCCGGTGCTGCATGGGGGGGCCGGGGGGCGATGGACGCTGGTGTGTGTCAGGAATGCTGGCTGCGTGCTCGGCGAGCAGAGAGGGGTTGTTTTAGGACAAGCTGACAGGCCCTTGGCTCGTTCTGCTGCTCTCGAAAAATGTAATTCTAATTCTTGGCACCTTTTTCCAGGAGGATAAGGAGCGAGAGCCCTGTTCCCTCTGTCCTTGGAAATGGGCTTTTACCCAGCGGCAGAGCTGGCTCGTGTGCTCTGTCCTACCCCAGGTTTGGTGGAGCAAAAGTAGGAACTAGTGGGGAAGAGGCAGTGTGGAATGAAATTGCCTGAACCACCTCCTTTCAGTCCTGACCTCTGTCTAGTTACTCTTTGGTCATCTCAGTGCTCTGACAGAGCATTTTCTGCAGGTGCCAGTGTTCTGCCCAGGTTCTGCTTGCCTTCATCTGGCCTTAATCCTGCACCTGGTACCCTTTCCCGAGAGGAAGAAGCACACTGTCCTCTGGCAGTGCCAAGCAGGAGAGGAGGAGATGGGCAGTGGTTGTGGTGTTTCCCAGTCCTCTGCTACATCCTGAGGGATTCTCCCAGGCTGCAGAGCCGTGGCATCCTGCTCCAGCACACGCCCACAGCGGATTTCTCTGCTGCCACGGGACTGTATCCCCTCCTCTGCCTGCACAGTAACGCTTCCTAGGCTTGACTTTGAGCAACCTGCTCTGGTCACTGCCCTAACAGGGTCTGATTTCTTTCCTCCTGTGCTGTTCCCTGAGGAGCAGCAGCGATCCTTTCTGCCTGCTGATCTCCGTTTTGGACGCTGTTGTTCCCATGACTGCTTAAAAAGGAACCATTGCCTCGTGCAGATCAAGCTGTCCCACATGCTTACGTGACCAAACCAAGCACAGGCTTTTATTTCAAGCTGGTTTTCAGGTCTGTGTTATTTTATCTCCTGCCAGCCATCTCAGGTATGATGTAGAACAGATTGCCCCCAGCAGCTAATGTGTTTCTGCCTCGGCAGCAGACAGAGTGGCAGATGTAAACACAGGAACGTTGAAGGCTTTCAAACACTAAAACCTCCTAAAGAATAGGCAGGTATGTGTATATAAATATATACAGTGCTTTATATGAAAGGCTTTCGATATATTTGGAGAGAGATTTGTAAATTTGTGAATTCATGTGTGTATACTTTCTATAGGTTTAGGTAAATGAAAAGCCTACATTTTTTATATATTTATATATATACATACATAGCTATATATTTATTTATGCTGTCTCCTATTCTTGTAAGCTGTTTTTTCAAAGGTTTCTTTCTTGTTCAGTGATTCTGCCTTCAGCTGCCACAAGGAGAAAGACTCCCAGTCTCGAGCAAAGCTAAATATTGATTTGAGTCAATCTGGGTGCACTTGGAGACATCACTAGTGTTCATGAATGCAGCATAATCGCTGATTGGAGTGGGGAAATTTCATCATAAAGGCCCCAAAAGGGAGGTTTATTATTGCTTTCTTCCAAATGCCTGAATTTTATTAGCTTCAGTCATTCTTGGCAGGGCAGTGGAATGGGATTTTATAGTTAGCAAAGGAAAAGTAAACACAGTAATCATTTCACAGCCCTGTGCCTGCCAAACCAAGATGGAAATTCCAGCCTTGGTGGGAAGCTGCTGCTTTGCTAACAGATAATAACAAATTCACTGTGGGCTTATTCTTGCTATGGGAGCTGAGATGTTCAGGTTTTTCTGCAATTCCCTGGTCTGGGGAAGCAGAGGTGCTTCATGGTTTTCGGCAGGAACAGGCTGGGAGAGGTTTGTGGTTGGAGCAGCTCCCACAGCCATTCACAGGTAGTAGTGGTGTTGCTGCTCTGGGCCTTTGGGAACTGCTCTGTCCCTTGCTCTTGTTGGTATTTGGTTTTTCCATGGTCAGTCTTGCTCTGATGGCACAGCTGAGCGGTGCTGAAGGTGTGACGCATTTGAGACATCCTGATGCTCCCGACACCCTGAGCCCATCTCTACTGCTGAATGGGGGCAGGGTTATTATGGCATAAAAAATCTCCACGTAAACCCAAAACTCTCACTTGAGGTTTATGTTGCGTGTTTTCCTGGGCTTGTTGAGGTGCAGGGCGTGGCTGCCAGCTGAGATCTGGAGCAGCAGATCCTGCTGTGTTTCCTGGTGCTGGGGGATGCTGTTTCCTCCCACCGTCCTGCCCAGCCAGCTGGGGATGGTGCTGGGAATGGCTGGCACGTCCCCCGCCTGCTGCTGCAGGATGCCACCGCCTGATGGAAAACCAGGCAGAGCAGTGAAGGAAATGGCTCCTCAAACAAGCAGCAAATGTCGAGGCAGCCCCTTCCACGTGTCTGCACAATTATTAGAACAATAAAGCATTGAGCGCAGCCGGCTCTGCTGGATGGTGCAGCTGACGGGTCTGTGCACCACCCGTGCTCCTGTCAGCTCCGGGGTGCTGTCCGTGCTGGGGCTGTGTCCCATGCCCCCACCTGTGTGTGTCCTGAGGTGCTACCAGAGCTTGTGGGGTGTTTGGGACGGTCACTGGATGTGCTTTGTGCAGCCTTGGGGACTGCTGGTGGATTCCTCAGGCAGTGGAGAGGCAGGCAGAGGTGTTGTCCCCACTGTGTCCCTCATGGTTTTTACAGCTGAGAGGTATTTGATGTCCTGCTTCACACACCTGAGAGCACAGCCAGAGTGAAGCTGTGCATTAGTGACCCTGAAGCCATTGGAGCGAGGAGGTGGTGACGTGCAGCTGGCAGGCACAGCTCGCTGGGTTCCGTTAGGAGCAGTTACTTCAGTTTGGGGAGTGACACAGTTGGAGCGGGAGCTGCTGGGACTGAACATCATCCAGGACATGATCCTGGGACTCCTCATCCTGTGCTGCGTGTGCTGTGAGTCTTGGGAGAGTTGTTGGGAACCTTGGTTTGGTGCAATGGCTCTTGCGTGCAAGAGGAGGTCTGGGTCGTCCCTCAACGCACCTCAGCTGCTGCACAAACCGTTTGAGATCTTGTTTGCATTTCCTTTTTCCATCAGTCAGTCTCCTCCTCAGCAGGCAGCTCCGTCTCTGGGATTCGGGGAAAATAATTTTGGGTGATGGTTGTGAGAGAGGGAGTGTGAGCTGGCTTTTTAAGTGTATCTCACTTGCAGCAGTAGTGGTTAAATAGAGCTGTCTTCAGTCAATCCCTTCCTTCTCCTCTAGATTTGATTCCCCTTCAAGCCGACTTCCCAGTATTGATGTTGTGTGCCATCCTGATTAACTCCCAGACAAACCCCTGCTTCCCAGGGCTGCCGAGTGCTGCCCTGTGTGTATCCCGCTGGGATGTGTGTGGCTGAGGAGTCCCTGCTCCTCCTCGGCCTCCTGCCTCCTCCCTGGCAATAGGAGGAAATTTAAATGTTTCTGAAGAGCAACATTTCCATTTCAAAAGCTGTTCGTTCAAGTGCGTCTGGAGTGGGATTTCTCTCCCCCCACTCCTCTCTGAATGGGAGCTTTAGAAGTCTCATTTCCTCTGCTTGATAACACCAGGCTGAGAAGGGCTTTTGTCTTTTCATTTCCCCTCAATTTTTTATTTTTAAATCAGTGAGGTTTGGAGAAGCTGCCGTGGTGGATTTTCCCTCCTCCCCCCATCCTTGCCCATGTGCTGGAGGATGCACCTGGCATCACCCAGTGAATGAGCTGGAGCTTCCTGGGGCACAGCCCACCTGGGAGCAGAGGAGGAGGAGGTTTGCTGCCATGTCTGTGCTGTGGAGCTCCTGGGAGCAGAGGAGGAGGAGGTTTGCTGCCACGTCCATGCTGTGCAGCTCTGTGCTGCCCTTCCCAGCCATCCAAAGGGGGCTCTGGTGTCCCAGCACCCCAGGACAGCGCTGGCTGTGTTGGTGCTGAGCCTGGCTCAGGATCTGGCTCTGTGTTTCCAGCCCATGACGCTGCAGTGGCTGCAGTCCTGCTGACTGGTTGCCCACTTGCTTTTTTGGCTGATGTAGCTTTTCCAGTTGGTGTGAAATTATGTTTTTTGTCAGGATGCTCAGCAGAGAGCAGTGTAAGGGGATGTAGTGCCCAGCTCCCACTTCTGCAGGACTGATGGGTGTGGATGTATGCCCTGTCCCAGCAGTGCAATGGCATTTGTGCTGTTCACTGGAGTATTACATGGGTATAAAAACGGATATTTATTCTGCAGAAGCCTTTTTTACAACACTTGAGCTTGCTTTTCACATGGTATCTAGGCCTGGAGGACTTTCTACCTGCTTGATGGACAGCTGGGATTTGGCAGGGACTATTCCAGCATCTTCTCTCAGAGGGAACTTGCCTGCTGGAATTAACGTGGACCTTGATGTTTCATCCCTGCCTGGCTGACATGCTGGAAAGACTCAAAACTTGCATGTGATAATTGAGAGAGGATGAGTGGTTTTGCAAAAAAACTCCACCAAACAAACAAAAAAAAAGGGGAGGCTAAAGCTTTTAAAGGCACGGAGTGAGTGTTCGTTCCCCTGAGGTCTGTTGGGTTAGGTGACAAGGTGCTTCCTAGGCTGCTGCAGGAGGTTTGGGGATTGTGCCTGCACCCCCAGGCAGGGGACCCTCCCTGCCTCCCTAAAGAAACTCCCTGAGCAGCAGGCACAAGTAGAAATGCAAAAACAGGCTCTGGTGATGATTCAGAGATTCCTGTGAAAGCTGCCCGAAATCGGCTGGCCCCAGGGAATGCAAGGGAGGTTTGAGCCCCAGCAAGGAGGAGCCAGGCTCTGCCACGAGCTCCCCATCACATTTAAAATGTGGTTCTGCAGCCAGGGGTGACCCCGCTGCCTGGCTGAGAACCAAACTGGGCAATTAAAAATTTCCCTCCCTGCTTTAGCACCTCATGCAATCGGAGGCGTTTTTTGCAGTTTGGTCCTTTTTAAGAGGCTTCAAACACGAGCTGGTGTGTGCAGTGTCAGCACGGGTGGCCGCTGGCTGAACAAATTACAGAAAGAGCACTAAAGTTGCAGATGGAGGAGTGCAAGAGAGAAGCTGCTCTGTGGGCTGCTCTGTCGAGTTGAACTTGTCCTCCCTTTGTGTGCTGGAAGCTGCAGGAGCCTGTGTTTGCCCCTCTGTTCCGTGCCTGGGACAGGCTCTGCTTTGTGCTGAGCGGGTCACTGCCTGCACTGCTCCATCCTTGTCATCTGCTGGGTGGGCTCAGCCCTTCTGTACCTGCCCAAACCATGCATTTATTCAGCTCTTTTGGGGCACTTGCTGTTGGCCTGGCATGCTCCACACGTGCCAGCGTGGTCCTTCCATCTCAGCCATTTCCCTCCCTTTGCAGAAGTGAAATACCTTTCCTGCAGCTTCCCAAAACCAGGACCTCACTCTGCTTGCCTGCTCGGTTCCAAGTCGTTCCCCTAAGGCAAACACCAAGATGAGATGTTTATTAATTTTTTTTTTTCCTTTGACTTGGACACTTTTTCAGTGTTAACAAAAGGCAAATCGCTGGCAGAGAGTTTTACAGATGTATCAACTGTACTGAAGATGCTCAAAGAAAAGGTTCCCAGAATCTTTCTGAATGTTGCAGAAAGGCATATTTTCTTGTAAACTTGTTCTTGGAAGTGACAGAATTGTTTTGGCTGAAATTCCCTGTTTAGGGAAGAAAAAAAAAAAAAAGAAAAATTACTAAAAATGCCTAAAGCTGATACTCAGCATGGAAAATTTCAGTTCAGACAGTTACTGTTCGAACAAACTTAAGGTCAGCTGAAAATCCAGGGATGCAGAATAGGCAGTGCTGGGGAATTCTTAATGAGAGGTGGAGCAATTAGCTCCTCGTTGTAATGAGTAGATGGGTAGGTGAGAATTCATCACTCCTCTGAGTCAGTGGGGAACGCTCGCATTCAATGCAATTATTAGCCACTAATGGGGAAAGGCAGGAAGGGAATGGAAGGCACAGCATCCATTTGTCGGGTAATGCCTTCGGCGGCTGTGGGAGCTTGCCCGAGTCAGGTTTTCCGGCTTTGACCCGTTATTTTAGGCTGCCTCTGAGTCCGTGAGCCGTGTTTGGTGGTGCTGCTGTAGAATTCTGCAGTGCTGAGATCCAGAGGCAGCATCTGTTCACTGGAACAGCTCTTCAGAGCACGAGCAAGTTTTGTGAGACCAGATACAAGGCTTTGGTTACTGCATTTAACCGAGCCTCTGGCTGGCAAGGTTTTACCACCCTCGTAAATCTGCCGAGGAGGGGAGGCAGGGAGGGAGGGGTCAGCATTTGGTACTGGTTTTGTAATTAAATTGCTTCAAGCTGTTGAAACATTGGGGAAGTTTTTTGACCTACTTTCGTGCAAGCTTTAGAAATTGTTGGGATGTTTTCTGCTCCGTCTGCGTGGAATTCAGCTGGATTACGGTGGAAAGGAATTTCGTGGGCCTGCTCGTAAAGTCAGATTTATTTAAAAAAATAAATTAAAAAAAACCCTGGCTTTGTCTTCAGACAGCTCCTTGGTCTCCAGCTTCATGAATTCCCATGAGAGCACGTAGCTTTCTTCCAGTGAAAGCGATCCCTGTTTTGCACATGCCATGGAGAGAGAGGGGATGCAGGAAGGAGGTGGATGATGCCTTGGTCCCACACCTGGCATCCCTCGGGAGCACTGCTTGGCCTTGCAGGGGAACACCCCTGTGCTCCTGGCTGGTGAGCAGCACCCAGGTGCTCCCAGAGCACACTCACATCTCCATCCTGCTTCGGCAGCCCTCGGAGCACCTGGGGATGCAGCCCAGCAGGAGCCCAGCAGTATTCAAAATTAAAACCTCGTTTGAAGGGCCAGGCTGCAGAAAGAGCCGTTAGCACAGCAGATGGCCATGAACAAAAGAATTGCAGTAACTCGATGTACTTTTCACTGCTCCGACTCCCTGACTTTTTGTACTCGTGCACCTCCCTGGGGAAAGGAGACATTCGTTTTCAGCTCCATAACTTTTTCCCTCTGTCAGTGCTGTCATCCTGAGGCTTAAGATATGTCAGAATGTGTTGGACACTTTAAAAACCCAATTAAAAACCCAAATTCCTTTAGTCTGTATTTGGCTCACTTAGGAGTTTCATATGTGTGTTTTTACCTAAAAACCTGACGGGTGGAGGAGTGGGGTGTTGCTTTCCTGCTTGGTTCTCATCCCAGGGACTCTGGGAAGCCCTGGGGTCTCAGGGTCTGCTCAGAGTGTGATGCTGCTCGTCCCTGGGCTCCTGGACAGGGAGGATGAGCTGCTGGCTCTGCAATGTGGCACAGCCCCATTGGGGGCTTGGGAGGGGTGTTGGCTGGTGCAGTGCTGGAATGTTCACTGGCTCGGTGCTGCCATGAGAGGCTCAGGTGGTGGAGGCATCCCCACAAGGAGATCCCCTGATCACAAGTTCATGTGAGGTTTTTTTGGGAATTAATTTGAGAGCAAATTGAGTGGCCCCAGCCTATCCCTCCCTGCTTTGGCATTCTCCTCCAGCCCGTGAGGACAGGAGATGTGTGAGTGGGCAGGAGTTGAAGATAACACCTCTTAATCCCTCTTGGTGCTCCAGCAGGAAATGCTGCTGCTGGCTGATAATTAGAAAGCGAACAGACTGTGGAAGAGATGATGTTGGCATCCCTAAATCTCTGTCCTGGGCTTGGGGGAACCTCACTAATGATCTGGATTAGAGAGGCAGAGAGAGACCTGAGCTTAGCAGGGATGATATGTAGGGCAAACACCGTGTGCCATGCTGGAGATCCTGAGGCTCATCCGAGCAAGCAGCTCTCTTCTCCTGGGACACACTGGTGGGCTGTGGAGGTTTGGAAGCTCCACTGGGGAGTTTTGAAGAGGCAGTTGATGCAGTCAAGGGATCAGCAAGGTCAAAATGCACTTTGCAGCAAGAGTTAGGTGTAGATGGAGCGGAGCTACCGATCTGCTGTCTCCTGAGGGTGGGAGGCAGCTGAAAAAATGACCTTTCAGGAAGGCTGGGCTGCATCCAGCTGTAGGTGCTGAGCTGAAGCGGGGCACAGATGCCCTTTTAAATCCCTCCACCTCACATGACTTCTCTGTGAGTATCACAAGCTGGGTCAGTAATGCAGAATAAGCAGGTGGAGATGGGCTGGTGCAGGTTCCAGTGTGTCCTGGGACCACGCCTGGGGTTCCCAATGTCGTTTTTTCTTGTGGACCAGATGTTGGCGTGTGTGAAGGCAGGGACATCAAATATACCTGGAGACTTACTTGCTCTTCAAGGCATCAGTAGGCAGTTGGCTTATCCTTTTCCTTCCTCTCTTTCTTGCATGTATTTAAAGTCGCTGCTTAATAGAGAACAGCAGGCTTGCTCCGTTAGCTGTGTTGGGAATTTTTATTCCTAAGCATGTAGAAGAAACCCACCCCAAAGTCTGGCCTTGCTCTTTGACAACCTCCTCAGTGATAATTGTTTTCTTCAGTGCCAGCACCTCCTCTTGCTGCAGGGAGGTTTGTGCAGCCTCTGCCCTCCTCACACCCACCCTTGTTATCATATAAATCACAAAACAAGGCCAGGGATAAACAGGAGCTGCAGTAGCTGTTAGCCATGTGTAAAAACAAATCACATGGAAACAGTATAATTACTGAGAAAATATCAACTTGAGTAATGCAGTAATTGTTTTCTTCCCTCCAGCAGATTTATTCCACCTCTCCTGGCTCTTACTGGTTGGGAAGTCTGTGACTTCACGTTAATAAGGAGAATTTCACATTTCACACTGCACTTGCTCAGGGTACGACACCGTCTAGAGCAGGGGAATATATTTTGAGGGTTTCTTGAGAGCTGTAGGAAGCAGAGCACTAGTTGAAATATCTCTGACCATTGGAGTCTTCCCCGTGCTCTGAGCAGACTCTGGTCTTTGCACACCTCTTTTCGACCCACTTTGGTGATTTATAAGGGCTTCTTTATGCCTTACATAATCCATGAGCTCTGCTTTTTGGATGTCAGCACTGCACAGACAAGATTTTTTTTTTTTTTTTTGCTTTTAGTTTTGTTTTTTTCTTCTTTTTGCTGCTTGTCATTCTGTTGATTTAGAGAGGTGCTTGTGACATGACAGTATGCAGTACGTGAGGTCCAAGGACATTGCCTCTCTCTATTGCTGTAATCATCTCCTAATACCAGATGATGATGATGTTTGTGCTGCGACTTGCACCTATTTCCCTTACTCAGCTTTGCTGCTCTTTTGCTTCAGATTCCACAAGGTAAAAAGATAAAAATGTATCAGGAACCAGGTTTCCAAGGTGTTTTGTTCCAAGTAGGAGTTTAAAGATGCCCTGTCCTGCACATTGGCAGATGAGAGAAAGTATAATTTGTTTCATATGCACAGTGAGGAGCCTTTCTCTCCTGTATTTTTGGCAGGTAGCTTCTTTTCCTTTAGAAAAACCTACCCACCTACAAGCCACTGCCACTTCCCCTTCCTGTGCCTTAATCTGAACAAGATTTCATGAACAGCTAATTTATCTTTTGCTTCTTGTGGTTGTCCTGCTCCTCTTGACTTGAAAAAAAACCAAAACCACAACAAAAACCCCAGTTGTGGAGAACACAAAGCCTTCCCATGACAGCAGACTGACCATTTTTGATGTCTAATGATGGGAAAGTAAAACAAGACAGGATCTTCTCTTCAGGATTCTCCAGGAAGCTCTCATGTTCTTCTAGCTTCTCTTCTGAATGGATGCTGGATACAGCCAGCTTAGCCTTTCTGGTGCCTTTGTGCTCCTGGAGCTGAGGCAGGACAGTGAGAGTGGGGTTTTGGGGTGCTCTTTTGCTTTCTGTCCCTTGATGGCAGCAGTGGGAAGGGCATTGGTGCCTCCAGGCTGCACCCAGCAGGGACGGGGTGGAGGCCTCACAGCAGATGCTGTTGAGGTGCTGAGCAGTGCTGGGTGGTATCTGCACACTCACCACGTTCAGCAAGAGCTGCAGCAAGGCTGGTGAGCAGCCCAGAGCCTGGTTAGATGGGGGAGCACAGAGGGGTCCACAAGCCACCATCCAGTATTGCAAAATGCAGGCGAATCCAGTGGGAAGAAGTGATGATGTCCAGCACCGGTTCAGAAGGCTGAATGATTTCTTCATTATAACTGTGCTATAATACATTAATATACTATATAAAGGAAGATACTAAACTACAAACCTACTTTTCTAACAACTCGTGACCCTGTTCGTGAGAGTGCAGCCACAGGTGGGTTGGATTGGCCATCAGCTCAAACAATCCTCACCAGAATCCAACCAGGCAATCACCCCAGGTGAACAATTCTCCAAACACATTCCACATGGGAAAAACAAGGAGCAGAAATAGAAATTGTTTTCTTTTTCTTCTCTCTGTGCACCTCCGTGAAAAATCCTGAGAGAGAGATAAATGTGCTGCCACCATCCAGCCCCATCATGGCAGAAGGACCAGCCTGGGCAGAGGCTCAGGCCTGGCCTTTCACAGGTGTCAGCACGGAGAGGAGGGTGCTCAGCACAGAGCAGTGTTGGCTTTCTACAGGGCTGCTGTAATGAAGGTGGCAGAGTTGTGTGAACTTCTTGCCTTGTTTGCCTCCCCCATCCCTCCCCTCCCCTCACGGCAGCTGCACTGTGCTGGCTGCCCAGCCTGGCAGGGGTTTAGGGTTACCAACGGAGCCACCGCTCCTTTTCTCCCCCTCTAGGAAAATAAATCCATCCACTCACTAAGCAAATGAATAGATAAACTTTTAATTACGGCGCTGGGTGGCTGCCAGAGAGGAGTGTCCTGGGTCAGGGTGGGCTGGTGGTGGGTGATCCCATCTGTGTGGCCAGTGGCTACTAAACAGCTGCTTCATCCCAGGTGGGCAGGCTCATCCAGGCACGCAGCTTGTGGTGGCAGGAGTGGGCTGCTTTGCTCGGAACTGCAGAGGGGAAGGGTGAGGCAGGAGAGGCAGCGTGGCTCCTGGGGTGCTCCTGGCATCCCAGCTGCTTGGGGGCAAAGCTGAATGTTTTGGTGTGTTTTCCTTCTGCCCTCAGCCCTGGGCCACTGGAGCTGCTCCCTGTCATGGCCACGGAGGTTTTGCTGATCTCTCCAATCTCTGACTTGAAGGGTCTTGTTGAGCTGAGAGCTTTTTCACCTGGAATTTGAAAACCGTCAGTTTGGTCTATTTTTATCTTGACTCACCTATCCTCTTTTTCTCCGTATTTGGATGGATGCATTCAACATCCAACACTCAGAGTATCCTCAGGGCTTAGGAAGAGATGGAGAAAGATGGCCATGAAGGAGCTAAGAGCCCTCTTTCCTCCCAGGGGCTGACCTCCTAGCCCCTTCTCCTTCAGCATGGGTCATGCTGCCCTTGTCTCTGTGGCACTGTCCGAGGAGGATGTGATTGTGGTGTCTCATTTTTGCCTTGAGAGAGGAGTAGCCTTGAGCCCTCTGACAGTGGTGCTGGGAGCTCCTGAATATGGATGGGTTTATTGATCCTGTAAGAACATGAGCAGCACTCAAGGTGGTGTGAGCCTCTGAGGCTTTGTCAGGAGGAAGAGCTGCCCTCATGTCCCTGGGAGAATAACCTGGTTCTCTTTGGAGATGCTGGAGGTTGTGGAGCACTGTGGTGATGTGATCTGACAGCTGGTACTCCCTAGTCTAGCAGGTTTTTTTTGAGGGTTTTGTGCATCTCAGAAGGCTGGGAATGGGCCAGGGAGCTGTGGGAGGATGAGAGAAGGATCCAGAGTCTCCTGGGAGAGAGATGATCTGGTTGTTTTACGCTTCCCAGGATCGTGGCCTGCCTGGCAAACTGGAGCCCGTGTCGCCCGTGAGCCCTGCCCACGCTGACGCCGAGCTGGACCTGCTGCCCACCCGGCTCTCCAAGGAGGAGCTCATCCAGAACATGGACCGCGTGGACCGCGAGATCACCATGGTGGAGCAGCAGATCTCCAAGCTGAAGAAGAAGCAGGTAAGAGGCTGTGGTCTGGAGGGGAACACGTGTCCTTGCTTCTGCATGCTGCCACAGGCCCTGTCCTTGCCCCTGCATGGCCGCAAGAGGGGAAGTGGCAGTGCCAGTGCACCAGGATCATCTGTGTCCCTGCTCCCTGGTGTGACATGGGTGGTGGCTGCTGTGTGGAGCTGGTAGTCACAAGATGAGGGAGAGAGCTTTGGAAACCCAGCTCATAGCTCTTTGCACATCAGAGAACCTAAAAGAGAGAAAAACGTGTCCTCGGTGCCTTGGCAGTGGATATGCAAGTGGTGAGCAGCAGAGCTGGAAGCACAGCCTGAGTTGTCCGAGTCATCTGGACAGCCCAGCGTAGCACAAGGTCTTTTCTTTTTCCTTTCCAGCAATTGTCTCTCCCCAGTGCTTTTGTTGCTGCCAGTATTCAGTACTGGGCTGTTTAAACATTGCTGCAGTGACCAAATGGCCCTTTCAGTGCAGCCAGTCCTCTTTCCCTGGAGCTTTCCAGCTCTGCAGCCTTGGGCAGCATCTGATCCAGCTCCAGTCAGGGCTGTGCTTGAGCAGGGATTTGAATCTGATCTTCTGGCTGCAGCTTTACCCTGCACAGGAGCACTCCCCAGCAAAAGGATGACCCACTCAGTGTTGGCCTGTACATAATTACCATAAACCCATTAAGAGATTAATATGATAAAACCTTCAGGGACATCTGTGAAAAAACCCGCAGACTTAAGGGCTTTCACTTTTTAAAGCAAATCACTTCTCTGCCTCTTTTTTTCTGGTATTTTTTTTTTCCTTTGCTTGGGATGAGTTTCTGAACTCCCTGATGGCTGCTGATCCCAAACTGCCAAAGAGAAATGACCTTTCCCAAGGGGTTGTAGCTACAGAAGGAATTTGGGAATGGAGCAAAACCTTTCTACTTGGGCTATTTGTTGAAGCTCCTTAGAATGAGCATGCCCCTGCTCTTCCCCATGAGATCTGTATTTCCCATACCAAACACAGTTCCTTTCTGTTCTGCAAGACAAAGCAGGAATGTTTTCATTTTGTTTTCCAACAATACAGCTTAATGAATGCGAAGGACCCTTTTCTTCTGTGTTTTGCTTCATATCTGCAGAGGTGTCTGAGCAGAAGCAGCTGTGCTGGGGGTGTGAGGCAGCAGCCCTGTGTGCCAGCTCACGGGGCCCAGAGGAACATCTGGAGCGATGGAAACCACAGAGGTTCCTCTTGCTGGTTTTGGGGTGAAGGCTGTCCCTCCCAGGAAGCTCAGACAGAATGTTGGTGTCCTCTCCCACCTGGGAGGGGACACCTGGCTGCTGGTCCATGTTTTTTACTCACATTTGAGGAAAGAGATGCAAACCAGTCATTTCCTGCTCTGGAAAAGGGCTTCCCGAGTGGGAAGGGCAGGGAAGGTCCCAGTCTTGGCAGCTCTGATGATCCACTGCCTGAGTTTTCAGGGATGCTGAGGAGCTGCTGCTGATGCTGACAGGAGCAGCATATGCTCCTCGCCCTTAAAATCAAGCTGTCCTTCCGTGAGGAAATGGGGTTTTTATTGTTGGATGCTCAGTTGCTTTGTTTCTTCCCTATGAACAAATTTTATGATTCTTCCTGCCCACAAAAATGCTCTGTTAAATGGGGAAGAAGGTGAAAGTGGCTGTTGGCAGTAAAAGTGTTGCCTCCCTTCCTTTTATTCTATTTTTTTAAAAATTTTTGGCATGTGGTGGCAAAGTTATATGGTAGCAAAACTGAGCCCCCCCACTATGGCCTCCTTCCCCCTCTGGCTGGAGCCTTCCCCATCCCAGTCCTCCAGCAGAGCTAGCACATCTGGGAAGAAGTGTTTTTGGAGCAGGGGGTCCTGTCTGAGATGCTCCAGGAACGTTTTGTGCATCTGTGCATCTGAGCTGTCAGTGCAGGAGCATGAGTGAGGGAAAGCAATGGGCCTGGAACAGATACTGCTCCTGCAGGAACATCAGTGGAGCAGGGGAGAAATTGTATACAGCCAGAATATCCTAATGCTTTTCCCCTCTGTCTTTGGGAGGCCTTCTCAGGGTAATTAAATACACTTGTATGGAAGGCTGTCCAAAAAAAAAAAAAAAAAAAAAAAATCCCAACCAACCACATTCCACCATCTCTCTCTTTCTGGTTTTTCCAGAAATGGCAGGGAAGGCTCTGCCTGGACTTTGCAAGAAGCAAACGTCTTCAGCAAGCTGAGAAACCTTCCCCAAACCCTGCACACCCCTGGCAGGAGGCCACCTCCGTCAGCCATCCCCCGCTCATTCATGCGCCATATGCGCTTAAATCTCTCGCTGAGTCCTCTCTCCCCCTCTCCCTGACAGGGAAGGATAATCCTTATGCATTTATTCCTGGCAGCGGCACCGGGGATCTGAAGGAGAAATAAACTGCTGGGCTGTTCTCTGCAGTGGCGCCTGAGCCTCCCCGGGCGCTGAGCTCAGCCAAGGGCTCTCCGGGAGTACAACACTCCCACCTGGTGATGGAGGTGGAGCCGGCTGGGTGGAAGAGCTCCAGGGTTTCCCCTTCCATCGGGCTGAGTTTCCTGTGTTCTCTTTGAAAGTGGTTTTCAGAGCTGCCCTGTGGCTGGAAGGCTCTGTTCCGCCCAGGCGGGTGAAGCATCCCAGTGCCCAGGTGACGGCAGCTGGGTGTGTGTGTGACAACCTTGGCTTCATCAGGCAGGTGTCTGCAGCACAGGAGCTGGTGCCTGCACGGATGGAGCCTTCCTGAAATACCACCCACCTTCCCACCAGTGCTGCAGCCTGCAGTGTCCCTCTGTAACACGTGGTCCAGCCAAAGGGTCTCTTTCCTGGAGGGGGCACCTCTTCCACTTGGGAATGGGTCGGCCTGTGGGAGCCATGAGCCACAGCCCTCCTCTGTAGGAGCCAGGGCTGTGGCTAATGGTGGCATCTTGCATCCCTTCAACACTGCTGCCCTGTCTTCCATTTGGGGAGAGGAGGGAGGTCTTGGGCAGCCACTGCTGGGTGGAGGGAGGGGGTGTGCAGCCGTCAGCACTCATCTCTCATGCAGCTCTCTCCCTGTAAAGGTCACAGTCCCAGCCTGGCTTTTGTGGCAGACCTTTAAGAAATCCATTTTGTCCCTGTCTGGGAACCCTGACCTATTTTGCTTTGCCATTCCCCACGGCTCCCAGGAGTAGCTGTGGAGGCTATAGTCAGGTGAGCTGCCTCCAGTCCCCCCTCACATCCTTACCCCTTTAATATCCATACAGTGCCACACCACAGCAAGTAGAGTTTAATTCTCTACTGTATTTCAGCTATAATTAGATTTGTATTTTTTCTTCTAATGAGCTGTTTTTAATGAGCCTCCACTTAGTGGCAAACTTTTGTTTCCTGATAGGCCATCAAACCCTCTCATCTGAAATCCCTCGCTACATGCCCGACCACTTGGCAGAATTTTTGTGGGTTTCCAGAACGATATAGCCAAGTTTTGGATGCTTTGACTTTTTTTTTTTTTAAACACAAATATTTTCACCAAGAGAAGTAGATGGATCTGATCCTTTTTGCTGGCTCGTTCTTTGGAGTTTTTGGAGTTTACCCCATGGGAGTGAGGATGTGTGATAAGGTGCCTTAGGAAGACACCAGGGAAGAGCTGGCAGGTCCTGGAAGTGCTGCTTCTGTGCCAGGTGTGATGCCATATACAGCTCTGCAGCCCATGGTTCCAGCAGTGGCTTCTTGAGGAGCTCTTGTCCCCTGTCCTGTGGTTTGGGCCACCTGAGGTGTGGCCATGGTTGAGAAGAGCAGAGGGCTGTTCCTGTGGTTGGAGCCTTCAGTGTGCCACCGTGGTGTGGCTGTTTGCAGGCAGGAAGGGACAGATCCCTGCAGTGCTGGGAAAGGTTCATCCCCTTCCAGGGTGCAGATGGCTCAAGCTGGGCAGTTCCTGGCTGTTCTCACTCGTGGCCGGAGTAACTCTAAGGCTATTGGTGATGCCAGTTTATGGGACACAGGCTCTCCTGCACTGCCAGAACCTGCTCCCCACTCTGGCCAGCAACAACAACTTTTTTGACTGTATCTTGGTGTTCCCTATACTGCTGCTTCTCCCTCTATGGGGAGAGGTATCCACCTGTGGGGAGGTGGAGTCCACAGCATGGGGTGCTTCATCCACTGAAACACAATTTTAGGAGTGTGAGTTTTCTCAGCCAGGCCATTCAACCTGCCTGGGTGCTTAAGTGCTTTCTTGGGTTCATCCCAAGTGCATCCTCCTGCCCTGGTGTGCTAAAGGTGTCATCAGCAGGAGCAGAAATGATGAGGAGGAGGAATAGATTCACCTTCTTCTCAGGCCACCAGCCACCACTGTCTCTGGGAAGTCAGGGCTGTGCTCTGGTGCAAGCCAAGTCCCAGGTGCATTTTCTTCCTAGTACAAGACTCGCTCGATTTTCCTCATGCTTCAACAGGGGATGCTTTAGCTGCAGGGAAAAAAAAAAAAAAACTGCAAAGGTTTGGCGATTCGGAGCATAGCAGGGAAAAAATCCTCAACTCCTCAGCGTTTTTTGACAGCCGCTCCCTCTCCCGTGCCTGTGCTGCCCCGCAGCTGCCGCTCTCCCTCCTCACAGGCTGGCCCCAGGAGGAGCCTGGAGGAATCTGTGATTTCCTCTTTCAGCTGAGCAGTTCCTCAAACTTATGGGAAGCGCTGGGATGTCTCCTCCCACCTCACGGAGCTGCAGGTGGAATGTCAGGTTTAGCTGCTGACCAGGTGATGCTGCAAAGTGCAGGGATGGCTGGAGCACGAGTCATTTAATGGAGCGCAGTCATCCCAAGGCATGTCCTCCAACCACTCCGTTGCAAGGTGAAGCTGAGGGTGGAGAGCAGCCTTGCTCATCACCCCTGGCTCCTCCACCTCTCCCTGCACGCAGCAGCAGCTCCAGAGGCAGGTAGCAGCACGGAGCCGGGCTGGAGCTGTGGTTTCATTTAAATGTTCCCAGTAAAATCGTTATTTCTAGCCTCAGGCCCGTTCCAGGAGGCTCCTTTGAGGCAGGTCCTCATCCTCCATACCTAAACCAGGCCGACCCACGAGCGCAGGGCCGGTGCCTGGGGCAGGCCAGCGCTGCGCCTGCGTGGCTGGGGCTGCTGCGAGCTCTCCTCCCTCTCCCTGTCCCTCCCCAGCCCGTGTCTCGCAGGAAGTCTCCTGCCGTGGCGGTTTCTACCTCGGTCAAGGCACCACAGAGAGTCTCATGTGGACAGGGACGGCTGCGTTTCTCGCTGTGACTCACCCTCCTCCTCCCCCCTCTCCTTCCACAGCAACAGTTGGAGGAAGAAGCAGCCAAACCACCAGAGCCTGAAAAACCCATCTCTCCCCCTCCTATTGAGTCCAAACATCGCAGCTTGGTGCAGATCATCTACGACGAGAACAGGGTGAGTCTGGAAATGATGGAAGGACAAATGTGTGATTGTGCCCTGTCACCGTGGCCAGGGATGGGGAGGTTGGTAAGGATCAGGTGGGGGATTTTCCTGGGTGTTACCTTTGGGGTGGAGGCCGTGGGAGTGGGATAGATGGAGCCCTGTCAGAATGGTGCAGAAGAGCACTAATGTCTTCTGAAGAACCTGCCTGGGGGGCTTCCTGTGATCAGCCTTAGAGATGAAGCATTCAAGAGATGCTTCCGACTCTTCTCTGTTAAACAGTTTGCTTCATCTTCTCCCCTAGGAGAGAACCGGCTTGAAAGCTGCCTCAAGGGGTGGGCTTTGACATGGTGGGTGGGCTGCGTGGATGGAGGGTGACATCTGTGCTGCTCTAATAGTGGCAGGCCAGCTGTGAGCTTTCCTGGCTGGCCCTAAGCCCCCTAGGCTGGAGCAGCAAGGATGTGGATGCAGCCATGGCTGGATTTGTGGATATTTGATGCTGTAAATAACATTAACAAAGGTCAGGCTGGCATCCCTGGCTCTGGATCTCTGCCTTGACCGCTCATTTATCAGCTGTTGCCTGTAATAGCAGCCCGAGGAGAGATGAATTTTTCTGCGTGCATTGGAGCGATGCTCAGAAATTGGGCCCTTTGGTAGATAATCAAGCATATTCATTTTCATTTAGGTGTTGGATAAAAAGGATGATTTTGCATAAAAGGAAAACTACCAGTCGCTAATTATTGTGAATTGTGAGGCCTGCGATTTCACTGGGAGCTGCAGAAATCCAGGTGCCTGACTCCTAAAAAGAAAAAAAATCGCCTACCCTGCGCTCCCAGGCAGTGCAATTTTCCTGGTTTTCCTTTTTCCATCTGCTTCTCTCCCTGAGCAGTAGGAAACCCAGTGCTGGCACGGTGTGTTGTGTGAGTGGGTGAAGGCTGAGGTCGGTGTGTTTGAAGCGTTGGCAAGCGCCAGCTGGTGATGGCTGCACAGCACTGGGCTTTGGGGGCAGGTGCCCAGTGTTCCTCAAAGCTATTCTCACCACCAAGTGCCCTCTCTGGGGGTCCTGAGCTAGATGGCTTGTGCCTCCTGTGCGAGGGGGAGGGACAAAAAAAGTGAGTTCTCAAACATTTTTATTCCTGTTCATTTGAGCCCCATCCTCCGTGGACGCTCTTGTGTAGCTGAACCGCATTGCAAGGGGAAGAAATGGGTGATGGTGGTGAGGCAGGAGGGAAAGGTGATCTTCAGCCATCACATCCCCAACAGCCTGCATCCTCGCAGTCTCCATTAGCTGGAGCTGGCTCAGGGCTGAGTGTCCTGCCAGCCACCCCCTGTCCTGCTTTGTCACCTCTCGTCTCTGCCCGTGCCAGCAGAAGGGTCACACATTCCCTCCCACCACCTTCTCACAGCAGAGAGGATCTGCTCTCCAAGCCTCACCACCACTCCGGGTGGTCACTTGGCATTTCTGCCCTGTCCCTTGGGTGATGGCATAGATTGTGGAGGGCAAGCACGGAGTTCTACATTTCTCTTGGAAAGTCCATGGCCATAGCACCTGGGACACTGTCACACACAGTGCTCAGAGCTGGTGCCGTCCCTTTGCCAGTGTTAGGGGGATCTCAGCCAGCTTGGTGCCAGGAGTTTCACCATTGACCTTTGTGATGGGTGCACTCATTCCAGGTGGGTGCCCAGCAAGCAAAGGTCACGATGGACACCAGATGTTTGTATAATTTCAACTCTGGCTCTGTGTTCATGTCTGAATTATGCCAGGGATGGGCAAACAATGATTCTTCCCTGTTCTTGTAAAGTCCCCTTGCGTGTTGTGTGTGAAGAGCTCGCCTGTGGGCAGGAGACTCCAACCAGCAACCTTCCCTTTGGCTTGACAGAAACCAGAGCAGGCTGCAGGCAGGTTCCTCCTTCGGCTTTGGAGAGGACGGGATCTATCTGTGGGCAACAGAGAACTGGCAGCATCCCTGGCCAGCTGGGATGGCTGGGGGTGGAAGGAGCCCCTCCGGTACCACAGCAGGGAGAGGCTGAGCTGGGGCTGCAGGGGAAAGGGAGTGCTGAGCGTTGTCTTTGTCGAGGCTCCAGTAACAAGGGTGGAATCAGGACGTAATTGCCCTTCTAGAGAACATTCACGGGTTCAGCTTTCAGCCTCTCCTGTACTGAATATTTGGGATGCATTTTAGTGGTGGCTGCTCTGCCTTTGGGGCCAGGAGGAGGAAAGCTGGAAGAGGAAGGGTCTTGGGGTTAGAGTCAGTTGAGATTGTGGTGGAAAAGAGTGGCTGGTGGCCGGCGATAGGGTGGGTTTGATGGCAGCAGATCCTCCAGGTGTTTCCATCTGTCTGTGAATGTGGGAGAGGCCCAGACGCTCCGGTGCTGACCTGCAGCTTTACGATTAATTGCAAGGTGAGTTGGTTGGAGCAAAGGACTGCAAGCCGGATAGAAATGTATTGATTTAGAGTCATGAAGGTCACTGAGCCAAATTTTAAGCTTTTCTGCCTCTTCTGTGCCGTGGAAAAGCAGTGAAGTTGATGCCTGGAGGTCTACTTGTGGGAAAAGCGTCGGTAATGGCTGAGCCAGGGCTCCAGCCCATGCACAAAGGGAAGGAAAGCCAGATTTACTCGCATCGCTTGGCTTGTGGCTTGCTTGAGGGAGGCAGTGCACGCTAAGAAATGCAAATAAAAAGAGGATATTCAGGCCTCAGGAGGAGGCGAGAAAGGAAAGCACCCCAGAAGTGCTGGCAAAGCCTGAAACGATCTTTAAAGAGCAACGTTGTGGAAGGGGGCAGAAAGCCAGCCCTTGTGCCAATCCCCGAGCAGGTGGGAGGCAGCAGCTTCGTGGAGGGGCTTCTGCCTGGCTCTGGCTTAGCTTTTTGTGAACCACGGGTCTGTGCTCCGCCGAGCAGGCGGGCGCTGCCGTGCCCGTTCCCACCGCTCCTGCCAGGCCGTGCCAGAGCCGCACACTGCCCGCAGTCATACCCGAACAAAGGAGAGACCAAAAACGGCCCATGGGAGAGGAGGGGTTACGTGAGGACAGAGCAGCTAGAGAAGCCGGAAAATCAAGTTAGCCAGCCATTCTGTGACCTACTTTCCTTTTGGCGATAGCTGTGGCTTTGCAGGCGTGAATGGTTTCTAATTTTAGCTTATGGTTCATCAGGGAAGTCTATACATTTTTCTCACCACCGTGCTGGGTATGGATGAGGGGTTGGGATGAGGGCGGCGCTGGGCTGTATCCGATTTTCTCCAAATTCAGGTTTTCTGATGCTAAATGCCCATCACGCTGCTGTTCCCTCTTGTGACCTACTTAACGCGTATGATTTGAAAAGTTCCTTGGTGTCAGAGAGGATAATTATGGAAAATGTGACCTGTAATCCCCTCTTGCTACACTCTGCTGGACATGTAATTGATTTCCAGAAAAAAAGAAGGTGACTGTACGAATTCTGCTGGGAAAGAGTGGAGAGAAGCTGCTCTTGACTGCAGTCAAATCCGTGACTGTGAGGCTGTGGTTGCATTTGGGAAGCTTTTAGGGGACTTGAATTGTAGAGGAACAGTTGATATTCAAGATCCAGGTGCCTTCTCCCCTGCTATGTGTTGACCAAAGCCATTTTCTCTTTTGTCCAAAGATGGGCTGTGAAGTTGCACCCGAAAATGTCCTTTTTGGGAAATCTTTACAGTATTACACAGAAAAACACATGTTTGTGTATCTGAGCCAAGTGTCAACTGTACCATTTCTGAAAGGATTTATGAGAATGGGAATTAATGTTTTTGGTGCTGTCTGTGGACTAACCTGGGAACAGACAGTGGGCAGCATTGTCAGAAGCATTTGAGTCCTATTTTCAAAAGTGTGTTCAGTCCTTGAAGAAACAAAATTATGTTTGGAAACGGGGGCTAAAATTACCAAGAGCCTTTGGATAATGCTGTGGGAAGCTCAGGGGACAGTTTTGGCTGCGGGGTGCTCGGGGGCTCCTCCCCAGGAGCTGGGTGCTGGCAGAGTGGCACAGAACGGAAAAATCAGGTTGGGATGGATGCCTCGGTTGATCCAGAGGCTGACAGTGATGGAGACATTGGGGATCTCCTAAATTAAACCCTGTGAGTGATTTTAGTGTCTCCCCTGTGGAAGAAAGCTGATCTCTGCTGAGTCTGGCACCTCAGAGGTGGTGGCTGTATGGCACGGCCTCCTTGAGGACTTTAATTTGCAGCTCTGGGATGTGTTATTGTATCAACAGAATTTACCTTTCTTCCACCTCAAATCCCCATAACCAGAACAGATAATCTGTGTGTATTTTTAGCTGTAGCTTTATTCCACTGGGCATTCACGGGATTCCTTGCTTCCGCCTTCCCTTGAAATCGATTGAACATACCTGGGCTTGAAGATGTTTTTGTGCTTTAATCGGAAATTTCAAAGTCCCTTGCTAAGCCCAGGGAGGAGAGCAGCATTGCTCTGTGCCTTTCCTGGGATACAGGGCTGGCAGTGTGTCCTGGAGGAAGCTGCTACCTATGGCTCGGCTGGGTGAATTCTCCTCGAAGTCAAAAATGTGTCCCAAAAATTCCTGCTTATGTGCACGCAGAGGTACCCGTGCCATCTCTCTGACCGTTGTGGTGATGTGGAGCCCACAGGTGCCCGTGTCCAGCGCTCTGCCAGCCAGGTGCTGGTGGTTGGAGGTCCCTGCCGTGCACCAGAGCCAGCAGGACTCCTGCTCAGAGGCCAGCAGCTCCTGTGCTCGTGTCCCTGCAAACCAGCTCACGTCGGCTTCCTCTGAAACATTGCGCTCATTTATCGCGGAGGGAGAGGTCGCGTCAGGCCATGGCGTGACTTCGCCCTCCGCCACCGTGCCAGGGAGGGGACACCTCGTGCTGTGACCCACCACAGCGTGCCCAGGGCTGGGACCGGTCCCCCCACGTCTCCCCTGTGGGTGCCAACAGCCACAGGAGCCCATCCCTGCTCTGCTGTCAGCCCTCCGAAAAACTGGGTTTGATGCAGTGCAGGCAGTGGGAGCAGCAGCAGCAGCGTCTGTCTTGCTCTTGAGATTGAGCTGGTGGAAATCAATAAGATTAAATTTTAATTCGTTTTCTGTCTTGATGCTTGTTCCGTCAAAAGGGCGCAGCTATCTATCTATAAATTCAGCATTATGCTGTAAAATTGGAATTCAAAGGACTGTTTGGAACTTTTTCCATCCCCTGCTGCTGTTGTGTCTGTGCGGAGCACGTTCCCAGCTATCCGGTTACCCTCACATACCTTCATAAAGCATTAATGCCCCATCCATAAATAAGAGAATAAATAAATGAAGGTTTTTAGCATTGCAAAATATAATCTTGCCGTTAACTACTCACAGACACTGAATGTGACTCAGATCCTACAGGGATTTGATGTCTGTAGAACTCTGATTTTCTATGAACTCCTGATTTACATGAGAAAGGGAGGAATCGGGCCTGCCTTGTCAGCACAGAGCTGGTGCAGTAAATAAGACCTTAACAGTAAAAGTGCTTTTGAGCATTTAATCTATGGGGCTTTTTTCATAGTCTAGTTTACATGGTAGTTGGGATGGGGGCTTTTCATATTTGGCTGATGAAAGGGCCTTGTTTGTTTTGATTTTGTTTCTAATAACTTTTATTCTACCTCATCTGGGCTTGGTGATGCAAAATGGGCTTTTGGAAAGTCCAGAGGAAAACTGGAAAGGCCAGAACTCGGATACTTATTGACATTTCTGCATAATAACAAGATTTCCAAAAAGATAAAATTTAAACAATTACCCTGGAGTCATTGAGAATATTTTAATTTTTTTACTGGATTTTAAGGAAACTTTCATTTGTTTTGGCTTTTTAAAGGTCCTGGTGTCTGTTTCAGAATCTGGAGTACCCAACAGGTGTATGTCTGTGATTAACCCAGACCAGATAAGGTCATGTCCTGCTTTTTCAGGTCTTGGACGTAGTGATGAGAATTGCAGAGGTCCAAAGTCTCCTGAAGGCTGGAAGGCAGACTGCAACACAGCCCTGGCTCTTGGGTTGGGTGACTGGAGCTTTCCTGTAACTGCTGCAGGGCTGAAACGTGGATTTCTGGAAGTTTTCTGTGCAATGCCAACACTTCCAGCAGTTTTGCGGTGGTGGAATGTTCAGCCACGGTTTGCAGTGGCAGAACCTTGCTGGGACGTCACTTTTACCTTAGTGTGCCTTTGAAGGGCACCGTAGCCTTGCAGACAGCAGAGTGGGATGATAGTGTGAGTGGAAACCAGCTGTGTCTGGGGGCTCCCCCACGGGCCGTGGATGGGGTATGAGCGAGCCAAGGACTGAAACTGTCTGGCAGTGATGAGCCAAAGCCAGAGAGCAGCAAATAACTGAAATGAGTGGTTTTGTCACACTCTGTGCAGGGTGGGTGGGGAATGGTCTGAACACAGGGCTCACATGTCACCAGTTTCCTCACTGATTGTGATGAGTCATCTGTAACCCCCGTTGCGTCACCTGCTGTCCCCAGCCTTGGGGACAGTGCTCTGTCACTGCTGGTGTGGTGGGGAGATGGCTCCAGCTCAACACAGGGAGGTGGGGGAGCGTGCAGGGCAGCTGCATCCCATGGGCGCCCCTGGAGAGCATCAGCCCCTGGGCCAGGTGAGAGGGGCTGGGCTCATGCCACTGAGGCTGACCGAGGTTCCTGCAGGGCATTTGGGCTCAGGGAGAGCCCAGGGCTGGGCACTCATTCTTGGTCTGCCGAGAGCAGTGTGGTGGCCACGCCTGCAGGAGCTGGAGAGGGAGGAGAGTTGCTTTCCTTTCCACAGCACTGGGGCTCATCCCACCTGCTTTGTGTGGAGGGCAGCAAATTGCTGGGGTGGTTTGGCTCTCAGAGAGAGCATGCTGAGGTTTAAAGGACAGAAAAAAATAGTACTTGTGGTTGTAGGAGTGAAAATCTTTCCCTATAGAACGGGCATTGCCAGGTTGTGGTTTGGTCCCAGCACATTTTGGCTGTGCTGTTTGCTTTCTGCTGCATGCAGAGAGGTGTCTCGGAGGGTTTCCATGATTTCTGCTGACTTCAGCCACACTTCTCCTGAACTTTTTAAAAAACAAAATCCCACTCCAGCCTGCCTCATTGCCATGCTGCTCCCACAGCCCCGCCTGTCCGGGGAATGTGGTGCCAGGGACGGGAACTTTTTCCAGCACCATCCTGCATGCAGCCTCCTGCCTCTGGAAGGGCTTTGCATATCTGTGTGCAGGACATGCCTGGTCCCAAATAAAAACCCTCCCATTCCCCAGCACTGCTGCCTAGGGGATGCTATAAATAACCCCGGGAGCACAGTTCAGCTGCAGCAGCTTTGTGCTGCATGGAACCATGGCTGGAGTCGGTCCAAGAAAGTGCCGCCTCCTAATTTCAGATCCGCTTTCTCAAAATAACTCCTGTGTTTCCTTCTCTTCCATTTTTAAACTTCGCTTTAAGAAGAGCCCACGCAAAATCCCAGGCTCTCCCTCCTCTGGTTTTGGTTGCTCCGCTGCCTCGTGGGGTTGGCTCCTCATCCCCACGGGAGCTCACATGGCCGGAAAGTTGCTCTCCTGCCTGCTTTCCCCTCCCAAGCCTATTTTAAGTTTCTTCAAAGGAAAAGCAAAGGGCTGGGATTTGCTTTGGAAGCCAAATGCTCTTCAGGCGAGAATGAAGGTTTTTGTAGTCTGCAGGGAGGTTTTTGCTGTTGGTGAAGATCTCTTTAGCTCCAGGCCCCTTGGAGGAGCATGAGCCAGGGTAAGAGCACGATTTCCCTGCCTGTGCCCCTGCCCAGGGGGAGACAGGTTCTGTAGGGGCAAATGCTGCTGCCTGATACATCTGTGGGTTCCCTTCTAAATCCGTGGGCCCCGCAGCGACCGTGTTTTTGGTTCAGACATCTTTCTTGAGGCATTGATCCCTCCAAAAATGCACTTGGAGATCCCTTCATGAACACCTTTGTTCCACTGCTGGAGCAATATTTCAGGATTCTCTACCAGATCAAGAAAAGGAATCTTTGCCTGCTTGCTGGGGAGCTGCAGAGGGACCGTACAAGTGGTGGGGATCTTCGTGTATCTCACTAGAGGTAAAGGCTTGGGTTTATTTCTTGATGAATTTCCTTCTGTTAACCAGGAATGCAGACATACGTGGGGTCATTCAGCAGATGTAGGATGAACCTTGTGGTTTTCTTCTGCAGGGTCCATCACTAAACATACTCCTAACAAAACCAGTATTGGAACCATGTCCTAGGTGGCTGTGCCTTTGGAAGGGAAAGGATTTACCAGGAATGCTGATGCTCTTTACCAAAGGTCCCGCTGCTGTGGGCAGGCTGCCTTTGTACCTGTACAGTTTGGGGTCTGCATAAATTCTCCAGTCAGGTTCTGGCTTGCTGGGTCCCTAGGCAGGAGCATACCTCCCTGTGTCTGTCTGTCCTTAAAGATGAGCCCTAGCGTGGTGGGAACCTTCTGCTGGGTGTTTTATGTTCTTCCCAATTCTGCCGCCAGCTCTCACCTTGGTCTGCCAGGCCTTTCAGACAGCTCATTGTGGTTCTGCTATAATCTGATAAAGGCAGCAAGGAGCATCAGCAATTACAGTGGGTGTCAAGTGTTAATTGGGCAGCTTTCAAGACAGAGGAATTTCTTTGTGTATGTACAAAGATATGACGTGCTCGGAATAGCTTCTCCTCCTGATCTTTCGTTCTGGAGACGTGTATATTGCAGTTGGTTAATGCAAGACAAATTATGTCATTCTTCTTGATTCGCCACATGTTCTGCCTATGGTGGTTTGCCTCTGGCTTGTCTCATTAAGTTGTCTAAACATGGCAAATGCAGCAAGCTGAGCATATTCAGCTTTTTCTCAAAGTTAATCTCACCGTACACACAGGCCTGCAGCATCACTAGTCCCTTGCTGTGCCATCCCTGCTGCCAGGGCATCTTCCGTCAGCCCATGGTGGCACTTGTCTGCCTTCAGTGAGGCTACAATCTTCTACCCATAATTATGTAGAGTGCCATTAATTCGTTTGCTGCTTTTTGTCCCAGGTATGCATCAAAAACATTTTGGTAAGCTGATGCCTCCTCCTCACCAGCAACCAGTGTCAGGCAGGAGGGCATTGGCCAAATCATCCTCTTGGCAGCTGATGTAGAGTCTTTTTAGTGGTTTTAATGATCCTTCCTCTCCTGGAAATCTTACCCCCTGGATTTAATTCTGTAAGACTTTTTAATGCCACAGTGCTGATGTTCTCCAAGGTCAGCAGATTTTATTGCTCGTGAAGAACAAAATATTAAGCTCTGGCTCAGAGTTCTCCGTTGTGTGATGAATTTTTCCAAGGAGCAGATCCCTGGGCAGGCTTGGCTCATTCCCATCAACGGAGTCAGGTGGGCAGTGATGGTGACATCTGTGAGCACCAAGGTCTGCTGTGGATAACTAGGCAGGGATGCACTGACAGCAGGGCTGCTGCCTGCCCTGTGTGGGGATGGTGCCAGAGCAGGCTCCCTGCACGGATACATTGGTTACATCTCTCTCAGCATCCTTGAAGTCACTTTTAAATGGCACAAAAGCTTTGTGTCCTCCTGAGTGTACAGTAAATACAGGAACTGGAAGCTCTCCTGGTCATGCTGCAGTGAGGCCCCTGCTGCAGCCTTTGCAGCTGGGACAGGGCTGAGCTTGGCCAGCGCCGTTTGTCTGGGGTCTGAGCCCCACCACGGGCAGGGTGACTCCCACAGCTGCTTGGGGTGACTCTTTCAAAGTGCTCGTGTGCAGACCAGGCTCTGTGTGGGTGCACAAGGCTCCGGTGAGGAGTCTGCACACCCACAGCTGCATCAGTGCTTTTGAGGACCAGCCAGCCGTGGGGGGATAGATGAGACTTTTGGAAACCCTTCACGGGGGTGGATGTGGGGGCAAGCAGCAGGGCTGTGTGCCAGCCTTTGACGAGACAGTCCTTGGGAAACTCATCCTACCCTGAGACAGTGTGAGAGGTGCCTGATGCTGGAGAGCTATGGGAGCTGAAATCCCTTCCCTGCCCTGCAGGAACTTTCCCCAGGGTTTGCCAAGCCCCACTGGTTCTGCCAGGAGCCCAGACCCCAGCTCACTCCTGCTCCCCAGGCCTGGGGCTCAGCTCCCTGTTTTAAGCAACTGGGGATTTTCTCTCTCCCTTACCCAAAAATAGCTAAAAGTACTACCTATTTTATCTGAACCTCTGAAAATCCATCTCCTCATCCCCATCACTGTCAGGTATTTGGCTTTAGCAGCTCAGCCCGTGGTGTCGGCAGCATGCAGCGATCTGGATTTATTGGACTGTCAGTAACCCCCTGAACAGCCTGGCTTTGCGAGGAAGCTCTGTTTACTGAAAATGTCATCTTTTATTTAGACTCCTGCTACAGCCAACCCATGTCTTTTTTTCAGGCCTGTTTAATTAGTAACCACTGCACAGCCCCCAGCACGTGTTCCTGGGTGGTTTTTTTGCCTTTAATAAGCACTAGGTAGCCTGGCCGGGGGCGGGAGGGGACGAGGAAAGGCTGCTCTGCGGCAGGGAGGGGAGGGAAGTGAGAGCCAAGGGCAGCTCAACTCTAATGATCACATGCTCGTCAAGAGATGAATCCTAGAAAGGGCATCTCTGCGTGCGTGCCAGTTTGCCCGCCCTCCTCATCCTCCTCCTCCTCGTCGCAGGGCAGCGGCGCAGAGGTACCGGGCACCCAGAGGGGTCAGGGATCCGGGTCACTTCCTGGGCACTGCTTTAAAGTCATGATAACCCGAGTGCCCTTCGCCCACGGGTTTTTGCTGCGGGTCCAGAGGCTGAGCTGAACCTTTCCACCCGCTCTCAGGCAGGGATGGGATTTGTGACGGCTCTGTGGAGGTCTGAGGAGTGGTTTTAGCAGAGGGGAGAGCTGGAGCAGAGAGCTGCGACTTGTAACCGATGGCACAAGTAACTTTTTTCTTCCTCTCCCCTTTCCTCCCTGCAGAAGAAGGCGGAGGCTGCCCACCGGATCCTGGAAGGGCTGGGTCCCCAGGTGGAGCTGGTGAGTGTTACCTGTGCTGCGGTGAGCGGGAGCCGGGCCAGCTCTGGAGAGGTTCCTGGGCGGCGAGCGATCGCGGCACCCTGGCTGTGCGTGTGTCTGTCAGAAGGAAGCGTGCTGCTGGCCCGGACCTCTTGCTGGCACAGCACCAAAGCAGGAAGCAAAGTGACTGAGATGAGTACTGAAACGCAGGCAGACGCATACACACAGAGCCCTCCTCGGAGAAGCTTAACCCTTTGGCTCCTTCCTCCCGCGCTGCAGTGGAGCTGGAGGGTGGAAGGGGCTCTGGCACAGTCTGCCTCCACTTGGGATGCTGATGGCTTCGTCTGCTGGTGGCAGACACAGCACCAGCACCGGGGGGGTGCTGCCTGCTCAGCCAGCCTCGAGGTGCTGTGTGGAGGGATGGGTGCTTGGACTCTCCTCTGTCCCACCCACTGAAAATGGGGGAGGATGCTGAAGGGTGCTCTGCGAGCACAGCCCGACTGCAGCTGCCACAACCTGCGGGTATCAGGACTCACACTTCCTATTTCGCTCTCTCTCATGTACAGGGAAGCTGAGAAAACAACTTAGGACAAATTATCAGTTTTGGGCTGCTTCCTCATCTGTAAAAATCCATCTGTAAGTCAAAGGACTGACTGCAGGAGGGGCAGCTGGAAACAACGCCCTGGGGGCTGAGTCCTGGAGAAGGGTGCCTGGAAAAGGTGTGCTGCAGTGATGCTGCTGGAAGGATCAGACCCAGACTGATAGACAATCTCCTGCTTTGCACCAGCCGTGGGATGCAGTGGAGGGAGCCGTCTGTAGGAGATGGGAGCAGGCAGCTCACAGGCTTTGACAGCTGTAATTTGCACTTGCCTTGTGGGGGTGGTACTAATTGCTGTCTTCCCCTGTGCATAAGGGAGAGGTCACACGTGACAAAGCCCACTTCCTTGGTGGGGAGGTAACACTCATTCCTCTGAGTCACCAGGGTCAAACCCTTCGCTCTTTCTGCTCTGAAGATTGGCAGTGCCCAGGGTTGGTGCTTCCTCATCCAAAAGATGTTGCATTTCCTTTCCTTCCTCCTCTCTTCTTTGTTTTTGTTTTTGTGTTTTTTTTTTTTTCCCACTCTGTTTTTCCTTTTTTCAGTTTGTTGATGTTTTCTCCCTGGGTGTTGACACTGCACGGTGGGGGCTGTAACAGAGCCCAGTGCAAACCTTTCCTCTGTCTCTGTGCCTTACTCATTGGAGGGCAGGGGAAAAGGGGAAACCTCACTGAGCAAACCCAGCTGGGCTCCGTGTGCATCCTGCAGACTGTCTGGTCCATCTGCCATGGGAGAGGCACTTCCTGTGGCCCTGCCCCCACGCTGTGTCGGGCACAGCCGTGCCCAGGACCTGCCAACAGCCTGTGAGAGACAAGATGAATAGTCACAGCTTCTTCTGAGCTGGAAAGGAAGCAGCTCCAGGAAGAAAAGCGTGCTCTGCCCGATGCTCATGCCTGCTCCACCATGTCACACACCACATGCTCCAGCCTTGGAGCTGCCACAGCCCACGAGTCTCCTACAGGGAGGTTGAGCATCCTGGTGCCAGTCCAGTCTCTGCAGGGAGAGGTGTGGCTGTCACCAGCAGCGCTGTTTGTTGCTGTCAGCTCTGCTGGGATGTCCCGTTCAGAGGGCTCTGGTGGGTGCCTTTGGAGCAGTGGTGGTGCTGGATGCCCGCTGGCTCGGGAATGGGCAGCATGCCGGAGCTCACGGGCTGAGGTGAGAGGTTGCAGTGGGAATTGGTCAGTCATGGCACCAGTACTGGTGTGCTGGCAGCTTGGAGCAGGAGGCCAAGGATTTCTGGGAAGCAGGGATCCAGTTTGGGTCCTGGGAAGCTGGTCAGGAGGAGGTTGTGACTCAGTAAACCAGGGCTCTGCTCATTTCATCCCTGAAATGTAGTGGTACAATTAAAAAAATGTCCACGTTTTCCCCGGGAGAAATGTTTTTGAGATGCATAATCTGAACCCTGTAGTGTTCAGAAAGCAATTGAGACCTTTTTGGTTTATTTCTAAAGAGTTTTCAGTAAATCCAGGGCTTTTCCAGTAGCAGCTTTGCATTGCAATTATGTTTTTCTAAAATGTCATTCTCCAGAGAAATGTATTACATGTTCCTAACCCTGGAGAAACACTGGGTATGTTTTAAACATCACCTTACCTATCTGATCTGTGAGCTTTACTTCTGCTTACTTACTGAGAAAGGTGGAATTAGGAGTTGTGGATAGCTCTGAGGGAAGATGCTGTTTCTCAGTCCCTGCCCTGCTGAGAATAAAGTTTCTTTAAGTAGTGAGTCTGTAAATTCTCTGTGGGTAAGTAGAACTTGTTTCCTGGGCTTCCTCCACTGCATAGGCTGAGTTATTGTGCAGATAGAAATCTCTTTGAGGTGCTGGTGTCATGTGGATCTTGGGTTTGGGTCCCAGAATTTCATATTTCTGAGTGATCGGGCATTTCTTTTAAAATGATGTGTTCCAGTGCTTCTCTGCTAACACTTAAGTTTGCTAGCTAAGACTCTAAGTGTTCATATCATTTAGAGGTTGTAGTTGAGGAGTCATTAGCTTTTGGTCATCTGGCTGGCATCAGGGTATCTGTGATGTCCATGTGCTTGTGAGCATTTTCTAACCCAGGTCCAAACCAAAATGTTAATTCCACTGCTTCTCCCAGGAGGAAGGTCTCTGTGACCTGCAAGCTTCTTTGCTTTGATATTTATGAGCAAAGAGGGAAGAGAGACAATTATTCCTCAGTATTTCCAGTTCCTTCAGTCCTCTTCCAAAACACAGTCACTGGTCAAGGCCTCCCAGCGGTTGCTCCAGCTTTCCAGGATGACTGAGGATGTGATGCTCTGGAGCTGCGGCTGTTTCTTCTGCCTGTGGTGCAGACCTGCCTCTCCGGAGCTACGTGATGAGACGGATGTCTGTGTTCCTCTGAGCTTTCCAAGCATGAAGTGCGCAGCCAGCTCTGAGCCTGGAGTCGAACCAGCAGATCTGAGAGGATTCGTGATAGAAACACCCCTGGGGACTGGATACCACTGAGAATATCTTCTTCACGAGGATCTGCTCGTCCCTCTCACCTGCCTGGCTCTGCCAGCACACGGTGGCCAGGTGTCTCCTGGCAGGTGTCTCCTGGCAGACTTGCAGCCCGTCACCCCTCGCCAGGTAACGGATGCCCGGACAGCCGTCAGCGCTGCGTGCCTCCTGGAACACGGCGCTTCATCTCCCCGTGCCTGTCTGCCTGGGGATTACGTGCCTCTGCCTGCCCCTTCTGCCTGGGGATTACGTGTGCTTTCACAGAGAAGAGGGACACGTCCAAGGGCAGCCAGAAAGAGAAGCTGATGACCTGCTGGTGCAGCGGTGATGGAGTAGGGAGAGCTACACCCAGTCTCCGTTCTGTGTGGATTGATGTGGCTGTCCTGTGTGGCAGCAGAGTGGTGAAGCAGAATCTGTGTTTTACAGAGAAGTAGAAACAGGCTGTGTGGAAAAACAAGCTTCTGTGCCAAGCACCTGTGATGGTGATAGGGAGATACCACAGAGGATGTGGGAGTAACACCTCCTTCAAACCGGAGGGGAAAAGGACCCATCTTTGTTTACGCGTCCCGTCGCCTCCAGTGCTGCTCACCTGGTTGAGCAGATGCTCAGCACATGTTTTGCTCTTTTCCTGTGTTTAATCTGAGATGAAATCGGGTAGACCCAGGGCACAGCCTGAGCCCTATCGACCACAGAAGGAGGGTGAGCTGGTGTGTGTATCCGTGGTCAGGATGCTACCTTCAACCAGGCTATCACATGTCCCTCTGCCTGTGTTGGTCACAGATGTTAGATGCTCTCAGCCAGTTTGGGGAAGGTTTGTGGATGAACTGCTTGAGTACCTGGTGATGTTTTTGTGGTCAGACCTGAGCTGTGCTCTTTAGGTGATGGTTGGGCTGTGGTAAGCTTTTGGCTATCTCAGTCTTGGACATGTTCACAGCAGCTTAAGACAATGGATAGAAGTGTTGAAGGGCTTAATCCTGAGCACCCTGTCAGCCAGGTGATGTGGACACAATTGGTAGCAGGCCCTGGAGTGTGTGCTGAGCTGTTAATTACGATGGGTGAAATTGAGCCTGGTCTCTGGCATCTCTCCCTTCCAGAGGTGGGACCCTCCAGGTTCCCAAAGATAAATCCCTGGGAAGGCAGAGGTAGCGGGGCAGTGACCAGGGGTGGATCCAACTCCCCTGAGTCCCTGCCGTATCCCCACTGACGGTGTGAGGTGCAGAGCAACCCTGGGGAGAACGCTTTTGTGCCAGAGCCCAGTTGCCCCTCATGAGAGACAGATGAGCATCGCTGTACTCAGGGGTGCTGGGGGACCTGGCAATGCTGGACACCCCGGGGGCAAACACTTGTCCTGCCTGCAGTTGCCCGTGCCTGGCTCCCTGGGAGGGCTCAGGCAGGCTTTTACCGCGTAGACATAACAACTCGCAGCTCGCAGACTGTCTCTTCCCGCTCCCCAAGCCCCGCTTTCCCCTCGCCTCCCCCGTGTCATATGTTCCGAGGCGCAGTGCGTTTTTTAATCGGTGAATAACAGCCACGTACTCGCCGTGCCGTGTTTATCTGGACGCCGCCGCAGATCGCTCCTTCCGAGGCAGCTCGGGCGCTGCCTGCCCTCCCACGGGCTGAGCCGGGATGCACCGGGACTCGAGCGGCGCTGCCGGGAGCCAGCACCTTCCAGTAGGGCTGGGGGCACGGGCTGGGCATCTGCACCGAGGCAGCAGCGCTGCTGACGGGCTTAAGTTCCTAAATGTCAGAGCGTACCATTTATGTCTTCGTTTCTCTTATTTGTTTCAGCCGTTATACAACCAGCCTTCAGACACCAGGCAGTACCATGAGAACATTAAAATGTAAGTATGGGGCGATAAAGCTATTTTAAATGTCAGGTTGGGCAGTGACTGGAGCAGGAGGGGTGCCAGCTCGCTCCCAGACCCCAGTTAAAGCTGCCGAGGAATTGTGAGCATCCTATTAGAGCTGCTCTGGGTGCCTGAAGCACAAACCAGCTCCAGGAGCTCAGCAGTCAGGAGCTGTAGCTTAAGGTGGATGCTGAAGGTGCTGTTTGATTTTTCTCGGGGTGGGGTGGATGTGAGTCCTTGATGTTTTCCCAGACAACACTTACCTTAAGTGCTTTCTTCTGTGTTTCTCCCGTACTGAAATATGAAATCAGCTGCCTGTGTGTGTGTGTTTGCATGCAAGAAAGATGAGGTAAAATGAAAAGTTGCAATTACAATTAGATTTTCATGAAGGACCTCTTGAATGTCTAATAACAACTGGTTATTTCAAAGATACTTACTGAGACTTAGCAATCATCTAATTTGACTTATCACCTCAATACATGATTTAATCATCAGCATGTGTTTAATAACCACAGTGACTTCCTGAACATAGAAGAACTATAACAGATAATGAGAATAGCGATAATTGTGATTATTGTTGGAAATTTAAATAGTCAAACCAGATCTGAAACTTTTTATCTGCCTTGAATGAACTGATGATTGCTCTGAGCTGCCTGCAGCGAGTCTATTTTGGTACCAGCTCGGTCAGCTGGTGATAATCATCTTTAATAATCTATTAACAGAAGTTAATAATCTCTTGTTTTTCAGCGGTATGTTAATTGATCCCAGGGGTTTATAAGGGAAGAGTTCCCGTACCTTTGCTCTAGGGGAGGGTGGTAGGAGGTGGCAGTGTTTAGGGGCTCTCTGTCCCCAAGGGCTGCAGGGAGGAGGGTTTGGTGATGTGACCCCACTGCTCGCTGCCAGGCCCTGCTCTGTTCCTGCTCCACCCAGAGCTTCCTGTGTCATCCCAGCAATGCACTCCCTGCAAAACATTCCAACCCAGCATCACCCCCGGCTCCCACAGGGCTCAGGGGGTCCCTGTCACTTCAGGAGATCCCTGTCAGTTCAGGGGGCTGATGATTGATAAACCGTCTGGTGTGGCCCAAGGATGTGCTCTCTGCATTGCTGGTTGTGTCTCACTCCCAGCTCTGATGGGAGGTGGAAGTCACCAGCTCTCAGGGATGCCCTGAAGGGCCCCACAGCCATCCCAGTGCAGGTGCTGAAGGGGGCAGTTTCAAGCTGACCGCTGGTGTTGTCCTTGAAAGAAGGAGTTAAAAACAGATTCAGATACTTCACCCACTCCGCATTCCCCTGCCAATATTTGTGGGTTTGTGATCACATTTTCCTGTGATTTAAACAATTTCCTGTCCTGGGTTGCTGCCTGAAAGACGGGCACAAACAAGAGGGAACTGACTGTGCAGGTCAGGAGTAAAACTGTTGGTAAGAGGTGAAGCCCCATCAAACCAGCCAGCAGGGCAGGTGCTCCCTGCCATCCCTGCGTCTGTAGGCATCTGCAGGGTTATCCCCACCCCAGACAGTGACAGTCCCTGTGTGGCTGTAGCTGTGGCAGTGACAGACCAAGGAGAGGTTGGAGCAGGCAGGCTTGGGGTTAATGTTTGCTGTGATTAATGCTGCAAAAATACGGGAAGGAAACCACACATTTTAATGAAAAGCCTCCATCTCCTCCTTCCAGAAACCTGGCAATTAGCTGCCTTCAGCTGGTTATTGATGCCGGCCGAGCACAGTTACAGATCTGGGTCAGTGAAAGGCCCCTGAGCAATCTGGGCTCCAGATGTTGGCTGGTTTTGGCCGTGGGTCTGTCTTGGAGGTCCTTGGGTCTGGTCTGCACTTTGCTACTTGTTGGTGGACATGCAGAGAAATTGGTGTGTCTTTTTTGCCACCTCTCTGTCCATGCTGCACGTTAAAGGACATTTTGATGCTTGGGAGGCAGATAGGAAATCAAGATTTTGGTGATTCTTCCAAGCAAATGATTCAGGGTCCTTTGACCAAGAGCCAAAGGTATTAGACTTCTCCATTTTGACTGAGTTACGCTTGGATGTTCACATCTGATCTACAATTTTTCCACAAACTGAATTTGAAGATATTTTTTGTCTTTTCCTTGTTCTTAATATGTTTGTGCCTTTCTGCTCCAGAAGAGCAGTTTCTGCTCCGTAGCCTGGAGGTGGCTGTTTCCATAGAAGATGGAGTGAATCCTCAGGGTGCTGGGAGACACCAGCCAGATGCATTAGAGCATCAGGACAGCTGCCAGGACACCACAGGTTATATTTTGCCAAGGTGTAATTGGATGCAGATTCTCCAGAGCAGCTTCACTTTATGCAGATTTAGCCATTAAGAAAAACCTTTTTGGCAGATTGCTGGAAAATCATCTGGGTTGTGATTCTGGCCACAAATCCTCACTGCTCCTGGCTGTGTTGTGCCAAATGGGAACTGCCCCCATGTGAAGCTGGTTTGGAGCCTCATGGGCACAAGATGTCCAGGCTGTTATTGTCACAAATACCTTTCATAGCCTTTTTGTTTTGTTTTTAAGCGCTTCTTAGTGTGAATTTTGTATTCTCAGCTGAATGTTTGCAAGTGTCAGTGGGAAGGCATTTGAATATCAGAAAGCCAGGATTCCTCGATTTCTCCACAGCTAGATTCTCTGCCTTGCAACACTCATTTAATTCCCCCTTCTTGTTTGCTTTGCTTCTCAGCTGGGATGAGTCACGTATGCTAATAGAGCTGACTGGGGAGTTACCGGGAGAATTTCTACTCTTACTAAAATGTTACCGGTCTCTTATATTCATGGAGTTTTATGGCCTGTCTCCTATTCAGTACAGTTAAAATTAATTTCATGCCCCAGTTCATTCCAGTGTTTGCAGCTTCAAAAGCTTTTAAGTCCTATTTAGCTGCCTGGCTGTGCTCCTTTCCTCGTCTGCGCGGTCCCTTTGGTTCACCTGTGAGTGCAGGCTTCCAGCAAACATGGTTAATTTTGTATGCTGCATCTGCTGCTGGATCCAAGGCACCCTTGAGTGGTTTGTTCCAAAGACTTGACCTACCTTTGATGGGACCGTGTCCTTTCTGTTTGAAATATCTGCATTGTTGGAGAGAAGGGCTCTGCCACTTCCTCATCAAGAAAAAGGAGGGTAAGATGGCATTTAGTTCCCTCATTTGCCCCTGTGACCAGCTTGGCCCTTGCTGTTTTTCAAGGTGAGAATTTTTTGGTTTTGCAGCAAACTGAAAAGTTTCTTCAAGATGCATCACAGCCCTAAGCACAGCTGGAAACCACTCGAGTGATTCTGCATCAGTTGAGAAGGCTACAAAAGACCCTTTTTATACATCTTGATGAAATACAACAAATGCAGAATATGCTGGTGCACCGGTGAAGCACCAGTGCCTCTGGTCAAGGTCTTTATTTCAGTGCTTTGCCAGCTGGTTGTACAAGGATGAGAGCTGCCCTTCCCACCCTGCCACCGTAGTGACTCTGTGTATTCCCCAGACTCGGGCTCCAAAGATATTAACCTTCTTTCCTCCAAGTGTATGAAAAATGACAAGATGTTGTTCACATGAGCAGGATCAATTACCTGCTGTCTGTCTGAAGAGATATTCTCCAAGGGGGCCTACCTCTCTACGGCGGGAGATTCCTGCTCGGTCAGCCATGAAAAACAGCCCGGCAGGACTCTCCTCCCCCCTTTCCCAAAGCAGTCATCTTGCAGTCATATTCTGTGAGACTTGTGTTTGAAAGCAAAATGTGAGCTTCCCTGAGCCTTGAAAGAGCAGACTAAAAGCAAAGTGAATAGCTCAGGGTAAGTGCATGCAAGGTGCTGTTCGTGGGGTTTGCTTTAAGCCTCCCCTTCAAGAACTTCTCCTTGCTTTACACTGAAATTCAGGAATGTTGGGGTGAAATCTGGCTGTTTCCCCTCAAGATGCTTAGAGAGGTGTTGGAGAACCTCTCTGAATGTACAGTTAAAACAGATTGAGAGCGTGGTGTGATTTGGGTTTTCTCACGTGCCCAGATCCAGCAGCAGCAGAGCTGAGTGCACTGTTAATATTTGCACATCTGGGTTGCTGTCTGCAGCTGAGAGCTTCCTGGGGAGAGGGCAGGAAATCTGCCTCTGCAGAATCAAAATCTGAAGTCAGGATTTTCAGAGAGGTTTCAGGGCTTCTGAATCTCTTTTTTGTTTTCTAAGAGCCCCCCCAAAAGAGCAGAACAGCTGTCTTCTGAAAATCTCAAACTGTGGCTTTCCAAATCACTTGTCACATTGGGAAATTTAAGTCATCTTTTCATTACTTGCTGTTTAGGGGATTTAGTAGCACTGGATTGCCTCTAAATTCATAGTTGAAGCCTGACATGTAACACAAATGTTCTTTCAAACCCTGTCATTACTAATGCATTCTCTTTCAGGTCTTTTTATTAGTGCTTGTAGATATTTTCCTCATTAGAAATTCACCTAGCAGCTCCCTGCTCATCCCATTCAAGGTTTCTCATCTCTTTTATTCTCTATTGGCGTGCACCAAGGCAGCAGATTACCTAGTGATGAATTACTAAATGATGGAGACACACACTGCTACCTTCTGCTTCTTCCTCTTGCCAGTAAAAAGCCCATTACTGGTTTGGGGGGGACTATCTTGCAACACTTGAGCTTGTATTGTCAATTTGGGCTTCAGGACAAGGCAGAGGTGTTTCTGGGCACCAACAGCCTGCCTGACTGTACATCCAGAGTTACAAACCTCTGCCACTTCACCCTCAGAGGCACTGGTGGTGCTGGGGGTTTAGTCCATCCCAGTGCCCAAGGGCTCTGTGGTCAGTAACTAAAGATCTGCTTTGCTTTTCTTCCCCAGAAAGTGTTTCTAAATATTGCAAGGAACTGCCCTGAACAGCTGGCTTTCCAGAAGCGTGCCGTGCCTTGGGGTTAGTAGGTTACAGTGTGTTAGCAGCTGGAGCTGTGTGCTCCAGCCATGTCAGAGCAAGCAGGGAATGAGTGCAGTGACCTGTGAACAGGGTGAGCTGCTCCCTGCCCTCGCGGTGGGAGTCCTGTGGCTGGAGGGAATCAGTGACTGCCCTGAGCTGCAGCTGGGTATCCTGGCACCAGCCATGCACAGGAGCAGGCATGGCAGAGGGGAGGACAGAGCTCTTTTGGTCTCCATTGCCTCTAGGCTGGTTTCACCTCGGAGCGTTCTTGCTGTGCTCCTCAGGTCTCCTGGTTTGCAGATCTCTCATCTCCCTGTGCTTTGTTTGGCTGGAGCTTCCTTGGTTTCCTACCCTAGCCTGTGTGATCCATCTTGCTGTACAATGGCTTTGCCAGCTGCTTGCTGCCTCCTTCCCATCACTCTTTGAGTTTGGTCCCTACTTTGTTTGCTCTGGCTGATGAAAGACGTTCCTGTGTAATTAAATACCACTGATTAGTTTTGCTCAAATAGCAAACTTCCTTTCATCTCGTCTTGCACCGGTTGAAGGTCTCCCCAGGCTTGCCCAGGTGTGCTGCCATGCATCAGCTCTTTGTGTCCTTTGGGAGCCTTCTCCCAGGGCTTTGGCAGGCTCCACACGTGGGTACACACCAGCACCGACTCGCATGCGTGCACCCACATCCTTTTCATATCGCAGCCTCCGGAAGGATCGTGGCCAAGCCGTTCGTGTGGACCTGGGCCAAGTGGCTCAAAAGTCAGAGTTACAGGTTCTCTCCTTGACTGGCTCCATTGTGAAAGATCTAAAACAAAAGCAACCTTGGGCCGAGCCAGTGAAGGTGGAAGCAGCTGCCTCCCACAGGGCTGGGTTTGCTTTGCTGGCAGTGAGAGATGGGTTTCACTCGGCAGTTTGGAGACTGGCTCTGAGAACTGTGCTCCTGTGTGGGGCTCACCAGTCAGGGCAGTGGGGCAGGGGGAAGAGGATGAGTTCTGCAACACAGGGAAGTCAGGAATGGAGATGGGCTCCATCCAGTAGATGAATTGTTGACCACAAGGATGGGGCAGCCTCTGAACACCCAACTCACCAGAAGCTGGGGGTGCTCTGTGTCCATCCCAGCCTGCCCAGTCCTTAGGGACACTGCTGAGGGTAAGGCAGGGAGCTTTCATGTCCTCCCCACCTGGTGTGGTGTGACATGCCAGCCCAGCAATACTTTAAACTGCCCGCAAGAGTCACTGTTGCTTTATCTAAGGAGCGCCCGTTCCTCCTGCCTGGGAGCTGCCTGATTTCTTCACCCCTGTGCGGCTCCATCCTTGACGCTTTCCCCAGAAAACCGCAGGACTCGGGCAGGGCAGGAGGAGAAGGGAGGAGGGCTGGCACCTTGCACGAGCAGCCCTTGCCGTGCGCCACTCCACAGTGGGTATTTCGGTGCCCGGCTCCCAGCAGACAGCCCTCACCTTCCTCGCCTGTGCGCAGCAGCTGTGCTGGGCTCGCCGATTTGCCCAGGGAGCGCAGCGTGTGCTTGGGAGACACGTGGCCCGAATTAACCTCGCAGCAAACGGTTTCTAAGTAACAGCAGTACATGTAGCAAGATAAACTGTGAAGCCTATTTATATTTACCAAGATTGTATTAACCTTTGGAAGGTTGACCTTATGCAAAAACAAAACAAAACAAAAAGATAAAGTGGCAAAAACATTCAGGGCATGAGGGGGTTTGTTGTTGTTGTAATCCTTTCACTCTTTGATTACTTCAGCCTTGGTGGTGGTAAACATACACTGGCTTTCAAGGCATTCCTGATTTTTGCAGCTGCAGAGCCATTAAGCCTTTGCCTGTATTTGCACTTTCAAGGTCAGCCATGATGCACAACTCAAGGCAACCCATCAGCTGCGTAAGAGCTGCTGATTTCCTTCATTTGCTCTCCTGTTTTCTAAGAACTTGTGCAGCAGATCCAGCAGCAGCAGCGTGTCAAAGCCCCACGTTGCTCCTGGATGTCACCCAGGCTGACATGGGGAGGGCAGAGCTTGATTCAGCTGGGCTGGCCCCAAGGGACAATCCATGAACCCTTGTTGGGGACCATCTCACACACGATCATCATTAGCACTACGCCAAAGGTTTCCTTGTGTTAGAGCTTCCATTAGGATTAGGAATAAATGAACAATGGGAATATGTTCGTTGGGCACAGTGACCCTCCCAAAGAGCTGAGGCCTTGGAAGGAAATGTGTCTGACGGGGTCTCTGCTGCCCACTGAGGCACCACACGGTGCTGGGGCCGTGGAGGAAAGCTCACCGTGTGTGATGTGAAGGGATGCAGGACGTGTGAGGAGCTGGGGCTGACAAACAAGTGCTGGAGGGAGCTGTGGTTCCCAGAGCAGTGCTCGCTCTGCAGTCACTGTCATTCCTGTGAGTGCCCATGCATGGTTCAGTGGTGTAGTAAGAAAAGAGTTTAAAAAAGGAAAAATGTTGGTGCTTTCTGCAGTGTTCTCCATTCCTAAACTTAGCCAGGACTGCCCCCAGAACTCTCTTAAGTGATTTGGGCCCTCTGCCCCTTCCCAAACAATCCTGTTTGCTGCTAATTATGCTGAGGGATTTACAAGGGCAGGAGGGTGTTTTTTCCCTTCCTGCTAGCCACACAGGAGGGGAATGAGGAAGCAGCAAGGGTGTCTCTTCATTTGGCTAAATCCCACAGAACATGCCTCCATGAGACTGCTAAGCTCCTGATAGGTAATTACACACTGCAGCTCTGCCTTTAATCGGGATAAAAGACCTAAGGAAACTCCTTTGCTCCTGGTCTCTACCTTTTACCTAGAGATTTTATTGCTGTGAATATTAGCAACAGGAACAACCACAGGAGCTCAGCTCTGGGACTCATGCTGGCTCTGGGACCTTCTGCAGCCTTTTCAGCTCTGTTCTGCTCCTGTGCTGCTTCTCCTTGAGCAGTTACTTCACGCTGCCTTTAGAAAGTAGAAAGAAGAAGAAAGTGAGGGGATGTCTGGGCAGACGCCGGGGTGGTTGGGGTTGTGGTGGCCAGTTTCCCCCTTGAGGTCCTAATTCTGCAAGTGGCTGAACTCTCCTGGCTGGTTGTTTGCAGCTTTGTCAGGCACAGCTCCAAGGAAGCAAGAGGTCAGGAGATAAGTGCTGCAAGCCCTGCTGTGATCCTTGCCTCCTTATGAGGGCCTCAGAGCCCAGGGGTGAACATGTGTGCACCGCCATCCCCATGGCTGCTGACCTGGGCACCGGGGTGCCCAGGGTGGTCTCTGCTCGGGGTGCCACCTCCTGCCATGCAGAGCTTGGCCTGAGCCCCCCCAGCTCTTGGGCACCCGCTGGGGTTTTGCAGAACAGCGTGAAATCAATGAAGGAACAGCCTGACCCACTGATAGATGCAGAGCTGAGTGTCTGCCCACCTGTGGCGCTGAGAAGACGGGGAAGGTTTGCAGTGGGACTTTACTCATTTAGTTCTCAACTTTAGTCCTGGTTTACCCACAGATGTGGGTGAAGTTCCCGGTGTCAGAGGGTTTGTTAGTCTTTGTCTGAGCTGGCTTGAGGTCTGAGATAAGAGCATTTGCTGTTCTCAAGTTGATGCAATTCCAAGTTAAGGTGGAAACTGTGCTGCACACTCTTTTGGGCGTGGGGAAAGCCAGGCTGTATATTTCAGCCGCCTCGTTAATCAGATCACATCTTTTTTTTCTCTCTTTACAGAAACCAGGCAATGCGGAAAAAGTTAATTTTATACTTTAAGAGGAGAAATCATGCACGCAAACAGTGGGTAAGTGATTCCCTCAGACCTTATTTTATACGTATAAAAGAGCGTAATTTATTATGTGAGAAAGAAAAGGATGATTTCCAGCAGAGAGGTGCTGGTTGTCTGTGCTTTGCCTGTTATATTGCAGTGGAATCTCTCCTGCTTAAAATAACACATGAAGGAGAGGTCCCGGAGCCTGCTGCAGGCAGCACCTCCCTCTGCAAGTGCCTCCCACAGAGCAAACACTTGGGGTTGGCTTAATCACAGCAGAGCCCATCGTTGATCTCAGAAAGCCTATTCACAGCATAAATGTCTATTTTGTGAGTAATTGAACCCTAAGAGAGGTGTGAAACAAGCTGACTCTGCTTCCGGTAAATGGTCTGAAGGCTGCTCTGCCTCCTTCCAGCTGACCACAGAGCAATGTTCTAGGAATTTGTGGTTTAAAAACAAAATTCAAGCTCCGGGCCAGTTTGTTTCTAGGCAGCGTTGCCTGCGGGAGAGTTTCAGTGACCTTTAAGGACGCAGGTCTTGGTTGGGTAAGGGCAAGGCAGGGCTGATCATGAGGCTTCAAAGGCGTTTGTTGCAAAGTCTGCAGTTATTAGAGGAGAAAGTTCAAGTGGGTTTCACAGAATTTGTGCGTTTTTGGTGCCGACACTTGCAGTGGTTCCCAGGAGGAGCTGGAAGGCAAAGCCAGCACAGAAGAGGAAATGCCAGAACAACCAATGGCTCCCCACCAGGAAGGTGGATTTTGCAGTGTCTTTCAGTGATGGGCGATTCAGCTCACAGGGCTTCATGTTTCGTGAGCAAAATATAAATACTGCCTCCTGACTCGTTGTCTCTGTCCTGGGGCAGCTCAAGAGCCAGTGTTGGTGTCCTGTATTGGCAATGGTGCAGGTTTTCTCAGTGTCCTTAGGGCTGGTTTTGCACAGAAGTGCCAAAACTGGGAGGAATTGTTGGAAAAATTCAAAATAGCAAGCCTGGGAAGTGGTTTGAAGGCTGTACTTTTAAAAGTAACTTCCAATACGTACATTTCTGAGGCAGATATTACATTATTTTCTCATTTATTTTGAATAATTCTTTTCTTTCCTCATGATTTCTGTTTTCATGCTGTTTTCTACCAGTATTCCAAAAGCCACAGACCTTGCATTCCTAAAGAATGGTTGTGTCTCCCACTTGTGCCTAAATACGTGTTCATTTAGACTTGTCCATGATTAAGCTTCTCCCAGGGCAAGGGGTTGCAGGGCTTACAACTCCATCAGGATGTGGCACGGCAGTCGGGTGATGCTCTGGGCACCTCCCCTCCTGCAGCTGAGGACTTCTGCATGGTGGGAAGTGGGTCAGTATTCCCTTCCTCAGAAAAGGGATTGCAAGGCATCGCGTGGTTTTCTTGGAAGCATGAGGGAAGTGCCCAGGAACTGCTTTCTGGTGGAAATGGCTGGTTACTGTGCTAAACCTAGAGTGGGTTGCTCTGTGTGACTATCAAGGAGCTGGGGGAAAAGGTTTAATTAGGCTGCAAGAGCACAGTTCCTAAAATACGACTTGCAGTGAAGTCGCCTGTCATGCAAAATAGGTGAATTTCTGCCAGCCAGTTTATTCAGTGTCCTTGAAAGGGGATTTTTCAGTTTAGGGAAGCATTTTGCCTATTCTACAAAATAGGCAACATACGGTTGCTGAATTTGCAAAGTGAATACATTTGCTGATTCTGTTTGCAAAATGGGTATGCTTAGCTATTTTTCTGCCTATTTTGTAGCAGACCCTATTTTTAGCAAAGCCCATCCACATGCCAGCGTTTCTTTCTGGCTCTTTTACTTTCTGGGGTATTGTTGCTGCCTGGGGCTGGCTGGAGCAGGGTCAGAGCTCGGTCGCCACAGGGTCCAGCCCCGAGAGCCTCATCCTGGAGGATCCACAGGGCTTCCTCCTGTCTCCATTGAGGTCAGCGCAGCAGAAGACATTTAATTGCCATTGGGGTGATGATGCAGAGAGGGAATGGCGAAGGGAGCTGTTCTGGGTGTGAGAAGTTTGTCTCCATCAGCCAAGAGAAGAAAACCACGGGGCTTGCAGAGGAATTGGACTGGTTCCTCCTGTCACCTTCGTTCTTCTCCTCCCCTCCAGAGAGCTGCTCCGTTCCCTGGAGCTGTGGGAGCGTGGGCTGCGGGAGGGCTGGGGCTTGGCACAGCCCACAAACTGCCTTCAGCTGCTACGGCGGCGTTACTATCCATCCATTTTTAGATCCGCGTGTCAGGTCCGATTTGGCTCGCTGTCACTGGCTGGTGTGATTGAGAGGCTGATGGGCTGCTGAGCCCAGCCAGGGAGGGGAGCAGAGGGGGCACCCGTGCTAAAAGCCAGCCCAGATGGTTGCTCAGGAGTGGACACGCTTGCTTAGAGCTGCTCAGAGGAGGCGTGGAGAAGGAATAGATGCTTCTGTTCCTGAAGTGCCTGACCAGGAGCTTCTCCTGGTGGTGGAGCTGTGATGATCTGAGGAGTTTGCAGTGCTGTAGGGTATCTGTAATCCTGGCTTTTGCAGGATACAGGAGATTGCAGGGAGTGTGTGTCCCAGCTGGAGCAAAAAGCACTGGATGAGGATGCTGCAGCCCAGCCCAGCTGCAGTGGGCTTTGAAGTTTGCATGGTTGGGAGTTCAGGAAATGCTCAGCCAGTCCATTATGAAGCCGTGCTCTGGAGGGCAGAGCTGTGTAAGGGGGAAGCTTTGGTACTGCTGCCCTGCTGCCAGGGTGTGAGCTGCTGGGCAATCAGCCGGGTGACGTTGATGTTGCTTTTTCCATCTTCAAATGCCAGTTCCTTAGGAGAGGAATTCAGGATAAAGCTTTTGTTGAGTTGTTCCAAGGAGTGGAAGAAAAGGAGGAAAAAGAGCCGTCCTGCTGGCTGTGAAGCAGCCAGGGCTGTGCCAGGTGGCTCTGCTGGGGTGGTGGCAATGTGGGACCCAGCACTGGCTCATTCCCATGGGGAATGACAAACCTTTCAAAGCCTCAAGGCTTCTCAGCAGACCGAGCCCTCGTGCTGGGCTCTCCTCCGGCCGTGCTGCAGGCTGGCAGCACCGGGCACCAGCTTCATAAACTTCATGGGGTATTTTTAGCTTCTTCCCAAATGTGATGCTCTGAAAGCAGGAGGATGTAGCAGATTTGCTGGCAGGGTGGGAGCTCTCGTTTTCAGGGGGCTGATGGCATTGCTTCGGGAGAGGTGAAAACGCAGCAGCTGTGATTTTGCCAAGCTGCTGCAGGCTGTTGGTGTTACCTGTAGCTCCTCGCCCAAAGTGTGAGATACCCCATGTGGGCTTTCAGGGCATTTTAATTTCTGTTCTCCTTCCTTGTTTTTATCTTGTGGCTGTTTCCTTCAGCTCCTGATGAAACCCCAGCACCTCCTGTGCATCCATGTAGGGCAGGACAGTCTCTGGCTCCAGGCATGCAATTGGGAATTGATTTTTTTGCAGGGGAAAGTGTTAATCTGGCTCAGCTCTAGAGCTTGAGGTGCTCTGTCTGCCTCACATGGTTGTCCAGGTGCCTCCAAAAGGCCAAGGAGATCAAAGATGTGTTGCTGTTCTTGGATTATTGCCAGGTCCAGGATGGACAAACCAAACCCATATGCCAGGATTGGTGTGGCATAGGCTGCAGATTGCTGTGCATTTCCATTGGTTTGGGGTTTTTTTACCTCTCCCAGTTTTTCTTTGTGGCCAAGAGCAAACAGGATGAGAACAAAGTGCATCTGGGAAATCCTGCAGCCTCAGACTTCTGGTCATAGGGCAGTGGTGGCAAGAGCTGAGTTTATTTCTTTGAAATCTGGATTCCCTGTGTCGCTGTTGTGGTGCTGAGCTGCCCATTCTGGAAAGCAGTGTCAGGGTCAGGAGTGACCTGGGGTTTGCCATTAGAGCAACATCTGCTTTCAGTTCCTGATTTGGGGCTTGGAAGGCATTTGTCAGACACAGACTGAAACCCTAAAACCTCTCTGGTCTCCCAGCTGCTCTCAGCTGAGGCTGGGCACCATCACTGCTGCCCCTTCAGTGGCTGTCAGGGACCAGACAGGCATCTTCCCACCATGGACCTTCCCTGTGCGTGGGTGTTCTCCAGCAAGAGTGTGGCTGGAGGAGGGAGAAGAGTTTTGGGGCGTAATGGGAGGAGACTCTTTGCATTGCAAATCTTATTTCGGTGTTACCAAGCTTGTCCCATAAATAGCAGTCAGAGGTGCAGTGCTGGACCTGGTGGGGGGCTGGGTGGGTGTGCTGTGAGGATGTCACCCGGGGGGTCATGGTGTGGAAACCCTTTGCAGTGCCATGTTTTGGCAGAGCCTGGGTTTGCTGTCGGTGGGGATGTGCTTGTCCTGTCACATGGGCCAAAAGAGAGGAGCAGCAGCAGAAAAAGTATTTTTGCTTTCTGGAGTGGTGAAGGAGCTGAGTGTGTGGCCAGGCCACCACGCTGTGTGGCTGTGGGCCAAGGCTGGGTGCCTGGCTCTTGATTTTGGGGAGCCAGGCCCTTGCATGGAGCTGCCCCGTGGCCCCAGTCCCATCATCCTTGCCAGCACGGAGCTGTGAATGCTGGAGCTGGTGTGTGAGGGTAGGAAGGGGTGCCTGGCCTTGGGCGCCATGGCAAGCTCTCCCCAGCACGGTGAGCTGGTGGCTCCAAAATTATGGCCCTGCACACCCTGCTCACGTGGTGGGGACCAGCTCTCCTGGCCCCTGTGCCTCTTCCCAAGGCCATGTCTCAGTCCCTCCTTGCTCAGCGGCCTCATGCAGGCACCTTGCTCTCTCTGGGGTGTGGAGCAGGGGCTCCCTCCCCAGCACTGGGCCTTTGGCTGCTGAATCAAGGATCTGTTGGGCCAGAGGATGCTCAAGCAGATGTGAGGGGTGGGCCAAGCCACAGTGGGTAAGAGTCCTGGTGCCACCAAACACGTGTGCTCTGGAAGGAAAGAGCCTGAGGGCACCTGATGGCCTGTTTTGAGAATTCACCCTTGGGTTGGTCCCAGGCCCTGGAGCACATCCACGTCCTAATAAATTGTATTTCTTTAAGCAAAATGACTCACGCTCAGCCTGGGCAGCCATCGAGGGCAAGGCCTGGAGGAGTTGCCCTTCCCAGGCACGTCTCTGAGCTCCCTCTCTCCCTCTGCCCTTTCAGGAACAGAAGTTTTGCCAGCGCTATGACCAGCTGATGGAGGCCTGGGAAAAAAAAGTGGAGCGCATCGAAAATAACCCCCGGCGGCGTGCCAAAGAGAGCAAAGTGCGGGAATACTATGAGAAGCAATTCCCAGAGATCCGGAAGCAACGCGAGCTGCAAGAGCGCATGCAGAGGTTAGAGGAGAAGCGGTAGGAAGGGGCTGAGCTGGTATCAGACAGCCTTTCTTTTTTCTTTGGGAATGGGTGTGGGATTTGCGTGCGGGGGGAGCGGGCTGGGGTGGCTCTCGGTCCCTTTTCTCCCTCTCTAGTCAAAGGCAGAAGCCAGCAGACGTGAGTCTTGCTGCTTTTTCCCCAGGGTGGCACAACACACAGCCAAAAGGAGCAGAAATGTCAGCAGCGTGACTGCCTGTCTCACCTCTCCTGCTGATCTCCCAGCTGGCCACATCAGGGCCAGAGGTAGCTCCCGTGTGCCGGCCAGCTGGCTGGGACAGCCCTAATTCCTGCCTTACTGGTGTGCCCAGATTAAGATACACAAAACTTGCAGGTGCATTTGGTCACGTTGATGATTTTCTAACATGCACATGCTTTGATGGGAGCAGAAACATCTGCAGTGGTTATTGGAATGACCACAGACAATATGAAGGGAGCAAGGCATCTCGCTGGAAGGGATGTCCCCTGTCTCTCCCACCCCCTGTCCATTTTCCTCTCCTCATTGGAAGTGCAATTGAGGTCATGTTGTTTTCTGCCAGGAGAAGACACGATTTCATGATCTCCACCCTTTTTGCTGAAAACTCCCTGTCCTTCCCATTTCAGCCCTGGCATCTTGCCTGGGGTCACCTGATATGCAGAAAACCTAAACCCTTCTGCCAACATCCCATCCTTGTGCCCCACTAACAACTGGGTGGGTCCAAACTTCCTAACTGATGGCTTTATTTTGTCTGAAAGAGAAAGGGAGAAATGGTACCGCTAAATGCTTTAATTTTTTACCTGCTTAACAAGAAAAGTTGTAATTCCTTGGGACGTGTGGCTGTTACTGTAAGGGGAAAATGTCAGTGGATGGGTTTGATTTAAAACTTCCCACAGCATTTTGCAAACCAGATGTGGTGGCACAGTGCTAATGGCTGACACTAACACCTTTGTGCCATTGTTGTGGTGGGATGAACAGGAGAAAATGTGGGGGAGAGCGTGGTTGGGCATGAAATGCCCTTGTATTCTAGCAATCCAGGAAGTTGACACAGGTAAGGAAAGTGGTTTTGAGGCTCTTGACCTGCGAGCCCTAAACGCAGGTGCCTTTCCCACAGTGTGGGAGGGGGTGGCCTGGGTGGAAGGCTGGGATATGGCTGTTATGGAGGTCAAAATGGTCTTGAACGTGGTTTGTTGCTTATGAAATGGAGCATCAGTGCCTGAGTGTGTCACTGCCCTTTCCCAGCAGGGTAGGACAGAGGGGCAGCGGCGGGCTCTCCATGTCAGCCGCACGCAGCGAGCACGAGGTGTCCGAAATCATCGACGGGCTCTCGGAACAAGAGGTGAGACCAGCTTCTCCTTCCTCCTCCTCCTCTTCACCCCTCACTCTGTCTTCTCTGAGGAAGCTAAGACAGGACTGCCAGGTCACACGGTGAAGTTCTATGCCAAATCCCACCAACTTTAGGTCCCGCTGAGGTTGCCATGATGCCAAACACTTTCTGGATAGGATCCAAAGTCAGAGGTTTATTTAATACACATCAGCATCTTCCCAGCCATGTGAGAGATGTAATGGAGCTGTGCAACGTTTCTGCCAGAGCAAAACATGGAGCTGGTGGCCAGTAGGTTGGGTTTATCAGCACTTGGCTGTCTCTTAGGGACTGGAAACCCCAGCATGCTGCTCATCCTGGGTAGCACCCCACAAACACCTCCTGGCTGTGGTTTATGCTGGAAGTGAAGATGGGAAGGGGAAAGAGAAGGGGAAGGGGCAGGGAGCCAGCACCAAGGCTGCTGGGTGGAGGGGTTTTTTTGTTTCGTTTTGTTTTGAATGGGCTGTGTGACTTGACACAGGGGAATCCTATGGAATGAATGGTTTGTACGTGAGCCAGTTGGCCCACATCTTCTGGGAGTGCTCCATTCATCTTGAAACATCCCTGTGACCTCGGCTTCGTTTGGATCCAGTTTCACAAGGGTTCCACTCTCTTGGCACGGAGGCGAGCTCCAGTGAATGGATCATGTTTGGGAGGGGAGAGCAGCCATTGCCCAGCAATAGCTGGGATGTTTGCTGCCTGTGCACCACGGCTGATCCCTCTCTGGGATCCCAGGCACTTTGCTCTGAGCCAGTTAAGGTGACAACGTGGAGGACACGGATCTTGGAAGCAAAGGGGAATTTCACAGCCCTGCAGAGGTGCTGGCCAAGAGGAGCGTTAGCTGATCGCCTCCATCCCCCTGCACAGTGTGCTGCTAAACTCCAGCCCGACAGCCGCCTGCTGAGCCCCAAATCTGCTTTGCTCGTCTCAGAGGAGTCCTTAAGAACTTCCAGCTCTTCCACAGGGTTGGAAGGAGCAGGGAGGTGAGAGCTGGGGAGCATCTCTGGCAGCAGGGCCAGCTCTCCACCCCAGCGTGTTGCTGGAGAGGAGGGGGGTCTGGCTGGTGGGGTGTAGTGGCAGCACTTGGCACCCTGAGAGGCCCTGTGCCCTCAGCTGTGGGCAGTGCTCCCACCAGCATCCTCTCTGCTGTGCACAGGGGCTTCTCCTGTCACCAGGGACAGCCTGTAGTTAGCCAGGTTGATGCTCCAGCTGTGAGCTGTTCCTCACCTCCCACCATGAGGAGGCATCTGGAGCAGCCAGTTTCTAAACAGGAGGTGTCCTAGTGAGGATGGGGAAGGCAATCACATGTGTTGAAATGTCCATATCTGTGCAGAGAGAGGTGCTTTAGGGGGAGGAGGAGGTTGGGTCTGATGAGGCACAGCAGGGAGGCAGAGCAGCACTGGGCAGGCCAGAATCAGCAGCTTCTTGGAAGGGTTGGCCATGACTGTTCTCCCAGGAGCCAGCATCTGGCTGTAAATTAAAACAGCAGCACTTGAGACCTGGCCTTCCTGGGACAAGGGTTGGACTTTGAGCAGTGACATCCCAGGTGACAGGGAGGACTCAGACTGATGGTGCAATTGAAAGGGGGTGGCCAGAGCATCCCTTCATCCCCACAGGATGGACCTGTGCCAGGGGATCATCAGCAGCTCAGCCAAAGGGACAATCCCGGCATTTGAGCAGAACACAACACAAATGAGACATCACATTGGCCTCTCTGTTGCAAATAAGGAAACCAGTGTGCCCAGTCTATCCTGTCCTGGTGTACAGCTGGGGCTTTGGATGAACTTTGTGCTCCATAGGATGGATTAAAGGCATCAGACTATGTCCCAGGGTGTTGCAGTAAGGAATGACAGCCCAATTTCAGTGACATGTGAAACCTCCTGGAGCAACTCCTGTGGAAGGGGAACCTGATGTCTCCTCTGCCCACCTTTTCAGGAAGCTTTGAAAAGCTGGCCCACTTCCCTCATAGTTGGGGTGAGGGTCTGAACCTCCATGTGGCTTAGGAGGCTGGGAGGGGGTCAGCATTCCATGTACCACCGCTGCTTTGACTTATTTCTCATCATGGTCAGGAGCTGTTTCACTTAAGTCAAACATTTCCACACAGGATCTCGAAGCCTTTTATTCCAAAATGAAAGATTAATTGTTTCCTGGCTGACAGCGATAGCCTCTTTCGGCGTTTAATTTACAATTACTCCGGCAATAAAGCTGTCTAGTGCTTGCTTTTGAATTCTCCTGTTCCTCCTCCTGTCCTTTTCCTCTCGAACATCTGTCCCCCGCGGTCCCCGCGGGCCCGTGGTGCTGACCAACTGTTCTCTCTGCTTTCCCCAAAGAACCTGGAGAAGCAGATGCGCCAGCTCGCCGTCATCCCGCCCATGCTCTACGATGCCGACCAGCAGCGCATTAAATTCATCAACATGAACGGCCTCATGGATGACCCCATGAAGGTCTACAAGGACCGGCAGGTGATGAACATGTGGAGCGAGCAGGAGAAGGAGACCTTCCGGGAAAAGTGAGTGCAGCCCACACAGCTCTGCCTGTGCAGCCCTTGGGGAGTGTGGGCAGGATCCGTGCAGGGCTTCAGCTGCAGCCCCAGCACACTGAGGCAGGAGTAGCCCAAGTGCTTGGCTTGTCCGCCACGGACACATCCCGAGTTGCTGTGTGACCTTGAACCACAGGGTGATGCTTCTGCACAGAAACTTCAGGTCTTGCTCTGTGGTTGGGGTGTTCCTGCCCCTGTGGAAAGCTGCTGCTCGTGGCAGGGTGAGAACAGGGAGTTTTTCAGCTTTTGCATTCCCTGTTGTATCAGCCAGTTTAAAGATAACTCCAGGGAAGCCCAACACTCCATACACATTGCCTTTCTGGATTTTCATGCTGCCCTTTGGGCACTGTGTGTCCAGGGGATTTTTGGAGCTGTCAACATCCAAGCCCCTCATGTAGACCCCGTCAGGCTGCAGCTTGCAGGTGGTGCTTGTCCCTCAGTGCTCCATCTTGCTGTCTGCAGGATTTGCCACCGGCTGCTGTTTCCATGGATGCGTTCCCACACCAGACACGTGCAGACTCTGGCTGTGGTGCTTTCTCCTGTTTGCAAGCAGTGCTTGAGAGCAGCTTGGCTCTATCAAGTGAGATCACTTGGGGAGTCACTGATTCCTTCCCTGGGTACCACTGCGCTGTCAGCCAAGATGTGGGTGCTCAGCTTGGTCTCACATCCAGACTCCCCTGTATCCCATAGCCCAGCGGGGACCCAGATGTGTTTGCATGGAGGACTGGAGTATCCTTGGTGGCCCCAGTGTGCTGTGAGTGTCTGTGAAAACAGAGCTGGAGTTCAGCTTCCAGTGGGATGAGCTCTGCTGGAGCTCCCTGCTGTGGACCTGAGGGACATGGATGCACCAGGACCACTTTGTCCTGAGCAGCAGCACCACTTAGTCTGGCCTCTGGACAATCAGGGGATGGCTCCATGGATTACCAGCACGCCTATGGCCAGCCATGCTGGAAGCCTCTCTGTGTCCAGGATCATTCCTCCTCCCCCTGCTCGTCAGGACTCCTGTTTGTGCAGCTGAAATAATTAATTGCCAAGATGGACCAAAAAAGAACAAAACAAGCAAACTGGCTCCAAGCCTTTGATAGAGGAGAATCCTCATTGCTAATTAGCCTTAAAATGTGCCACTCCAAACAGCGAGGCTTGCCACAAATGACGCAAAGGCTAATTACTCGGTCTTTAATGGCAGGGCTGTGCCTGGCTAATGGGGCTGGAAGAATCCACACCCAGTGTGTGCATCCTGCAGTGCACGGTGGATTCTGTGTCATCACTGTGGGTGATGCAGAGCTCGAGGCAGAAATACAGCAGGGTTTCAGGGCTCTCACAAAACTCATTTTGAGAAATTGGTACTCAGGAGCTGTAAGGAGGGTGTAGGGAGTCCTGCCCCAGCACTCCCCCAGCCTGGCGTGCTGGTAGCTGAGCTGCCTGCTGTGCTGCAGCTTCTGGCCTGGGTTTTTAAGGTGAACTGGAGTTGTGTCATCCGTGATCGTGACCTAGAGCTGGCCTCCTCCTGAGACCAGGAAAACTTGGTTCAACCTTTTGTTCAGCCCACTTGGCAGGGGCTGTTGGAGTAAACAGGCAGGCACTGCAAGGCTGACAAGCTCTGGGTCTGAACTATTTTAGCTGTCAGAACATAACCACGAGGAAGAACCTGATTTGATTTGCTTCTGGGCAGGATTTCAGGTCTCTGTTGAGAGCCCATTGCTGGCCTACTCCCAGGGAAGCTGTGGTTTGCTGGTGAAGGAGCAGGGTTCTGCTCAGGCATCGAGGCTGTTTCATGCTGGGCAGTGTGAGAATGCAGCATCCATCTCTCATTATGGGGAGATGGCCTGGCCCGTGAAAAAGAGTGGATTGTTAACTGCATTGCCCCAACAGTGTGTTAGCATCATTGATAATATGGCCTTGAAAACCCCGTCCTGTGGTCAGCCCTGGGTTTGTGCTGTGTGCAGAGCCAGCTCTGGCTCCGTGCCCTCACCCTGGGTTGTCTGAGCAGCCCGTCTGGTTTGCTTTCTTCCTTTTTTTCTGTCCCCCCTAGCATTTCTGGGTTTTGTTCTGGTGACCAGTTATGGTGACAGGGATCTTGCGGTGCTACCCAAACCATGTGGGAGTTGTGCATCAAGAATGGCATCAATGTGGGTGACAACACCCATGTCCTGCTGCCATGGCTGGAGTTGGTCATGCCCTCGCTGAGTTCAGCTCAGTGCCTTAACTCCAAGTTTATCATTGAGAGAGAGCAGCAAAAGCAGGAGAGAGCTGTGCCAGTTGCCCCAGGGGAATCACTGGCAGGGCTGGAGACATGAGCTCCTCACCATGTCCTGCCCATGTTACACCCACACCACAGCTCTCCCACCCTTTGCCTCTGATCCATTTCCCCAGGGCACAGAGCTGTCATTTCCTGGGAGCTGGCAGAGCTGCATGTGCTGAATGTGGCTCACCCTGGCTGCTCAGCTCCCTGGGGCAGGGCCTGTGCTGGTGGCCACCTCTCCTGGCCCAAAGCCTCCTCTCACTGGGCTGTCCGTGCGTTGACAGCACGTTGGTTGACTGTGCTGCCAGCAGCAGCACCCCCTGCCAAGGGCTTGCTGGCCCTGGTGCTTCCACACCAGCTAGGCACGGGGATTTGTTGGAGGAGGCATCTCTGCTAGTGGGGACAGCTTCCCCTGAGTGGGCAGTGTACACTCCTGGGCTGCCAGAGCCAGGGGTGAGCTTGCTGACAGCTCCTCCACTTGCTGGGCATGAGGGGGCATTCATCGGAGCGGCTGTGCCACTGGGGATCTCTTGAGCAACTCAGCAATGTGGCAGCTCTGTGCTTCCTCCCGGGGTTTGGGTTTCCCTTCTTGTCCTTTGCAGTTGCTCCCAACAGCCCACCATGGCCATGATGTGGGGTGTGATGGCAATTCCTCGTTCTTTCCTTGCCAGATCCTGAGGCCTTGGCCAGGTGTGCCTGCCCTCTGTGCCTGCCCTGTCCTGCTCTTGGTACAGGCTTGGGTGGCCATGGGGTCAAGCAGGGTGATGAGCAGCCCTCCAGCACTGCCAGCCCCCCTTTCCTCTCCCACCCCATGATGAACATTGGCACATCAAAGCTCCCAACCAGCCCAGCCCCACTGGGCTAAATTTAAAGTTCCTTTCTTTCTGGGAAGCTGAACAGCAGACAAATATTTTCTCAAAGCCCAGAGTCCCTCTGGGAGCTGGCCTTGCTGCTCCGGGCACGCAGGCCATGGCAGCCCAGCTGTGAGGGGGTCAGAGCCAGCACCCACAGTAACCCTCTCCCTCTCGCTCTGCAGGTTCATGCAGCATCCGAAGAACTTTGGCCTGATCGCATCCTTTCTGGACAGGAAGGTAAGCCTGCCCGCCTGGCTGCAACCCGAATTGTGCTGCCTCTCCTCCCATCACTTGGCTGTTGGTGCTGGAGCTGCTGGTGCTGGAGCAGATGCTGAGCACCTGTGGGTGGTGGCGGCTCCAAGCCCCGGGCACGGTCCGGACGCCTCCCGGCTCCCTGCAGAGACAGGACTGAGTCAGCTGCGGGAGACGGGAGCTCGGAGCCCGAGAGGTGTGAACGCAGCCAGCCTGGTGCGTGGGCGGCGCAGCCCACCCCTGATCCGCCTGGGGAGCTGCTCTCCGGCATCTCCCGGAGGCATTTTGCACCAGCCAGGCTGTCACACAGAGGGTGGGCACCCAGCTGCCCAGCACAAAGCGGAGGGGTCTCTTTGCTCAGGGAGAGGGAGGTTTTTGAGGGTGGACTGAGTCCCATTTCATGCAACAGTTCGGGTGGGTGTCCTGAAAGCACACACAGCTCCCCTTGGTGTCAAGGAATAGCTGTTCACAGGAACTGCCTGACCTTTCCCAAACCTCCTGTGTTGTGCTGCTTGGACTTCTTGGTTTTGCTGTTAATTGGGCTGATGGAAGAAAGGTTTGAGAAAAAGACCTGAGGGAGGAGCGAGTCTCTTGTCCCATTCTAAGCAAGGCCAGGTACCTTCCATGTACAGGAAGACCTGACAGGCCATATGGGCAGATCCTGGACAGACCCAGCCTGAAAACACAGCTATGTCCATCACTTGAATGCTCTCCTGAGTAAGAAACATTTGAAAGCTGCTGCTTCTCTGGTCCTTTTAGCTATTTTCATCCTCTGCCCACCTCATGCAGAGTTTCATACACACAGTGTCCACTCACTCTGAGGGAACCACTCTGCTCTCAGGGGGTGGCCTGCAGAGGTCACTTCCAGCCTAAATTATTCTCTGATTCCTCATAACTCAGGCTGGGGAAATAATTTATAAGACCTTGACCTTCCTGTCCAAAGCAGCAAGGAAGGCCAGCAGCCACCTCATGCTGCTGCTGTTGCTGTAAGATCCCAAGCTCCTCATCCTTTTGCACTCCATAAAGCCGAAAGTGGTGGGACTTGGATGATGCTCACAATCCAGTCTGTGTTCCAAGCTGTAAAATGTCTTCTAATTTTATTTGTACTCGTTTGTAAATCAGGCTGTAATTATGATACAGAACACATCCATTATCCTGTTGGAGAGAGATGCAAAGTATGGCTCAATGTAATGAATTAATAGATTTTTAAATTGCATTATAAAAAAATAGTGATCTTAGCCCTTGGAACAGATGACTGTAAGTTTTTGTGTTCGCGTGTGTGTGTGTATAATCAGGGCTAAATTAGAAAGAGATCCAATTAACACTTTAAAAGTTGCAATCTGTTTTTGCAAATGGTTCCACTCCTTGCAGAGGGATGGGGTGAGCACAGCCCCCAGGCACACACAGCTGCCCCAAGCTCCTGAGGACTCTTGGCATGATGGATCTGTGGGATAATTTTCCTTCATGAAGCCACTGATCCTGAATGTGAAGGTAGCCCAAGGCTGCTGTTCAGGTGCCCACCCTCTACACCACAGGACTTCTCCCAGCCTGGCACACTTGGTGCTGTTCAGGGGCAGGATATATCCTGGCCGTGACTCCTCGTTTTCCTAAGGTGTCCAGTCTGTGGTGGTGTTTGTGGAGCCAGCCACTGGAGTTGGGATGGCAGCTTCTGAGCGCTGGGATCTCAGTTTGGCCACAGCAAAGTCGCGTGCGCTCGAGCCAGCGAGCTTAGCGGCTGGAAGTAACACCAGCTGACAGTTGTGTGGCAGCTTGTGCCTCGTGTAACTGCAACAGAGGCTGACAGGCGGCTCCCTCTTCTGCCTCTGGTTGCCACGGTCATCTGGGGTCAGCCCTGCTTTGCCTCCAGCACGGGGTGATCTCTGCTCAGCACCCCATCTCTGTCTCCGCACGCCTGCGGGACCGGCCTGCTCTGTCCTTTGAAGGGCTGAGCCTTTTTACTAGGACAGCATTGTTCCCTTCTTCCAGCTGCACTGGAAGCCTTAGGGAGGGAGGTGTGGGGAAGCTGTTGGGCTGCAGGTCTTCAGGAGCAGCAGGAGACCTGGTGATGACCGGTTCTGAACGCTGCTCCTGGAAGTCTGTGCCCCAGCAGCAGCACACGAGGACAGGACCTTCTGTTCCCTGACCTGCCCGTGTCATTGCAGACGGTGGCTGACTGTGTCCTCTATTACTACCTGACCAAGAAGAATGAGAATTACAAGAACCTCGTGAGGAGGAATTACCGGCGGCGTGGGAAGAGCCAGGTAAGAGCTGGAGGAGCGCGTGGAAGCGTCGTCTCTCAGGCTGAGCAAGGAGCGCTTTCTCTGAGCACCCCAAATGGTGCTTTTTCCCCCCTCCTCACATGGAGATGCTGTTTGCAGGCTGTGATGGGTTGTGGTTGTGCTCTGTGTAGCTTTTCAGAACGTGCTGTTTAATGGCAGTTGGTGTTTGTCCATCCCCATACCGAGGCCACAGTGTCTTTAAAAAAAACAAACAAATCCAAGATGCTTAAAAAAGGGGATGGAGTGACTTTGGAAAACGTGGCTGTGTGTCAGTAGCATGGGGTTCCCATGCAGTTCTCTGTGCAAGAACCAAATGGGGTCTGTGTCTCTCTCCCCGCTGGAGATGGCAGTGTGACAATGGTGACAGGGCTCCTGGGAGCTGGGTGGAGCTCCTGCTTTGCAGAACCTGCCAAGGCTCTTCCTATAGGTAAAGGTGTGGGAGGAAAATGACTTGGGTGGGAGTGACTTCTGGTGACACCCGAGCAGAAGCATATAAATCTATCTGAAGTGCCAAAGGCTGTCCAAGATCCCCTGGGAATCTCCTGTGGGGCTGGCAGATGTGGCACTAAAGCTAGCAGAGACCCTTAACCCTTTGTTTAAGGGCAGAGCAGGTTCCAGGGCACCACAAGGTGCCTGGGGGCAGGTGACTGAGTCAACCCTTACCATTACCACGGCCATGATATAGATCTAGACATGACCTTGGCAGTGTTGCTGCTGCTACCATGATACCCAGGAACAGATAAGTGCCAACCTTTCAGGAAGGTGCCTTATCTCCATGAATGCTTTCAGCCAGAGGCAGGTCCTGCTGGTGGATGGCCAGGTCCATGAAGTGAGTGATTATTCTTGTCACAAGGAGAGTGAGGTAGCCACAAAGGGATCGTCTCCCCAGATAATGTGGGAATAAGGATGGAAAAACTGGCCTGGCCCATGACACCACTGACATCAGCAGATCTTCACGCTGCATGGCCATAAAAAGCAGCACTTGGGCCTAGATCCTGATTGGGAAGCAGATAGGTAGCCCCACTCCAATTTGGTTTCTGCAGCATTAAGACATCAGAATAGCTAGCACATGACAAATGTCATGGACAGGGCCCAATTTTCCCTTATTTTTTTCAGAGACATTAGAGATGGATAAAGCCCTATTGGATTACCCAGTCCCTCTCCCAGCAAACACAGGGTGGTTCCCTCCAGTACATTTTTATAGTGTTTACCATGGTCTGTTTTGTTAGATCACAGCAACTAGAACATGAGGCCACATTTGTTTCTTGTTAGCGGTGGAGACATTTAGCACAGCTCATTCTGGTTTCAGTGTTAAATTGAGCAAATGTGGAGAGTGAGAGGCTTTGCTCTGCATCTGCCTACCTACCCCAGCAGCCACAGACCTGCCCATCCTGCACCCAGCAGGGACTGTTTGTGTTTTGGGGTTTGAAATTACCCAAAGCATCGCTAGTTGCAGAATTTCCCACGATGTTTTCCACATGATCCAGCCTGTGCAGTGGAGACGTGTGCTGCCCTTTGGAGCCTTGTTCAGTGCCAGCCTTTAGAAGCAGGGACTTGCTTCATCGCCTGTAGGACTGTTTTTGCAAGCAGGAATGGCACCAAAGGGAACCATTTGCACCTCCCCTGGAGCAGACCTCAGCCAGAATGTCGTTGATTTTGAAAGAGGAGCCCCTCTGAGTCTGGGAGGAAGCGACACAGTGAATATTTCCCATTACTGTTGGATGCTCAGGTGGAAGGTGGGATGTTCAGACAAGCTTCAAGAGCCAAGGACTGGCTGCATGATTCACAGTAGGAGAGAGGTGCAGAACAGCAGCTGCTGCATTCAGCCTGGAGCAGCTCTCCCACAGAGAGCTTGGGGGGTTTTGAAATTCATGCTTTGTGCTGTGATACCTCCGCTATTTGCATCCATTTCCTGCAAAACTGCATGAGGGGAGTGCTGGAAGAGCCTGTGTGCAGGCTTGGGAAGGGCACGCTGCTGGCTGACGGGCTGGGTCTGTGCTGCAGAGGAAGGCTCTGCTGGAGAGAGACTCGTTTTAGGGTGGCATTTTAAGGTGGTAAAGGGATGAATATGTTGTTAAAAATCCTACCAGATGCTGGTGAGAGCAGTGAAGCATCTCCTTTGCACCTCTTCACCAGCCAGGGTCTCCCCAGGGTGTGGTGCTGATGGGATCTGCCTCCACACACCAGACTGGGTCAGTGTGTGACTGCACAGACCATCATGGGAGAGGTCAGATGCTGGCTGGCATGGAGGGATGCTCCTGGTGGCATTTTGCTTAGTGAGTCTTTTCAGAAACAGCTCAAATTCTGCCTGTGCTGCAGGAGTGCTCATTTGGGATTAACCTGTCCCAAAGGCTCAGCCAGCACCCTGCTTGTTCCCAAGGGTCCTGGATTGTTTGTGTGCAGGTCCCTCATTCTGTTTTCCCTGTGACCTGGTGAGGAGTGGGGACTGAGGAGCAGCAGCATAGGGCTGACGTGGCACTGCCAGCTCTGCCATTACCTGCCCAGTCTCACCAACTAGAGATGGTGACAGGGTGAAGGACAGAGGACACACAGGCATGGGCAGTGTGCAGGGAGGAGACAGAATTACAGACAGCCTTCCTGCAGCACGTGGAGGCACGGCATCGTGTCCCCAGCATTGCCCCTGCTCCAAGCACATATTTTCCTGCTGGTAAAGGTTCAAGTAGTTAAACACCAAAAGCTGAGCTGTAATTAATTTGGAGGAGGGGAAGAGAGGTCGGTTTTTCTATCAGATGAGAGGAGAGCAGATGAGATCTGATACAAAGAGCATTTCAAGTGGCCCTATGCTGGTTTCTTGCTCCTTTTCACACAGAGAGGTTGGTGGTCTTATTTGCTGTAGGAGGCTGCAGGGAGCTTGAGAGTGAAGGGGAGATAATTACACAGAGAAAAAAGCTTCTCTGTGTCAAGACTATCTTTGTGGCCTACTTATTAAAAGTCCATTAAAAAATAAGAATCCCACTGCTCCCTGGCTGATGGTCCCCTGGCAGAGGATATTCCTCATAAAGCTGCTACTTACTGCTAAAAATCTCCTGCCAAGAGCAGGGACTTCACATGATTCCACTTCCAGTTTGTCAGAAAACGGAGCAGCCGCCCACTCCGAGGCAGGATGCTCCAGCACTCTGCCTTCCATGGCACTGCTCAGTGGAAGGTACCCACATCCAACGGGTCATGATGCATGATATTGAGGCTCCTGAGATTAAGATCTTTCTAAAATAATCCTGTCTTTGTGTATGAAAAGGCAGTACAACCCTGTGAGGGGGGGAATCGATGGGAAGAGAAATAGCTTCCTGGTTGTCATTTCACACTGAAAAAACAAAAGAAATAATTTGTGCCATGGTAAAACAGTCTGATCCAATAGTCAGTGTACAGTAATAAGCATAAATTTGCATGAGCTTGTAATGACAAACTCTTGTGTTGATGTGTCCATACAACTCAGGGTCTGTGGGAGTTGCTCTTCAGGGTATTTTAGAGTCTCTCTGTGAAACCTCTAAATTCTATAGCAGGGACACCGAAACTGACCATGTGCTTCATTCCTCGGGAAGCTGTTTTGTTGGGCTGTGGGAACACAAGTGTTGGGCTGAAACCGGGCTGGAAGGAAAGTGACTCTACTTCAACATAATTATTCCGTTTGGAGTGTGAGATTTTTTATTCCAGAGTAAATTTGCATTGATTTTGGAGTAACATTGCCCTTGTGGTAGTGGAGCAGCTGCAGCATGCCAGATACGCTTCCTGCCAGTGAATCCCTTGAGGGGGAAAAGCCATCATCTCCCACACACTGCCATGATGGGCAGGTGGGCGACCATTCCACCAGGCAAAGCTGTCGATGGGGCAGTCTGTCAGCAATGGGACCATAGGTCCGTCTGTCGGCAGTGGGACCATGGGTCAGTCTGTCAGTAGGGTCAGTCTGCTGGCAGTGGGTCCATGGGTCAGTCTGTCAGTAGGGTCAGTCTGCTGGCAGTGGGTCCATGGGTCAGTCTGTCAGTAGGGTCAGTCTGCTGGCAGTGGGTCCATGGGTCAGTCTGTCAGTAGGGTCAGTCTGTCAGCAGTGGGACCATGGGTCAGTCTGTCGGTAGGGTCAGTCTGTCAGTAGGGTCAGTCTGTCAGCAATGGGACCATGGGGTCAGTCTGTCAGTAGGGTCAGTCTGTCAGTAGGGTCAGTCTGTCGGCAGTGGGACCGTTGGTCAGTCTGTCGGTAGGGTCAGTCTGTCAGTAGGGTCAGTCTGTCAGCAATGGGACCGTTGGTCAGTCTGTCGGTAGGGTCAGTCTGTCAGTAGGGTCAGTCTGTTGGCAGTGGGTCCATGGGTCAGTCTGTCGGCAGTGGGTCCATGGGTCAGTCTGTCGGTAGGGTCAGTCTGTCGGCAGTGGGACCATGGGTCAGTCTGTCGGTAGGGTCAGTCTGTCAGTAGGGTCAGTCTGCTGGCAGTGGGTCCATGGGTCAGTCTGTCGGCAGTGGGACCATGGGTCAGTCTGTCGGTAGGGTCAGTCTGTCGGCAGTGGGACCATGGGTCAGTCTGTCGGTAGGGTCAGTCTGTCAGTAGGGTCAGTCTGCTGGCAGTGGGTCCATGGGTCAGTCTGTCAGCAGTGGGTCCATGGGTCAGTCTGTCGGTAGGGTCAGTCTGTCGGCAGTGGGACCATGGGCGGCTGGAGGAGCCGCCTGCCTGCCCTGGGGATGACTCAGAGGGGGATGAAGTCATGGTGGAGGGACGCAGCCGCCGGACGGAGCGTCACGCCAGCCCCTCGCACTGCTGTCAGACAGCGCTCACGTATTCCCTGGCCAAAGGGCCGTGTGTCAGTGCTGACACTTTCGAGGACTCGCTCCGTGGCCCTGGGGAGTGGAGCCGCCTGGACCCCCCTTCCTCCACGGAGAGCGGTGCCAGAGCCGTGCTGGCAGGGCGGGGACCCACGGTGTGACCTGGCCAGTGCGGTCCCCCGCCAGGCCCGCCAGCCTTTCCCAGGCCCACCCTCTTCCCTGTCCCCTGCCAAAACCCAAATCGAATTATCCGTCCCGCCGTCTGTCCCGCCCTCCCCAAACACAAACCATTCCCCTCACCAACGAGGATAAACAGCCTCAACCCAGATTTTTATAAACAGCCTGCTTACTTTTTTGGCAGAAGCACCGTCCCAGCAGGATCTGGCCAGGTTTGCTATCACATGGGTCCTGGAGCATTAGGAAAAACCTGGCCAAGCAGGTTTCCCTGGCCACCAGCAGCCCTGTCACACTAGCAGGGGCTGGCAGGGTTTGGGATTCCAGATAGTGCCTGCCCACGACTCCAGAGCTCCCTGCACCCTGTCCCCAGAGCAGGAGCAGATCTCCTGTCATGCTCCAGCCTTGCCATGCCAGTGCCTCTCCTCCCTCCCCAGGGATCAGATCCAGAGCTCAGCAAGCTGCTCTAACTCTGTAAATTGTGCAAGTGCTTCCACTCTGGTAACCACAGCAGCTAATGAGAGGAATGATACTTGTTTCTGGGAGCCATTTGATCTTCATCAGTCCAGGGAGCAGCTCCTCATTTTGTGATAAAGGGTTTGACAACTTCTCTTCCAGACGCAGGGATATGCTTGTCACAAAATCCTGGTTTAATTGTGCGGCACATCATACAGACACAGCCCTGGATGTGGCCAGTAAGCTTTGTGCCACAAATACCAAGAAATTATTCTGCAGGCACTTAAAGCTGTGCTGACTGGAGTGTTATATCTAAAACAGCACTGAAATTATCTGTGGTTGAGCAGGGGCGGTCTGTGAGGGAGGTTGCCTGGTTGGGAATGATGCCAGGGATGTCAGTATTGGGGCACGGGTTCATCTTCTGCCAGTGGAATGTCACTGCTGGGATGTAAAAGGGCTTGAATTTGGCTCATTTTCTGGACAAATCTGTAGTGTGACAGGGCTGCTGATGGCCCAGGAAGTCAGGCTGAGGCTGCAGGACTGATGAGAAGTGAACTTGGTCAGACCCTGTGGTCCTGGTCCTGCTCAAGTGTGGCCTCACAGGAAGAAACATCTCACAGAGTGTTTGTCCCCTGGGTGCTCAGTGCAGGCTGTCACTCTTTAAACCTGTGGTCACCAGGGAGGTTTATGTCAGGATGCCTGCCCAGCAGGTGGATGAGGTGTGACACACAGCGATGCTCGAGTTGAGATCAATTCTGTGAGCCCCCTTAGCACCTGCTCTTCCAGTCTGGACTCCTGTTGCTCCCCCAGGTGTGCCCTATAAGGTTCATCGTGCCTGTTCCCCCATCACAAGGGTGCAGCAGCTTTCCTGCAGCCCTGCCCGCCCCTCCAGGCACCACAATCGGGCAAACACAATGGAAACTTGCATTCCTGAAATCCCAGCTGCAGTTTTGGGGGTGATTTAATGAGAATGACATGGCCATATTTGGGAAAAGAATCAGAGGATGCATTGCCACAGGAGGGTGGCTGCTTGGTCCCCAGGTCCCCGTGTGGGCTGGTGACAGTGCAGGGACAGCAGGGAGGGTTGGACAGGCATCAGCAGGCAGGGACACACAGGCACAGGCTGCTGCTGGACCCTTTGGCCCTCAGAGCTGGGCTCTTCTGTGCTGCTTGATCACATCTGCAGGATGCAGTAACAGAAGAGTCCCTTGGGTGAGGTGATCCCCCTTTCCAGCTGGCCCCCAGCTTTGGACTCGTGTTTCTCCAGCAGCAGGTGGATGTATCCTCGCAGCGAGTGCTCCACCACACCCCTGCCCATGTGAGTACTTCTCGGGGCAGGGTTTGGGATCCAGGCTGGGCTTTGCTGATCCCAGTGAGGGACCTCTGCAGCATCTTCACTGCAGGACACAGAAGCGGTTGGATTTTGGGATGAGTTGTTGTATCTGTTGTTGTGATCCAGGTTTGACTAGGAATGGATGGGAAATAGGTCATGTCATTGCTAAATTGCTTCCTAAAGCAGGCACAGCTGAAAATCCCAGTGTTTGCTTTGCCCCTGGTTGTTTGTGGTGTGTGTGGATGCTGCTCTGCATCCCACAAACTGCTGACCTGGCACCTTCCTCTGTTGGCAGGGCTTGGAGAGGGGTCGGCGTGTGGCCAGGGGGCTGCGAGCAGGGGGGAGCAGGGCAAAGCAAACAGGGAAGAGAAAACACGTGTTCCCTGCCTGGGACAGAGCGGGGGCTCATCTCCACTGCTTCCAAACACTATGCTCTCTTCCCTTCGGGTCATTTTTCCCTTCGCAAGCAATCAAATCACTTTTTAAAAAACTCAGCAGCGACCCAGAAAAGAAACATTTCCTCTTATGGAAAAGCCCTCAGTGGTTCAAGGAAGGATCTGGTGAGCAGGGTCCTGTAAAAATCACTTCAGTGCTTCCATGGTATACAGAGCGAGCGGTGGGAAGGCAGCAGTGCCAGCTGTGCTGGCCTGAGCCACACAGGGCCCTGCCTGGATGGTTCCTGTGCCCAGCAGGCTCCCAGTGCTGCCCGAGATGAGCCCACACTTGGGTGAGTGCACCCGGGCATGCTTGTCCTGTGGTCTGGCAAGTGATGCAGGGTCCAGCATGACTCGAGTCCCATTGCCAGCCCCTCTCCTTGCCTCTGACGTGCTGCATGCCCCCAGGACCCTGCTTGCTCCAGGACCAGCAGCCTGGGAGATGGCACAGGGCTTTCCCATAGCATGGCAGGGCAGCCTGGCTGCAGCTGCCAGCACTTTGCTGCTGGCACTGGCCGTGGCTTGTGGTGCCCGAGAGCCGTGCTGGTGAGTGTGCACAGGGCCTGTCCACATCTCCTGGGACACTGGGCACAGCCTTGGTGTTCTCCATCCCTGCTGTGTGTTGCAGAGTTGGCTGTTTGCTGGTAGAGGAGCAGCCCAGCTCAGAGCTGTCACAGTTTGAGCTGCACCGAGTGATCCCCATGCTCTCTATCATTCTTATGAAATCTGAGCCTGGCCCTTTGATTTTTTTTTTTTTTTTGACTTGCTTCCACAGCCAACAGCATCAAACCCAGCCCTGGGACACAAGCAATCAAAGCTGTGTTGCCGGCAGACATTCCTCTTCCTCCCCTTGTTGTTTTGGCAGCGGCTTGTTTTGCTTTGTGGTTTCTCCCAGGAGTGGAGGGTGCCGCGCGCGGTCGTGAGAAGCCAGGCTGCGTGGCGGTGGGTGGCAGCCAGGCCCGAGGCGTTCCAGACCACTGGAGCAGAGGCTCCTGGCCCTGGGAGTCGGTTACACGACACACATATGTATTTCTAAACCATCCTCCCCGTGCTGTGTAGCCAGCCTGCCTCAGGAGGTGGTAGGGACATGTGGGGAGCAGTGTTTGCAGTGGCTGTGCAGTATCAAACCTCAGAGGTGGGTGCTTCTGCTGTGGCATTGGCAAGGAAGGAAATTCTGTGGGCACTTTAGGTGCCTGGGCAGCATGGTGGCTAACGGGGAGGCTGGTGCTGAGGGTGCTCCGTGGCCAGGTCCCTGCCCTGGCTCTCACTGGTGTGACCTGCCAGAGGCAGAGCTTGAAAGCAGGTGGAAAGACAGATGTAGGTGGCAGAGACAGGATGCTCCTGAGCTACAGCTGCATGGTGCCAGCCCTGTTCCTGGCAAAGGTGCCCTGCAGAGAATCTCTGCGGCTGGAGATGGGGGTAAGAGCCGAGTGCCAAGTCCTGCTGGCTGTACTGCACAGAGCACGGAGCATCCTGCGCCATGGTGCCAGTTCCGGACCCTGTGGGATGTTCAGGGTGATGCCAGCAGGCACCCGTGCGTGCCCACAGCCATGGCAGCTGTGCTGGGGCTCCTGGAGAAGCAGCAAAGCAAACCCCAGGCGTTCCTGGCCGGCGTAGCGTTGGCCTTTTGTCTTCAGCTTATCTCGAGCTGGTTTTAATTTGCAACTCCCTGATTGCGTGCAATGACCTTGGCCTGAGCCTGCTCTGCAGCTGAGTGCCCTGGAGAACATCATAAATGCCATTGATCTGAAGTCACACGCTGGAGGAGTGAAGAGCTGGTGCCCTGCACGTGGGAGAGGCGGCACAGCCGAGTGGGTGCTCCCAGCTGCCAGAGGCTGTGGGGCTCACACTGGTGGGATGCAGCTCCCTCCAAAGTCCCTGTCAAGACAGACTCTGGTGTGACATGCCGGGGAGAGGGTTGGCACAGGTCCCTGCGCTGCCGCAGTGAGACTGTGGCAAGGGTGCAGAGCCGCCTTTAAGCAAAAACCCGGAGCTCTCTGCCTGCAGTAGATGGGAATGAGCTTGAGTGGCACCAAAACCATGTGCCTTGCAGCTCAGCCTGGCATGCACAGCTCCCTCTGCACCAGGGTGCACAGGCTTGCTCCCGCCTGATTTATGGAACAAACAGCAGCTGGTGGTTCCATCTCCTGTAAGAGCCCAGGGCACCGTAATGATGGCAGGGGACGTGATGCATCTGCTGGCAACCAAATGACATCACCCATGCAGCCAATGTGGCCTTGAAACCCGGTGTGGGAGAGAGGAGATGCCAGCCGCAGGGGCACTTGGGCTCAGGGACAGGCTCTCTCTCAGTGCCACCACCATGACCCGGTTCCCCACTAGCACATCCAGCAGCAAGTGGTGTAGTTGGGGTGGCAGGAGCTGGTAGTTCTGATTCAGGAACTGGACTGCCAGGGATGAGCTCATCCCTGCTGGCAAAAGTGGTGTTTTGGTGCATGTTTTGAGGGTGCTGTGGCACAAGGAGAGGGGGGGTCGAGGGAGGGCGTGGGTGCCTCAGTTGCAGGTTGCACGGTCCAGTGGTTAATGCTGGGATGTCCTGTGGGCAGCAAGGGAGGTCCCCTGTTCCTGGTCCCCTGCCACAGCCTGGGGCATCTCGCCACTAAGGGGATGGGGAAGGCAGCGGCGGTCGTTTTCCGGAGGCTTGCAAGTTTGGAAAATAAATAGCCCTGCACTGTAGGTTAAGCTTGGCATCCTGGCGGATTAATCACGCAGGCTGCAGCCAGCACTGAGAGCCCCGGTGACGAGAGCTGTGGTTTATAGATGATGATTCATCGCTCGACTTAGAGCGACCACGTTATTCCAGCAGATTGCAAAATCATAAGAGGAATGTTGTGGTTAGTTTACGGCTTAACTATGCAAATCGTCAGGAAGCCTTCAGAGCCGGAGAACGTAAGGCACAGCGCGCCCGGATGGCTGGGCGGTGAGCAGGGGCCGGGAGCTGGCCATGGGGCTGTCGGGGACCGGCCGCTCGCGGGAGCCGGGGAGCGGGGAGGTGAGTGATTCGGGGGGGAAGAGGGGCCGGAGCTCCCGGGGAGCGTGCGAGCGGGGCGCTTCGGGTGCGAGGGACGCGCTGCCGGCTGCCAAGGGGTTTCTGGCCGGTTTCACCGTCTCTGTGCCACAGGCTCAGGCGTCTCCGGCGGGGCTGGGGAGGGCAAAGGTGGGGAGCCGCTTTCCCCACCTCCTCCTGCCCTCCGTCCCGCTTCCAGGAGCAGGCAGTGCCTCGGCAGAGGAAGTAAACAGAGTGGGAGGAGCTGCACCTCTTCCTCGCCAGGGCTTTCTCCCAGCGAGTCCCGCTGTCAGGACCCGCAGCGAGTTGGTCCGTTCTCGGCAGGGTCAGCCTTTCCGTGTCCGGCTCCTACCTGGAAGCCGCTGTGCCCCGAAAGCGCGCTTGGAGACGAAGCTTTATCGTAGCGGAGCTCGTGGTGCCGTGCCCGGAGGAGCTGGCCGGGCCGGGCGAGCCGTGCCAGCCGAGCGGGAGCCGGGCGCTGCGGGAGCATGGTGTGTGCCTGCGGCGGGCCCCGGCCCCGGAACGCGCTGTTCCCGGGAGAGCTGGCAGCGCTCTGCGCCGCCCCAGCTGCTCCGGGGCCGGCGGGACTTTGGGGCAGAGGTGAGCAGGTGTTTGTAATTACGGAGCTGCTCGGAGCGCAGCGAGCGGAGGAGGCCGCCTGTCCCCCTGGACTCGGGCAGGGTCGGACTCTCGCTCACGCGTCCCGTGTCCGATTTTGTCCTGGGGCCTTTTTAAATAAACAGGATGCGTCGGCAGCAAAAACAGGCAGCGGCGATGCTGAGGCGGAGGAAGGGCGGTCCGGGGTTAGAGCGTCTGACCTGGGAGGGAGGGACAGCCCTGCCCCTCTGCCACAGGCATCTTCCCTGGCCTCGGGCACATCCCTTCGCCCTCTTGTGCAAGGTGGGGAGCACGTACCTGGTTTACCTCTGGGAAGCGGAGTGCCTCATCGCCGGGATGGCAGAGATGTAGGTGGGGAGAGGTTTAAGCTAGCCGGGAGCTGAGCAGTTCTGGTGCCGGCCTTTGGGGGTTCCACTAAGGGCTGACCCACCTGCTAGTCCACCTCTAGCCCGGGCGGTGTGAATCAGAGGGAAACATCAGCTGGTAATTGGGGAAGCATTTCCTGGCCCGTCACGCTTTGGGATGGCGTCCCGTCCCTTGAATCATCCAGAGCTGGTCCGTGTCCAGCACTAAGAATAGCCTCCCCACACACGGCGGGGGCAGCGCGCCGGGAGGGGGGACCGGCCGGCTCACGGGCTCCTGGCCGTGCCTTCCCACCACTGTGCCGTGGCGTGGCCCGGTTCCGATGCCAGTCTGAGGTTTGGGGTAGAGCACGTGGCGAGGATGGGCTGGGGCAGCTGCCATGGTCCATCACTGGGGGATGGTCCCATCTGTGTGTGCCATTTGTAGCTGAGCTCTGAAATGGCTTCGTTCAGCACCCCGGGGTGGCCGCTCCCCACGCAGGGCTGAGTGCTCGGTGCCAGCCCCACAGCTTCCAGCCCAGCATGTACCCCTGGGTGTGATGTAAGGGGGACATTCGTGAGCAGAGGCATTTCCTGGGGTGTTTGGCAGGTGGCCTGCTCTGCAGCCAAGCTCTAGCACAGGAGATAAGCCATCACTGTGGGCTTGCCAGGGTTCAGATCAGCATTTGGCTGGGAGCCTTTCCTCAGATGAGGACATGAGCGCAGCCTTGGGTGGAGCAGGAGTTTTCCCACCATGGCCTGATGGTGATGATGATGATCAATATTATGTATTTCACCTGGCTGACAGGTGAGACCTGTCCTGTCTGCCCTGCTGGGTGCAGGGTGCTTATCCCATCTGGCTCTCGCTCTTGGCATCGGGCACCCGGCCGTGGCCAGAGCAGGGCAATCACTAGAGGGCAACCTTGGATTGAGATGTGCCTCTGCACTGGGAGAAACCTTGATTTGATGTCCTACCAGGCTAGGCTTGAAACATTCGGGAGGAAAGGGATGTGCAGTGACCCACTGAAGCCATCCCAGTGGGGTTTGCCCATCCTGATCATGCCAAAGCTTGGCAGATGCCTCTGCAGGGAAGCACCTGTGTTGCTGTGTGAAGCCACCAAGGCCACTCTCATCTCCCCCTGCCTTCCTGCTCCTGTGTTTGCAGGGTGGTGCAGGGAGCTCCTTGCCATCACTGCCATTCCATGGGGAAAAGCTGTGATGGCTGCCCAGGCTGGCAGCCCTCTAGTTCAGACAAATGTAGAGACAGGATAAGATGATGCTGAACCTTTCTTGGATGCTCACTCCAGCCTGAGGCTGGGACAGGTACTCATGTGGTCACGGCTGGGTTTAAATCTGAAGGAGAGCTGGGATTTCTGGGATGCGGGATTTCCCCGTCCCTCAAAAGAAAATATTTTCAGTTGGGTGGTAGAAATACTGTGAAACTCATGTGGGCTCCCCTCCCTTGCCAAAGCCTTTGGTGAGGGGATTGCAGATGGGTGGTGATGGCCAGGGCTGGGGCAGAGCCTGTCCTGCTGCCTGCCCTGCCCTTGGAGGTCACAGCCCTCACCTCAGGGGTGTCAGTCTGGACTGAACCCGCACTCAGGGTTCACCATGGAGTGACTCAGGGTCAGAAAGTTCAGGGCAGTGCTGGGGAATTGCACACGATGGATGCCCTTTGCTCCTCTGCAGCCAGTGCAGGCTTCCCCACCTTCTGTTGCAGCTTGACCACTGCCCTCCTCCTTCCCCCCCGGTTTGGGGGCTGACAGGGGCAGCGCCCTGTACGCTGGGGATGACACTTCCCTTAGCCCCTCACTGCATGAGACAGCCTGTTTCCAAAGCCTTAGTGATCTGTGGACTTTGGAAAATCATAAGCAACCAAGTGCTCATCCCAGCTGTTCCCTGACTCCCTCTCCCCTGGGACCTCCCAGCCTTGCATCCCACAGAGCAACTCCCAGAGCAACAGGAGTGTGAGCTGATGCATTACAGTTGTGTTCTGCACGTGTGCAGAGATGCTCCAGGGGCTGGCCAAGCGTGCCAGGATCCTGATGGCACAGCTGCCTCCCCCTGTACAAGGAGGAACTGAAAGTCTGTGGGGTTTCAGTGGTGGCTGTGCATGGGTGTTAAGGACTTCTGTTCAACCAGGGCCTGAAGGAATCAGCAATTTTCTCGTTAAACTGCTCCATTTGACAGCTCCACACTTGTGATTTTAGCACCAGCCCATGGGGTCAAAGAGCTCTGCTTGCACCCAGTGCTGCTGCTGCACAATGCCCATAGGTAAAGCAGCCTCCCAGTTCTGCAGGGTGGGATCAGGCCAGTCCTGCTGGCTCGAGGGATGTGAGGACACCTCATCCGTACTTGCTATGTGGCTGTGTGCCAGCCAGACCAGCCACCTTCTGCTGATAAATCCATTTTCAGGCAATTTTACTCCCCATTACATCACCAAACCCTTTCCCAAGGGGGTGGTGGAAGCCCTGCAGGCTGAGCAGGGGCTGGGTGAGCCCGGGTGGGTTTCCTGGAGCAAGCAGCCTTGCATTAGCCAGGAGCGGGATGGTTTAATAGATCATTTCCGTCTCTAATTTCTACTTCTCTATTCAACGCCTCTCGTTTGCTGGTCACCAGAGGGAAGGGAGGTCAGGGGAACCAGGCCTCCCCAGCAACCTCCTTCCTGCAGCTGCTGAAACAAAATCCAGAACTGTAATAATCACTGTGTCCCTCCCTGGGGTACCACGGTGCCTTCAGTCTGAGCAGCAGCAGCAGCATTGAGGTGGTTGGGCTCACAGCCTCTGCTGAAGGTGCCAGGTGGTAAAGAGAGGGCAGAGAGGGCACCTTCCCTGCTTGGTGCTACAGAGCTACAAACATTCCCCATGGGCTGTGTCAGATGCTTGGGAAAAGATCAGAAGCGTTGATGTCGCCGAACCTCGGGGTGTCACTGGTGCCCTGTCTCCTTCATGCTCCAGCAAAATGCATCCACTGGCTGCAAATCACCAAGCCAGAACAGGAGGGGAGTTCTCACCTCCCTGTCTTACCCCACATCAGATCCTTGCTTGTTGCCTGACCCCAGGGGAGCAGCTGGGGCTGTCCCACTGCCTAGAACAGGAGCCAGAGTACAGCTGCCATGCCTGATCCTGAACTACCTCTGATCTCCCTGGAAAGGAGATCTCTCGGCCCCTGTGGCCTCCAGCAGTGCCCTGCCTGCACCCTCTGCCTGCAGCTCTTTCCTCTTGGCCACTTGCCCCCAGCATTGTTTCACAGCAGTTGTTTGGGTTGGCCCAGGTGCTGCCCTGTGTCCGCCTCAGCGCCGAGGGCTTGGTTTATTTTATGTCCTTTGTTTTGCAGCAGCAGCAAATGCCCCGGAGCAGCCAAGAAGAGAAAGATGAAAAAGAGAAAGAAAAAGAAAAAGAGGGAGAGAAGGAGGAAGACAAGCAGGAAACAGAAAATGACAAAGAAGAACTGACAAAGTAAGGACAACCCTCCCTGCCTGGCTCCAGTGGGCTGCAGTGGTGGAATGTGGTGATGGGATGCAGCATAGTCCAGGGCTGCCTGACCCCGTGCAAGACTGTGTGTGCCCACCTCACCTCCTCTGCAGGGAGGGAAAGGCAGATCCTCCTCCTCATTCCTCTTCCCTGCTGCTCCCAAACTGGGAAAGCAACACGATATGGGGTTTTTTTTATATCAACCCAATCGATCTGCAAAGCTCCTGTGATCCTCCAGCTTGTTCTGTTATTACGAGAGCCTCTGGGAGCTGGGGGAGCAATCCGGGGGCAGCGGAGCGTGGCACTTCACCTTTAGTGTTATTGATGTCAACGTGAGCGCTCCCAGATGAAGAGCTCCAGCCAGCCCTGCCTCCCTCACGCCGAGCATCAGCGCCGTGGCAGGGGAAGGTTGGCACGCAGACCGCTCGCTATCTGTAATGGGCTTAATACTTGGTTTAAAAGAACATCTGGCTTCATTATATCTAGGCTGCAAAGACATTTACCAGCAGGTCCCTTTCAGGAAGATAAATGAGGAGGAGGCAGGGATGAATTTGAATGGTCTGGTATTAAACCTGTCTCCGTCAGGTCTCTGCGTGCACTTGGTGGTGGAGCTGCAGCCAGCTGCAGAAAGAAAACCCCACCACAAATCACCCCACTGCCAATCCCAGCCAGGAAAAGAGCCCGCGTCGGCAAAAAAACTGCAGACCTGCCCCCCTAAAAAACCAACAACAAAAAGAAAAATCCCCAGACACGTGCAGAGAAATAATTGCTTGACCTAAAAATCAGACCAACCAAACAACGATTTTTTCTTCTCTTCTCTCCCTGTTTTTGCAGGGACAAGAACGACGACACGTCCGGAGAAGACAACGATGAGAAGGAAGCTGTCACCTCCAAAGGTCGCAAAACTGCCAACAGCCAGGGCCGGCGCAAGGGCCGCATCACCCGCTCCATGGCCAACGAGGCCAACAACGAGGAGGCAGCCACGCCGCAGCAGAGCGCCGAGCTGGGTAGGTGGCAGGGGACAAGGGGACCCTGCCCTGGGCTGGGCTTTTGGTGTACCCATTGTGCTGGGATGGGATGTCACCCTGCTCTGCTCCCCGCTCGCAGAAGAGGGGTTTCCTTTGTGAAATCCTTCTTTCTGGGGAGCAGCAATGATGTTTCTCTCTATCTCTATCGAGTGAATTACTCGGCGTGGTTCAGCAGGATAAGTGGGGGTATTTGCAAGCCTGGGCTTTCCTGGCTGAGTGTTCATGTGTTTTATGGCCTCAGAGGGAAAGTGTTGCAAAAGACAAAAAGGGAAGCCTTCAGTTTTAGCAGTGCTTTGGCAAGGCTTGTGTCCCTCCTGCACTTTGAGCTGATTCCCTTTGCGGCTACTCTGGCATCCCAGTCCCCTCGACCTCTGCATGGGACCCTGCTCTGCCACTTCTCCTACCTGCTCTGTTTCCAAATTTGTCTGGAGCCTGAGCAGCTGCAACCTGTGGGATCTGCTCCTCCTTGGCCTTGGGCCTTGGGCTGGTCCATTTCCATCCGTGCCTGATACAGCTAAGGGTGCTGCCTGTATTGTGGCACCCAGGCACTGCACCAGCCCACAGCGTGGCCATAGCCATGCCACGCTGCCATGCTGGCCTTGGGCTAGATGGGAATTCGTGGCAGCATCCACAGTCCCACACTGGGCACATCTGCCTCTGGCATCTGCAGCATCAGTAGTTACCACCCCAGGGAGCGGGCTCATGTATTGACTTACAGAAGCCAATGCATCCAGGAATTTGGCTGATTTTCCTATATTTTCTACTGTGTCAAAGTACAAAATTATTGCTGTGCTACCTAAGGCAGGTAAAAATAAAAGCAGGGTGACTCCTCTCGGATTCCTTGCTCTGCAGTTTCTTGCTTGTGCTGTTCCATGTGCTATAAATCACGCGGAGGTGTTTCGCCTCCCTGTTCTCTGCTGACAACTGGCTGAAGCCTTGATTGCGAGCGCTCTGTTTTCATACAGTCGATATAAATAGTCCCCAGCACAACAGAGCCCTGCTCTCTCCCTCCAACTTGTTCAGCAGTGCTGCAGAGAAGCAGCAGATAATGCCAGTAACTTAGATGGGATTTTTTATCCTGGGATCTCAGAGTCCTTGATAAACTTCACTGCGAACACAGAGGAAAGCCTTTAGACCATGTTAAATTGGGAAAAAGGAATGGATCAATTCCTGTGACATATCTGAGCAATTGATTTCACTTTATGTCTCTCCAATAGCGCTTTAATTTAGGTTGGCTAAGAAAGTTATTGCATTTTAAATACCAATTGAACATTAAAAACCAGCACAAAACCGTATTGTGGTTTAACTGCAGCGTGCCGGAGCTCCCCGTAGGCATCTGTTTCATAACTGTGCAACCTCAGGCGATGCCATTAATCAAACCAAACGGGCCGTTTCTGTGACATTTCTGTACCATACAATAACAGCCATCACCAGCTGAGCCAAGGGCCTGCACGGCGTTGGGGACACTCGCTTTTACGTAAACCAGCGCTGTGGCCCTGGCTCTGCCTGCTGCCAGGGGAAGCGGTGAGGTATCAATTTCCCTCCCTCTTGGCTGGTGTCCCAGGGGCGACAGGGTTCTGAGGGAGGCAGTGACCTGTGCTGTCTTCCGGGAGGTGACACCTGCAATCGTGCTCAGCCGGCTCTGAAGGAGATTTCTTCTGCCCAGTGCTGTGGGCATTGGAACTCACGCTGTCCTCCCACAGGGTCTCAGCTTCTTGTAGAGCTTCTTCAAAGATCCTTCCTTCTCTCCTTGCCTGTATTCTTTATCCTGAACCTATCAGCCTGTTTTCCATTTTGAAAGGACACTGTCAAAACATCTCTCATCACTGTTGAAATAATGCTTTGCCTGTTGTTTAGAGTAATAACCCCTTGGCAGCCTGAGCCGGAAATCTGTTTCCTTACCGAGTTGTTTTTTGTCTCTGACTCACACCCCAGTTTGTTATTGTAGGGTTTGCTCTGTGCCAGGCTGCCAGCAGGACTGGTGCATAGTGAAGGCTTTATGCAGGACCTCGGTGTCCCCAGCACCTGCTTGGATTTGGGGAGAGAGGTGGCATCAGATGCTGACACCCCCATCAGCCTCCTGGCTGGAGCAGCACGTCCCCTTCAATGGGCACTGCTCCAGATAGGCCCCCACTGTTGCTGAAAATGGCTCAGCGGTTGTCCAAGAGCCCAGTGGTGGCACGGAGGGAGCCCGCAGTCGCACGGCCAACACCCTTGTGTTGTCAGTGTCCAACACTGACAGATGCAGTCGGCCAAAGTCACCACTGAGGTGACGCTGTTTCTCCGTCTCTGCCGGTCCCACCCTGCGTCTGCCTCCTCCAAAGCACACGGCCACAGCCAGCTCCATCTTAGGTACCTGTTGTTGGGCCAGGGTGCGTGGCACCATCAGCACGAAATCTGCTGCCACTCTCAAGCCATCTGGCTTTGTTTCCAGGCCCAAAGTGGAGGTTTTGCATCGCTGAGGTGCATCCCGAGGGGATGTTGTGCGTGGGGTACTGTGGCATGGAAAAGCCTCACGAGCCCGCACCATGACATCCTTTCTTGTGGGAGCACTTCTGCACTGCATGGGGTTTTGTCATGCCTCCAGGGAACAGGGCATGGGACAGGGTTTGGGTGTTGGGACACCTCCTCTGAGCTCACTGGGCTTGCTGGCTCCTGCTCACAGCTGACTGCTCTCTTTCCTTCTTCCTTCCCAGCTTCCCTGGAAATGAATGAAAGCTCTCGCTGGACCGAAGAGGAGATGGAGACGGCTAAAAAAGGTGAGACACTCATTTTCTTTCTTTTATCGGCTGTGCTGGAGCTAACCCAGCAATTGGAGGTGGAAAGAATCTGACTGCTGGCTTTGGTGCAGTGTGGTGGATCCTGAGCTGTGGGGCCGGATCCTGCCTGTCCTGCTGTTGGTTTGTTCCCAGCACGCCTCAGGGAGGGTGTGGGGAAGGCAGGGAATGGTGCAGGGAGTGTGCTCAGCTTCTCCAGCCCCAGGAGCTGTGCCAGCACCAGGGATGCCTGGGCTGTGGCTGGAGCCATGCGTGTCCCCCGAGGCAGGAGTTGGCTGTAGGAAATGGGGAAGGCGCGTTGTCCGTTGAAGTGTTGGAGCTGCTGGTGCCCGTAGCATGGGGTGTGGTTTCACCCCACTCTTCGGAGCTTTATGTCCTCGGTGCGATCTGGTCCAGGCACACAGAGAGTGTCTGCCAGTGTTCACAGCTCTGGGATTCAGGGAGAGGACGGTGAACCCCAGCACTCCACAGACACATGTTGGGGAGCTCTCGAGAGCCAGGACGGCGTGCGGTGACTTTACATTCTGGAGCTGATTCAGAGCCTTTGCTGAGACCGTTTTTAAAAAGTGCTGAGTGTAGCACAGCCCTTCTTGCCACTTCCCCTCCTCGTGCTGCTCCTGCGCCAGCCCTTTCACTGCTTTAATTTTTTGCCAAAGTCACGTCCTCTTGATGGGCTGTCGAGCTCACGTCCCCAGCCCGTGCATCCCGCTTGCGTTGCTGCCGACTCTCCTGGCCTGGAGAGGATTGTAAATGGGAAATTAAAATGGAAATGAGTGCTGTTCGGGGATGGCAAAGGCAAATAGGCGTGTTAGCAGGTTCGGCTCAGCTTGGAAAATGCACCTGCTGCTGGGATGGTGATTACATGTTCTGGAGCGCCGGCTGCCCAGGTGCCGGTGGGAGCTGTGGACTTGGATTATTTTGCCTGTGAATATCCCAAAGTGTTTGGCTCGCTCGCCTTTAGGCTGTTCCAACCCTCTTTTACAACCCAGTGCCAATCCTGTGCATTGCTGAACGGGGCTCTCTGTAGTCACAAAACTTAATAGATAGACTTTAATCAAGCAAACTGGCCTGGGGCCAGGTAATGGGGTGAGCAGATGCTGGCAGGGGAGGGTCATTGGAGGGATATTTTCTGAGCACTGCTTTATTTTGGAGATCAGCATCTGGTTGTTAAAAAGTGCCTCTTGTTTTATGCTGGATGCTGGAGGTGCACTTAAGGAGTCTCAGCACCAGCTGCCAAAGCCTGTGTGAAGGAAGGATGAAGCGTGGGAGCATGTAGCACTATTCCAGCCCAGGGGCCAGGAGGAGGCAGGGAGATTTGCTGGTGTAAAGCCCAATGGCTGATTGTTTCTCCCTTCGTTACAACCTGGGAAACTGAGATTGCAACACCAGACTTCTACAGAAGAGCCAAATTCCCCTCTGCCAGGAAGCAGCCGCTTTAATGCTTCGAACTGGCCGTGTCTGGCATTTCCAGGGACCTGCGTGGTGGGGGTTTCCGACTCACAGCAACTGTGAAACTCCGGAGGTAACCTCAGAGGCTGGAGGAGGTGGTGGCAGAGCTGCTGCCAGCATGGCTGGGCAGGGACAGAGGGGGTGGTGGCCTGCTCAGGCTGGGCTCAGAGACACAGGCACAGTCCTCCTCACCATAAGGACGCGGCCACCCAAGGCACCCTCCTCCATACTGGCACCAGTTAGAGCCCATAGCTGGCTGGTTTAGGGAGTTCAGCAAGATGTGAGTCCCAGGGAAAGTCAGCCCCACCACCCCGGGGTATTTTGGCAGATGGGGACGGTCAGTGACCTCTGCTCCTAGCACTTGCCAAGCAGGAGATCAGCCCGGCCCTGCTGTCCACCCCTGGGTTTCCCGTGTGTGGCATGAAACTCCGTGTCATTTATGTTCAGGGAGGTGAGAGAAAACAGCCCTGGGACAGAGAGACAGCAGAGCTGCCTGCTCTCTTCCACAGTCACAGAGCTGCACGGGGAGTTTCCAATCAAGAGAAGGCAGGATTGTGTCTGCCAGGGGAGACAGTGAAGGGGAGTACCGTGTTACTAAACTTAAATAGGGGAACAAAAACCCAGCAAGAGGAAAGTTCTTGCTTAATGACACTTTCATTATGCAATAAACTTCGATTCAGTATTCTGTCAAAATGTGCAGAGATTGGGATAACGATGGGGAAACGTGTTTTTCTGATATTATCTCCTTGCTCCATGGCTGTGATCCTTAAAGCAGGAGGTTTTGATTACCCAGAGTTGCTCGAGGATTTCCCCCTTCCCTTCCCAAGCCGGGAAGCAGGCAGCACCCACGGCTTTGCTGCCGGGCAGGACGCAGAGGCATTCAGCAGCAGGATGGGGCTGCTCCTTAAAAGGCAATGTTGAGGCAGTTCCTGCCTTTGGGGGACCTGCTGGATGAGCCCACGCGGGCAGGAGTTCAAGGTAGGCTGGAAGGGGGTCTGTGAGCCTCAGGCAAGCACCAGCCTCAGCAGTTGGGTGGGTTTATTGTCCCCCCAGCCCCTCCACCAAGTGTCACCACTAGCGCCAGAGCTTCAGGGCCGCCGCAGCCGCCCTGGAGCTGAACTCGATGAACCGGGAGGTTTCGACATGACCTTTGTTAGTCTTTAAAGTCTGGTACCTGTCCTCGCCCAGCTCGGGGTTTTCCCGTGGCGTCTAACAAGTGGTTTTGTTCTTTGAAAAGAGGCGGGTGCGAGTGGCAGGTTCTTGCTGAGGTCCTCCGGTGCCTTGCCCAGGCTCTGCGCTCCTTGTCCTCAGGGCACAGCCAGCCTGGGGCTCCTTATGCCTTTTCCCACGCTGAGGACACAGAGAGGCCACGGGATGGAGTCAACGTGATGAGGCAGAGGAGGGTTGGGCACGATGGTAAAATACCAATGACAGAGAGTTAAATAACCCATGAAAACTCCTGTATAGTTCCTTTTGGGTAGATATCAAATATTCCCTTGGATACCAAAGACACTCGTTTGAACGCTTATTTTCAGTGCTGCCAACAATGCATCTGAGTTTTGGACTGACCTGAACCATTTTTTCCCCAGTCTCATTCTGTTTACAAAACTTAAATAAAGTCAGCCACCTTGCATCACCTTTGAAATGCAGACGCTGGCTGGGTGATGCTGGGGAGCTGGCAGCTCCATACCTTCCTCTGTTTGTCTCCCCTGTGCTCATGTTGGAGCCCTCCCTTCTCCCATCAGAGGTATTTACAACTGTAAAAACCTGCTGATAGTAGTAAAATTGGGCTGCAGAAAGTGGTTTGCAGCCCATGCTCGTCACTGCACATTGTCCTTCTGGGTGGCCTTGGGGTGGGATGTGCCTTGGGGTCTCCCGCTCAGCTGTCCTCTGTCCAGAGCGAGGAGAGCCCAGCCTGGCCATCCCAGTGTCCACAGCCAGAGTGCCGTGGGTGCCTGGTGTTTGTCATGAACTCTGTACAAAGCGACGTGGTAAAAATTACTGGGATGGGACAGACTGGGTGCCATGAGGGCACAGCTGTGTCCAAGGCTTAAATTAGCCACGCTTGCCCTGAGTGAGGCTGTGGTAGACTGCAGTCCCATCCCTGCCATCCCAGGCTGGTGCTTGGCTGCCTTTCAGCCAAGGTGCCAGCCCCAGGACTGTGCCTGTGGTGCCAGTGCCCCCCATGCCCCCAGAGCTGCACTTTCTGCCACCATTGGCTGAGTGTTTCTCGAGTGTGTAGGAGCAAACTGCGAGGATTTGCTTAGTGAGTGTCAGTGAATGGAATACAAAAAGGCCTGTCAGGAGGAACTGCTGGGTAATTACTATAATTTGCTGCCTACATTTTAATTTTGAGTATTATTTTTTCAACAATAAGGGAGCGGGAATAGTATCTGAACCAGGTGAAAGAAGAGAGCTGGGCCTGCCAGCAGTGGCTGCTCCATGTGTACTCACTGCCATGCTGGACAGAGGGGATGGCACATCTCCAAGAGCAGGTATCCTGAGGGGGACTTCCTGCCCCCTCGTGTCGATAGGATACAGCAAAAAAGAAAGGCTGTGGCAGGAGTAGTAAAATCAGGCCACAGGGCTCAAGGTTTTGCAGCAGGTGGATGCAGTGGTATAGAAATTATCTGACTCAAAGGGGAGACCTGGGAGCTGAGGGTCCCCAGCCAGGGCCAGCAGAGAGGGGACATTGCACTAGAGCTGAGCTGGTCCAAGATCCCAACTCCTTGCTGATCGGGTACCCACACCTTGTTAGGTGACACTATCTCCCTGCAGAGAAGTGGCATGACAGGTGTGAAAGGTGCTGGGAAGTTCAGCTGCAAGCTCCCTTGTAGCTGTGGGACACATCAGAGGCGTGCTTGTGTCCAGTCACCAAATGAGAGGTCCACTGGGAGGTGGCAGCATCACCTGAAGGAAGGAAGGGCATCACTCACCAAGGAAGGAAGGAAGGGCATCACCCACCACGGTGGCAAGAGCACACCGAGCCGGCTGCCTGCACCATGGTCCCTCCGGCAGCACCCCAGCGCCTGCGGGGATTTGGGCTCACCCCCCACGCACCATCCCCACTGCTTCCCTTGGCACAGCATCAGGAGCCTGGCATGCACCTGGCTCTACCACCCTCTGATCCATGGCCCTGGAGAAGTTACTCACCTTCTCTGAGCCTCTGCAAGCCACCCCGAGGTCAGTGCGGGAAAGCGACGCAGGCCATGCTTTCGGGATGCCTTGGGTGGTGTCGCTGACTCCATAGGGCTGGTCTTTCTCCAGAACTGGATTGCGGCACATTTTGGTGGTGCCGTAGCCAGAACTGCCTCCACGTTCACTCCCAAGAGGGTGTGTGGGCGCAAGAGGTACTGAAGGATCATACCAGGTACCATCAGGCGTAGGGAATGATATCACTTGGTTTTTCCCCTACAACCTTGGTCTGTTAATCCATGCGAGCTCCCATTAAGGGACCTTTTTACAGGCTCTCTCCGCCCTCACCAAGCCCAGGGTGGAGCTGGGCAGCCGTGCCTTGCAATGTCTCTAGTAAAAACCCCCAGCTGCAGAGAGCCGAGGGGCTGCGAGCCGACAGCCCTCGCCTGCCGCGCTGCCCCTCCAGGTTTCTTCCCGGTTCCCCGAGATGCTGAGCGCGGTGCCCCGCTCCCCGAGCTCCTCTTCCTTCAACCTCCGCTTGCTGTACGGGAGCAGAGGCCCCGGTCTGCCCATGGCGACACCGGTGCCAAACCTCTCCCCATCCCTCCTGTGCCAGGGCAGCAGCTGCAGGGCCGAGGTGTCCCGAGGCGCCACGGCACCCCGTCGGTGCGGCACTGGGCTCGCCGGCGCGCACGTCCCCAAAGAAAAGCGCCTTTGATTCACTTGAGAGCGGAGAAAACTATTAGCCAAGCTTTGTTTTCCTGGATCCCTCCCCCTGCCGCTGACATTCAGCCGAGAGCGAGGGAGACAGAAAGTGAGCGAGGGAGGGCGGGAGCGGGTGCCAAGCGCCGCACCCCTTGTCAGCTTGGGTCAGCGCCACGTTCGTTATTAATGCTCTGTCTAGAGGTCACATTCAGATGCAACGAGCCCCGGGTCAGCCAGAGGAACAGATTAGAGCTTGCTCGCTGCTCCGCCACATACCGACGGCACCGGCTCCCCGTCCCCGGGCTGGCAGGAGCGGAGCTGCCGCGCTCCCGCCCCTTCGCTTTTCTCCTGCCTTTTTTTTTTTTTTTTTTTTTTTTTTAATTATTATTATTTCTTGGCAACGTCGGGCATCTCCTGAAACTGCACAGTCTCCCTATAGCCCCGAGCTGCTGAGCAAGGAGATGAGGTAGGGGAGAAAATACTGGCGGCGCTTCCATCCACCTTAACAACCGCGGCTGCAGCCGGCTGGAACGCTCCGGCGAGCGAGCAGAGGAGAGCGGAGAACGCTGTTCGCTCCGAAGGGAAGAGCGCTGGGGCCGGAGCATGTGTTCCCACCAACTTCTGCCATTGGGGTCAGGAGTCTGCCGCCTGTGACCTGGTTTCCAGCCTCGGTGCCCGTTTGCTCGCCGCTCCCGGCCGCCCATGGCTCTGAAATCCTCTCGCCCCCAGGATTTAAGGAACCGGCTTTGCTTTCTTCTCTGTCTCCGGCTGCTGCGAGGGAGCGAAAGCGAAATGCGTGGGGAGGGTGTGAGCGGAGCACTCGCAGCGCTTTGCCGCGGGCTGCCGTGCCCGGGGGGGCTTTGAAGAAGTGCCCTGACAGCCGTGTTCTTCCCAGCCCACCCGCTGCACACTCCAGGTGTGCTCCCTGCCCGCCGGAGCACGTAAGTCGGGTGTTGGGGTCCGAAGGATGGGGTTAACCTCGAGGTTGTGTGTGGCTGCGTGCCTGCGGCAGAGCCTGCGTCCGGAGCCCCCGCCCCGAGCCGAGGAGCTCAGCCTTCCTGAGGATCTGATAACTCGGTTAGTCATAGTTTCAGTGGAGCGAAGGGCTGGTGCTGCCGTGCCGGGCTGGAGTGCCGGGGAGTGCGGGGCAGGGGGAGCAGGCTCTGGGGGTGGCTCTGCTGGAGGAGCGCACGGAGATGGGGTGCCTGGCGAGCCGGGAGCTTACCGGCACGTCCGGGGGTGTCTCGGCTGGTCCCTCCCGAGTGTGCACATAACTACAGCGTGGGAAGCAGGTGTTGCTGTTTTGCTCTGGTTTCATGTAGAAGAAGAGTGGCGGGGCTCCCTGCTGGTCCCGCGGGCAGGGGCTGCAGGCAGCCTCTCCTCCTCCTCCTCCTCCTCCTCCTCCTCCTCCTCCTCCAAGCAGTGGCCACCTGCCCTGCTGCAGGCTCCTTCAGCAGTGTCCTGGCGAGCAGGGGCACAGCCAGCCTGGGCAGGGGGAAGGACGGCCAGGAGCTGGCATTGCCTGTGGCTGGTAAATGTCACACCATGCTGAGGACCACTCACGCTGACATCCATCACCCCCCCCAGCCATGAGCTCTGCCGTGCCAGGTCCTGCTTTCTGGCATCTTTCCTGCCAAAGCACCCGTGCTCATGGCACATCCACACCGCTGCCAGCGTCTTCATTTCAGCTTTGCCCGGGGCACACAATCAGCCTTGGCCCGGCTGTCACACTTGGTGCTGGGCCACCAGTGTGGTGATGAGCAGAGGGACAGAGCTGCTTGTTTGCTTTGGAAGGCAGCAGTGGGCTGTGTCAGAGGGGATGGGTTGTGACACTGGGGACTGTCCTGTTTTCCCCTGCGGCGTTCAGCCACGGCAGGGGGAGGACTCTTGCCCCACTCGTTGCCTCAGGATTGGTGGCCGGATGTGATTTTTTTAATCTTTTTTTTTTAAGAAGTCCCAGCCCGTCAGCGGGGTGACAGAGGTCGTGGGTTTGGCTGAGCGAGGCTGGGAGTTGCAGAGTTAAAGCTCAAACTTGTTTCTTGGCTTGCCAGGGCCTTTCTGGTGCTCAGTGCATGTGATGCCTTGTACATGCAATTTGATAAGCCTGGTGCTGGGACGGGCAGGATACAGGCACCAGCTGGATGTTAACTCCTGCTGTGCTGGGTGCTGCTGGTTTTCTCCAGGACCTGGGAAGCAGAGAGGGGGATTTCATCTCTCTGAGGGTACATGGTGCCATCTATTCAATGCAGCCATGCCCTCAGCCCCCAAGCCGTGCCCTCCCCTTGCACGGACTCAGAGCAGATCCTGGCTGGGGGCGCCTCCTTTGGGCCCGTTGCATGTGGCTGTGCTGAGATCAGCCCGTCCCCTGGGGTTTGTTGTTGAAGCAGAGGTTGGGCTGCCACTTTAGGGCCGGGCTGACACATAGCAGCAGCTTGGTGGGAGGCTGGCAGCAGGGCTGGGGCACAGCTGCAATGTTCCCAGGCACGAACAGAGCCATGCCAGGAGCCCCAGTGTGGGACTCACCGTGGTCCCAAGCCCCATGGTGTCAGAGCAGCCGGGGGGGGGCTTGGATGTGGAGCCAGTGGTCAGTGCCCACTCCCAACCCCACAAGGCTCTGTGGTTGGTGGCCTCTGGGCAGAACGTCCCCCAGCAAAAGAGAAAGATGTTCTTAGCAGGTTTATTCCATGCTGACTTTCATCTTGAAGTTACCTTTCTGTGGCAGTATAGTAACTCTGGATTTACAGACTCTGCATCCTGTGCCCTCACAAGGTGCAGGGAAGGGCTAGGGAACTGTTGGCCTGATAGTGGCATCACATGGGCAGTCAGAAGCAAGCCAAGCTGGCAGTGTCCCACAGGCTGGTGGCAGCTCCAGCCCCACAAGACACCACATGAAGGACCAGCCACACAGCAGGCAGCGAGATGTTACTTCCCAGAAAGCCTGGATGGCTCTTTCACAGGTCACCTCCAGGAACCTGGGCTGCCTCTGCAGCCATCCCTGGGCCGTGGTCGTAACTCCTACCTCCGTCTGCAGGACCAGGGGTGCCCAGATACCCCTGCAGAGATGGCAAGGACAAGAGGTGCTGAGTGTCTCCTCCCTCCTCATCCTCCTCCTCCACCTTGCTGGGTTTGCCCCATGTTTGGGTGGCACTATCTGGCCAGGATTGCCAGCCCTTGGTGTGATGCCTGACCTGGGAAGCTGCTTTTGTCATGAGCCTGATCAGCACTAATCCCCTGCCACGCCTCCTCCGAGCCAGGGACATCACCTGGGTTTCCCTGCCAGCATTCTCACCTGCCCAGGCTTTCCTCCCCTTCCCTAACAGGGCTGTGTGCCTTAGGGTGGGAAGAGCCTTTGCTTCATGTTAGGGGCTGAGAGCAGCTGTCCCATGTTCTCCTGGGCATGCCAACACCTGCTGCAGCCGTCCCAAAGGAAAAGGAGCACCGCTCGTCCTCGTGACTGCCGAGACACGGCTGTGGGATGTGTTTTATTCCAGAGACGGTCAGCATAGTGCCTTTTTTTCCCTTTGGAAAGAAAAACAGGCTCTCATAGGTCACCCCCTGGTCTAGAAGCCATTCAGACAGATGCTAGTGACCATATTGCTCCTGTGGAGTTTGGCTTGCGCGGAGGAGGTTTCCCATCCTGTGTGGATAATGCTGCCCTTGTGTGAGTGCATGTGGTGTTAAACCTTTCTCCTCTCTGCCTCCTCCAACTGCAGGTCTCCTTGAGCATGGGCGGAACTGGTCGGCCATTGCCAGGATGGTGGGCTCCAAGACCGTGTCGCAGTGCAAAAACTTCTACTTCAACTACAAGAAGAGGCAGAACTTGGACGAGATCCTACAGCAGCACAAACTGAAAATGGTGAGAGCCCTGTCCCAGCCTGCATTGGGCGCTGTGGATATTTCCTGGCAAGGGCTTGGATGCTTCCCACAGCCAAGGGGGGCCTTTATCACGTTGGGTGAAAGCTGTGGGGACTGTGGAGTGGCACAGGAAAGGGTTGTCCGTCCATCTGTCCCTGGGAGGTCTGGGTGAGGCAGAGCTGCTGCATGGGAGATGCCTGGTGTCTGGAGCATGGCTGGTACGTGGAGAGATAAGGAGCAGGAGGAGGAGCAGGGCTGTGGTGTGTTGGCCAGGATGCAAGTTCTAATGGCTATGCAAATACTTTGTTTCTGGTGAGATTGTGCTGTTCCGCCCTGGCGAGCAGAGAGCCCTGCTGGGCCACACGGGTCTGTGCCTTGCAGGTTCTGCAGTTACCTGCAGTAAACTGCTTCGGTTTGCCCCTAAGGAAATCAGAGATTTAGGACAATGTGAGGAAAGCCTGGCTCTCAAAGAGGTTTTTTTTTAGCACTGTAAGTAGATGTGCACACCTCTCTGTGCCTCAGTTTCCCCTTCAGATGAGGCTAATGCTGTTTTTTTCCTGGCATGTGGTGCAGGGTGTGAATGTAGTGGGGCTTGTTTGGTGTTCTGGAGATAGCTTGGACTGCTAAGAGACACTAAAGATTATAATTATTTCATTTGTAGAGTATCCTGGGGTTCCCAGTTTCTGGCTAATAGAATTCACATGGCTAAACCCCCAAGGGGTGCTTTGAAAATGCAAAGGACAATGTTCAATGCAGGAATCTTTCCAAGCAAGCTATTACAGCAAGAGTAAAAAGAAAGACAGGAAAACATTCAATGACTCACCCAGGAATTTAATATCCTAGTCAGTCTATAGGAATGAGAGAAAGAGAAGACATCGGCGATTCTTTTTTATTAATTCTCTATGCACAGAGACACTCCTGTGTTCCCATGTTTCACCGAATTGTTTTTAGAAACAAAGCAAACAAACTATATAAAAGACCCCCAGACCCATATAAAGGCTGGAATGAAATATTCTGTGAAATGTGCATCAAGCCCTCTGAATATAAAAAGTTACATTAGAAAGATATCATTGTTCATTACTGGGGAGAATCTGAAATAAGATCATATGGTTTTGCTGGCAGTGGAGCCGGTGTGTATTAATTTACTCTGCTCCCTAATGTTGCAGAAATTATATCACGGAAGTGTTTTTCTGCAGAACCACATTTTTCCCTGCATCCGTCCCTCCAAGGCAGCCGCTAGACTTCTCCAGTCTAATTGCTCACTCTCACTTGCAGTTTATATCAGCATCATCATTTTATTTTTCGAGCATTGGAGGCTGTGGGATTCGGTCATGGAGAAGAACAATGAACATTCAGCTGTTATTTATTGTACTCTATTGTTTTGTGGCAACAGCAGATGCCAGAAAGCTGAATAAAATAAAAGAACAACTGAGATTAAATTGCCACGGACCTTCCTTCCTAACTCCTAAATATAATCCCAAGCAAACTGAGCCTCCAAATGTCATCCTATAGCCAGTATCAGCCATGACCTCTGTGGAGGAAACACATGTGAAGCAGCATGGCATCGCTTAGTTTTGCCATGACATGCACAGATTATTCCCTGACCTCACCACCACCAGCTATTGCTGATCATGTGCAGGGAAACGCAGTGGCTCTGCTTTTCCTCCTCATGCTAAATGAGAGTAAACTTAATTAGCAGATCTCATTCATTTCCCAAATGGGGCTCGTTAATATTGTAGCCTCCTCTTCCAGGTAGGTGTGACACCAGGATTCAGCAGTGTGCAGGTCAGTCTGAGGAGCGGTGGGGCCGTGCCGGCGGCAGTGGCCGGTGTGGGGTGGGAAACGGACACGGATCCAGCCGGCTGCACCCTGGGACAGGCAGTCTGTTACTGCTGGGGCAGGGTCAGGCCACCTTGAGGCTTCACTTTATCTGCCCTGCTGTGTGTTTTGGCTTGGTTTCGCTGCTGCGCCGCTCGGATGTGTCCCAGGCATCAGCGTCACTTAGCCTTGACCTTCAGCACACTGCACTCGCTAATCTTGGCATTTAAGGAAAGCAGGGCATTGGGATACATGGTGTCCTCAGAGCTGCTCCTTCTGTTAGTGGCTGGAGATTAGGCACTGTCTTCACTGGGAGCAGTCTGGTGTGACTGTCACTTTGGTCTACTGGGCTTGTATTGGCTTGTGCAGGAAAGAGGGGCCAGTTAGCCCCGGGGCTCGGGCTGGTCCTGCTTGGAGACCAAGTCCTGTGGACTTCCTCTGAGCAACATTTCTTTAATTCCTTGCTTTTTTTGCATGATGCTGGCTTTGCACAGGAAAAATGCTTCAGGAGTGGGGTCTGGTGGCCTCTGCTTCTGGGAATGAGTGTGTCTGACTTGCCCTGGTCCTGCCCTTAGGACAGGCTGAGCCTGATGGGAGGTTCCCATCAGGGTGGCTCCGTGTTGATAGCGGGGTTTGGGAGCTGTTTGGGTTGTTGCTGCCACATCAGGTGGTGAGTGCAGGGAGAGGCCAAATTTGTTGGGAAGGCCCAGAAAGACGACGTGGAGGAGGAGGCATGGAGTGGCCCCTCGTGCAGGGTTCCATGTCCTTGCTGTTCTCAGTGTATATCCTCAGTGGTTTTGGTGAGTCAGAACGCTTGAGTCGCACCAAGTCCTCAAGAAGTACCTGCTGGAAGGTAGAGAGGAGCAAGACTGCACAAGGAGTCTGGAGCTGTAGGCGTGATAAGAGGCAAAGTGGTGTCCTTGATCTGCTGCCTGTATTTCACATAATTTCCCCTAAATACCAGCAGTGGGGTTTGCCAGGAGAGGGACCCACGGTGCCCCTGGGGCTGCTCACTGCTCTGCTCTGCCAGCAGCTGCCAGCCCCGGGCTCTGGCCAAGTAGGGTGCTGAGGCAGAGGCTGGTTCCCAGCTAATTCCCAGTGAGGATCCTGCTCCTGCCCGCGGCTGAGTCACGGACCCGTGAGTAAGAGGCAGAGAAGTCTTTGCCATAGTAACGTCGGCGCTTTGTCACTGCATTAGCGTGATGGGGAACTGCTGCTTCACACAGGAACGTGCGGTGCTGAATCGCTGCCGTGGCAGAGGCGCGAACGCCAGCAGCACCAGGACACCGCCGGCAGGGCTGGGGTGGAGAAAGGGAGCCACAGAGCCTGGTGTTCCTCCCTCTGCCTCTCTGCGCCTGCACAGAGCCGCTTCTCAAGTGCCTCTTTTCCCTCTCTCCTGCCCAGTTTGATAAAAATAGATTTTGAGCAAGCAGCGTTTCCAAGCAAAAAAGCAGTTGTATTTGTTTGTTTTATCTGGAAGTTTTCTAAGGGATTGAAAAGTTGGGGGTGGGGGAAGGGGGGACCGGCTCTTCCCAGCACAGAGATCCAGCAGCAAAGTTAACATTTCCACCACGGCTTTATCTTTTCATCCATGTAAATAAACGTCCTACACACGTCACTCATGTGGGGTTTGCAGGGAGAGCCGGAGATGATGAGCCTGTTCCTACTGGTAATATTTACTCAAGCAACAAGAGCAGGAAACAATAGCAAAGCCGAGACTTTTCCTTTAGGTCTGCAGGAGGGAGCAGCTGTCCACACCCTCGTGGCTGTGGCACGTGCTCCAGCCAGGGAGGCTGGGGCTGTCTCAGGGCAAGCCGGGACACCAGGCAGTCACCTTTGGGATGCCGTGCTGCACTGAGCTTGCCCCCTGTCCACCGGTGACAGCTGCCCTGGCATGGGAGTCAAAGTTCTTTGGCAGCACCTGCCAAAGGGGTCATGAAAGCAGGTGCATGGAAATGTTGGCTGGGCCGTATCTGGGGCATCAGCTTCGTTATCTGCAGATAAGCGTCAAGTCGCAGCCACACGTTTGTGTGGCTGGAGGTAGCGCCTGGAAATGCGCAGGACCAGCGCGTCACGCGTGTGTCATGAGCAGACACGTGACCGACCCCCAAGCTCTTGCCAGCCCTGCACTGGTGACCTCCATGTATCTGTGCCATTCTTCCCCTGAACGCTTGCTGCTAGCTGAGGTTGGAGCTCCTTGTGGAGCCAGGCTGGCCATTGCAGAGCAGTCAAAAGTTTTTGGCCAGGTGACACCACGCTGCCAGGCTTTCAACAGGCGAGTCCGGTCCCAAAGCCTGATGCCCAGGGTTTACCCAGGGCAGAGGGTCACTGGCAGTGTCCCTCTTGAGACTTTGGGCAGGACCAGTGCTCTCTGCTGCCCCATAACTCCCCGTAGGCTTTGCCTCTCACCATTCTTGCTCTTCTTCAGGAGAAAGAAAGGAACGCCAAGAGGAAGAAGAAGAAAGGCGCCGCTGTTCAGAACGAAGAAGCCGCCTTCCCTCCCGCAGCTGAGGACGAGGAGATGGAGGTGTCGGGGACGAGTGGCAACGAGGAGGAGATGGCAGAGGAGGCGGAAGGTGAGGCTGGTGGGGGCTGTGGCAGGGAACGTGCTCAGCTCTGCTGGCTTTGCTGCCCGGTCGCAGCAGAGGCACCGTGCACGGCCTCTCTGGGGCTGCACGTGTCAGCACTCACAAGGGGTCTGTCACCCCAAAGTCACACCAAGGTGATGGTGTCTCACAGCACTCGTGGCATTTTGCATGCCTTTGGATTTCACGCTTGCAAGGAGTGCCCTGGATCACTGCCCTCCTCCCGTGTCTGTCTGGACACATGGCTATTTTGGGAGCCCTTTGGTTTCTGATTTCCGTCAGTGCGCTTTCCAAGAGCACACAGCCTCCCGGGGCCTCTTGTAAATCACATTTCTTGGTGTTTTGCTCCAAAGGAGGGTCCCTGCATGCTCACAGCCACCACTGTGAGTTGTCATGGAGCTTATCATGGGCTCAGGGAGAGATAACCCACCAAGGTCTGTGTGCGCCCGTCCCCATTCCATCTGGGCACTGCTGCTTTCCTGGGCAGTGGAGCTCCTGGAGCCCAGCACTGGAGAAGAAGGCAGGGAAGCCGTGGTCTGCAACCAGCAATGCTGATGCACCTTGGTGGGGCTTTTCCTCCTCCTTTCCCTTTTAAGGCAGCGTTTTTCTCCCTCCCAGCCATACCAAAGAAAGGAAACAACTTGAAAGTGACAATTTTCAGCTATTTATCGCTTAGAAAGCACAGCAGTTTGGAGTTCAGAGAAAATGTGCACAATTTTCCAACAATGCCCATTTGACTTCTGTCAAACTAATTTAATAACTTAACCAGCACTCTGGCACCACACTGGTTCCTGGCCTTAGCACCCAGGCTAATGGGACTTGAAATGGGAAATCTTTTCAAGTCGTCCTTGTGAGTAACTCATTACAAGGCAGATTCCAGGTAAATCTTTGTGCGAGGTGAGTGACTCACAGGAGCAAAGTAAAAGGTCTTTTTAAGAGTGCCTGAGAGGAAACAACATGATTTTGAGATTAGAGACGGATCTCTTGATATGCTTCTGAGCCTTACTCTCCAGGCATTGGCTCTTGCTCTGCTGCTGGAGTGCCCTACAGAGTTGTGGAGAAGCATGAGGGGCGTGAAATGCAATGGGCATGGAAGTGCCAGGGTGGTGTTATGCAGGAGATGGGCGCTGGCTCCAGGGTGACATTTGGGGTTGCTCAGACAATACCTTGCGGTTGCAGGGGCCACATGGCCAATCCAGGGACAGGGGGAAAGACTCAGTGTGAGAATTATGGTGTGGACTATGGATTCAGCATCTGGAGGGAATGCAAGGAAGTCTAGAGCTTGGCTGAGCTTGGGATGAGCCACTGTTGGATGTCTCAGCACGGCATTCAGAGTAGCGTCAAGTGGCAGTTGGGAAGAGTTTTGCCAAACACACTGTGAACCTTGTCCTGGCTGGGTGATGGGACACCTCATTTCTTGTTTGCAAGTGAGTAAGATTGGAGAAGACTGAGATTCCTGACGAGTGTGGTACAGCTTCACTCTCAGGACAGATGGATGTGCTCCAATGTACAGCTCTTAGGACACAGTCCCTCTGTGGCACTCCTCTCACCAGCTTTTCAAAGCTGTCTGAGCTGCTGTGGAGAGAGGCAAGTCAAGGAATGCATGTGAGGAAGCCTTTGGGGCATGAGCGTGAGAGCCCTGCCCGGTGGGGACACGCTGGGATGGGACTGTGGAAATCTCCTGGTGTTCCTGGCCCTGGCCATGTTTGTCCGGCCGAGGCTTGGAGGGAGTGATCCTCTCCCCAGCTGTAGAAACAATCTCTTGGCAGCACCTAACTCTGAGCAGTGCATGGATGCTTGTGCTTCCAGCTCACATCAAGCTGCTGGTGGCAGATCTGGGAATGATCCTTCCCATGTAATAATTAACCTGTCCTGCAGCACTGCTAGCGCTTTCCTTTCACCGACCCTGACCTCCTTTCTTCTGCCACCGGTGGCTTAAATAACAACAAACACGTGTAGTGTTTTGGGATGATCCCAGCTGCTCCAAGGGTGGCACAGCCAGGGAGACAGGTGATGTAAGTCAGCGAGTAGGGTGCCTGGTCTGGAGCAGCTGATCATGTGCCGTGGGTGAGAGGGTGAGAAGAGAGCAGATCTTGTCCAGCAGCCAGGGTTTTCCCTTAAAATCCAGCTTCCCAGTCACTCGGTCTCCAGGATTTTGGGCGTGTGATTTTGTGTTTGGGTGGGGGTTAACAGTCGTGCTGGGCAAGCAGAGAGGCCCCCAGAACAGCCCTTTGCTTAGCAGGCTCTGGATCTGGGGATCCCAGCACAGTTCTCCCAGCCCCGGGATCATCTCCCCCTCGGAGGAACGAGGGCGTTCTCTTCCCAAGGGAGGGGGTGGAGGCAGCGATATGGGAAGCAAGAATCTCAGGCTGATCCTTATTTTTATTTCTTCCCTTTTCTCAGCTGCAGTAAATAACAGCTCCGACACTGAGAGCATTCCCTCGCCAAGGCCCGAAGCCAAAGAAGGAGGCGAAAACGGGGCCAAGGCACCACCCGGGCCGGGAGGTGACGCCGGCACAGAACCGGCAGTCAAGTGGGAAGAGGCTCCAACACCCCCCGAGGCTCCCCCTGCTCCCCCTGCCAACCCCGCTCCCGCTGCCAGCCCCCTGCCGGAGACAGCTCCCGAGGCAGCCAGCACCGAGGAGAAGGTGCCGGAGGACCTGGTGGTGGACGTGGTGAAAACGGAGGAGCCGGAGGAGAAGGTGAGCGAGGAGCCCTGCAAGAGCGAGGTGAAGAAGGAGGAGAGCGAAGAGAGCCAGGAGAAGGACAAGGGGAATGACAAGAAGGTGGAAAGCGGCGTCAGCAGCGCGGGGACGGCGGGGACGGAGGGGACGCCCAAGGCCGAGAAGAAGGAGAGCCATAAGGGCAGTAAAGGCCCCGGGGTGAACCCCGACAGCGACTCCAGCGCGACCTGCAGCGCAGACGAGATGGATGAGCAGGATGCTGTGGACAAGAGCAGGTAGGAGTGGGGGGACAGAGGGACAAGGGCATGACCCTAGGGCCAGATGAGCTTTCCCATTGTGTCACAGTGCCCATGGGTTCCTTTGTGAGCTCCTCCTTGGGAATATCACTGCTCAGGCGCTTCCCCAGGCAAAGGGACTTCCTAGCTGTGTCCCCATGTGCCCCCAGCCCTTTGGCTGTTGCTTCCAAAGGGGCTGTGACACACAAGCAGTGCAGTGTCCCAACGCACGGGTGCTTCTAGGACATGGCCGTGGGCAGATGTTGGGTGCAGAGCCACTGTGTTTGCTGGTGGCAGCTGCCCTTGTGGGTGACGCAATGGAGCAGGGTGTGCTCTCAGGGACAGTGCAGCTGTGCTGGTTTGCCAGCAATCCGGGGTTAGGAATGGTTTCTGTCTGAGTTGGCATTGGCAGGAGAAAAGTCACATCAGGGATGCCTTTTTACTGCAGGAGGGGGCGAGTTGCTCCTTTGGTAGAAATGTTGCCCAGATCAATTTTGCCAGGGGCAAATTATCTGTCCTGGCCATAAAGGCAGGAGAATGTGGTCTGTGCAAGCTTTCCTGGGGCCATGCCAGAAGGTCTTCACCTGAGCCACTGCAGTCCTGAGCCCTCCACCCACCCCTAGGCCTGGCAGCCAAGAGCGCCTCAGACCTTTCATGGATGGCTCTTGGGACAGGGAGGAGGAACACTGGCCTCCTCCTTGGAGAAACATCCTGCTCCCCTCCCAGCTTTTCCCACAGGGCCCTCCCCACCCAAGAGCCTCACAGATGGAGAAAGGGTTTTCCGTTCTTTAAAGAATACGTGTGAATACAGGCATCTTTGTAGCACTGAATTTTATGATGGCCCCTGGGCCAGGTGGGACTCCTCTGTACTCCACGTGGCCCCTGCCATTGTACGTAGGGGCAGCAGTCCCTCTTTGACTCAAAACTGGGCAGGGACTGAAGGCTGGCATCCCACATCCTGCATCCAGTGTCTTGCAAGCCTTCTGTGGGCTCACAGGGAGCAGTTTGGCAGCAAGATGGGTGCTGCCAGGCTGGGCAGGCTGTGTGCAGCGCTGTGGGTGGGGTTATTGAAAAAGCAGCTGAGCAAAGTGGTGGGATGAAGTCGGAGGGAGCTGTTGTGCATCCCACCGCTCCAAATGGCCTCTGCACTTCCCCTGTGATTGATGCAGGAGCCAGTGGGTGAGTGCTGCTGGTGCGGGAGCACCCTCTGGGGTGCAGCCTCTCGCTGCCGAGCAGCTGGAACAGCGCAGGCGGTGCCAAGGGGTGGTGCGGGTGCCACTGGCCAGCCCCGTGGCAGGGCTGAGGCCTCTTGGCTGCAGTGCTCCTCTCCAGCAATGGCCAGAGTCCAGCACCACCCCTCCCCACCCTCCCCTGCTTCCAGACAGGAGAAAATCTCCCAGTAAGGGAGAGTGAGGCCAGCAGGGCTGTCCTCCTCCAGTTTAGCATTAACCCAACCGAAAGCAGGGCAGCAGTGGCTTGCACCAACTCCTCAGCAGCGAAGGAGCAAATCGTCTTGGGAACAACTTTTCCATCACGGCTCCTCGCTGAGTCAGCGCCTATCTCGCTTGTCAAACAGTTACCAGCTTCCAGGAATATTAAACACTAAACAGGCGTCCCGCAGCTCCCAGGCCACTCCTCTTAGCCGGTGTGGTGGTGAGGCGCGGGCGATAGCAGAGCCTGCTGGCATGGGAAGGCTGCAGCTGACGCTGGCATCGGGCGCTTCCCAACCCAGAAGCACCCACGGGGTTGATCCTCAGCTGGCTCAGAGCTTTCGGCACCGCCGCGCTCCCAGTGGGGACTGGGTGCCCTTGCCAGCTGTAGCTTTGCTCCCTCGCCTTCCCCGTGGGCCGAGGGCTGCCGGCCCGCGGGCGTTAGCGCAGCCCCGCTGCCGCAGCGTGACTCGCGCTGAGCGGGGCCGGGCTGCCGCGATGCCGCGTGAGCCGCCCCGTCACCGCATCACCCGATGCTCGCCCACCCACCCAGCGCCAGCGGGACGTGGGTGCTCTTCCCTGCGCTTGTGAAAGCATCAAGCTGTCCCCGGCATCTCCCAGAAGAGGACAGAGGGTGGCTGGGGTGTCCCCGCGCTGAGAAAGGAAAGGGTTCAGAGTAGGGGCAGCCTTTTTTTGGTCCTCCTGCAGTTCACGCTAGCAAAGACATGTCCAGGATTGAGGAGGCGCAGCCTTAACTCATCCAAGCTGAAGGAGGCAGCTGGTTGTCTGTGGTTCCATGCAGCGAGCGCTGCAGGAGGGCTGCTGCGAGCACAGCCAAGATGTGGTTCAGCAGGAGGTCACACCAGATGGGGACATGTGAGGGAGGCCACACACAGCTACCGCTGCAGACCTGCAGCATGGTGAGGAGACACCTGCACCGACCATCCCGGTGCCGCGTGTCCCATTGCTGGCTCGGCTGTAGGCGCAGGGACTCTGCCAGGCCAGTGCCATGTTGGAGCCATGTCTCTGGCTTGGGAGAGCCCGTTGTGGAGATCTGGTAGCCACTGCCTTTGCACAACTACTATGCAGTCATGTTTGGCTGGGTCATGTGTCAGTGTGTTGGATCATCTGGAAGTTAAATTAGTCCCCATCCATCTCCATGGCAGAAGGAGGAAGGGTATGGGAAATGCAGTGTCACGGTCATCCCCAAAGCTTTGTGCCTGGGAGGAGACATTTCCACACCGCTGAGGCTCAGCTGTGAGCCTGCCAACCCCTTCCTGCTCTGACTCTTTTCCCATCCTTCCCAATGCCATCAGCCGTCTTAAGGCACTGGTCCTTGGGTTTGGGAGGCTCTGGGTTGGCAGCAGGTGGATAAGGGATGCCAAGAATTGTTCATATGGTGATTTCCAGAGCAAAGCACCCAACAGACATCCCCTTGTCTGGCACAAGATCTGCTGGGAGGGATGTAATAAATTAGGCAATTTGCATATTGATGAATTTAATACTGACTTTGGCTTCCGAAGCATCAGGATCCTGGAGGGCTTCAGGAAACCTGAAGATCTTGAGGGTACTTAAAGGGACTTTAAGGGTGCTTCAGTGTACCTCTTCAAGCGCCAATGAGTGCACAAAGCAGCTGCTGGTGTGGCAGTTCCACAGCTCAGCCTGGCGTGAAGGTCTCAGGAACAAGTGCTGGGTGCCCTTGTCCCCAGCCCTGTGTCTCAGCAGATTTTGGGGCACTGCACCCTTCCAGGAGTGTGGCTTCACAACACCCATATGGCTCCACAGACAAACATCATTGGGATTATTTAGGGAAGAATTCAAATTTGCTGTCCCTTGGTTGGTTTCTCCTGGGTGCCCAACCCTTGTCCCAGTGTGGAGGTGGGTCCCCTTCCCCTCTGATGCCAGGCACTGTGCAGAGTGAGGGCTGGGGCAGCCCCAGCACCATGATGAGTTTATTCCCCACACACGGCCCCGCCACGCTTGTTTATTCATCCAAGGGTGAGCGTGGAATGACCTTGAAATTTATAGGCTGAAGAGAACACTAAAATAACAGCTAAAATAAACAAATCAAGCTGTAAAGCTTGAAAACTATGAACTGGCTTCAACAAACTGGAGTCAGGAGGGAGAGAAAGCAGAGATGGCCTGGGCAGATGTGATCCCTGAGGTCTCGGCATAAGCTCAGGAGCTGGACATGCTGAGGGTTTGACCCAAGGGCTTTGCACGCCTCCGTCCCACCCCATTTTGGTGGCACCATGGGGGTGGCCCCCTTGTTTGCACAGGGGTTCTGCACGGCTGGCTGAGTGTCTCCCAGGCAGCTCAATCAGCCAAGGGGAAGAGCAAGTGGTGAGGGTGCAGGGCTGCACAGCTGCTGGGCTGCTGAGTGCCAAATCCCATCCAAATCCAGCCTCTCATCTTTCAAGTGACCCAAGGGCCCGAGTTCCCTGCACATGGTGGCTTGCCCTGGCTTTAGCACCTTGATAAAAGACAGTCCTTGAAGAATAGCATGAAGCTGATCCCCAGCCCTGGGTGAGCTGTACGTATGAGCTCTGGGGGGTAGCATGATGTCCAAGTGAAATCTGAGCCGGTCTCTTTGCTCCATAACACCCAGCTCTAGAGTCCATTTTCCCTTAGGTTTGTTCTGGACAACAGCAGATTTGTTAGAAGTAGCATGAGGATGAGGGAAAGTGGGCTCAAGGGCCTCTTGAGCCAGGGTCTTGTTTGAACATGTAGTCCCTTGGGGGCTGTCTTTGAGCCCAGATTCCCAGCAGGAGCAGCGGTCCAGCACGCTCCTCTCTGAGGCAGAGGATGTCCTCTGCGTTTGGCAGCACAGAACAGGGGTGGAGAGTGTGGGGGAACCGTGGGCCATGGAGCCTGTCCATGGCTGACGTTGTGTTTTGGTTCCAGGCTGCTGTCCCCCCGACCCAGCCTGCTCAACACCGCCAGCGACGCCCGGCTCAACTCCTCGCCGCAGAAGCCATTGGACCTGAAACAGCTGAAGCAGAGAGCTGCTGCCATCCCTCCCATTGTGAGTACCCTGCTGGAGAGGGCAGGCACTGGGAGCACAGCCTGTGCTTCGTGCATGCTCTCCCACTGGGCTCCGTGGTGTGCGTCAGGGTTGCAAGGATGTGCTCATCCCTGGGGATGGCCTCTGGTCCACAGAGAGCTGTGCCTGGGCGGTGCGAGCCCCCCGCCAGGCAAGGTGTTCCCCGTTCAGAGTGTGTTCCCAGCTGCTGGAGCAGCTCTGCCAGCAGCATTTGGATGTCTCTCGAGCTCTTTTAATCAGAAAATCGTGGGAGGTCTGGACAGAAAAAGCTTCTCACTGCCACATGACTGCTGCCTCCCATTGCTTTAAAAAGAAAGAGTGCACCTTCCCAGCCCTGCACTTCATCTTGTGCTTGAAGGATATCACCTTACTCACCCAGGAGCTTTGCTTGGTCCCCCTTTTTGACTGCTCAGTAGCATGTATTGGAAGTACTGATATAGTGGCTTGAGCTGTGAGAAGAAGCATCCTGGTATCTCCAGGGTCAGCACTGGAGGAGCAGCGACACAGGGTGGGCAGGGAGGAAATCCCTGCTTTGGGGTTTGCATGCTCAGGGAGGACCCATTCCTGATGCTCTTCCAGTTTCCCATATTGCAGCTTAAGATGTGGCTGCTGTAATGTAACTTCTGGCAAAAGCTACAAGCGCGTAACTGTAGATTAGAGGTTTTGAACAAGTCTGACTCTTTCCTGTAGTATCTCCAGCACAGAGCTGGTACTCTTTGTCATGGGCTTTTTAAATCTGTGGCTAGTGAGCTCTGAAGCCCTGTTCGGTCTCTGCTAAGACTTGCCATGATAGTGTAGGGCAGGGGCTTCTCATAACTCCTGATGTCTTAAAGATTTTTATGGGTGTCAACAGCACATGGTGAGCGTCACCACCTCTTACTGCTTTGCAGATTTCCGAAGGTTTCTCAGAGGGGGTATTGCAGAGTGGAAGCGCGAAGCCTCAGGTGCCTCCCCACGCCTTGGCTCTCTACCAGCAGCAGATCACAAAAGCCCACGAGTCTGCCCGCGAGGACATGCCCCCGAGCAAGCTCTCACAGTCCCAGCAGCAGCAGGCTGAGAAGGAGCAGCAGCAGCCCAGCAGCAGTCCCAGGGGGAAGAGCCGGAGCCCTGCTGTTGGGGAGAAGGAAGGTAGGGCTGTGTGCGTGTTTATCCGCGCGGAGCACCCGGGGTGTGCAGCTGTACACAGCCAGCAGCTTTCTCCCTCGTAGGTGAAAGCTTGTTTCAGCCCCTGAAAGCTCTTTAATAGCATCTTGAGGCAGGACGAGAGAGGCATGGCTAATTTCCCATGTTCATTAGACAGTACATGATGTCTCATTGAGCCCACAGCAAACGCCGGGCAGTGTGGAGCGCCAAGGAGGTGAAGATTGCCTTTATTAGCATCTGCCATTCACCAGAGAGCAGAGGGGCCTGGAGGCATGCCAAGGCTCTGGGTACAATGGCTCTTTTCTACCTTGCTGGCTTTCTATAAAGAATGCTTTTAATGCACAGCGGGGACCATTATTTCATTTAAAATCAATGCTAATACTGTGACTCGGAGTCCAAAGGTTCCTGTAAAGATTCCCAGTGCTTTCTCCCCGGAATAGCTCTGATGTGGTTTGGCTGCCTAATGAGCAATTCAGAGGTTCCCACCATAGAGCATCTGAAACATTATTAGCTTGAGCACCTGGGGATCAAGGTTAAGGAGAGACGGGAAGTCCTGATGAAACCATCCTCTAAATGTGTTTTTAATCTGAGTGTTAGAGTCTGTTCCAGTTCAGTCTGTGTCCCTGCCCCCCATAGCCAGCTTGTGGCTCAGTTGTTAAGGAAGATGAGAAGCTGTCACCAATGGCACAGTCAGGGAAGTTGGGCTTGTGTGGGTACAGTGTCCACCAGTGCTGGATCCTGAACAGAAATGGGTGCAGCTGCAAAAATCACTTGCTTGTGCGTGGAAGAGAAGGGTGGATAAGACTGCGCTGAGGAGGCACTGGACTTGGCTGTGGTGTTTGCTGGAAAATCACTGCACCAGTTCACCCTTGGGCAGCCAGGATTGTAGCAGCCTGCTCTGCAGTGTCCAGGCCAGGTAGTTATTCCTCAAGCTGTCATGTCCCTCTGGACAGAAGGATTTGCTTGCAAGAAGAGTTGGTTGCTGGCACTTGGCCACAATTTTTTCAAACAATAAAGAGCACCATGTGTGCATCACACCTTCAGAATGTTTTGCATATAAGCAAGGAAGGTGACTGCTCACCTTGCAAGAAAGGGAGTTTCCCCTAAGTCGTGGTGTTGCCACCCGTGAAGGCCCATTTCCAGTAGATCTTATCCCACTGTGCTCCTGTTTGCTGCCCAGGTGGAACAGTTCCCCTCCAGCTCTTCCTCCCCAATGGCAGGTAAACAGGTTTGATCTCCTGTGCTGAAATCCTGTGCAGATCTGATGCTGCACTGCTCAGCTTCCTTGTCAGCTGGGTGCCACTGCCAGCACTCCAGCCCAGAGCTGTGCATCGCCCATGTCCCAGTGCTGCAGCTCCAGCTTCCTCCTGGCTGCAGGAGGATGAGGAGGTGAGGCAGATGAGTGGGTATGAGGTGCAATGCAGGCTTAAGGTGTTGAAGTCACCCACTCCACTCTGCGGCCTGCTGGCACCATTATCAAATACAAGGATCTGTTATCCAGGTGGATCTTTTGTTGCTTTGTTCTCTGCAAAGCACTAATGATATGAAGCACTTTATTCTCTCCTCTGTACAGCTCTGAATCTTTCATGTTAATGAAAGTAATTATGCCTCCCTATATCCCTGCAAACATCTCAGTAGGTCTTGGGCTCCAGCTGTGTGCTCTCCAAGCCCTGTGTGGCTGTGCATCTGTGCTGGGTGCCACAGTGGGTCTGGAATGCATATGGACCCCAGGGAGACATAGGCTGCTCTCCCTTGTTCATAATGGGAACGCGTTTCTCATTTGAAAAGCAGCAGGTTTGTGATGAGTCGCCTCAAGAGGAGAAATCGACTCCCACAAAGCCCTGGTTCCAGTACAAGTATGGACTCAGGCACTGTCTCAGTTCTGTCTCTGCCTCTTGGAACACATCCTCGCTGTGGGTCAGGGGTTAGAAGGGAGATAGCCAGATATTCCTGGCAAATCTGTGTGCATCCCTTCCCTCCCCTGCTCTCCGAGCCATCCCAGCGAAGTGGCAAGCATCCAGACTGCAGACATCGTGCTGCCACATGGCTTGGAGTTAAAAGGGAGAGTCCAGCACAGCCTGCAGAGCCCTCTGGAGAGCAGCCCTGTGCCACCTCTCAGCAAGGGGCTGACTCCACCAGAGCAGGTACTCCTGTTCCTCCCTGGCTTGATAAGAGAGCTTGAGCTCCTGCAGCCGCTCCGGAGATCAACATCCTTCGCACCGCTCTGGATCCGCTTCAAAGCCAAGTCTTGCACACATCCTGGCCGAGGCGTTGGCTGCCTCGCAGCCGCTGGCTGGGGCTCTATCAGCTTGGAGGGTGGCCAGCCAGCCATACCTTCCTGAGCCCTGCCTGGCCTTCCAAGAGGAGCTGCTAATCACGGGGCTGGGCAGAGGCAGGCAGCCCTGCCTGGATCTCACCGACAGGCAGACGGATCCCTTTCCCCAGTGCCGAGTTGCTGTCGGGCATATCTTTGGTTATCACTCGGCGGTTGGAGCGCCAGCAGTGTGTTTTGTGTTGATTTAGTTGTGTTTCATTTGGCCTCTGTAGGAGATGGGGAGCCAAGAGCATTAATTTGGATGACGGATCATATAAACTCTGACTCCTTCGCTCCCATTCCAGGGACTTGATAAACGGTAATAGGAACTCTCTCTTCCCCGTGTAAGTGCTATTTTATCAAAAGCTGGCTGAGTTATAGCCACCCTCTAATGCGGGGGCAATTAGGAACTGGCCACATTTCACAGGCTGGAGAGGCTCGCAGGGGAGGGGACGGCTCCCACGGGGAGGGGAGGAGGATGAGGCTCTCCGAGAGCCATCCAGGGTGCACACAGCCTTGGCTGACAGTGCCTTGGCGTCAGGGAGCGTCTTCAGCTGGGAGATCGCAGCGCTGTTTGCCCCCACACAAGCAGAGCCGAATGGGGCCGAGCTGAAGGGGGGAAGATCAGGGAGTGTGGGTGTGCCAGAGACTCTCCATCAGTGAGGAGGATGTGCCTGGATTCCCCTCTATTGGCAGGATGAAGGGGTCCTCTCTGGGATCCTACATGGGGACAGAAGTGGCCACAGCCAAGGTCTGGTCCCACCAGGCTGCAGAGGTGCTTGTACACCTCTGTGTGCCCAGAATGGATTTCTTCTCTCACTGAGGCGGGCAAGAATAATCTCCCAGCTTCTGAATACACTGAGCATTAATAACGATAATGTAGTAAAGCCTCATTAAATTGGGCCTCTGATAATCTACTTGCCCTATTATTAGGCTTAGCAGGATTCAGCATCTATTTTTATCAAAAATTGATGGTTAAAGGCTGGGTTCATTTGTGACTGCTATTGTTTACTGCCCAGTTCCTAATTTCTGGTCAATGCGAACATTACACAGGTGGATCTGGGGAGGAAGAGCAGTGCAAAATGAAGTGTTTATTGATTACAGGCAAAACCTGCCTCTAATCCGTCCAGAAAAGGCTTATCCATCTGCTTAGCCAAGCATGAGGATGCACTTGGTATAGAGCTGGTGCAGACGAAGCCTCTCTTTTCCTCAGCATCTTTCAGCACATGGCAGGGTTCAGGTATCCCCAGCACAGATCCTCCATCATTAAGCTCTTCTTGGCCTCCCATCAGCCTTTTTATAGCCAGGATGAACCCAGCCTGGTGTCCAGGATGCCCTGAACCAGGTAATTTCGGGAAGCTTTCCTGCCCCCAGGCTGTGCCTCACAGAGGACCAGTGAGCCTCCCTCATTTCCCTCATTTGGTTGTTCCACAGAGGCCATCTCCATCTTCATTTGCCTCTGGCAGTCTCGAGCAGTGTGCTTGTCCCAGGTGTTCAGAGAACATCAGTGTGTTATTCCCTTGCTGTCCAAGAAACTGATGCCATTATTTCAGGCCCCTTCCCACAGCCTACAGATGGTTTATAGCCAGGAGCTGGCCTTTAAGAGCAGCTGAGCTTTCAGCTCTCTGTGTGATGTGGGGATGAGCCTGTCCCTGGTGTGCTGGCATTGTAGTGGTCCTGGCAGTGGCCTGGGGCTCTGCAGGCACCCTGTGCCCAGCTGCACACCACAGTGTAGTCACCAGCGAGCTGGTGCCCTCTGGATGTCCCCCATGCACCAGAGGAATGCCAGCATTGCTGCTTCTTGGCTTTAACCTCAGGGAAGGATTTGGCAGCATCATCATTGATCCTCCAGCCCTGCCATGCTGGGATGATGTGGAGCTGTGGGCACAGGCAGGAGCTGCCCAGGAGCAATTCAGTAATGGCCAAGTCCTGGCAAGGAGCTGCACTCTGCACGTCAAATGCCATCTCTCCTGGGTGAGGTGGGATGGCACCAGGTCCATGGAGCTTCCTGCAGGCAGTGAGCACCAGCAGAGTCACCAACACAGACATCCCACTGCGCTTTAAATCTGAGTAAAATAAATGCTGTCAAACCCAGGCAGTGACACTGAGCTTTTTCCTTTTAGCTTGGCTGGAGAGTTCAGCCCTCACCTCATGGCCAAGTTGGACTGAATTGAAGCCATCTCCTGTGCTTGGAGCTGGCTCTTGCTTCCCTGCCGTGCTCACGGGGACCCCTCGCTCATGCTGGCCGCTGACCACGCAGTTTCTTTCTGTGTCCTTTGCAGAAAAGTCCGTGCATTTCTCAGCCATCGCAGAGGCTCAGAAGCTGAATGCCGAGTCGATGGCTGCCTCGTGCTGGCCCCCTGTTCTGTCCTACCCCCGGGATGTGATCAAAACTTCTCCCCAGGCAGAGCCCCACTTGTTCCAGTATAACCCACCAGGCAAGTAAAACCCACTGGCTGCGTGGCATGTGCCGTCCCCTGCCTGACCTGGGACTGAGCCCAGAGGCTGTGCTTACAGCCAGTAGCACAGTGGGCTCTTTAAAGGTCCCAGGGTGGTCAGGTGTGCTCCCAGCTCTGGCTGGGGCAGGTGTAGGGATGTGGTTTGTCACAGAGCAGTGTGGGTGCGAAGTCAGACAGGTTTTTCCCTCTCTGGCTGGGGGGGCAGACAGGTTGGGTGCAGCTCATCCTCTGGCTGCAGAGGGGACAAGGCAGTCATTTAAACTATTCCAGTCCTTTCAAAATGACCGTGTGACTTGGAGCTCGTGCAGGCTCACAGCCAGCCAGGTCACTGCACCCAGCCCCTGCTCCCTCCCTCCCCCTTTGCTCTCTGATGGCTGCAGCTGCTCTGCCTGCCCTCGGTCTCACTGATGTTTGTGTTCTCCTCACAGGACACCCCATCCCACTAAACCTGCATGAGAGCTCTCGCTCAGGGCTGCAGAGACTAGCCAGCATCTCCAACCCTCCTCCCCTCATCTCCTCCACCAAGCACCCCTCGGTGCTGGAGAGATCCGTCGGATCCATTTCCCAGGTAGGGCATTGATAGATGTGGGCAGTGGAGATGCCTCACAGGGACCATCAGTTGCTCCTGACCTCTCCTCTTGCCCCACAGGGAATGCCCATCCAGCTCCACACACCCTACAGCCCCGAGCACGCCAAGGTCCCCGTCGGTTCCATCACCATGGGCCTGCCACTAACCATGGATCCCAAGAAACTGGGTAAGGAATTGGGAGACGAGTTGTTTTCTCACGTGCTCTGAGAGCAGGAGGGAGCGAGCTTGCCAGATGCCTAGGGGAAAGGAGGAGCACAGGCCAGGGCAAGGAAGCACAGAGAGAACTGCTAAGAGGATGAAAGGATTAGTCCATCAGGGGAGCAGAGACACAGGGAGCTAAATTTGTGCAGTATAGGAAAGCAACAACTCGGTCAGGGACACTTCCCAGCCTATAAATACCCTTCAGGTAATGCTGTGATCGAAGGAAGGAAATATATTGTTGCTCCTCAGGCTGGTAGGATAAAGAGTAAATGGCCTGAAGTGAACAAAGAAAGTGTTTAGTCTGCAGATTTGGAAGCTTTTTTTAACAGCAGGAGGGAATGGGTGAGGGATCAAGCCTGGGGAGGAGGGATATGAGCTCTGTTTCCCACTGTATGTGGGTCCTGTTATAAACCAGCACAGGGTGTTCAATGTCAGCTCTGGTCCTGGTGTGGGCAGTGCCAGGGTGAAGGATCTGGCTTTGCTCTATGGCATTTGTGCATTCAGCACCCTGGGGAAGCTCATCCCTGTGGCCCCTGTCCTACACCTATGCTGATACCTCGTTAATGTTTTCCAGTGCCTTTTCCTGGAGTAAAGCAGGAACAACTTTCTCCTAGAAGCCAGGCCAGCCAGCCAGAAAGTCTGGTTCTGCAGCCGTCCCAGGAGGGCTCCATCCTGCGGGGTGAGGACCCGGAGAGGGGGCACGTGCCCCAGCTGTGGGGAGGGAGGGATGCTGCCACTGCCAAGCCTGGTGAATGCCACACTGGCTGCAGCTGCCCAGTGATCTCAGGTTTGACTTCTGGAATTGTGCCCAGCCAAAGGGGTCTCTTTGCCCCTTTTCTTCCCCTCCCTGAATCAGGCCCTCAGGTGTTGATTCTGGTGGAAGTTTTGTGTTCAAGGGGCACCTGAAAATCTGTTGCTTAAGACAGAGCAAGACCTGTTTAAATTACATTAATTGGTATTCTCATGCTCTTCATTGTTGCTGCTGCAGCTGGTCAGGTACCCCATTTTGGTTAAATGCAGCCCTGATTGGTTTCTTTCCCCATTAACCAGGCAGAAGAAAATAAATGCAGAGGTTTCTGGTTTGTGACCCCCCCCCCCGCCCCAGTAAGACAAGTCAGGAGCCTGAGTGCAGTGGGCTGGCTCCAACCCAGGACACATCTGTGTGAATGAACTGAAGGCACCCTGAGCTGCATCTCGCCACAGATCTGTTCTGATCACGTCAGGAGAGGCTGAGCCAGGCTGTGCTTTCTCCCAGGCTCATAAATCTGCCTGGCACCTCCACAAAGACAGCAGGGAGCTGATAGCCTCAAAAGACCTATATTTTACCTCCTCTCCACCCCACACTCACAGGGATGGTTTTCTCAAGACACTTGGTACAAAGGGTTCTGCAAGGCACTGACAGCTCTCGGAGGGTGTCCCCTCCAGTACCACAGAGACTGGGTCAAATCCTGCACTTAAGTAGTCTCAGCCCCATGGGTTTTGTGCTGAACAGCAAATCCAGCCCCCAGCTCACAGGTTTTGTGTCCTACAGGTACTTCCCTCAGCTCTGCCTCGGGAGGAAGCATCACCAAAGGAACACCCACATCCAGACCCCCTCCGGAGTCGCCCATCACCTACCGAGGGTCCATCACACATGTAGGTCCCTTGTCCCCCCTGGGTCCTGGCAGCTGCAGCGTGTGGGGCTGGACATGGGCACTGGGGGTTTGTGGGGCACACTGGGTGTGCAGGACAGGGCTGTGCAGCAGCCCTGTGGTGCTCCCACCCCATGGAGTCCCTCAGAGAGGTCTGCAAACAGCCCCCACTTGGGATGACACGAGCAGTGTCCCATGAGTGATGTCTGCGGAAGAGCAGAGCCCAACAAACAGCAGTGCAGCCTTAGAACACCTTTAAACCCAGCTTTGCCTTTTGTAGCTATCAAGAACAGAGGCAAAAGCAGCTGTAAATGGCTCTGGAAAAATCATCTTGCCAGGGCAAAAAAGTGGAGTGGAGCAAAGGAGATGGGTGTGGAGGGCCAGGCCAGGTGGAGGAGGGAGGAGGCTGTGAGGGGCAGGTAAGGTAGCAAGAGCTCCTGCCAGGGCTGAGCATGCTGTGCTGGGGGTCCTGCCCAAAGGCTCTTCAGCAGGAAGATACTTTGGCCTTAATCTCCACCATCCATCTTCAGAAGAGCAGCTGGCAAGCGGGCGATAGTTTCTTGCAGTGTGAGTTATTGCTCATCTGGTAACAGAGCAGAGAGAATTAAAAAAAAAAAAATCTGTTTCCCATGAGGATTTTATCTGGCCATCATTCAGATATTTAAAGACATTCAGGCTCCAGTTTTTGCCTGCCTTCTTCAAGGAGGATGACCATGTTTGCTTTGGCCCTGGGGACCTGATCCTGAATCCTGGCCCAGAGCAAAGGCTTAGCTTGCCTGGTGCCCTGTGTCCAACAACTGCCAGGAGTGGGTGCTCAGGGACTATAAATAACCTATCAGAGCAAACACTTGCTCCATCCTCTCAGATGCTCCTGCAGCAGCTGTGGGCAGCAGTGGGTGGGCGTGAAGGACCTTGAGTACCATGTGCCAGTTGAGGAGATCAGCAGAGTTTGTTGAGATACTGTTTTGCATCCAGTTAATGAATCCAGCCAGCTAATTAATCCATCCAGATTCCTTTGTTTGGCTGGGGATTAAGGTACCAGGGCCAGACCCAGGGCATTGCCTGGCTCCCCTGCTGGCCCAGCAGCCTGCATCCCTCTGCTCCTCCTGGGGAGAAGGAGCCCCCTGTTCTGGCAGCAGCTCCTCCTACCAGAGCTGATACTTGATCTCAGATGAGTCATCCAGTTCACAGGAAGCAGATCTTGAATATATGCTCTCTGCTCTGAAGCCATCTGTCATCACTTGCTTTCACATCCCCTCGGAGCACGTCTGCAGAAGGGAGGTTCCTTACCTGGGGCTGGAGAGCCATTACCAGGTGCCCAGCTCCACTGCGAGGGTGGGTGACCAGAGCACTGAACCCACGTGCTGGTATGCCCTGGCTCTTGGGGACTGCTGCTGCTCTGAGGGCTTGGTAGAGAGCAGGGGTGGGGAAAAAGCCTGAGTGGCACAACCTGGAAGCACCAGCAGAGCTGGCGGGGGCATCGCGTCCCAAGGCTTCCCCAAGCATCAGTCCCAGGGCTTGCTGGGGTTAAATGAGCTGAGTAGGTACGTGTCAGTCAGGAATGTCACTCTGACAGCATCACTGTGCCTTCCCAGAGATGGGGAAGGGGGACTGCCACCCCATGGTGGCTGTTCCCAGTTGGCACTGACAGGTTACAGTGGCAGAAGGGTGTTAATCACTGGCGACTCCTCAGGGACATCCAGCTCCATGTGTTTTGAAGGGGATTCCAGGGGCAGGAGCTGTGTCTGCTTGTGGTGAAGGAGAGGTTTCAGTTCACACTGGTGGGTGTGGGGAGCCTGCTGCTGTTCCTGTTGGAGAGCTAAAGGCAGGCTCTGCTCCCCGACCTGCTGCGGGACCGGTTTTGTTGTCGCCTGCCGTCTCGCCCGGGCGCGCTGCCAGCCGCCAGCTCCCGCACGCAGGCAGCTCACTGAAGGTCACACTGCTGCCAGCAGATGTGCCTGGGTGGGCAGGACATCTCTGTGGCTCCTGTGCCAAGCTGGGCAAAAAGCTAATGCTGGAGCAGCGCCTGCTGTCACTAAGCTGTCCTCAGGGGAGCACCAGCCCTGTGCCCCAAACCTGGGGAGAGGGAGCAGGCCAGGTAGCTTCCCCCAAAACACACGGGGTGAGAGCTGCTGTTTTGGAGGTCTGTGCTCTCCTCATCCCCTGCCTCTTCCCAGCAGCCTCACACAGATCACGTACCTTTTCACTGCTCCTCATTATCATTCTCATCAATAATTAAGCTGCAAGTCCCTGGCTGTTGGCTGCGCCAGGAAGCGGAGGCCGGGTGTGCTCCCTGCGCTCAGCTTCCCGCGAGGAACAGCCTGTCCCCGCATGGCGCTTGCTTAATTGGTTGTGACACTGTTAAATATGGATCTTGGTGGCTTTCCAAGGGCACCCCGGCAGAAGTGCTGTACAAAGGAACCATTACCAGGATAATCGGAGAAGACAGCCCCAGCAGAGCAGAGAAGGCGAGGGAGGATGCTGTGCCCAAAGGACATGTCATCTACGAAGGGAAGAAAGGCCACGTGCTGTCCTACGAGGGTATGTCCTATCCTCTCTGCCTTTTTAGGGCAGATGCCAGGGGTTTGTGCCACTGTGGCTGGGACTCGGGAGCTATTTGAGGAGAGGCTGACGAAGTTCAACGGGCCAGCCTCCTGTCATTGCTTCCAGCGTTTCTCTCCCTTCCCACCCTGGTGCTCTGTGTCCATCTGTCCCGTGTGGTTATCTTGTCTTAGAGATGGCAGGCAGGGTTGCAAAGATGTTGGGAAAGAGGGATGAAGAGAGGACCAGATGGGAAGGTGTTGCCTTCATCCCTGGCACCCTGTAGTGGAGGGGGACTGATTGAAAACATTACAAGACCACTCCCAAACTGTTGGGCCAAGGTGGACTTAAACCTGCAAGATGGAAGCAAGTCAGGTAGTTCAGCATAAAGGTTTATTTGGATGTCAGGTTCTCACCTGCGTTGACTTGGGCACTGTGAGGCTTTTCCAGCATGAGGCTGCCCTGCAGGAATCCTCCTGGACCCAGCCTCAGTGTCTGGTGAGTTTTGCTAGAGCTGTTGGAGGTGGTGAAGCCATTCCTGCATCCCACAAGGAGCCTATCTGGGGATGTGCTGGCTGCTGCTGCACCCCTGCAGCACGGGAAGGCTTTTCCTCAGTAACTGCTGGCAGTGCCTCGCTGCATTAGTGGTACCAGCAGGTGGTCACCAGCTGCTCCTGCCTGCTCTGCGCCTGCTCAGCCCATCACAGCACTGCCCATCAAAGCTGCTCTGCGTGTCCCGGTGCCTCCTGTTGGAGATAAGCAGATGTTGCTCTCCAGTGAGGCTGGAAACAGCCCCATTCTTGCCTTTCACTGTGTGCTGGGTCAGGGATCTCTGTTGTGGAGCCGGACTCCTGCTGGCTTGCATCTGTAGTCAGGAAGAGCCAACTTAGAGATGCTGCAGCCCTGAATCCTCTTGGGTAAAGCCCTGGTGTGTGCTCTGGGGTGCACAGAGATGGCTGTCCTCATGTGTCACCTCCCTTCTCAGCTGAGTTTGCAGATGACTAAGGAGCTGATCCCAACCTCAGCTGCCTCAGTAGGTGTCTCTGGGAAGCTGCTGAGCCCTGTGCCTCCCTCCCTGGGACACAGTATCCATTCCTGCCTGCCTGGCAGCCTGGGCCCAGTGGGCAGTGTCCCACAGAAGTCCCTTTCCTCGTGGCCACAAGTGCAGGCAGCTCCTTTCATCACGGGCTGGTTGTCTGTTGTCTTATGCAGGGCTGGAGGCCGAGGGTTCAGGCCAGGCCATGGGGACAGGCTCCAGCTGTTGTCACCTTTGTGTGTGTCCTGGGACCGCAGGGACCTTTCAGGACAGGGCTCTGTGCTGTGCCTCCCGCCTGCCACATGGAGACTGGCTCACAGCATGTCCCCCCGGGTCCACTGTCAACTCTAGCCCAGATAAGAAATGTCACCAAGGAGGACTTGACTGGATGCCCTTTGGGCCAGTTGGCAAGGCTTGGAGCAGGGAGGACGCAGGAAGTGTTTCGGGACTTGTTTCTGCAAGAAGCTGTTTTAATCACCTCTGCCCAGGCTGGGGGTCGAACAAGGCTGATCTCAGAAATAGCACCATCAGGGAGAGGTGAGGAGTGCTCCTGGCAGTGAGGGCTGCCCATGCCCAGAGCTGGGATCCCACTCCAGGCAGTGAGGGAGAGCTGCAGACCAAACTCTCCCCTGTTGTTTGTGTCAGCCCGAGTCTCCCTGGCTGCAGCCTGTGTCCGTCACCTCTCACACCACCCCCCATGGACACAGATGAGGAAATAATTCCTTCCTCTCCCCAGCAGCCTTTTACACGCTTGATAGCGTTTATTACATCCCAAGTGATCCCATGAGCTGCTGCAGCCTTGCCAGCCCCTACCTCTCTCCTTCCCCCTGTAGAGCCCAGCGAGGCTGAGCAGCCCAGGAGCAGAAGAGTTAAAAAAAAATTAAATAAGAAAACTGAAACTGTTGGTGATTATGAATTTTGGCAAGCAGAAAAAAAATTGCAAATTCTTTAGTGTCATGAGGGTGCTTAAAATAAAAGAGCTGTAATGAGACGAGATCCTGTAGCATGTGTGAGCTGAATTGTGCTAGATTGGTTATTCTCATCCTGCATATGATTGCTGATGGCTTCTGCAAGGCGAGGAACGTGGGTTTGGAATGGTTTTCTTTCTGTTTAGTCTCTCTTCTCCCTCGCGCCCTCCCCCTGCTTCCCAGTGGTACAAAGGGTGCCTGGGAGCACATCCCCTCCTGCAGAGGGGATGGTGGCAACAGATGTGCCTTGATGACAGGGTGCAGGCACATCACCCGCATGGTGCTTGGCTGATTCTGAATGTCACCCCCGGATTTCTGCTGTCAAATGGAGCTGAAGCAAAGGCTCAGGCACGGACCCCCTCTTGTTTCCCCACACACAGCCCCAAACACTTTGTGGATTGAGTGGGTGCTGATTGCGGAAACCAACAGTGGGTGTGAAGTTGTAATAATCCCATTTTATTAATTACTGGTTTTGCCAAGGAGGAGTTTTGTTCCTGATTGTCCACAATAGAATTCACGTTTTTAACTTCCCTGCTTTCTCTAATTGTACAACCACCTTCTCTACCCACAAAGAGGAGGATTAGTGCACTGGCAATCCTTGGCAAGGGCAGCCTGGCCAGGGATGATGGGCAGAGGCGTTTGTCTCTCCTAGCTGACATCCTGTTTGGAGCTGATGGCATAAACCCAAGGCATTCAGCTGGATCAGAAGCTGCTGAATTCACAGCTCGCTGCACATGATGGGTGCCCATTGCCCGGGGTGGGCGTGATGCTGCCTGCCACGGGCAGGGCTGTGCTGGTGGTGGGGCTGTAGCTCAGGACAGATGTCCACTGCCTGTTTGCAGGGAACCTGCTCCAGGTTTGGATCAGGGGGCAGTCAGTGGTCTCTGCTCACCCTAGCACTCACTCCATCAGTTCTGCTTTGTACCATCTCTCCCAGTTCTGTGTGTGCTCAGTGCTGTTTCAAAGGAATCATTCTCGGCTTCGCTTCTCCTCCGTTTTCCCTGATTTTCTCACCCAGGGAGTGTCTCGGCAGATGTTCAGGCTGGCCAAGATCCCAAACAGTAGGTGTCTAGTAAAAATCAAAACAAACAGGAAAAAAACCAAAACTCCCCAGACCCAAAGAGTCAAGTTCAGTGGAACTGCAGCTGCTCCCACTGGCCAGAGCTGTACTGCTGCCTACGGGATGGCCCCACCAGCGAGGGAGGGAATGGGACACGACTGGGTGGATGCTCCTACTCAAGAGGGAGGCACAGATCTGGAGTCTGAGGCAGGCTGGGAGGGGAGAGAACACCAGCTGAATTTCCTGGAAGCCAATCCCATGCGACGTTTCTGGCACTGCGTCGCGGCGGCTGATGCTGGGATGGGATCTGACCCCTCAGCAACGCACACAAACAGCAGTAAACACCCTCTCTTGGCCCGTGCTGACTTTCTGTGCCTCTTGGTGTTCCCCGCTTCAGGTGGAGTTGCTGCTTCTCAGTGTCCCAAAGAAGACAGCAGGAGCTCGGGAGCTTCCCATGAGACCACAGGAACTAAGCGGACCTATGATATGATGGAGGGGAGGATCAGCCGGGGCTTATCAGCTCGAGATACCTTATCTACCAGCATTGAAGGTGGGTCTGCATGAAACCTTTCACCTGTTACGTTAGTGACCTGTGGAGATCTCCTCTTGTCTCCTGTCTACATGGTGCATCTTCCCGTGCCAGTGTTCTGGCAGTGGTTAGCTGGTACCCCTACAGGACAGCGTCTGACCAGCATGGGAAAAAAACAGAATGTAGACTGGTGTGTTTGCCTTGAGTGTCTGTCCTGACAGACCAGCTCCAGGAATACAAAAAAAAAAAAAAATTAGAAATTGTTGGTATTTATCCTTGTTGTCCCAGGCATCCCTGATAACACTGTCATGTATTCATTGTAAATTATTGCTGTGTCACAGCCCAACTTTCCCTCTTGCATCTCTTCTAGGTCTCATGGGTCGAGCGATCCCTCCAGACCGACACAGTCCCCATAACCTAAAGGAGCAGCATCACATGCGAGGCTCGATTACACAAGGTAAAACCTGGGAGCACAAGATGGGCATGGACAGGGGAGGCATCTCACATGCATGGCCCCTTGTTCTCGTCGTCAGGATGGGACGAGGATGGGCAAGGATGGGCACGTCAAGGTCCAGCTGCAGATCTTTGCAGCCCCTGCTTTGTGCTCAGAGAGATTTTCAGTCTTGCTCAGCTTCTACCCACCCAAATTCCGCCAAAGTCAGGGACAAAATTGTCAGTGATTCACATGAAGCAGATTGAAATTGATGTGAAATGGGTACAGAAGGTGGTGGTAGATGTGAGGTGGACCAGCTGCATCAGTGGTACCGCTGCTCTGTGGGCTCAGTTGGGTACCGGTCCCTGAGTTACATGTGTTAACTAGAAACCCCCCAGAAGTGAGTATCTGCATGGGGACTTGGAGTCCAGGGTCTGCCTGGGGAGTCACCCTCTGCATCCATCATCTGCTTGGGGGTTGCAGGAATACCTCGGTCCTATGTGGAGGCCCATGAGGACTACCTCAGAAGAGAAGCCAAACAGCTCAAGAGGGAAAACACTCCACCAAGGGACTTATCTGATGCCTACAAGGTCAGATCTCACGATCTGACTCCTCTGAAAATGAAATCAGCCCACGAAGACCTGGTAGCCACAGTGAAAGAAGCAGGAAGATCAATCCATGAGATTCCCCGGGAGGAGCTGAGGCGGACACCAGACATCTCTCTGACCAGACCTCTGAAGGAAGGTTCCATCACGCAGGTGAGTATGGAGTGAACGGCAGATGAGATCGGTCCTGCTCATACTGCTGCCTTTGCACAGATCCTGGGAGCCATTCCCAAGGTAAAAGGAGAGCAGAGACAGCTTTGTGTTGAGTCACTGGTAAGAACTGATGCTCTGCTTGGGTACAGGTTGTCCTGCCCCATCCTTTGAAGGGGTCCCTTCCAATCCAAACCATCCTATAATCCTTCTCTGCAGATAAGTACAAAGCCCAGGGAACCTCTGGCACGTTAAGAAAGCAATGATCCATCTAGATGTATAAAGAAAAGGGGACACATTTGCCTCTTTTTCAAGGACAGAGTCAACTTGGTGCCCTCAGCATTTGTGACTCTGGGTGCACAAAAACTTGGTCTCCTCCCTTCATGGGCAAGTGGCAACCCAGCAGGGCCAGTAGTTAGGATGAAGCGTGGCATGCTATCTCCTGTTGGTCTCCAAATATTTGCAGGGTTCCCATGGCACCTTGCAGTCCTGTCCCATTTCAAAGCGTGTGTAGGAGAGAGGCGTGATGGGCACAGGCAGCCTTCGGCAGTGACTCATCATCATCTTGTTGGAGCACAGCAAGACATGCAGGATGGGCCCTCCACCCTGCCCTGTGCCGAGTGGTTATCTCTGCTCTGCCGATGGCTGTTGGCTGCTTGACTGAGAAAACTTTGTGTATTGACCCACTGAACGAGGCATCCTGAATCCTGTTGAAACTCAGTGGGATGCAGTCACTGGGCTCCTTCTGTTCTAGGCCCCTTTGATGTCCCCTCTGCCTCCTGTCCCCAGGGTACCCCACTGAAGTACGACAGCGGCTCTTCCTCCTCGAGTACCAAAAAGCACGATGTGCGCTCCATCATCGGCAGTCCCGGCAGGACTTTTCACTCTGTGCATTCTCTGGATGTCATCCAAGACCCGAGGAATCTGGAAAGAGCTTACGAAGAGAGCCTGAAAAACAGGCCAAGCCCTGTGACAAACTCTGGTGGCTCCATCGCCAGAGGGGCTCCTGTGATTGTTCCTGAGCCGGGCAAGCCCCACCAAAGTGCCCTCGGCTATGAGGACCACCAGGCAGGGCACAGCACAGCGTTCAGCAGCCACTTGCACAGAGCGTCTCCGGTCTCCACACGGGAGTCCACCCCACGGCAGCACGAAGGTACTTTCCAATCCTTTTATTTGATGGTAAAATTTCTAACAGCCGAGCAGGTGAGGTGCACAGGAGGTGGCTGCTGACCCCACCTGCCCAAGTGATTCCCAGCAGGTGCCTGTTGATTTATTCCCAGCACCCCACGCCCACGGCTGACTCATGGCACTGGGGTGGCTGCCAGTGACCGCTGGGGGTCAGTGCCCTTCCTGGGGGTGCTCACACTGTTGAAGTGAGGGCACCTCGCCTGCAGCAGGGTAGCCAAAGAGAGACTTGGGCCAAGGCTGGTGAAGCCATTGGTGTTCCTAAAGTGTCCTCCCTGTCCCAGCAGTGGCCCACAGCACTCTGTTTTCCATAGGAAAGCAGCGCTTGGGACACTGGGTGGGAGGTGTTCACACTTCTCACTAACAGCAGCAGTGACCTCCTTGTGCTGAAGAGCGTGGAAGCAAGGCTGCACCTCCGTCGGCTTGTGCAGGCCAGGGTGAATGCACAGATTGCCCAGCATGGATGTGCTGGGGTGAAGGGATGATTTGGGAAAGGCCTCTCTCCCACGGGGCAACTGGGACTTGGCCCCCCCTGACCTTGGTGGTGTAACAGGGCATGGCAGTGCAGGGAGGAGGGAAAGGTCCCTCAAGTTCAGGGTAGCTACAATTGTCCCTGTGGGACATGCTTGGCCAAAGGCATCGCTCAGGGACGTGGCTTGGCCGCAGTGCTCAGTCTCTGACTCATTTCCTTCTGCTCTCAGTAGGGAGCATCACTGCTGGGAAGCCGGTGTCCCAGGAGAGAAAGATCACCCCCACCTCGAGAGAGCTCACCAACTCCAAGTCTCCTCACGCCCCCGTGCCCGACCACCACCACCCCATCTCCCCGTACGAGCACCTGCTCCGCGGCGTCAGCGGCGTCGATCTGTACCGAGGACACATCCCGCTGCCTTTCGACCCCGCCGCCATCCCGAGGGGAATCCAGCTGGAAGCAGGTACCTTGGCTGGGGGCACGATTTGCTGTTTTCCGTCTTACGCTCCAAAAGCCTGAGATCTCTGAGGCTTCACATCTGCATCCTTTTCTCTCCCAGCTGCTGCTTACTACCTGCCAAGGCATCTGGCTCCAAGCCCCACGTACCCACACCTGTACCCCCCGTACCTCATCCGGGGCTACCCGGACACGGCCGCCATGGAGAACCGCCAGACCATCATCAACGACTACATCACGTCGCAGCAGATGCACCACAACGCCGCAGCCACGGCCATGGCGCAGCGGGCGGACATGCTGCGCGGGCTGTCGCCCCGGGAGCCCTCCCTCGCCCTCAACTATGCAGCAGGTCCTCCCAGCTCGGCACTGTCTGGGGGTTTGGGAGCACTATGGGAGAAGGAGGCTGGGTCAGGCTGGCACAGGCTTGCAGCAGCTCGGCGTTGTCCTGACAGTCCTCTCGCTTCTTTCTCCAGGCATCATCGACCTGTCCCAAGTGCCACACCTGCCCGTCCTCGTGCCCCCTACCCCTGGCACCTCTGCCACCACCATGGACCGCATCACCTACATCCCTGGACCCCCCCAGACCTTCGGCAGCCGGCACAGCAGCTCCCCGCTCTCCCCAGGTAATGCTGGAGAGGTTCCCATGTTTCCAGTAGGAAAATGACTGAGGAGGACGCTCGTAAGCAGTCAAAGGCCATGGGCTCAGCATGCCAGGACAGGTTGGGAGACCCCAAATGAATTCTTCCTCAGGGACTGACTCCCTCTCTTCCTGTTTGTTGAGGGCTTCCTTGCATTTCCCCCATTCTTCCCCAAAGCAAACAGCTCTGTGGAAGGTCATACCCTGGAGATGGCGCCAGGACAGTCGCACTGGTTGCCCTCGTCTCTCCTGCCCAGGTGACCTTGGATGGAGCCATTCCTTATCTGCTTTGCAGATACAGCAATGTGAAGAGCAGGCAGCACTCCTGGGGGGAATTGCTGTGTCTGCAGCCCTCTCACTGCCTTTTGGTTGGGTTTTAGGAGGGCCCACGCACATGACCAAACAGTCAGGATCATCGGTGTCCGAACGGGAAAGGGAGCGGGAGCGGGAACGAGAGAGGGAGCGTGAAAAATCCATCCTAGCCTCCACCACAGTGGAGCATGCACCCATCTGGAGACCAGGTAGGCTGGGGAGGAGTCCATCCTCCACCCTGGGACGTGTGCTGGGTGGAAAGTAGGGTTAGGGCTGTTGGACAGAGAGCTAAAGAAGCCCTTCCTTGTGCTCTCCACAGGTACAGAGCAGTCCAGCAGCCGTTCGTCCTCCCACTCTCACAGCCACCAGCACTCTCCCGTGTCACCCCGCACCCACGAGACCATCCAGCAGCGCCCCAGCGTGCTCCACAACACCGGCATGAAGATCATCTCCTCGGAGACCCCCACCCCTTCCGTCCTGCGGTATGTTCCCCCCACCATGGTTTCCGGTGCTTGCCTGGATGCCTGCACCAGCTCTTAATTAATGAGCACCTCTGAGAGGAAGGAGTGAGAGTTGTCTTCCCTTCAGTCTCAGTGGGAGCAGGACTGGGGCTTTCAGGGAAGTTGTGGTGGGTAGAGGTACATTTTGGTGCCCCAATTCTTTTGCTTTTCCTGCTGTCAGGAGAAAAAGTAGGAGTGTGCCTGTGCCCAAATACAGGTGTTGCTCCTCTTGCTGAAGATAGCCTGGTGTTGGAGTTACCAAGGTCTCTGGGACCTGTCCATGGGTTTTGTGTTCTCCAGTCAATGCATTCAGGCCCATTACCCTGTGGCCACTTACTCTGGAGGCTCCATCCAAGCCCTCCTCACTGGCCCTGCATGGCCCAGCCATATGCTCAGGAGGCCTGGAAGGAGCTCGACCAGGCAAAACTGAGCACTGAGGCTCTAGTAACAGCATTCCCTTTCTCCACCTGCTTCTCTCATCTTGGCCTTGTCTTCATTTTCCTTCCAGATCCTCCTCCACCACTACCACGTCACCGATCCGCTCTGCCGCCTTCCCCTCGGCCTCCACCCTGCGCTCCTCCCTCAGCGCGGCCGACGGCTACGCGGCCCCGCTGGACCCGGCCATCCTGCAGAAAGAGGCCTCGAGGGCGCGGGAAGCCAAGACAGAACGAGCCCAGACTGACAACAACGTCTACACCTCAAAGCTGCCCAGTGGGGCCAACCTCGAACAGTCGCCTTCACCCATTAAAGCCATGGAGTCGAGACCTTTGCCCGCCTCCGGAGCTGGCTCCTCTCATCACTATGGCAGAGGACAGGGGAAAAGCCAGCAGCACCACCACCCTCTGGACCAGCAGCACGCAGCCTCAGGCTCCGAGCAGCACAGTAGAGAAAAGAGTCAAAGTAAACGTTTTTCCATGCAGGAGCAGGAGCTCCGAGCACTCGGTAAGACTGCCACGACAGCAGCCAACCTCGTAGGTGTGATTATCGTGCACCAAATGTCTTGTGATAAGGGGCAGCAAGAAAGAGGCTCGCTGAGTAACCACTCCACTAGTGATAGTCAGAAATTGGAGGGCAGAGGTGAGAGACCTGGGGCCTGACACACATTTCATTTCATTACTTCTTATTTTCAGTTGCACATTTTGGATATTGGCTCCATCAGCTCCCCAAGTGTGCTTGTCCCTCTGCTTCCTGGCCATTGTGTTATTCCAGACTTTTTTATTTTTGTGTGTTTTAAGGATCTTCCCTTCTCCCACACTCTTTTATTTTTTCCAGTTACCAAGTCCTGTTTTGCAAATGTTGTCCAGTTCCTGGTATTGCTTTTTACAGACAATATCCATTTGCTAATTTTGATTTCCCCATTCTTAGAAATTCCCAGGCAGTCTGTAAGGAGCAGTTGTGGGTAATAAATCAAACGAGCAGAGCGAAGAACTGGGATTGTGAGTGTGGCAAGGCTGCTGGCCATCAGACAAGCACCTCCCTGTCATGAGCTGCAGGGTCTCTGAGGCCTTTGTGGGTCTCAGCTTGGATGGGGTCCCTGTGCTCAGGGTGATCTCACTCAGGGTGCTGGTGCTGGATGCTGCCCGTGGGCACCGTGGCTGTCCTGGGATCGCTTAGCCCAGCCGTGCTCAGCAGCCATTTCCAGAGCAGACCACAAGAGCCAGCTAAGAGGGGAATCTCGTGTAAGACACAAAAGCACTAGGATTAGTTATTCCAGTAGAAAGTGCAGAGAGGGCGATGGATTTCAAGGTCTGGGTCATTCTTGATGGGACCAGCCTTGAACCAGAGCATTCATCCAGGCTCCCACTAGCATGTAGAAGCAACAAGCAGTCTGTGGGGGTTTGGTGAGACCCCATATGCAAGTTGCTGCAGCTGCCTTGGCCATCAGTTCTGGGAGTTCCTGTCCCACTCCCCACATCCCAAGGATGGAGAGGATAGGGCAGCATGGCTGGGGAGAAGAGCTGCAGCCCGTCCCAGCCCTCCGTCATGTCTGGTCCTGGCACCTTCTAGCAGCGTGTTCCAGGACTGTGGCTGTGCCTCTGGCCGTGGGGCACTCCCTGGCTGAGCTTTGCCCAGCTTTTTCCCTGACACCTGTACTTCATCCAGCTGAGTGTTGTGCTGTGGAGAGAGGCAGCTCTGCTCTGGCCACAGAGCTTACAGAAAGAAGGTGCTGTTCCTCAGGACCTAACTGTTGGTTAGGGACCTTTCCAGAGCAGGATACTTCATCTTGGGTGAGTCTAAAGTGCGGTCCCTTCAGTGCTGTTGTGCATGGGGTAATGGGGGATGCTGCATCCCCATCCCCGGTGCAGGGAGGTTCTCCATGGAGTCCTCCCCTCCCTGTGCCTCAAGTACAGGGAGGAACCCTCCAGGAGGGCTGTGGGTCCCCTGCCACGTTTGCCTGCTGAGGGCAGTCTCTAGGAATAGAGTGTTAGGAGGATAAAGGTCGGTGGAGGCAAAAGCTGTGGTGCCAAATGTGCTTGGCTGGAGAGAGGCACCACTTGTCTCCTCCAGGGCCCCTTCATCTTCTGCCTCTCCTCTGCAGAAGCATAACCCATCCATGCCTCAGTTTCCCCTCTCTGCTGAAAGATGATGGTTGTCTCTCATTGCAGCTCTACCTGCTTTGATGCACTTTCAGTCTGTGCAGAGGCTTGTGCAGACCCTAGTGGAGTTTTCAGTGGTAGGTTTGTGGTTGAACTCGGTGAGCTTACAGGTCTTTCCAGTCTAAATGGTTCTGTGAGTCTGTGCAAGGTGTTAAAAAGCAGAGAATGGTCAAATTTTGCCCCTATGGTCTGTGAGTCCACTGTCTCTGGAGTGGCATTTGGGGTCTCCAGGGTCTCACATCCAGTTTTCAAGTCCCCAGTGCTGGCCATGGTGGGCCTGGGGGTTTGTTTTACTTGGAGACCTCTTGTGCAGCCACCTCCACTCTCTCTGGGCATCCTTGTCCCTCCGGGCATAGTGAGGGTTTCAGTGGGTGGAGAAAATGGGGGTACAAACTGTGAACCTGCAGAGGTTGGATTTGGTCCCTGGATCCCATGCTGTCAGTGTCCAGTTCTGCAGGAATGAGACATCGCCTCTTCCCAGCAGCCATCACCACAGCTGGACATCGGAGGTGGCCTGCAGTGTGACCTGCCAGGTCTTCCCTCATTTCTTTTTTCCCCACACTTTGCTGAACATGTGACTCTACCCACAAGCAATGGTGCAACAAAGCTAGGGAAAAGCTAAGTGAGCTCCTGGTTTTAACTCCCTTCCATTTCCTCAGGCTTTCATGGAGGCTACAGCCCCGAGCGGATGGAAGCAGTGAGTCCCGTGAGCTCGCCCAGCCTGTCCCATGAGAAAGGGGCCAAGCTGCTGCAGGACACGGAGAAGGGCCACGGGGAGCATGACCTGAGGCAGAAGCAGCAAGGTGAGAACAGGGGCTGGCACGGGAGAGCCCAGGCCGGCTGCGCTCCAGTGCTGGGATGGCGTTCAAAGAAGGGGACACAGATGTCATCTCATTCCTGCTCTCTCCTTGGTGCCCCCCAGGCTCACTGAAGGCCTCGGCTCCCGAAGCCGCGCACCTGCAGCACCTGCGGCAGCCCGACGGCCCCCAGTGCCAGCCCCTGCAGTCCAGCCAGAGCATCAAGGGCATGAACCAGCGCGTGGTCACGCTGGCCCAGCACATCAGTGTAACTAACCAACCTCATTCACCTCCATGCCCTTCCTGCTGGGGCTCCAGGGAGGAGGGAGGAGCTCAGCGAAACGTGTCTGGTGGGGATGGGCTGGGAGTGACACTGGAGAGCTCAACTCCTCTGGTTGGGGGCTGGAGAGCAGGGGGCATCACGAGTGTTCAGCCCAGGTATTTGTGTCCCCAAGAAGCCCATCACAAAAGCTGTTGCAGACAGGAGGCAGAAGTTCCATCTGTGGGGAGAAATCAGCTTATTTCCCTCCTGCTCACCCTCTTAGCTGGGCCAAGCAAGGCAAAGGTCGAAACCAGCTCTATTTCTGACTCTGGTTTCTTCTCCAGGAGGTCATCACGCAGGACTACACGCGCCATCACCCGCAGCAGCTCAACTCCCACATCCAGCCCCCGGTGTACTCGTTCCCCGGGGCGGCGTGCCCGGTGCTGGACCTGCGCCGCACCCCCAGCGAGGCCTACCTGCAGCAGCAGGAGCACGCGGCGGCCTCGCGCATCTCCCCGCAGAGCGAAGGGGGCAAACGGTGAGCTCAGAGGCCAAGCCGGGCTGGCGCAGGTGGGCAGGTGCCAGCCTGAGCTCAGGTGGCTCAGGGGAAGGCGGGTGGGTGCTCTTGGCTGCCTGGCACCGCGGTGAGGGGTTGCACGGGGCAGATTGGAGTTTGGCATTGCTCTCCCAGGCTTTGTGGGGATCCTCTGCTTACACAGCCCAACTCCTTTCTCATCTGGGCATCGTTCCCCTGGGGTGGTGCCTCCTGCCATCCCTGTTGTCCTAGAGATGATCTTTAGGCCCCCTTAGAGTCCATGCATAATTCCCTTCCCAGTCTGGCTGGTGTCACAGGATGGTTTAGGTGGGAATGGATCTCTTGAGATCACCCAGCCCAGCAGTGACCTCTTGAGCAGGTTGCCCTGGGTCCTGGCTGGTTGGGTTCAGAATATCTCCACTGTTGGAGACAGCACCTCTCTGGCCAACCTGTTCCCAGCATTTCAGCACTCTTACAGGAAAAAAGGGTTTCCTTGTGTTGGGATGGAATTTTACGTGTTTTGTTTGTGCCTGTTGCCTCTTGTCCTGTCGCTGTTCTCGGTCCCTGGCCACAGATGATTCCAAAAAACCTGAAGCAACATGTTTTCCATTGGTTCAAAGTTACTTTTATCTTCATCTTGCACAGTGAATCAGAAGTTTATTAGACACAGGTGCCCTGACAACTGCAATTGTTAATTTCAGGCACCACCTGTATTTGTTTCAAAGTCATTTTCAAATCCCCTTGCTGCTACAAGGCAGGTCTGATTCCTGTTGTATGGAATTTAAAAATGGGTCTGTCTTCCCACCCAAACACCCACCCAGATGTATCCAGGAATGAGTGGTGTCTTGTCAGCAAATGGGATTGTTCTTCCCGGCTCTGCCTGGTCCTAGAGTTGGCTTTATAACATGAAGGAAAAGAGCCCAGCCCTGACCACCCAGTGATGAAAAAAAAAACTGGGGAAAAAAGAGAAACCACAGAAAGAACAAAGACATAAATTCCCAGAACTCGGTGTGAGGAATTCCTCGCAGACTCGAGCGTGGCCGTGTCCCAGGCTCTGGCCACAGGCAGGCATCAGGGGCCAGTAGTGATCCTCTCCAAGCTGCCCCAGCTGCAGGCCCCCTCCTGCAGCCACCCAGCTCCTGTGTGGCCCTGACAAGGAGGATGGGACGTGGCGGGTTCTGCCTCCGCTGTGTTCACAGATACAGAGAATCAAAAGCAGCGTCTCTAAAAGGCTAATGTCACAGCCCTCCACAGGGATCCATGTGTCCCTGCCACCAGCAGGTCCCTCCTGGGCTGTTGTGTTTGGGGTGGCTCAGCTGTCCCACTTTGGGGGGATCAGGCCCAGGGCTTGGCTCAGCCCAAACCACGCTCTCCCGTGCTGCCAGGCACCGGGAATCCTTTCCCCCTCCCAACCCCGAGGTGCTGCACAGGGACAGGGGCAGTCAGAGTGAACCCATGGTGTGTCCCCTTGCTGCCCAGGTCCCCGGAGCAGGGCAAGGCGGCGGCGGGGGGGCCGGACAGCTGCATCGAGCCGGTGTCCCCACCCGACGGCGCGGCAGACGCGGAACACGCCAAGAGCGCCCCGTACCCCGTCCTGTTCCGCGAGGGAGAGCCCATGGACCAGAGGTAGGGCCTGGGAGCAGGTGCCGGGGGCAGCTGGGCGTGGGGATGTCCCCACACATGGCCTGGCCTGGGCTGCTTTCCTTGCTGCCCAAAGCTGTGTCCCATCCCAGGGGCTGTATTTGTCACGGCTGTTCAATACCACGGGGTACATTTATCGTTGGGACAGGGAGAGAGGTTGGAGATGCTGAGTATCCCAGGAGCTCCCAGCCTGATCCTGAGCAGTCACACAGCGGGAAGAGGCTCTTTAGGTAGGATTTCGTGCGGTGGACGTTGCAGAGGTTTCCAGTGGTCTTTTGCTCTGCAGGATGGGATCCAAGTCCCCAGGAAACAACACGCAGCGTCCAGCTTTCTTCAGCAAGCTGACCGAAAGCAACTCTGCCATGGTGAAGTCCAAGAAGCAGGAGATCATCAAGAAGCTCAGCACGACCAACAAAAACGAGACGGAGTACAGTAAGAACCTGTGGGGAGGCGAATGCAGGGCACCAGGGGAGGAAAAGCCTCGAGGACACGTGAAGCAGAGGAGATTTGGGAATGAGTGCTGCTGTGTTAAAGGGCTGGGAGCTCCCAGACAGCTCTGTCTGCACTGAAGAGTCAGACTCGATGGTCCTTGTGGGTCCCTTCCAGCTCAGAACATTCTGTGATTGTATGAACAACAAGGTCCAGTGGTTTCCTAGAATGCTCTGTACTGGTGCCAGCAGTGAATGTGTGGATCTGGGGGAGCAATGGGAGCTTCCCAGCATGGTCTCTGTGCTCTGAGGCTGTCAATCCCACCCACACCAGATAACCTCAGTAGGAAGGAAATAATGAGCTGAGCATGGAGGACACTTAAGAGCAATTGATATTTTAATGACTGGCCAGCCAAGCTGAATCCTTCCTCCTTGAGATGCATCTCCCCCCAGCCTTACTTTAAGCCCTACATCAATATTGGTGCAGCTCTGTAAAACTAACCAGGCTGGCTCAGATTAGAAATTCAGCCCGTTTGTTCATTAACTGCTAATAGAGTAGATAGGATCATAATTTAATTTAGCCCTGCATTATACAGTCAATACTAATTCAATTTGAATCCATCTTACAACAGCTGCATCGGATATAAGAGGGACCAAGCTGTCTCGTCTCCTGGATGATGTTACCATGAGCCAACAGTATTGTTATGCCCCTTTGGGGACATGTGGCTGAACCCCCTGACCTTCCACACTTTCCCTTATCAACAAAAAATACATAGAAATTGGATACGCCTCTTATTTGATGAGAATTTCTGTTATTCTAAGGAAAGCAATATCCAAGTCAAACAGCTCAGCTAAGAGGGAAAATATTGATTTAACATTTCTTTTCCTCCTCCTTGCCCTCTCTGCTGCCCAGACCTTCTCCATGGATAGGGGGCATTGAGCCTTTGAAAATCCCATGGGCAGGAGAGAGAGGTTTGGCTTCATGGAGCTTGTAATCCCAAGGGCAGGAGGGAGGAAGGGAGGGAGGCCAGCACTGAGCGCAAAGACATTGCCCTGGCTTTCAGGACTCTGCTTTTTTGCCCTTTCCCACCTGGTGAAGGTGCCCACTGTGGATCTCCCAAAGGCACTGGGAGTTACTCCTGGTTCCAGCCAGCACCCACAGTCCCGCCCCGGTGCCTGGAGGAGCTGGGCCGCTGTCCAGAGTGCTGTGACAGAGATGGGAGTCTTGTCATGGCTGCCATGGCAGGTCCTCCCAGCCACTAACCTGCATGTGCTGCTTTCCGTGCTGAAGAGCTTCTTTGTTTTTCTCCAGATGTGGGGCAGCCTGGGACAGAGATTTTCAACATGCCAGCGATTACCGGAGCAGGTAACTCCCCACATACCTGTACCTCGTTTCCCTCAGGGCTTACAGCTATGGAGAACAGGAGGCTCAGTAGATTTAAGCATCTCCTTTTTTCTGTTTTCCCTTAAAACTGTAACAGTTGCTGGGAGGCAGAAGCCTTGGGACACACCATAACTCCCTGCTGTTGGGTTGGAGAAAGGGCAGAGTTTGGAAAGCCTGGCAGAGTTTGAGGAGAGGCTAAAGGTCAAGCAAGGGTTGGCCATCTGATGCCATCAGAGGGTTAAACCATCTTAGCAAGGTGGACCTCGCACCTGGAGAGAGCACCCTGCTCCTGCTGGGACCTTGTGGTCACCTGTGGGTGGGTGGGAGGGCAGTGGCAAAGGGGAGTGTGAGGGTGGGCAGTGGGGTCTCTGTCACTTTGGGCTGGGCAGGATGCAGGAGCCAGTTACAAAAGCAAACTGGGGCAAGAGGATCACCCTGTGCTGGGTAAAGTGGCGATGCTGAGGACCAGAAAGGAGATGGGGAGTGCTGGGGCAGGAGGAGGTGTCTCCTGGGAGTTGGAGGAGTGCTCAGGCCCACGACCAGCCCAGGGGGAATGACAGGGGGAAGCGGTCACACTGTTGCCGCCTGCGACGTGTCCAGGTGGACTCAAAAATGGAGTGAATCCCCACTGAGAAATACTAATTGCTACTTAATTGATTAAGCATTAATGCTCTCCTACAGCAGGAGTGCCTTCAGGATGTTAGTTTTAAGTAGGAGAGCGGCACGTTTCCCGCAGCCAAGGGCAGGAGGTGCTGTGGGCAGGGGTTTGGTGCCGTGGGAGGGCCAGTGGTGTAGGACTGCTTGCCAGTGGAAATGAGTTTGGGAGAAGAAGTGAGCTGGCATCAGCTGCTGGGGTGAGCAGGTGCAGCCAGAGAGGACCTGAGGAGCCCTGGCAGACAAGATTTGAGGGTCAGTTTCGGCTAGAGGGGACCAGCAAAGACCCTGCCTGATTTTACAGCAAGACAAATGTTCAAACCAGGTTTACGGGGACCTGGGATCCGTCCCTTTCCGAGCAGAGGGGCAGGGATCCCAGATCCAATAGCCCAGGATGGGCTCAGCTGGGGGGGGCTGGCAGTTCCGTGTCTGTATTTTGCCCTTGCTTGTTCCCTGTAACTGCCACCCCGGGAATGACGGTGGCGTGGCTGAGCCTCTGGTCCCTGTGCGGTGCTGCTCCATAACTGCATGGCTTGAGACTCACACCCACGCGGACACTTCGCCTCTGCATCCTGTCCCGCAGCCCGGGGGGCGCTGGTCCCCGTGGGAACCCGGCCTGGGGAGAGAGGGGGTGGGGGCAGGGGGCTTGCAGAGAGCTCGAGGAGGGACAACAGGACGCTTCCCTCTCCCCACAGCCCGACCCACGCAGGCAGCTCTGGGGGCTGCCTGCATCCTGTCACCCCAGGGCCAAATCCAGGCACGTCTTTCTCATTAAGTGTTTTTGTGTGGGGTACTCCTTCTTCCTTCCCTGATTTCCTTTATAGGAAACCGCCCCGGCCTCCAAATTCCTGGCACACTGACTTTTGCTATGTGTGCACATGGACCCCACATCCAAATTACTTTCCTCCTGTCCCCGTGCCGAGCCTGGCTGGGTTGGGAGCACAGCCCCTGCTCCTTGGAGATGCTCCCTGGGGCTCCGTGACAAACCCTCGTCCCCAGCCCATGGCCCTGGGGAACCTTCCCAAAACCCAGATCCCAGAGTGAGTCCCATCCGTCCCACCGCTAGCCCCCGCCAAGCCCCGGGGCGGGATGGAGCGGGAGGAGGAGGAGGAGGACGGGTGCATCGCAGTGCTTTAAAGAACAAGATGACAAAGTTTGTTGCTTTGCGAGAATGTGCTGACTGTTTGTTTCTTCCCTTCTCCCTTGTCTCCTTTCTCCCCCTTTCCCCATCCCCCCCATCTTTCTTCTCATGTGGCTCCCCCCCATCTCCCGACCCCTCTCTCCTCCCTCTCCCGTATCTCCCAGGGCTAATCAGTTGTAGGAGCCAGTCGGTCCAAGAGAATTCCAGTACCAACATGGGGTTGGAGGCAATAATTAGGAAAGCCCTAATGGGTAAATATGACGAGCAGTGGGAAGAGCGCTCACCTCTCAGTGCCAATGCTTTTAACTCTCTGAATGCCAGTGCAAGCCTGCCCGCTGCTATGCCCATAACTCCTGCTGATGGACGAAACGAGGACGTGCGCTCCTTGCCAGGTCTGCAGCCCTCTCCACCTTCACTCTCTCTGTGTTATTAATTCTCAGCCCTTTTATCTCCCCATTTACAGGGGGGTTTATTCCTCCCCTCCCCATTTTTGTTCATTTTGGTTTTCTTTTCTCCCCTCCCTCCCCCAGCTTTGAGCTTTGTGGATCTGCTGATTAATCCTGTTTGATGTTAATTTAATAGTCTCCAAAGGTGCTGTTGCTTTCTCTAAACCACTGACTTGCTCCTTTCCCTATTTGTTGGTTTTTAATATCTCCTTTTCCTATTTTTTTTTTTTTACACAATGGAGAAGTTTATGGGGGTGGAAATCCTCCCCACCCAAAAAATCGAAGGCATAAACTTAAATAGCCAGCCCCAATTGTCTGTAAACCCCCAGTGGGATCACTGCTGCCAAAATAGGGGAAGGTGCTGAGAAGGGCTGGTGTGGAGGACACAGGGCAGGGTGGCATTTCCCTCCCCACTCCTGTGTCTGGGGGTGTCGGGGCAGAATCCAACCTGGGATGAGGGGATGGGATCTGGGAGCACCTGGCACCAGAGGGAGATTGTAAGGGAGCTAAAAGTGATGCCTAGGGGATGATAAGGGAGGAGAGCTGGGGGTGAGCTGCCCCATGGGCCCTGGTGGGGCTTGCAGAGCCCCATGGCAGGGTTTGCTCAGCTTTGGGGAGACTTGAGCATAGATGAGAGGCTGGCTGTGCAAATCCCCTCTTAAGAAAGGGAGGGAGGAGAGGGACCAGGGATGGATGGGGGAAGCATTTGTTCCCCACACACGAGGGCAGAGTGCCTCATGCGAGTGCCCTGCACAAGAGCATGGCACCACTGCCAGGGACCAGCCTCGGGAATCCAGGCACAGAGCCCCTGGCTCAGGAGGAGATCCTGGGTGCACACATGCATCTTCCTCCAGGTCAGCTCACACCTCTCTGGGTCATCTAACACCAGGCACTCTAAAGCTTTTTGCAGAAAAGCTTTTCTGGCTCTTGCATGAAACCAGCAGCTTCTTCCAGCTGTGCCTCCCCATGCCTGGTGGAGGCTGCCTGCTGCTGGCCAGGCAGGGTGGGATGCAGAGCCCATCCATCCCTCCCCCTTGGGGAGCTCCCCCTGGTTTATCTGGGCTCACCTGCCCCACAGAGCCCCTTCTGGCTTCAAACCTTTTAAAACCTGGCTGAACATCCCCAGGGATTCTGCTGTAAGGAGGGATGAAAGACCATCCTGGCCATGTAGCCCATGAGGATGGGGGATGTGCTCAGGGCCCCGCAGCTCCTGGGGTTGCTGTGCGTGTGGGGCGACCCACAGAGCTCCGTTCGTGAGCTGCGATTGTGGGCTGAGCCTCGAGCTGGCTCGGGAGCAGATCCTGCAGGGAAACGGCCACAGCCGCATGGCCTCTCCTGCCCCACGTCCCTCCACGGGACAGTTGGTGGCATCGACCCACAAAGTGGAGCAGCCCAGGAGGGAGCAGAGCCCTCCTCCACCCGCCCCACCGCCATGCCCCGTCGTGCTGCCGTCGGTCCGGGGCGAGCTTTCCTCCTGCCACGAGCCGTTTTTGCAAAGCTCCTAAAGGGAAGCGCTGGGAACCCGCACCCCGTCCCCGACCCCCCGAGTCCCGTCACAACGAGCCGGGTGACAGCGGGTGCCTCTCTTTGCAGGAGGAGGGGGGAAGCCAAAGATCGCTGCCAGACCCAACAGCCGCAAGGCCAAGTCGCCGGCGCCGGGTCTGTCCTCGGGCGAGCGGCCACCCTCCGTGTCCTCGGTGCACTCGGAGGGCGACTGCAACCGCAGGACCCCCCTCACCAACCGCGTCTGGGAGGACAGGCCATCGTCCGCAGGTAGGGCTGGAGGGGACGCGTCCCCCAGAGCGGCCGTGCCGCCTCGCAGGGCTGTGGGGAGGCTGCAGGGCAGCGGGGCACAGCCACGGCTGGCGCTGACTCTGTCTGCTTCCTCCTCCCGCGCAGGTTCGACGCCGTTCCCCTACAACCCGCTGACCATGCGGCTCCCCAGCGGGGTGGTGACGGCAGCCCCCAGCGCCCCGCTGCCGCAGGGCGGCCCCGGCAGCCAGCACCACGCCTGGGACGAGGAGCCCAAGCCCCTGCTCTGCTCCCAGTACGAAACCCTTTCGGACAGTGAATGAGAGGAGCCAGGGCAGGGAGACGGCGACCAAACCCGGGGCACGGGGAGCGAGCGGGACACCCAGGGCGAGCGCCCACCACCCCGGCCCCGCCGGCTCTCACGAGCGAAGATGCAGGAGCAGAGCTATTTCATTTTTCCCTTTTCTTTTTTTTTTTTTTTTTTTCCCTTCCCTCCCAACCAGACAGTTTGGTGGGGATGATGGTTTTGGTTTGTTTCTTTCTTGCTTTTTTTTTTTTTTAATTTTGTTTGGGTTATTTTTTTTCTTTCTCGACATCTGGAAATTTCTGCATCCTCTTCGGTCTGATAAAGAAAAGAAAAAAAGCCTTAACGAGACAAAGCGCAAGGAACCCATCTTCGATCTTGGCAGCCGTGCTGGGCGGTGACCCCCGTGCTCCAGAGGGACCGTGAGCGGCCGTGTGTCCGTCCCGGGGCCGCTCGGACGCTCTGCCGGCACCGTCCCACGAGGGCTGCGGGATGTTCCTGCGGAGCCGGCAGCGGGCGGTGGGATGCTCCCCCAGACCCGGCCATGGGGATGTGCCTCAGAATTGCAAAACCTTGAGCGGGTTCAAGAAAAGATTTTAAAAAACACAAAAAACGGTTGAGAAGTGAAGCGGGACGGAACGCCCCGGGTCGGTTCCCTGGCTGATCCGAGGGCTGGGTGCCCGGCATTCCCGTGTCACAAGACGTATCGGCCCCGCGACGACACGCTTCGAACGTGGCTGGGAGGAGCGGGCAGGGGAGGGAGTGAAGAGCTGTTTCTTAGAAAAAAGAAACCCACAAAAAAATCCTGGTCCCTTCGATGGAAGCAATCCCGGGTCACTCGGAGCGGGCAGGGACGTCCCGGGCTGGCTCACGCGCTGCCCACCGAGGGGCTCGGTTGCTTTAAGTGCATTGTTTTCTGAATGGTGAGAAAAGGCAATTGTAAATTGTATTGGTCTACAGGGTATATTTTTGATACCTTCAGTGAATTATGTCAATATTTTACGCAAGGAAGGACTTAAACAAAACACAGTATTACATGCTGTAAAAGAGGTTCTGTTCTTACATGGAGGCTTTGATGCATTTGTCCATTGTATGGAAGGGTTTAAAAAAAAAAAAAAGAAGGTAACAATGATCCATCAAAGTTATCTGGGAGTCAGGAGAATGTATGTACTTAGTTTAAAAAAAAAAAAAACCAAACAAAAATCTTGCCATGGTTGCAGGGCCCCCCGTTACACACACCTTTGCTGGTTGTAGACGTTGATTCTCCAGAGCCCTCCAAGCTGGCCAGGGCACGGGCAGAGTGGGCAGGAGGCCAGCGTGGCAGGGAGTTCACAGGAAACTTTAAAAAAAAAAAAAAAAAAGGAAAAAAAAAGTTAAAAAAAAGTTTTTATTGTATTTTTGTGATACACACGAATGCTCTACTTTACATTATTTTTTTCATTCCATGATGTTGGCTCATATCTGCAGTTACATGGTTAAAGAACAAAAATATTAGACTTTTTTTCATTCACTTCTGCTTTCTCGCTCTGGGGGGAAAACAAATGGCAAAAAAAGAAAAAAAAAAAATAAAATGTATTAAATGCTTTGCATTCTATACGCTAGAGGAGCCCCAGCCCGGCCCAGCCCCGCAGCCTCCGGCAGCCCCGCGGGCTCAGGCGCCGTCACCTTCCCCATGGATCTTTCTTTTCCCCCTGCAACGTTCCCAGGTTGATTCTGATTTCAAAGCAAGAGAATGATGGTGTTTGTTGTTTGTTTGGGGTTTGTTTTGTTTGTTTTTTTTTTCTGTTGGGTTTTATTTTTTGTTTTGTTTTTTTACAATGTACAGGTTTTTAAATGTTCATCAATGTTTGTGTCTTTTCTGTTGTGCTTTTTTTTTTTTTTTTTTTTTTTTTTTTTAAGAAAAAAATCCGAGACAATGCACAAGTCTTTGCGTTCCCAGGTTATTGCTGCTGGTGTCTCCGTGGCTCTGAGCTGTACAAACTCACAGAGCTGATGTCTGGGCAAAACGCTATTAAAATGTTGCAGATTCTGCTGGGAAAAAAAGAATTATCCAAATCTGACCCATCTTCAAAGCCGCCTCCGTAGCCGATTTGGAAAAAAACGGCGGGGAAAAAACCCCAACCACATCAAAGAATAAAGTTCCCACTTGGCACAGTAGCAATACTGTGTGCTGCTTGGTGTCTCCAGATGTCCAGGAAGGCGCTGTGAGTGGACGGTGGCTGCAGAGCTGGCAGAGTGGCACCACAGAGCCTGCCAGTGAGCCAGCGAGGGCTGCGCCGTGGCCAGAGGGGCGAGAGAAGGGCACTGGAGCTGCTGCCTTTGGGGCTCTCACCAGTGGTAGGTAGTGCAGCACGCCAGGGATGGAGGTACTGGCGAGGCATTCGGGTCTCTCGCCACGTGGGCCCCCCGTGCCAGCCCTGCCGCGGGGTGTGGGGACATCAGGAAGGGCCACGGGCTCCGGCCAGGAGCTGCAGAGCCGCCTTGTCTCCACCCCAGCTGGGCTGGGTTGGGCTGCACTCCCTGTTGGCCATGGGCAGCTTTCACCAGCAGCACGGGCAGCACCCAGAGCCGTGGGATGGAGAGAAGAGCCTGACCCACCCCTCAGTGCCAACCCTGGAGCTGTGTTTCTCTTCTCCTCTCACTTCCCCTGTTTTCTGTGTGTGCAAGGCGAGGGGCTGGGGCTGGGCTGGAGCCAAAGCACAGCAATACCCGAGGCTGTGCCACGAGCATGGCAGAAGAGTTGTAAGGTCTTGGTGAGGATGTTTCAGCCTTTACAGGGTTTGTGGCTGGCTCAGTGCTGCTGGATGGATGGATGGCTGGATGGGCAGATGTCACCCACCAGCGGCTGGGCAGGGCAGTGTGCGCAGGAGGGGACAGTGCTGTGGGCTGGGAGGACGTGAAGGTGCTGGGGTGACACTGGTGACACCGAGATGCTGCAGGGCTCCAGCAGCTTCGCCCCCTGCTCAGTGAGATCCTTTGGCATTGTTCCTGAGTGGGGGAACATGAAAACATTGCTGATGTTCCTAGCTCTGTGCAGGAGCTCAGGCCCTGGCTGTGCCATCTATCCCCATCCCACCTGCCCTAGGCTGGGGGAGCAGCCCAGGGATGCAGGAGGCCGGCTGAGGCCAGGACAGGTGGGTTTTGTTCCAGTGGGATCCTAATCTTGGGGATCCCCCCCTTGCTGAGAACTCAGCCCCACACTTGGCCACAGCACTGCTTGGTTTTGGCACTCTCTGTCTTGCTGGGTCTCCCCACACACCCCATCCCCACCCAGCCCCTCCCGGAGCTGCCTGCCGCTGGCAGCAGCAGCAGGGACAGGGATGGAGGGATTCTGAGGAGAGCCCTAGAGCAGCAGCAGCATCTCCCACTGGTGAGCTCTGAGCCCCCTTGCTGGGGTGCAGGAGCAGAGCATCCTCCTGCTGCGGGTTAATTAATTTGTGTCACAGCAATGAGCTGGCAGTGCGTGGGCAGGAGGCCCAGAGCGGCTTGGTGGGCTTCCCCCCGGGACCTGGGAGGCTGCAGAGGGATGACCCCGCTTTACCTGCTCAGGTGTGGACCCAGGGGAGTGTGGTTTTGGGAAAGGAGGAGCTGCTGCTCCTGTAGGTTGTGGTGTTTCCCCCTCTGGCCCTCGTTCTCCCCACCGAGGCATCCCCGAGCACCCCAAAATCTCACAGCAGGGTCTGACAGCACCACCTCGAGCTGTTGGCTGCGGTTGTGCAATCCAGGAGAAACTCGCATTTAAACTATTCCAAAACCCCGAGTTTAAACTTAACTTTTACCAGCTTTGTAACTTGTACAAACACAAACAAATCACTGGACGATTTGTCTCTTGAACTGTATTGGGAGGGGAAAAATCTCTCTGTGTGTACCCAGCCTGTGCACAGCTGCTCTGGAGGGACTTGTACGACAGCCGGGGCTGTGCAGAGACCACCAGGTGTAAATAACTCCACAGCTTGCTCCAGAGGGGAGGGGGTGGTTTTGCTAAAGGTGATGGGTTTGTTCACTGTTACTGTGCTCGGGTGCCCAGCGAGCGGTGGGGGACAGCGCGCGACCGCTGCCGTGCTGGTTTACATAATAAAAAAGCAAACAAACCAACCCAACCCCAAACTTATTTGGCAGCAGAAAGCGGCTCCTTGCTGTGGGTGTGTGTGAGCCTGGGCAGGACGAGCTGCTCACGGAGTGGCTGCAGGTGAGGGGTGGGAGGGTGAAGGGACCCCTGTGCTGGCACTGATGGGGTGTCCAAGGTAAAATGGGCTGAGGGACCAAGGGGTGATGGCAGCAGGTGTTCTTCCATGTATGAGGGCACAGTGAACACCCTTGGACCCCTGTCTCATTCACCCAGGGCTGTAAGAAATTTTGGGGGATGCTAATGAGTGACTACCTAGTTAAGAAGTGCAACCTAATTAAGAAGCCCTGGGATCTGTTTGTGGGTCTAAATTGCTTTACCTCCTACACCTGTCCCATGAGGTGTGATTAACTTCAGCTGGGAGTGGCCAGGTCCCCCTCCCACAGCGATGCCATAGGCTGGGGAGCACTTCCCACTGCTGGAGGGTGTGATTGAGGTGGGGAGTGATGGGTGGGGGTCACTGAGCCGAGGGGGATGGCTGTGCATGAGCACTAATTGATGACTGTATGGAATGTAGTCCGTTGAATGGCTGTTAGGTGGTTTGAGGGCCTTCTGCTGCCTTTCCTGGGGCTCAGAAATGGATTTTACACCAATGATGTTTTCCTGAGCACAGCAACAAGCATTTCAGCCAGGGTGCATCCCTGCCTTCTGCCAGTGCTGGTTTGTCTGCCCAAGGGACATCCAAAAGGTTTCTTTCTCCATGCTGCTGAGATTCACCCTGGATCATCTGGATTGCTGAGACACCCTCTGAAATCCCTCCAGGTATGTACCCACACTGACCAAAACTGCCTCCTCCTGTCTCCATGTGCTCCTCCACAACCAGCTGCCATGGCAATGCACTGGGCAGATACTGCTGGCTCTTAAAAATCAGCCTAAAGATCTCTTGAGACCAGAGATTTTGTTGAAAAACCTTAGTGGAAAGGCTTTTGCCACTCTGAAGGCAATTAGAGTAAGTTAATAACTCAGTACAAACAGAAGTTGGGCTGTTCAACCTCTCACATCAGGGTTTAAATGCTGACAAGGGCTGACAGCTGTCTCCCTGGTCAATAATTCACACTGATGCTGAAGAAAGAGAAGGTGGCAAAACTCTCAATTCAAGGCCAACACTTAGAATTTAATGATGGAAAATGTTAGGTCTACTTGCAAAGCTCTTACATAGAGATGAAAATGAAATGGGACAAAAGCAGATGGCTTTGAAAACCAGCAATAAAAACATGTCCACAATCCACACTCACTTGTATTTTAAGTGGCAGAAAGAGTTTTTGAGGAGAAAGGGAAGATAAAATATGCCCCTGATACCTTTGCCCTTTGAGAAGGTGCAGGAGCGTTGTGACCTTCTGGTAATGAATCAGTGTTTAGTCAGGATTAGAGTTTATTTTTTTTCTTTTGGAAAGAATTAACAAGTTGTTTGTGGGTTTTGGGATTTTTTTTTTTTTTTTTTTTTTTTTTTTTAGCTAGGTCAGGCTGAGTGACAAGAGCAGGGAGAAAAGGGCACGAGGTGTCCTTGTTGTGCACCCCAGGACACTGCACTGGGCACCAGTACCACGCCGAGGCTGCAGGTGCCCTGTGGGTGATGAAGGGGACTGGGATGCAGCTGGGGTACCCAGCGATGAGCAGGGCAAGATTTGTTTTTCAAAAGGGTACAAATCACACCAGAATACCACACCTCTGTGCTGGCAGCCCTGTGTCCTCCCACGATGGTGGCCCACAGCCCTCACACACCGGCCCCAGCAGAGCAGGGGTTCCCCAGCTGAGCCTTTGGCCAGAGGCTGTTCCTGGGCTCTGAACAGCAGGAAGCATTTTATACTCTCCTGACAATTGCAATCCAAATAGCCATACATCAGTTCTTGTGATTTGCCATGAAATTATGTATGCTCTGTGATAATGATGCAGAGGGCTAAAGAGCTGATCTTGGCAGGAGATGAGACGGGGTAGGCTGGGAGTAACTTGGAAGGAAAATAGAGCAGCTTTTGGTGGGATGCCTGGCTCTTATCAGCACTGGGACCCTGAAGGGTGTTGGGCAGAGGCAGAGGTGTCCAGGCTGGCTGAGCTCTGCCTGGCTTCTGTGCCATCTGGGGAGAATTGGATTCTTAAGAGACTTGGGAATGGATGTCACTACGTGCATGTGTGAGTAATAGCTGGATTAATTGTCAGGTTTATTTATCCTCTCTTTTTTTTTTTGGCCTCCTGCAATTACCAAAAAGGATTTGTCAGGACTCCAGGCAGTGGAGTGGTAATAAATCACTGGCCACCGACAGGAGGTTGGAGCAGTTGGAACTGGAGTGATCTGAGAGTGGTGTTGGCGTTACTGAAGGGCAAGTGCTCAGAGGGGCTGGGAGCCTGCAGCACAAGCAAATAAACCAACAAACCAACCAGCCAGCTTTGCAGAAATACCCCTGAAATGAAATCCGTGGACCCACAGTTCTCCAGCTGTGGAGAAATCCTCTAGCAGGGATGCAGGGGGGCCTGGGGAGGTGAAGCCTGGGCAGCCACCAGGACATGGCACATTGCCAGGCCCTGCCGGGCTGCAGGTCCCTTCCCCTGGTGGCACCAGGGTGACCAAAGCCACAGCTGTGAAATTCACAGCACCTGCCTGCATGCCCTGAACTGGGAATCTGCCGAAACAGAGTTGAAAGGTGAAATCCTTGTGCTGCAAGCACAGCACGTCCTGGCTCCTGCTTCCCAGTACGGGAGGGTATCCGGACCCCACCGAGGAGGGACCGTGTTCATCTCAGCTGCAGACACAGCTGACAGGTGAGGCTTTCCTCTTGTTGGCCCTTGGAAACACAGAGCAGGCAGGAAGGGCTGCCCGTGGTGCTCGGGAGGCCAGCCCAGAGCTCAGCTTCACCACCAGCACCGCGGGGAGTGCATCAGTCACACATTGCTCCGAGTCCCTGGGCTCCAGGAGGCTGCTGTGTTTCCCTTCTTTGGAAATAATCCCACTGTCCCTCTGTAAGTGCAGGGAACCTGACGAAGCACAGGGTGTTGCAGGGGTGGTAAGCTCCATCTGGAGAGCTGTTCTGCTTTGAAGTCGGATGCTGTTTTAAACTCTGCAGGGTACTTTTGCTTAGGAAAAGCAGCAGTTGTCAGTAAAGACTGATCTTGGTCCAGACATCATTGCTGCTCCCCAACTTCTTTTCATATTTATGAGTCACTTGCAATCTCTTTGATGACTAAATGCATGTTCAGCTTGGAGAAAACTGTTGCAGTATTTGCTGAGGTAAGTCGGGGCAGAGGAGATGCTGACCACACTGGCCATGGTGCATCTAGATTAGTCATTATTAATTGCTATGGCAGGCCCAGTCCTCCTGAGCAGATGCTGAGGAAACTCACGGAGCCAGCAGGAGCCCTGGGGAGGTTGTTCTGAGGTCTCACCTATGGGAAGTTGTTCCATAAGGCTGCAGGTCAGTACTTGTGGAAAATGTTATGCCCATGGGACAGGGGCAGTACCAGGAGCTTCTGGGGGGGGTTCCTCTCCTGCCTCCAATGGCACAGGAGGAAGGGAAGGTTTCATGAAGGGCAAATAACCGAGCAGCACCATCCAGGAGGTTGCCATTGAAGTCACTCCATCCTAATTCAACACGTTCCTCCAACTGCTCTGCGCAGCTGTCAGCAGCTGTGGCCTGATGGGCCCCAAATCAGCTCCAGTGCAACAGGGATTCTGAAGAGATTTGGACTCCACTGACTCAGGTGTTTGTTTGCAAAAGTCCAGACTTCAGCTGTGAAATCCTGATCCAGCTCTGCCCAAGGCCCAGGAGTATTTTCTGTTGCTCTTTTGTCCTGAGCCCTTTCCAGAAAGCGAAGCAGCTGCCAGAGGTCAGACACAAGGAACCTGGTCAGTGTGTGCCTGAAGTTGGGTGCCAGGTCTGGATCTGCATTCCAGTTGGACCAAAGCAGAGCTTTCCCCCATGGGAATGTTAATCCTGGGCCTTGGCTTACAGCCATCTCCAGCTTTCATGTTTTTGGAACTGAAAAAGAGCGCCATTCTGTTCAAGGGAAGAACAAGTCCTTATACCCCAGTAAGAAGTCACAACTGGCTCCTTAGCACTGAAACCCATCTAACTCCACCCCACTGGACTCATTTTTAAGCTACCAGTCTCCATGGGCTGCCAGAACATCCTGTTTCCCTTCAGGCCAGCCAGAGCCCCTGAGCTGGAGCTGCCTCCTCCATTCACTGGTGAAGGAGAAACCAAATAGCAGAGGTTGGAAACCAAATAGCAGAGGTTGCTTTTGGGTCTCTTTGAGGGGGAGGGCAGCCTTTTTATTAGGTTCAGATGTTGCTTTCTGCCCCAGGCCATGCTGGGAAGTAAAGCAGAGTGTGTTAATGTTGGCTGGAAGAGCCTCTCTGGAAACAGGCTCGAATGAAGCAGGTTTGTTTCCTGGGGGAATGGGGGAGATGGGCCAGCATGGGCAAGGAGTCACCCCTTGCTGAGCTTCCCTTACTCTCTAAAATCTCCCAGCAGTGAGTGTGGCTTTAGCCAGCCACCCACTTCTCCAGGGCTCTTGGGTACCTGCTGTCTCCTGGTCAGTGGCTGCTGTCCCCAAGCCAGTGGCACCCACAGGGAGAGTTGGTCCCAGTGCTGAGCTGATGGGTTCCATCTGGTTCTGTTCCCTGTTGGGAGATGTGGAGTGGAGGATGCTCTGTGAAGGGCAAGGCTGTTCTCCAGATGTTATTTTTCACCATTAGGCAGTGTGATTTCCCTCCCCACTTCTTTCGGAGTGCACATGGGGAGAGACCCTTGGAGGAGTGAAGTGAGTGGCAGGGGGAGGGCAAGGGAAACCTTCACCAGAAGTGCTGAGCGGGGCTGCCCGTTGGCAGAGCCGGGCTCCAGAGGGTCCCTGCCAAGCCTGGGGGCCTTGGGAACACATGGCTCATTACCAGAGTGCCTCAGCCATGGCTGGGCTCACACACGGGGCTGCGCTGCCAGAACAAGTCCCAGGGGACTCGGAAAGGAGAGTCTGCAGAGTTCAGGGCAGAGCTCTGCTCAGCAAAGCACCCTGAGCCTCAAAGGCTGCTCCTCCATTCCCTGCTCCACTCCACCTTCAGTCTGCTTGGAAAACAGGCTCAGACTAGAGCTGGAAGGATGCTCAGCTCCTCTCCCAGACACTGAGGGACCTGCTTGGCTCTGGGTGCTCCCTCCTCTGGGTCAATGTGTATCTCAGGGTAAAGCTGGTGCTCAACCAGCCAAGGATGCTCCAAGAGGTGCTGCCATCCCAAAATGCCTCATTTACAGCTGGACTTGATGTTAAAACCCCAGCTCTGCCTGTCCAAGGCCATCCTACTTGGCCACAACAGGCCCATAATACGATGTGCTTCGTGGCCTCTCCGAGCTGTGCTCGTCAGCAGATAAAATAAATATCCTGGAAGTGCAGGCGCTAAAAAAAAATCGCTGTCGGAAGCACGGCAAAACCCATCTGTGAGTGGAAGAGGTCAAAGAAGAATACAAAGGCTTTTATTTCCTGGAGGCATTTGTCAGCAAGACAAATGTGGGTTTTTTAAAATTTGCTGCCATTTCCTAGCTGGCCGCCCACGCGAGCGCCAAATGGACTTTCACTCACATAAAGCTGAGCCTTGGCTTGTGTCCTTTGTAATCCAACGCTCAGGAATCAGGCGAGGAGTCGGCTGGATCCCTGTTTGTTATCAGTAAGTGGGGCATATTTAAAGGATATGGGCAGATTTCAACACTACATCTATAACTAGTTTATTGCTGGTGTGTTCCTCTCTTGCCCTTATTATTTATGTTGAAAATGATAAATGAGGGATTGATGATGCTGGCTGGTTCATGAATAATCAGGTTATTTCACTGCAAAGCCTCAGGGGAAGGTAATGTTTCTACAATCCTCCATCAAAGAGAAAGCATTTTGCACGCGCGTGTGCATCTGTTGTTCATTCCTCCACTGCTTTGTGTGGGTTTTGGTGTGGGTCTGCAACCTCCCTCTGCAAGTGTGCCTATGCCCAGGCACTCCCATGCTGATTCCCAGTCCAAAATGTTTCCCAGTCTACTCAATCCCTTGGCTTGACCCTTTCCCAGTCCCTTGACCACCACCAGCAGCCACACATGGGGTGTTTGGAGCAGTTTTGTGTCCCGAGAAGGAGGTGATGGGCATTTCAGTGTCCTGGGATGGGAGGGTGCAGCCAGGAGCCCTGGGGAGAGGTGCATGGAGAGCCCCAGCCACAGCAGTCAACTTGGAAGGAGCCCATTTGTATTTCAAGGATCTGCAAATAGCTGCTGGTCTCAGGATTTGCTTGTGAGACAGGAAGAACCTTGGGGAGATGGTCTGAATGTTTATGTATATAGAAATGTCTAATCACCAGGCTCAGAACAGGCTCCGTAAGGGAATCTGGAGGTGGTTAGCTGGAGAGGAGGATATTTTTATGCTAGAAATGTGCTGTCCGCCTGTTTGTAGGGTAGGAAGGATACGATGAGAATCAAAGGCTTGGCAGGATGAGCATTTTCATCCTTGTAGATGTGAACTCCCCATCTGTTGTGGACTCCAAGGCGTGGAACTGTTTAGATCAAATATCATTATTAGAAGCAGAAAATAGAGCCGATAAAACTCCCTCCTTACACCCCAAAAAAGCAATTCCAGGACCCTTTATCCTACTTGAGAACAAGCCATTCCTGCATTAATTTCCCTGCTGTGGCTGGGCTTGTTGCCAGGAGAAGGAGACTCAGTGCTTTGGCAGAAGATGCACGGCCCTGGGGCAGGTCCTTGCTCCTCTGCAGTGTCACCACGCCAGGGGATTTAGAAACAGAGCTGGGGATGGGCAGTGTGGTGGCCAAGCCACGTTCCTGCCAGGCTGTGGAGTATTTGCAGGGGCTGCATCTGCAGTGGGAATTGCTCCCACAAGCAATGGGAGGGAAAGCAGCATTGGATCCACATCCCATGGCTGGGCAGACACGGCTGAGGGCAGCTGGCATTGCCAGCCTTGGAAGTCACCATCCTGCCACCATGCCAAGCATCCAGAGTCCCCATGCAGCCACCCTGGGGGCTGAACTGCTGAAGCCAAGGTGCCCCCTGGGGCACTGAACCTGCAACACAGGACACGAGGAGGTTGCAGAGCTGCATCTAAAGCATCCCAGGTGGATCCAGTCATCCTGGAATGGTTTCTGGGGGAGACACAGGGTCTCTCAGGGCTTGAAGTGTGTTTCACAGGGTGTGAAGCCACAGGGTCGGCTCAGGGGACAGACATGTATCTGCTGTGACAGTCTTCCATTCCAGTCTCCCCACAGAGATGAATTAAGTGCCAGTGTCAGGACAGTTTTCTGTGCCAGAGGAGACAGTTCCTATAGGTGGCCATCACTCAGGGCATGCTTCTGGTGATTCCTTCACATTGCAAGAGATTCCTGACATTTTTGAGGACAATATAACCTCCAGCTGCTTGGCATTGCCTGGAACTTCTGAAGACACTCCTGCAGGTCCAGGCTGAGACATTGCCATCTGCTGATGGAGAGCAAAGACCCAGCCTAAGGTCTTGCACGTGGTATTTGAACTGATGGTTTGGCAGCAGGGGGAAGTTTTTACTGCTCCAGGATCAGGTAAGGGTCTTTCTCTGGCAAATCTTTCCATTGTTTGTTAACTGTAAATAGCAGTGGAATGAAATTTGATGAAGGCCTCTATTGTTTTCTTACAGCTCTGCTTTGTTGAGTGGAATAGGGATCTTAGCCATGTGGAGTTTTATTATTATTTAATTTGTAGCTGCCCATAATCAGCAAATTCTTTTAGGTGAGGCTTTTGGCATTTTATATTCAGCATTCTTGCTGTCTGTAAAACCAGCCTAAACCTTTCCTTCTGTTCCTAAAGGCATCTAGTTTAAATTCAAAGTCCATCCATTATAACTTCAGCACCTTGTAATCCCTCAGAGATATGTGCAATTACTCTCTGAAATATCCCAGGAGCAAAACTAATACCAAGCATCATCTGCTTAAATTTACAACATCCAACTAGCACAGTAAAAGCCACTAGCTTAGGGGTTAGCTCATCTGAGCACACTTGCCAAAACACATATCCTGCATCTAATACTGCTTTTGCTGCTAAGGATTTAGCTGCCACCTCAGGAATCTTCATTGGACAGCATTCACATTTTATGGTTTTACTTAAATAGCAGGAGTGGATGCACATGTCCTTCATCTGGCATTTGGGTGTCAGCCAGTGAACTCACCCGGCCTGCACAGCCCCTGCCTTCTCCACGTTGTTGTGTTTCCTCAGGTTCTTAGCCATGAGCTTGTCTCCCATCCTTCATCCTAGGAGCAGTTCAGCCATAATTCCTGTCAAAAGGCTTGGGATGAGGACACAGGCGGTTACGCTGCAGCTGAAGCAAGCTTCTTGCATAACATGGCTTTGCTTCTCCTTTCCATTCCTTAGAGTTTTACAGCCATTTTCATCCAAGCCTATTGACTTCATCCCTATAAATCCAATGGTTTTTCCGTAAGGATTAGTGTCAGATTCTCCCTGCAGACATCTTGGGTATTGGAAGACAAAGGAGTGTTCTACTAATGGCTGGCTGGTGAGCCTGAGGCATTTACAGCAATGGCTTTAAAATGCACTTCACGGCCAGGCAGGGTTTCAGCCCCAGTGCAGCTCATCCACTGTCAGGATTTGGGAAGCCAGGACATAGGAGGGATCCCAATAGTGCACTAGAATGTGGATACCTGGATATGAAATAAGCATTGTGTGGGTTCTTCCTGCCCTTGAAGGCCATGGAAAAGCTGGGAGAGGAATTGTCTAGATCCAACACCAAGGCTTCAGAGCTCTGTAGAACAAGATGAAGCTGAAGAGGGAAATTTTGAGCAAAGAAATGGTCAAACTGACAACCAGGGAAATCCTGAAAGGTAAAACTGCCTCTGGGAGTCCCTCCTCAGCTTTTCAGCTTTCCCTGGGCACACAGAGCAGGGTTTGCACATCACAGCACTGACTGTGCCACAGCCACCCATCCACGGGAGCTGGGCTGAAATCCACAGGTAGGGATGGACACGCCAGAAATGTTCCCTCTGGATGGAAAAAGGGCATTAGGCACCAAGTAAAGGGATATGGAAGAGGAAGGAAACTCTGCAGGAGGGTTTGAGCATTTTATTACGATATATAAATTTTGTCTTCTTAAATTACTCTCTATGAGTTGAACAGAAAGGGATTATGGTGGAGGAAGGAATATACAAAAATAAAAGGATATTGTGAGCTACTGCATCACCACATATACAACAGTAAAGTACTTTACAAGCACTTAGAGAATCAGACTTACAAAAATAAAAATATGACACATCCTTATGCATTTCCACCACTTAAAAGTTCTCTTCTTCCTTCTCTAACCTTCAGACACCTTTCAATCCCATCCTCAGGTCACAATTCACATGATAGGATACTTAGCTCATTCTGATGGCCATTACAGTATCTGAAAAAGAATTAGTGCCTCCCAAGCCTTATAAAATCCACTGGTTATAGAGCTTTGGGAGAGCTGTTCAGAACAGATCAATTTGTGAGTGATCAGGTGATCCTCAGGGAGCAGACTTTATCTGGCAATAAAAATCTGAATATCCCATAAGAAGATCCATCATCTCCTATAAAGCATTCCCCCATCTCCACAGAGGCACAGCTCTGTGCCTGTTTGATTGATACACACAGAAAGTACCTCGTGAGCCTGGGGGAATGCTGATGCTCACAGACTTCAGCAGGACTGAATGACTGTGACAGAGGATGGATCTGATTTTGTTTCAGCTCTAAAAAAGGCAAAGATGCTTTTTCCTTCAGGAAAAGAGGCAGGTTAAAACCACAATGGCTAAATATCCTAGATCACAGTGTTCACACACAGAACCATTCACCTCTACGTCAGACTCACACAGTCTTTATTCTTCAGCTTGCTCTACAAAGTCTTTTTTGCTCATTAGCCCTCTGGTGACCTTTCCCATTTTTTTAAGACACACTCAACATAAATAGTAAATAGCATTCACTTCTCTGACCAGCAGCTCACTCAAACACTGCTATCAACACCCAAACACCATTTCAACAGCTGCAGAAAGCGTGCACCCAGGGTGCAAATCTGTCTGTATTTCACATTGAGGAAAGTAGAACTGGCTTAGGAAGGGAAAAAAAACAAAAGAAAAAGGCAGAAAATAAAGACAAGCAGTAAACTTTTGGTCAAATTTGTTCTCTGCGGTTTGTGCAACATAATCCACAGCTTCCAACAGTTCAGTATTTGGTTAAGGTTTCATCTTTTTGTCCCCAAATGCCATGACAGCAATGCAGGCAGCCCAGACATGAGCACACTCTGTTGTATTCCAGGGCAAAAGAATCATAGGGATGAAGGGGAGACCCACCACCTTTGAGACAGGGACTTTCCATATTGAAAAGAACAATCCCATCCCAAAAGATAAAGGCAGCGTCTGACTTTACCCATCAGGCTTGCAGAGCTGTGGGCAACATGCACATCAGGATCCTGGGGGAAATCAGGATTTCTGGGGAGAAATAGTGTAGCCACAGTCCCAGCTGTTCAAGGAAACTCACATTTCCATGGTCTAATTTTAAATTATAAATTTATAATTTGTATCTTGGAGAAAATATACAGGAACAAGGATTTGTTGGCTGAGATTAACAACACTCCATTTAAAAGAAAAGTACCTCCCTAGTGGGACTAATTGTTCCTTTCAGATGTACAAGCACACTACAGGTATGGCACAAGGCACTTCTTGGCTGCCCAGGGTGATTCTTCATTGGCAACAAAAAAACACAATTCAGTTTCTGGTGTTTAAGCAAAACAAAAAAAGTCATCACTTTTCCCAGTCCTGAGTAAGATGAACTTTGGCTTTTCTACCACTGCCTAACCCAGCCACAGGGATGGGAGCAGCACGGACAGAGTGGGCAGGCAGGCTGGGATGTGTGCCCAGGCATGGGTGAAGACTTGACCCTCTGTGGTTTCCTTGACCTCAGGAAAAACAAAGTCCCTTTCCAACACCAGCTTTTGCTGAGAAGAAAAAACAGCTTGTGATGGGCCCATGGCAGATACCATATAAGAAGGGATTTAAAAAAAAAAATTCTCCAGATCTCAGGCACTTGGCAATGTCCCAGTTTGGATGTGGTCCAGGGTGATAGTCCCACCATAGCCACCGTGGCTACACAGCTCAAAATGTGCTCAGCAGCCTAGAAACCCAAGCTGCTTTCTATCTTTTTTTTCCCCCTAACATGGCAAAAGCAGAAAAGCTGCTTAAACTCAAAGGAGCAGGAGCATGTTAGGTTACTTCTAGTGTATTTGCAGAGAAAACAAAGCGTGAAGCTTCAAAGAGGCCTGGGCTGGGTGTGTGGGACCCTCCGGTGCCAAGGATGCAGCCCTCTACTGCACCCTCCCATGGGTCGCATCCACCTGTGAGACTTTGCCTCAGCAGCCCCTCTCCTCTGTTGTTAAAGTCCAGGTTGAGGTTCAGTCTCTCTGCTGGATTTGTATTTGCACACTAGGTTTTTTTGGCTTGCCTTGAATTCTCTTTTACTGTTGCAGCTGATGTTTAGGAAACAGAACTAACAGTGGACAGAGTGGGCAGAAACCTGCAGCCAGCCATGATGAAAGGGATTTTTCTGGGGAAAACATGTCCTGCTCAAAGACCAGCATGATCAAGAGCAGCAGTTTTGTGCTCAAAGCAGGGGTACAATCCAGCTGTTCAAAGGAGCAAAGCCTGATGTGTGGTCAGAATAGGGGGAGTCTGGCATCCCCTTGGGTCTGAGGTCAGCCTGTCTCCATCAGTCCACTCTGTCATCGTGCAGGGATCCCCTGGGTGTGAGTACTGGCCTTGCTTTTGGACCTGGATTACACTGCTGTCAGCCTGGGACCCTGCCCCTTGGCACAGACTCTGGGGCATGCAGGCACTGAGCCCACCAGAGCCTCCACGTGTCCCCAGGAAGGCAGAGGGGTATTTCCCCTGCTCCCAAGGCTCGCTCAGCAGCACATGGCCAACAGGACAGACCTGAAGATGAACCAGCAAGTAAGTGCATCACTAACCTCACTGCACTGGGACCACGTTCATGCAGGCACCAACTCCCTGCTGCCTAAGCCAGCTCTCCTGTTTGCTGGAGCCCTGGGGAGAAGGGCTGCTTCAGGCATAATAATCCCTTTGGAGGCAGATGCTGCTTTTCCAGGCTTTGATGCTGACAGACAGTGACAGCAGAATCTGACCACTAACAAATATAGTCCTTGTTTGTGTTGCTGTAAAGAATTCAACAGTAGGTGGAAGCCTTGGAAATCCTTTGAGGGGGTCTTCCTACCAAGTCCTAACTCCCAGCAGACAGGGAGAGTTCAGCACTGCCACAACACACATCTTTCAGCACTAATGATGCTTTGGCTGTCAGGATTGAAGTTTGTATTTAAAGACTTTATATTTACCTCTGGTGGAAAAACTGTGCTACTTTTTAAACAAGAGAACTCTGTTTCATAAAGGTCACAGTTCTGGTCACATTTACCAACTGCTTTTTGAAACTGATGGAAAAAGTATCTTTGTAAGGCACTAATTTTATTATTTTTTCAAGTTTCTCAGACTTTTTTTTTTTTTAAATCTCAGTGGGTTTGTGCGTCAACTGTTCTGGGCAATCAGCTACGTCTTGTTGACATTGTTAATAGGCTTTCTGACTTGGCTGCTCAGCTGTGTTCTGAAATAACTCCATCAGACTCACAGCAAGTCAGGAACAAAATGGAAAGTTTAGAAGAGAGAAAGCTGGAAATTAATTTCCGGAGCTGTGTGGTTATTTCTAAGTCTGAGCAGCATGCAAAAATTCTTGGTAAGATTTTTGGAGACAATTCCGTGCTATTTTCAAAAGCTGTATGTTTGTGGGAATCCAGGCTCTTGCAGATTTTCAGCAAGAGACCAAAGTGAAGATATACCCGAGATGGGATTCATGAGTAGGGAATGTTTTACCTTAGGATGGCTTCACTGACTCCTGCTCACTGTTTCTTGGTCCTTTTGCAGAGACAGTTCAGCTGTTTCTAGTGCTACAGCCTGGCTGATCAAGGAAAACCCAGATGGATTTGAGCTTTTCAATCCTTCAAGCTCTACACTGAGAAAGTTTGGCTGCTCCTCTACAGGCAGAAAAAAGCTGCCCATGCCACAAATATGGAAACTATTGAGAGGGTGAGTTAACCCTGCCCTGGCTTCAAATAAGCCAGGGAGCATCTTCCTGCTCTACACTCCTCTCTGCAATACAACCACACCCTGAAACTCAGAAGGGCTGCAAGTGCATACAGATCCCTTAAATTAGGTGTTGGAAGCAGCACGGCACACTTGGTCTGACAATACTTTTGATAGAAGGGCACTGGGCTCCTCAATTCTCAGTCACTCTTCTAAACTAGCCCTTCAGCTGTTCACTTTCCTCAGTCTCCCTGCTTACTCCTGGCTGGGGTCACAGAAGATGTGTCTGTGCATCACAGCTGGCCTTCCTCCCATCTCCTGGTTGAGCTGTGCTTTGCTATGGTATACAAATATCCATCTGCCAGCAAGAGCTCAGGGACCTGTTTAAATCCTCTCTTTCTTGGGGTGACAGTCTCCACTCCTCTCAGGAAGTGGGGTGACTGCAGTGCTATAATAGGGCAGCTCTCACTCCGATGAGCTGTTGGAGCAAGCTGTGATGTACTGGTACAAATAACCACCTCCTCTGCATTTCAGGTCTGAAAGAGATCTGGCCTGGTGTGTGCTGGGCCAACCAGACGCTGACTCTGCAGTTGGTCTTCCCTTTGCCGAGATCAGAATAGCTCTGAAGCTTACAATGACTCTCACCTATGTGCTAGACAAGACCTACAGAGCTCATAAGGCATCATTCTGCAATGGTAAGAGGGTCCTTTGTCATCTTGATTTCATCTAAACACAAGCCAAAAATAGATATGCTCGGAGGAAAAAAAAAAAACCCCAAAAATAAAATCCAGATCATGAATGTCAGGAACGTCACAAAATACAAGCCAGCCTCTCACTGATCAAAAGCATCCTGTGCCCTGCAAGCCTCCTCCCAGCCAGTTCTGCCTCGCCCGAGAGCTGTTCTCCAGCCATGAATATTCAGTCGCCACCAAGCAAGGCCCAGGCAGAGCCCCGCGAAGGCCGCGGCCTCCCGGGGGTCGCGCGGTTGCCAGCGGCGGGGCGGATCAGAGGGTCTCGCTGTACATGACGCACGGGTTGGTTTCCTCACAGAGTTCCAGCTGCACGCTGGAAGCAAACCAGCGCTTGGCACAGCCCAAGCTGTAGTTGAGGGTGGTCCGGTAAATGTTCTTGGCACGCTTAGGGAAAATGATGGTCGTGCTCTGAAACCTCACCGGCTTCTGGCGGGGCTCGAAGATCAGCTGGGACTTGTAGTTCCGCCAGGTGCAGTTGGGAGCGGCGATGATGGTCTCTCTGTAGGTGGTGACCGTGGGGATGGGGCCGTAGAAGATGTCGTCCCGATAGTGCTTCTCAGAGTCGTACTTCACCTCGGAATTGCACCTGCAGAGGACAGCAAGGTATCAGGAGCACAGCCCGGGCAGCAAAGGAGGCAAGACAAGCAGGACTCTTCTGTAACCCTTCGAAGCTGGCATCATTTACCACCTCTTACTGCACAGACACTGGGGCAGATGCCAGCTCTACAACACAAAGCCAAGAGGACTCTGTCCTGCAGGGGAATCTTGTTGGAAGCCCACCTTGCTGTGAATCCATCTCAGCATTTCTGCAATGTGGTCATACCAGGGCAGAAAACACTTTGTTGCAGAGGCTCCAAGCAACGCTCTTCTTCCTCTAGTTTTCTCCATGGGTCCCACTGGGGCCTCAGCTCAGCCCCGAGAGCTACACTGGAGGCAGACAAACGCCCTGTAATGGACCTGTTGAGCTGTCAAGGCTGTTTGTCTTTTCTATCATCATTGCACAAAAATGCCCAAACCAGCTAAAACCTGAGCACTGGGAGATGAGGGGTGAGGTTGCTTGTTGGAACCTACAAAAAAATCCAAGCAATGCTGAAAGAGCAGGTAAACCAAAGGAATATTGTGGGCTATGGCTGCTCAACACCCATGCCACTGGTCTCAAAGGAATTGGCCACCTGAACTGCCAACAGATGAAGAACCACAAAAAGTAGGATGTCACAGCCCTGCCTTTTTTCTGCAGCCATCTAGAAAGGATGTGCAGATACCGGGCCAGGAAGAGGGCTTTTTCTGGAATCCCTAGCCATGGGGAACAGCAGGACTTCCACTGGTTTTCCCTGCTCCCCAAATGCTCCTCCAGCAATCAGCAGCCAAGGAATGTGCAGCTCCACGTAAAAAAGATTAAAAGCTGGGTGTGTGCTTGTCATTACCTCCACCCAGAGGGGGGCTGACTGATTGTGCACCGTGTGTAATCTGAGCTGCTGTAATGTATTTTGCACAGCTAGGGTGTAAGCAAGTCATTCAGCACACATAAAACAAGACTCCGATGTAATCACCATAAAAACATGCCCGCTGGCAGTTCCTCAGCCAGCAGAGATTTACTGGGGTACATTTCCAGAGAGACTTTTGCATAGGTTGAGGGAATTTATAGTTGTCCCACTGTCCCTGCCCCAAGCTGTGTGTGAGTGCTCCATGCTGTTTGCAGGATACATTCCACATCAGCAAAAGAGCAAACAAAGAGCAAAGACCAACATTTATCCATTGGCCACAGCACCAGCCCCACAGGAGGGCAGAACATCTCCATCACTGGCTTGAGGGACCATCTCCTCACACAGAGGAGCTCATTCAGTCTCTGTGGGCTGTCTAATGCTGGTTTCTCTGTGGCAAGAGCGAACAAAACCAGGTGCCAATTAGAAGGGTGTTGCTTCTTCTGAAGACACAAGTCATCTGGGAACAGTACGAAGACCATCAGATTACTTAGTGGAGGCCATCAAGCCCACAGATGGTAATGGTTTTTTCTCATAACTTTGGATTTTAGCTGGCCTTGGAAGGAAGGCTGCCTTCTGTTAAAACCTCCCTCCAGTTCTTGCCTCTTCCCCTCTGCCTGTGCTGCTGTCAGTGGCTTTAATTTGGGAATTACCCTCCCACCTCACCTTCCCTTTCTATCAAAATAACCGTGACTCCCATTTGCAAACACATTTTAATCTTTGGCAGAAGCACCAGAAAAAAAGAAATCCCCATCTACCCACCCAATCCCATCTGTACCTGATTTCCTGCACGGGCTCAGGGTTGACCTCAATGCTTTCTCCAAAAAACACCGGGCACATTCGAGGCCTTATCTCTGGCATGGACGGGTTCAGGAGCAGATAAGGCATCTGCAGGGAAGGAGAGCACAGCAAGTGTTGGAACACAGCAGATGGGGCTGGCACAGTTCATAACGTGCTGTGGCTGGCAGCTGAGCAGCCTAACACAACACCTGGACTGTCCTCACCTACCAACACCTCCCTGTGCCCCAGCACACCTCCCAGGTACGTGACTGTGCCCACATCTCTGTCACTTCATGCTGCAGTATCTGTTTGTTGAAATTTAACCTTGCCTTTCCTTTTTCCTTTCTTGTTTCTCATAGGAATTGCAATGGTTTTCGAGTTTTCTTTAGCCGTGATATTGCCTTTACTGGTAGGAATTAACAAGTCTTAGAAACACTTGAAATGTATAAGCATGGAAAAGTGTTCCATGTCTGACCAAACACAGCAATAGGGCCTAAGGCTGCTGACTTGAAGGATGTAGGTGTACTGAAGTGAGACATGTGTATGTATTTTTATAGATATACATACAAATATGTACATAAAGTCATGTATCCCTTGCAACAATCCAGCAGAGGAAGCAATAGACTTGCTGCTCCCAAGGTCTCTGTGCCAAAAATGGCTCTTGTGCTCCAAAGGACATTCTTGTTAACCATAAAACTGAGGGTGGGGTGAGACACTGGGGCACCTTGTGGCCTCTGCAATGCAGGAAGCCAGTTGCAAGCCAGGACTTTGTAATGAATGGAGCAGCTCCAATTCATGACACCAAAAACTGGATTTTTAAGACTAACTGCACTGTGAACTCACTTACTCTGACAAATTGTCACAGACCAGCCTAGGCTACTCTGCCCACCACAGAAATGACTAATCCCACTTCTCTTTACTGAAGTGCTCTTAAACACCAGTTCCTACATATGGGGATCCTGTGTCTGGTGCCTGGACCAAATCCAGCAGCTAATTCAGCCTAATCCTGCCCTCCTGGAAAAATGTCACTGCAGGTTTCAGACTCTGCCACTACTTTTCTGTCAGCAGATATTTATGACGCACAGGGACACAGGATCTCTTTAAAGGAGATGGCTGGCAGCCTCTGTGCAGGGTCTGTAGATGGCTAGCTGAGGTCTGCTTTTTTCTACTGGTTTGGGCCTTCTGTCTCAGGCTAAGGCAAAAAATGTCACTGCTCCATCTGAATTTGCCAAGCCATTTAATTCTGTGTCCCAAAGCCACAAAGCTGTTTCTTCTTTTCATACTGAAATATCCCTGCACTTTACAACTGTGTAAAGTTGTACTATTAAGTAAAATGGCCAACCCCTCTTTTTGATTGAATATTGTTCCATTGTCAAAACAAAACAGTGTCTGCACAGTTATGGGGAGAAAAAAGAAAAAAAATATATCTTTTCACCCTCCCTAGCAAACACTGGCCAAAAGGCAAAGTTCATTCCTGAATTGCTTTCAACACTCTTGACAGGGGAGGGCAAGGGCAGCCTTTCTGGTCGTAAATAAAGCACTTTGCTTCTGAAATGTGAATTGTTTACATCAGACAAGCCTCAGTTCACAAGGGTGCAGATGTCCAGCTTGTAACAGTCTGCACAAGGCCAGAGCTCTTTCTAAAGACATTTTGTACATAAGAAGAGGTTCCCTTGGGTGCAGGAGTCAAACACCATTTGCACATGCTCATGAGCTTTGTGAACAGCAGGCAGGCTGCCCTTTGGGGGTTCACCTGCAGAGGGATGCAGATTGCTTGAACTGGTGAAGGAAACAAGGATGGGGATACGTGTCCCTCCTTTAAAGAAGCAGTTTCAAAGACACGCTTCCAGGCAAACAAGCCTTCACACTTCTTGCTAACAAATGCTGACACTAAGTGCGCTCCAAACATCCCCAGGATGCGGGAGATGTTACGAAGACTTTCCTGTGGCTTAGCCGGAACATTGCTGGGGCATCTGGCCCTCAGTGTGTGCATGGGAAAAGCCTTCCCAGCCCGCTGAGCGCCGGGGGTGCTGCTCGGTCAGAGCGTGGGCACGGCGGCAATCGCCGTCTGTGGAGAGCACAGGTCCCACAGCAGGGAACAGGAAACAAGAACACGCTGCAGAAACACCACCAGTGCGCACAGAGAAACGGAGGTGCTGGCATGCACGACTGACAGCAATCAGAGTCAAAAATTTGCTGCTGAACTTGGTGAAAGCAGGATTAAGTGTTCTCCAGGTTAGTGCTGGATAGGGTGTGATGAGACTATTTCCTTTGGGGGTTACAGTTAACCTTGTCTGGGTAGGGAAGGGTGGCAAAAGGCATTTCATATGCTGGGGATGAGCACCAACTTCAGACCTGCAGGTTTGGCTTCGTTTAGAAAGCTGGAACAACTGTGGACATTGGCAGGCCAAAGCCAGGATTTCTACTGCCTGTCAAGACCATTACTGATTCAGACCTCTCTTCTGTGAGCTGCTGCAGGTCAGAAACCTTGAAGTAACCTGAAAGTCTGCACATGGAAGATGTAAATAACTTACAAATCATGGCCTAAAAATAGAGATCTCTAAGATCCTGTAGGCTGCTCACCGAACAGCAACTGATTTGTTTGCACGGTGTGAAGGGGTCACTAAACAGCAACCACAGGTTTCACACAGCGGCCACTGAAAGGCACCTCAGGCGACATTTTGTTTTCCCTCCAGTGATGTTCTGAAATGTCGGCTCCTGCAAGTCACCTGGAGCTGGAAAGCAAGGAACAGGGGATATGAGCTTTCCAAAAGATTTGTCTTTGGGGTTGAAATGTTATATCCCTGGCACATGTCAAAAGCTGGCTTTTTGGCAAGAGTTTGACACCGACTCCTTCCAATCTGCTTTAAGGAAAAAAACCAAAAATGTTCTGCCTGTCAAAAAAATACTGACTCAATTCTTTTTCCTTCTGCACAGGAATGGTTGAAAGAAGAGGAGCACTGGACTGCTGAGCCCCCTTGAGAAAATCAGGGTCCCTGGCTCGTTTCTAGGAATCAATTGGTGATCTCCAGATACTCCACAAGTAAGGTATGTTTCTGTATTATCCTGCACTATGGATAGAGGGAGCAGAGCTGGCTGCACACTCCTGGGGGTCACTGATGGTGAAGAGAAGTCCACATCACTTCAGACCAGGCTGTCCACAAGTGATCCATAGCCGAGGTCTGTCTGTCCAAGGGTTGCTGTGCTAGAACGCTGCAGTGGGGACCTGATTCATCTGTCCCCGGTAACTGGAGCTGTGCTGGCACTTACCAGATGCCGCTGCGCACAAAAAGACACCACAACCCTGCCATCTTTAAGGACAGAAGGAGTCAGGTAGGCAAGGAAGGTTGAGAAGACAAAATGAAAGATAGCAGAGATATCAAAAAAGTGACTCCCACATTTAGAACTCGATCCAAGGTGAATATTAGGCAGTAAATGAGCTATTATTTTTATTTCTTCTCCAGTACATAATTTGTGTCAACCAGCAAAGAGTTACAGTAGTATTAAAAAGTTGAAGAGCTTTCTTGTTTGGCTGCATTTTTCCCTCTGCCTTAACTCTGATGCCTTTCAGGCATGTAACGGCCTGGGCAGCTAAACTCTGCTTTTTGCAAGTAGCAGATAGATAAACACTGATAAAATTGGTTGCTGAATGGAATTCAATCTACAGCTCATCCACAGCATTGACTGCTCTTTAGCTGCCAAATTCCAGGCAGCAAAGCAAGAAAAAGGAAAGGAAATTAACGTGACTCGAAATAAATAAACCCCTAAAACCTTTCCCCAGAGAGCGCAAAGAACCAGAACTGACCGACTCCTTTTGCTATGGTCATTAAATGGAAGGCACTAAGATGTGGCATTAGATCTCTAGAGACTGTAAGGGGAAACAGCTTTCCAAGTGTCAGGGCTACAAACAGGATACTGCTTCCCCAATTCCCAGCTCCTAACTTAGCTAGGGCATAAGCAAATCTCTCACCACATTTTCCCACTATGGTAACATGTCAGGTCCATGAAAATGTCACTTTACTCAGCTGTTATTTACAGCAATAATGAAAGATCTGGGTGAGTTATTTGACACACATCTACATTCTTTGCTCTAGAAGATAAGCAATATTTGTTTAACAGACCATTTATTTTCCCAATATCTGCACGTATTGCGCATTACGAGTAATTTATACCAGAGCCGGATGAGATTATATTGGGAGGTGATAACAGAAAATGCAAACCTCAGGTAGAAAGGCAGGGGTTTATTATTTCAAAGAATTACATCCTTCCTGCTTATCTCCCTCCTTTATTTCAAGTGGGAAATGTGTGCTACTTTGCTTATTGTCCACAGGGTTATGTAGGGACACAATGGAAATTCAACAGCTAGAAGACATTACCCTCAATGTCTTTCATCAGAGCCACACTTTTCAGAGCAGATGATGAGATCCTGATGCCTGTTTCCCTGATCTGCCCAGAAGGGACATCTGTCAGATCAGGTGAGGCCAATCGAGTGAGGCCCAGAGCCATGCCCTGTCCTTCATCAAGGAGGAAGAGGAACGGGTGCATATCCAGAACTGGGTGGGGCTGAGGGACAGGGAACAGCCAGGTGGGATTAGCCTTTGCCAGAGGTGTGGAACTGAAGCTGGGGGAATTCCTGCGGGATCCAGTGCCATGGGAGCAGCTCAGAAGTGGATCAGGATGCCAGGCTGCCAACAAGCCCTGAGGCAAACCCTGCTGTGGTGCCAGATGGGTGCCTTGCTCCCTGCACCAGCCTGGGGCTTCCCCAGAGCTGCTGGGACCCGCAGGGCCTTGGGAGTCACACCCCCTGCCTCGTGTGCGGGCTGCAGGCTGGCTCAGGTCGGGGTGCTGGGCCTCCCTCTCACGTGTACTTTCAGTGTAGGTGTTGACAGGTATGAAATTACATATGAAAAACCTTTGATGGCCATGTTCCCCACCCAGTCCCTACAAGTCATTGCCCCATTCCTGAAGCACTTTCAGTGCAGGACAGGATGCTGGCTCTGTGACCCAATGGGTCTTCAAAATGCTGCACGTCAGGAAGAGATGTTCTCTTGGGTTTTTTAATATGAGCCATTAATCCAACAGGGTTGGCACAAATGTTGACTTGGATCACGTCGTTGGGATCCTGTTGTTGTCTGTGAAGGCTGTGCCAAGGGCAAGGTCTCCTTCTCCATACTTGAGATGAAGCTGGAATCTTCTCCCACCACTCAAGACTGATTCTGAATCATTCTTGCTGCTGAATCTAAGTAGAAATTCCCTACATCCCTACAGCTGATTCACTGGGATATAGTCCCACAGAAGTCAGTGCTCACTGAGGCAGGTTGAGTGCACAAATACTTAAATCTTACAAAGTAAAAGGAACTCATTGCCGTGGCAAAAGCTCCTTTCACTGTTGGGAAGGAACATAAAACTTCTTCAAGAACACACAATGGATACTTCTGGAGATGAATGTGAGCTTGATGTCCCCTGATATCCATTAGGAGTTGTGTGATGGATGCAAAGCACTTATTTCAGCACAGTCCAAAAGCAGTTCTTCTAGCCTCAATCAGTGTCCCAGGGCAAGAACAACAGGGAAAACTCTAAGCAGATATGGGTACTTTGATGTCATTTCATTCCCCATGCTTTCAGCAACAGCTTCTTTGTGCATATTATTAGGATTTATTTTGTTGTATTTCTGTTCGTTTTGACCCAGCTTTACAGACACAGTCTAGAGAATTCAGTAACCCGTCATAAGAATCAATTTAATTTCAGAATAAAAGGCAGAACTAGGTAAGTCACCTTCTATTTTCCTTAGGATATTTGCACTTAAGCACAAAACACTTGACAAATTCCCTACATGGACTTTATTTGAAGAAATAAAAGCCAATTTATCCTGCACTACAAGTAAAAGGGAGAAAAAAAAAAAGTCCCTAAATGGTGTTGAACTTGTGGTATTTATGACTCTGGCCCTAAATTGCCTTTCATATTTTCTTGGATCCCAAAGCTGTTCCCAAATTGGCTGGTTAAATGTGAATAAATGGTGCATTGTCTTTGAAACAAAGTTGTGCTTATTAAAGAGCAGAGAGTTTACTTTTTCAGAGTCACAGTTAATAACACAGAGCAGAGAGAGCACAGATTTTACACACAGGAAAATCTTCGATAAGGGCATGCAATCTCCTTTTAGTCTGCATGAGAAGGGCCGTCCTAAAGCAGAAAAATTTTGTAACATATTTGCGAAGTTGGAGCAAAATAGCTGACTGCAGAAGACTGCAACTGGGCTCAGACCGGTGGTTTGATAGTTCTGCAGCGAAGAATAGTATGAAATACTTCACACAGATCTGAAATGTTGTTTCCTTCACCTGACAGCAATTTATTGTAACTGTACATACTAGAACCTTGGCTGTTGGTGACTGAGTTGTGTATGGTTTTATAGTATTCCAACACAAAGAGTGCAGGTTGTGTTCCTGGCTCTGTCACGTTTATAAGGAAAACAAACACTAATATAACAGGCGATTTAAAACAGCATTTCTTGGTGTGCAAATAGCTGCAATTATTGATTTGCCAATTCTGCATGCTCTGATGAACAGCAGTGGAATAGAATTAAACAGAAGCACATTCATGGGTTGCATAACTGCTCATAGATCTGCAAGCCCTTGTAAAATGGCAAAATTAGAGCTAATTAGACACTGCAATTTAAAAGTATGAAGCAAGCAATACTCTTCATATTTTTCCTTGTTTAATATCAGCTGCAAGTACAGTATTTGCACAGTGGAAATGAAAGGAAGTAAAACTCTCTGTAGTCAAATAGAGTGAAAATTCCTATTTACTTCATTATTTTGCAGTGAACCAAACAGAGTTAAAGAGCAGAGCTCAGCACCACTCCAAATAATACAGTCCAACTGGCTTCAGCATTTGGATCCCTGCAACCTTCTGTACCTGCTAACAGCATGGAATTCCATACATTCCCAATGTATGGAACCCATACTCTATGCAGGAACCCAGGGTTACCCTTGCAATGTGATACAGAATTTGGAAACATCTACAGTGTGAGCTTTTCTGAAGTGTCTAAAATGTTCACCAATGATCAAAACAATTGAAAAACTTTACCTCATTTAGATCACAAGAATAACTTTTCTCCCTGTAGGAGTCGAGCACTAAAACTCTCAAGCCTAACAGCCCATGAACTGAAATAAATTTTCTCATGTTCTTTCTTCTTTGATATCTAAGGACTTTCTTGGATGGCGTGGTGGCCAACTGTCATATGACTGGAATGGAGACTGTCATATCCCCATTACAGAGTTTTGCAGACACCTCCACCCCTGCTGTTTTTTGCTCCAGCAGCCTTCACTCACCTTCCTCCCCAGTTTTATTTTACAGACACACAGGAACAGCCTGATCCTGCCAAATCAGAGGCGTGGGGGTAACTTTGTACATAAACACTCCCATCGAGATGGCACACACACCCAGGCATCTGCAGGTAAGGCTCCATATTAGGAACTGCGGCGTTAGCCGGTTTGAGATTTGACTTTCATAATAAGCCCTCACACCCTCTCCACTGTGAGGAGTCATTGTTCATGGGGAAGGTTTTGGCATGTTCAGGAGTAAAAGGCAGTTTTCAGCAATATGCTCAAAATGCCTTAGAACTTGAGAAAGTGCACAAGGGTGTGAGGAGTCATTGCAAAATGTCACTATGGGAAAGAAGTCTGAATTGTCACCAGACCAGAGGGAGATAAATTTTTCTCATGGAAAGATTTGTGCTGCAGTTTAAAGCCAATTAACCACGTTGAATACACCTACAAACATCTTTTATACTTGTTTAAAAAAATTTTTAAAGAGCCTTGGGGAAGAACTTTCATCATCCTTTAAAAACCTCCACCACCACCACTGCTTATGCTCTGAACGCTGTGTTTTAAAAACAGGTTTTATAGCTCAGGGACAGAAATAAACAAATAAAGCAAAATAATAGTCATAATAAATCTACCCAGATCCTACTCCACATTCAAGTGCTTCACTGGCACTGCATCAGGCTGACCGAGACCTGCAGTGCTCTGCCAGCTGTCTGAGCTTACAAACCACTACCCCCGGCTCCGCTCGGCTGCCAGCGGACAAACCTTGCACACAGACTCATGCCACAAAGCCCCGCTCCAGCAAAGGGCAGCGGCACAGAGCCCTTCCCAGACCCTGTCCCGCAGAACTCCCCGGACACACATCCCTACCCTGCCCCAGCTGAAGGGCACTTTTGTCTTTCTTTCAGCCAGGGCTCCAGCAAACGCGGCTCCACGCTCCTCACAAACCAGATGTGGGATGCCAGGGCGTACTGATGGCTGGGAGCCAGACGCCCCTGCCTCGGTCCGGATGGATGCAGCTCCAACCTGTACCCAGCAGGCAGAGCAGTGTCACTGAGAAACAGTTACACTTTTCCGAAGGTGGGCAGGGGAGATCGGTTCAGACTTGGGGTTTCACTCCCACACCGTTATTAGAGTTCACCCAGCCAAACTGCCAACACTCTGTGAGTGTATCCAGAAGCCCTGCCCGGCACTGGGCCAAGCCCTGCCTGGCACAGCAGCGGCGCTGCCAACACCGGACTGCAGCCGCCACGGGCAGCCCGGCGTGCCCTCGGCCGGCGAGGGCCACTGCAGGGGGAACTCAGCCCAGGGGTGCCCGGGCAGTGGTCAGAGGCGCCCTCCTGCCTGCCCCCCGCTCCGGGGCTTGGCCAGCCTTTCCGCCGCGGGGCCCGGAGGGGACAGAGCCCGGTGCCCGGGTTTGGCTCTTACCACTTTGCCGTCCTTGGCCTCTCGCCGGTGGCCCGGGGCCGGGGGGTCCGCACCGCCGCTGCCCCCTGCTCGGCCCTCACCGGGCGACAGGGAGTAGAAGGGGGGGCTGGGGCTGGGGGGCAGCCCCGAGTCCGGACTGTCCAGCAAGCCTTCCCGGCTCTTCTCCTTCAGGCTCTCGTCCATCCCTTGCAGCTGGAGGTGACCTACCATGTCTGGGGGACAGCGAGGGGGCCGCGGCGGGAGAAAATCCTCCAGCGCCGCCCGCCGCGGAGGGAGGGAAGGGGAAGGGAGCCCGGGGGGGCCCTCCTCAGACCTGACCGCCGCTACCAGCCTGCCGGAGCCCGGTGCTGCGCGGGGCAGCGCCAGCATCAGCCAGACCGGGGTGTCCCGGCCGCCTCCCCTCCACCGGCCCTGGCCCTGCCCGCCCGGCCGCCCCCGCCCTCAGGCGTTCCCAGGGGAGGGAAGCGAAGCCCGATCCCCCCGCCCAGCCCCGCGGGGACGCGGCCGAGTACGCGCGGCAGCGCCCGGGGCGGCCCCGCCGGCAGGGAGCGCTGGGCGCGGCGGGGACGGGACGGGGACGGGACAGGGATGCGCCGCGCTCGTCCACAGCCTGCGCCGCCCGCCGCCTCCCGGCGGCTCATTTATCCGGAGAGGGTGGGAGGGAGCCGGGGAGCGCCCTCCCCTTCCCCCGGCCCCCCAGCTCTGTCCCGGCCGCGCGTTCTCGGGCGCTTCCCAGGCACGGAGCGCGTTCGGCGCCGCCCGCCTGCCCTCTCCCTCCTGAGCGGACGGGGCAGCCCCCGCGCAGGGCCGGCGGGAGAGGGGTGTCCCCAGCGCACCTCCCCGTGAGCTGTGGCTGCCCTCTGCTCGTTCCCTCACTGCTGTCCGAGTTTTCCCTCAGTTATGTTCCATTTTTCCCTCCGTTTTGTCCCTCTTCGATCTCTGCACTCTCCAAGGCTGGGAAAGGGGCCTCGCCACATACAACACGCCATCACAGGACACAGCTTCCCTCCACTCATTCCCTCACTGCTGTCCCAAGTTTTCCCCCACTCAGAGCTGATTTCCCCTTCAGTTCTGATTTTCATCATCCTTTTTTCACCCTCACACCCCCAGAGTAGCCTTCCCCCTCAGTGTCGTGGCTCGTGGGCATGAGGGAGGAGACTTTGCTCTTGAGAACCATCGTCCCTCTTCACTTTGAGGTGGCAAAGGGCAGCTTCACCAAGGTAGCCAGTCACCATGGCAGTCTTGGCTACTAAGGTGCACAAACCCACCATATCCCCTCACGGCAGCCCTCACACCTCCTGCTCCCTCACGCCTCTTTCTTTGGCTCCACAGCTTCTGGTCCACAATCAAGGAATCGGCCTCCCTATCCCAGCCGTTGTGTGGTCAAGGCCAACGTAAACACCATGGACAGGCGTCCCAAATCACAGCACAGCCTCTAGGCAGGAGGAGCAGCATGTGCCAGAGGCACTGCCAGCACGGAGGGGAGTGAAGAGTCCATATTAACCCTCAGGGTTCAGAGAAGCAGCAGTGGTTAAACAGGTCAGGCTGGCTGAAGCCAATATGGTCATTTGTTGCACAATAACCGTTTGAAGCTAATGTTACCTTGTCCACGGCCCTGGCTGTGTTTTTCTCATCATGTTTTCTCTCTACATAGAGTCTAGACTGTGAGAAATCTGGGGCAAGCCCACTCATATGGCTCAGCTCAGTGGAGCTTTATTCATGGCAAATAGGTTTCCATGGGAAGCTGTTGAAATCCAGATGGCCTTCTCTTGGTCCGAATTGTTGGCCCAGCACTGAGTGAAATGAGACTGTCTGTTTGTGCTACAAAATGGACAAACACAATACTTGTTGTGGCAATGAATGAAAATGTGAGGGGTCTGATACTGTACCTAGTGACAAAGGCTTCACACCCAAACCACAAAGATGGTGCAAAGTCCTTGGAAGTTGGGTTGGACTTAAAAGTGCCCCCACTGCATCCTTCTGAGGGAGCAGATCCCAACTAAAGTCCAAAGGGAGGGCTATGGATGCCCAAATCCACCTTTGACTGAAATGAGGGGCCCTCCTCAGAGTGACTGAAGCGATTTGTATGCACTGAGCTGTGCAGAGGAATGTCACTGATTTGTAAATGTCAAACAGGCACCGAGCAGCCCACACACGAACCTCAGTGAATTCTTACCTCTGACCCGCTCGTCGGCTCCAGCAGCTGCACAGGCGGATTTAGAGCCCCTTACTGTAAGGGCTCTCATGTCTCACACAGGCTACGGCTGATCTGGAAATGTCAAAGGGGACTGAAGGTCAAAATTTCCATAAATTAGTCCCTGGCTTGCTACCTATCACATAATAGGATTCTCTGGCCAGTTAACACTGTGAAGTCAGGAATCCAGCCCAGCAGTTCCCCGGCAGCCCAGTTCCCCTGCCCCTCTCCTGAAGTGGCTCAAGACCATGTGTGCAAGGGGAAGGAGTGTCTTCAGAGCTGCTTTCCTCCTCGGAGAAAAAAGGAGCAGGACAGAGAGACACTGGGCAGGGGTGAGTGCACTGTCCTTTCATCCTAGAAAGCCCTGTTTTAACTTGGGGAGCAGTCAAGAGGAGACTGATTTTTCTGTTTCTTGTTTTGAGAAAACTACAATCCAATCTTTCCTGGACCCAAATAATGTATGTTTCTAAAGGTAGATTTCAGTATAACACATGTTCAGCTCAGCAGTGGTTGTTATGGTTTAGGAGTTGCTGAGCTCCAAACAGCTGAAGACACAAAGCACTCCTGAGCATCCCCCAGCACTGGTAGGGATGTTGACTTCATTTATGAGTGGCAAAACTGCTGCTGGTTCAGCAAGGCATGTGTGCACACACCTAACGTTGATATTGTTATTGTGGTTGTTGTTGTTCTGCAGGGCATGTGTGTGCTGTGGTGGTATTGTTGTTGTTATGGTTATGATTAGTAATCTGTTTCAAGTTAGTAGTGGGCTGCTCACCCCAGTTGGAGCTCTCTTGTGTAAGGCACGGGGCGGGCAGGTGGTAAGAAATGCTCCTGTCCTGATGGTTGTGACAGAAGTGACTCAGATTTTGGTCAGAGTCCTCCTGGAGTCACAGTATCTTGCTCTTGGCCAATGAAAATCAGCCTGAATGGAAACTTAGTGAAGGATTCAGTGTGCAGACACAGGTGTATATATGGTGTGGTAGAATTACGCCTGGTGAAACAGGATTTAAGTATTGCACAGTGCCCTGTCGAAGGAGAAAAGGAGAAAAACAACAAATTTTTCAGCTGAAGCCATGTTGCTTTACTGAAACCCTCCTTAGTTCAGCACTTCTTCATTTGCTGGAAGGAATCACTAGGGACTGGTACATTCCTGTGTCTTGGCTTGGGAAAAGGGAAACTGGGCCCTTGTGTGCATGGTGGGACAAGGAGGAAGGAAAAGTCTGGAGGGGAGTTTTCTGAAGCAGCTGAGTAGAGACAAACAGGTGCAAGAACAGTGGTACAAGGGCAGCAGTGTGAAGGCACAGCCTGGGGGAGAGTGGCCTCCACTACCAGCACTGTCTCTAAAGGAAAAACCCTGCCTAGCTGTGAATTTGAGTGCAAAACAACGGCAAATAAGGAACAGGGAGTCAAGTAGCAGAAAATTGGGGAATATTCCAGCAGGGCTGTATCTGTTAAGATTCACTCTCAGGCAGTGGTGCAATCCTGACAACAACAATTAGAGGGCTTTTTGAAACACACATTTCTCAGAGCTTCTCCAACTTTATTTTTCATTGATCTATTTTTTATAAAACACAAAATCCCAGGCCCAATCCTGAAACAGGTGGGAGGTCATAAGAGAGGGACAGTGGGGGCAGGAACCCAGACAGCCCGCCTGATGTGAGCAGCCCTGCTTCTGGATAAAAGCTGGTATCCTTCCTCAAATCCACTGGGATTCAAGTCTCTCCATGCTTTTATGAGTCCTCTGCCTTCTGTTTTCCTAGCTGTTCTCTTAGCTAGATTTGAGTACTTTAGGAATCTGCCGTCCCACAGACATGGCAGAGAGTCAGCATCACGTGCTAAGTTTCCTTCCACTGCTGCCAGGCTTGAAAGACAAATACAGTGAGGGAAGAAAGAGACAGGATACAAACACCTACATCAGGACTTTTTTCTGAAGCAGGCTGGGTGGCAAAACAGGAAGAATGCTAGGAATGTCCATTCTGGTTCACTGTCGAACCCGATCCTTGAGAACACCCACAGTGTAACTCCAGTCCCAGTAAGAATGGCTCGGGCCACAGTAGGATGTAACTGTGCTCTCTGGTTCCCTCCAAAGAAGAGCAGCCTTCCTTGTCTGCCATGGGTTCCTGACAACAGTGTTGAAAGGCACCAAAGCAGCAGCATCACTGAAGGGAATATGACCACAGAGCAGGACTCAGATCTGTCAGACCCACACCACCCTTGCCTGGCACCCTAAGTTGTTCACCTCAGCCCAAAATGATTCCAAGCATGAGGGCGGCAAACCTCTGCTCACTGCACAGGTCCAGATGTGATACAAAGAGCAGGAAGCACATCCATAGTACTGGACCTGGAAACCACATGCCAATAATGATTAATTTTGCAGCGTGGCAGAGTTCAAATCAAAGGAACCTTTCTGCCTAAAAAGCAGAGGCTATTTATCAAGAGATAAAATCACCTCCTGATAGGTCTACTCATTTATTTTTAGGCAGCCCCTACATCAGAAATTTTTTTCAACCCTGACTCCCAAGTCTTGGCTGTCTGCTCCAGTGAAGGCCACAGCCCCCTCAAGTGATGGCTGCACCTGCTCTGGCCCTGCTACCCTCACCAGACAAACAGCCCTCCTAGCAGTGACTTGGAACAAACTGTCTGGCAGGAAATGGGAATGAAAAGCACAAGAATCTCCTTTTCTGGGGTCAGGAGTGCCTGTTCTTGGCAATAAATCAAAGGAAGCAAATTTCCTTTGAATAGCCTGGACTTGAACAAAGACGGTCCATCTCCCAGACAAGGCAGTAGACTTTGTGACTGCAGGAAAGAAGGATGATCTTTGAAGAACATACATAGGATTGTATGAGAATGTTGCCTTTTCATATTTGACTGTAGATTTGTGCCACAATCCAGACAAAAAAACCCCAGCTGAACACTGTATTACAGAATGAGCAAAGGCTCTGGAGCACAGAAAAATTATCAAGGCTTCTGCTGACCCTGCTTGCCTTTGAGTAGGGTGCCACATGATGAGTATTCAATTGCCTGTGGTGTCCAGTCAGATATTGTTACATACCTGAATCAAAACACACCTCCCTGCCTTACTGCCCCAGAGAAGGAGCTGCCTGTTATCCTGTGAAATTTCCTCTGCTTGTCTGTCAGGGCTGCTGTGCTGTAATCTTGGAGGATAATCAACAGCGAAACCATTCATAAATCACAGCAAACAGAAAAGACGCCGATAGGGTCTTAAATTTCAAGCCTGTGAAGCCATCATTTCAACAATGACAGTCAAAGGGGAGATTAAGAATTCTTTTACATGGAAAAGTTTTTCTTGGAAGAGCAACCCTCTCTTTGGTTGCCTGTAACTACAGTCATGTGGATTTGATTTTTACACGGCCCTTCTGCCCGCTTGCAGGGAATGCTCTGCAGCCCCAACAGGCCTGTTCTCTCACCAAACTGGCTTGTGGAGGGACAGCAGCAGGACTGGAATAAGGCATCAAAAATGAAGGACTAAGGATTGCCCAGTGCTAGCAGAGGCCGAATGGGCTGCCTGTTTGGGAGGTAGTGGCGAGATATTCCAGACCCCTCTTGGCTCAAGTCCACCATGCCTCTGGGTCCAACTGCAGAATGGGACTAAGACTGGTGCCTTGTTTTATGGTGCAAGTAAAGTATTTGGAGATTAACTGTACTTGCACCTCATGGTGTTTAAAGGTGTGAGGGTATTGTGAAGTCCGTTGCCAAAAAGGGAATGCAGGGCTGGATTAACACCCCACCTGGAGGGCAGGTGATTTCTTTCTGATCCAAATGGAGCCTTGTCTTGCCCTGTTCATTTGGACCAAGCGCTGTGCTAGGAAGAAAGGAGGGAGACTGCGCAGTTCTTGCCTTCCCTGCTGTGAGTGTTGATCAGCAGTGAGAGCCTGAAGAAGATGCAAGGGGAGCAGAAGAAGAAACACTAAGTGGTGGAATACAGTCTGCATGCATCTACTGTGCTTCCTTCAGATAGTCTTCCATTTAGAGTAGAAACAAAGTGGCTGTCTGCTGGTTTGTTTACTCTCCCCGATTTCTAGACATACACTGTGCTTCCTACTTCTGCTTTTCTAGCCTGCTTGCTCTTGTGACAAGCAAGGGAAAATTTCACAGTGGGAAGGATGCTTCTGTTCTAAGCACAATTAAAGAAGAAGAGCACACCAAAAGGTACTCTGAAGAATTAAAAACTCTTTGAAAAAGCAAGTATTTCATAGCTTAAGATTTTCTGGATTTTTTTTTTAACTGGAAGAAGCATGGATAACTGAGGATAATTCTCCCCAAGAAAATAAAACACATCTTTTTTTTCCAGATTTTTCTTGTAAGAGATCATTTAAAACATAGGACCAGAGCAGAGATGTAAAGCCTCACTGAACAGCTTAGAGATGAAATTCTTGACTCAACAAATAGGTGTCATTATAAGAACTCTTACAGTTCGTATTCTTGGCTAGCCTATTGTGATAGTGTTGTGTCTCTTTGATTTATGACACATTATTCCCTCCTGTAATGTCTAACAGTCAACGGCACATTTCTTCTCCAGCTATCCACCCCATTTAGCACGTTTATAAAGTTTGGAAGGACAGCAACAGCTCTCAAATTGCCTGTTGGGATGGGGCACGTTAAAAACGGCATGATGCAGTGACACGTGATGGACAATGGGGGAGATGTTCTCTTAGCTTTATTTCCTCCTCCTCTAAATCAGGTATGACATGAAAGAAATTATTTGGCACCATATGGTGACCTGAGGATTGGAAGGCCGTCTTCTTCCAAGAGCAGTAGCTGTCAACCTGTCACTTGTGGAAGAAAACCAAGAAAAGCAATTCTAGTCAGCTTAAATTCACTGTAGAGGAGCCGCGTTGCTGCTGAGAGTCCACAAATGGGGGGGAAAAGTCAGAACTCACCGTCCTAACTTTTCAAGTTAAAAGTCTTTGGTTCCTGTGTCTAAGCTAATACCCCACTGAACACCAACCTGAGCATCTCTCCTAGTGAAAGAGTGGAAGCTGAGAATGGAGCCTTCCTGAAGGATATCGGTCCACAGATGCTGCAACTCAGTAAAGTCGTTGTTGGAGGTCATTTGCTGAAAAAGTCTCCTACTTCTTTATCCTCATCAGCAGGCTCTTAGCAGATCCCTCACCAACAGTCCTCCTCTGCGGCTGTCTAGGGGTGAGCCTGTATCACTGGAATCCACTCAGCCTTTTCTGATTTCCGTTATCCGAGGCAGAGAGAGCCTGACCTCTGTGTGGTGCTCAGAGGGACTGACCTGGGTACCTCTCGTCAGTTCTGCCCGTGCTGTATCCAGCTGCTCAACAGATGGGGCTGAGCCAAACACCCCAGCATGGAATTCAGGCTTGGGCAGGCTGGGCAGTCAAAGCTCTCTGCATTCACTGAGTTGCCATCAAGGTTTCAGCATTGGTGGATGGCCAAGTGTGGTCACCTGTCCCCTGGCAGCTGGGCTGAGACCACTGGAGTCATCAGCTAAATTACCTTGAATTGATGACCTGCAGACTTAAAGCTCTGCAACGCAGTTCCCTTTATGCACCCAGCTCCCATTTCCTTTTGTATTTCTCTCATAGAAAAGTAACAGGAAAAGCTATTACTGGCTTTATGAAATGTAAGTTCATACAGTGTTTCCTATGAGCCTTCAAGCAACTCCTTGTTAAAGCAGATAAGTTAATCTGTCTTTTGATTCAGGTCACAGTACATTTTCAGCTTTAAATCACCACAGTACAGTAACTAATGGCATTTGCCATAGGAATGATGTTGAAAAAACAAGGAATCTGGGCAATTACTAGATGTATATTCCTGGTGAAAACAACCCACGTAAAGACAGTGTCAGGGAAAAGGATGATTGATCATCTGGATTTTGCTCCCTTGTGTTTTCTTGCCCACTTTCTCCACAGTGTACTATTAACTTGCACAATTATCGTAATGAAACCTGCCAGTGGATTTTGCCATGTGAGGAACTCGGGCGCTGTCAGGAGGGGCTCAGCAGGGCTTTTTATCCATGCAGGCTGAAACTGCACAGACAGAGCAGTGCAGTCCCTTCAGGCATTCAACTTTCAAAAATACCAAAGTAAGAGTTTTACCAGAGTTGGGTTTTTTCCCACTTTGAATTCTTGATAGAATGCTGTATGTTCCAGTCTTGTCTCAGAGCTCATTAAAGTCAATGTAAAGACTTTTGGTGAATTTAATTAGCAGTGGTCTGAACCCTAAAGCTGATCAAAACTCCCACCAAACTGTAAATATGGAGGTGTTCTGTTTGCATTGCAGATATAATATTTGGCTACAAGGCAGGGATGCTTGGAACGGTTTTCTCTCTGCCCTCTGTGTGTCTTTCAGATGCCTGGTAGTTTTACTGGATTGTTTTTAATTATAGTTTTTTATAAGGTTAGAAAAAATGGCCAGTTTAAATCTCAGTATAAAACAGAAGCAACTGACAGCTCCTGAAATCAGTGAGTGAAATTTTGCTTCTCTTAGAGTAGGTGTAGTTTTCTTCAGCTGTTGGCCACTGGTGTGTGAGAGTTTGTTCTCATGGTACATCTGCTCCACCCACATGCCACAGCCCCATGGAAAAAGTTCTAATGCTGAACCTGCACTGTGGATTTTGCAGTCCATGAAGCAATGGAAAGCAAAGAAAATCAATGTGCAGTAGAAAAAATGTGCAATACAGACAGATTTTATTTCAAGCCTGTTCAGGGGAAAAAAAACAACCAGGGACAAACCCAAAGCTTCGCTGAACGGTATTGTTCTGAACTGCCTTTGGAAAGGTGTGTCACTTGTTCTCTAGACTGCCACAACACCCTGGGATGCTGTAAAAATAGCTGGCAGTGCCTGACTGACAGGCAGGAGACGTGTGACCCTAAATTATGGTGTTTTCCTTTTCATGATGAAATGAATGCTGCCTTAGACAGAGGCTGAAATACATCTGTTTGCGGTGGGAGTGCCATTTTAGGCCCGTTTCTTTTTGAAACTGGGGTTGGAATTGCCAGGGATCAGCAGAGCTATGGGCTCACAAAGAGGGCACTGTCTTTGAGGAATCTTTACATAAGCCCTGCACAACCAAGGCAACAGGAGTTTGCACAGCTGCTGCTGGAAGCAAACATGTACTTTTAGCTGACCTGGGCTGATGACTTTGGGCGTTAAATCTGACGCTTTCCAGATGTACAGACCTCTCCTGCCACAGTCCCCAAACATTCAGTCCCTAGGAAAAAAGGAAAATAATAACAATAATAATAGCAATAGTAAAAAGGCACTTATAAATACCATACTGTAGTGTATATTCCAGACCTGACATTTATAGGTCGCATGGTCCAGTTCAAAGGTGAGTGGCATTATCTTCTCTAAGAGCTGTGTTTTGAACTACACTTGGTTCAGAGGTAATTAGTGCTGCATCTGTCTTGCATCTCATTTCTGCTCAAGCACCTTGTTCAGAAAAGGTGGCTATATATCTGGACATATTGGGAATTGGCAAATATCTGTCTGTGAGTATAAGACCCTAGGGAATAGCCCTAAATCTGTGCTGAGCCTGGAAGCATTCACAGGACAAAGGCCAAATAATCAGAAAATGATGTTTTGTGCTTCGTGGTAAAACAAAACTGTGCACATGAAGGGACAGATTTGCAAGTGAGGATGGGATGGGATGGTTGTGAAATATTGTCACTGGACAAGTGACAGGGAATGGGCTGGCTGCTCTCCCACCCGGTGTCCTGACTCTGTGTGTGCTGCTACAGGTTGTGAGTTGTGCTATGGAAGTCACTGCTGACTGCACAGCGGGCTCTGGGTTGACATTGTTCACTTGATTCTCAGAAGGAAGTGGAACCTCATCCTTGCTCCAGACCCAGCATAAATTGCTTTCCTCCCTAGACTGGTTATTTTTAACAGTAATTCCTGCCCTTGTGCATCTCTGCAGCTTTTGGATGTTCTCAGGGAGGGTGATTAAAGGGTGTGGGGTGCTTGAAGAGCATAGTTTATTTTATTCCATTTTATTTAGGTGTGGTATTTATAAAGGCTCTAAAATTGGCAGTGAGAGAAAGGCACATATTCTTCTGAACTGGAGACTGCCCCAAAACAGACAGCTGCAGCCCAGCCTCTCCTTATTTTCCCTGCTGAAGCATTTTCCCTTCTCAAGCATGACCTGGTTTGAGGACCACCTGCAGTGAGATCAAAAGGTGATTTTCCCTGTGCTTGCTCCACATGCCACTTCACTTTCACACCACCTGTCAGCTGGGTGGCAAGTGAGACAGGAATGAATTCTGGCCTCCCTTACTTGAACCATTAACATTTCCAGGAAAGACAACAATGCAGTGAAGGTGAAATTAGATCTGAGAAAGCCTATAAAGCCCTAGAGATGTGTTCTTGCCATGGTGAGCTGAGGCACCCAGGGAAATGGTTACTCAAAACTCTCTCATCAGCTGGGGATTCTTTAATCTCTCCTCCTTGGTGCATTGCATGTCATCCTGTGAAAGGATCCTGGAAATACAAAGGCATACAGTTGCAGAGAGAGTTTGGCTGTTTGGTGCTCATTTCTGCAGGACTTTTCAGCTACAGAGCAGTAAGCTTCCCACATCTTCCTTCCTCACCTTTCTTGCTTTCTTAATAACAGCAGTGCAGTGAAAGGGAGGTTTGCTCTCTTGAAACCTTTTTCTCTCTGGCTGTCAAGAAACATCAATTTTTCCAAATTCTTCCTGGAATAAAACTTCAAAACATCTTGCTTTGCAGAAGGAAATAAGTTTTGCCCCAACATTTTTTGATCAAAACCTCTGGTATGCTCCAAATTGATGTGTTTCACTTTAGTTTGCTCAATTAACCCTAAAAGCTTCACTTTAACTCCACTCAATGCTGAACACCAGCCTTGAATTGTATTTTCTTCTAGCAGCTCTCATGCAGTAACTTAATACCTGTATTTTTCAGGGAACAATGTGTAGCTGCTGTCATGTCTCACAGACCTTAAGAGTCTCTGCACCATGGCAGATGGAGTCCTCAAGGAAACAGCCTGCAGAAAAGATGAGACATCTAAACCACAACCCACTGAGACTGTGTACTTATAGGAAAATGAGGTTTTAATGGTTTATTGAACACATTCAAACCAAAACATAGTTTCTGATTTTGTTCCAACTGGCCCTGAAGAAAATATTTCTTCTAGACTTTTCTTAATTGAAAAAAGGGGGCTATTTTTATTTCTCTATTGTGAAAGGAAAGAAGGTTCAAAATCAGGATGTTTTTCTCCCTGAAAATTTCAATTTTGTGAAAACTGCCTCTTTACTGGGCAGCCTTCCCAAAGGGAATCCCCAGCCAGCCCCAGTGCTAATATCAGTGCACAGTGTTTGGAGCTGATCCAAAGGTCATTCACACCATTAGACATTTTTATCGTGGACTTGAATATACTTTGGACCAGGCTCTTTTGGCAAGAGCATGCACAGTCTGGAAACCTAAAAATAAATCCTGATTTGGAGCCATCCGCAGCTTTACAGTCACCATGATGGTACATTGGTATGAGCTTGTCAGAGGTGATGAGGTGATTTGGTCTCCTCTCTGGCCAGAGAATCTTTAGCTGTTTGTTGAAATAAACAACAAAAAGGGAGAAGATGGTGTTCCACAGGCTCAATGTTAAGACCTCTTGATGAAGACTTTTCCTGTGAAGCATCAACCCTGGAAGATTGAGATAGAAGGTGGTGTCTCAAGGGATGATCTGGTTTTCTCTTCAAGAAGATTTTCAGCAGTAATAACTCCTGGGAAATGTAAGACTGTCATCCTCAGTCCTAGGAAATGGAGAGGACCCTCCATGATGCAGTTTGTCTGCAGCAGTAGTTTTGGGAGCCAGCAAGAGGGGCTGTGCCAGAAGGGAAGAAAAACTGGTCAAAGCACAGAATTTACACTTTTCCTTGTTTGTCTCGTCCATGATCTGAGATGTTCACAAGAATCCAGGGTGAGAAGAAAACCCTTGGTAACAATGAATTTCTATCCTGCCATTCACCATCGCTGTGTGCCATGAAGGGATCACTGTGAAATTCTGACAGGGAATATCAGGCTGTAATCCCATGTCTAAACCCTTTCACCTGGAGTTCACTCCAGCTCTCTACAGTGACCTGAGTCAGATCTGTGTTTGGAAAAAGCAAAGTGTTTCCAGCATCTCAATTTTATTTCTACTGGCACAAGTGTTTCTTTGTGTCTGGTACTGCTTGCTGGCTGAACTGAACTGCTGAACCCTTGGCTGAACACACATAACTGGTCACTTGCTGAGGTTGTACAAGTGGCCACATGAGGGAGAAAGATGGAGAAAGTTAGAAGCCCTTAGTCAGGTGGCAGTGGGCTTGCTTGTGCCTACAGACTGTGGTGGATGTCAGTCCTAATTCCCACAGTGCTAGTGACAGCATCCTGCTGGAGCAATGCTGGTGGCTGTGGTCAAGCCATCAGGAAGTCCATCCAAAGGGCTCCATTTCAACTAGTTTGTCTATTTCCTTCCTATATATCTTTTTCTATCCATCTGGGTATCAGATACCTTGTTTTCTGTCCACAACAGGAAGGAGTTTGCCCTCTCCATGAGGTTTATAGCCACCACTCTTTTCTTTGGGTGCTTCATAACTGGTTGCTGTGATTCTCCTGATTCCCAAGACAGCTCTCTCAGCTGCAGCAGTCCCTGTTTAAGGGTGTTAAGTTGTGGCAGTAATAATGCTGGCCCTGGTGAGAATACAAATGTGTAGTTTGTTGATCCTGGCCTGCAGAGCAGTACTACTGCCTGGCAACTACACCACAAGAGCTGGCAGGCAGACTGATTTCCAGCTCACTGCTCTGAAAGGGGAAAGGGTGTTTTCAAATTTCTTCTCTCCCTCCGTCTGCTCCAAGTCAGATCCTGCCAGGAAGCTTTGGAGAGAAGCTCTGGTGTTCATCTGCACCTCCCAAGCTGAGTACGATGGCGAGGCTCTTTCTCCAGGACTTGGATACCCAGAAAAATTTACTGGGTCTCAGCAGTGGGTGGGGGTCACTGGAGGCTCAATGTGAGCAGCATGTGGGGCAGTGAAGAACTGAGGTCCTGACAGAGTATGGTTTTGGGGGACTCCTGCCAGAAGTGGGGGTCACTTCTAATCATCTACTGGTGAAACAGGCTAATTCTAAAAGCAGAACCAGGTTCCAGATGCTCGGGTGGTCACACTTCACAGGGAGCATCACACACTGGTTGCCCATCACTGAAGAACTGAAGCACACACAAAAAATGCTTGGCTGAATCAGCATGTGCTTAGATGTCCTGGGGATTACTGTGAATTACCCCTGCTGAAGGACATCAGGGACACATTCTGGACTGGCAGCATGTCACACCTCCACTCTGTAATTTGATGCCTCAAGAGGGAAAGATGCATATTTCTGTCCTGTACCACTGATATATTCTGAATCTACAGTGTTCCATCCAGGTCCTCTAGGACAGCCAGGGACACCTTGCATTCAGTTATTCTAAGGTTCTATTTTGTATCTGGTTTAGTGGGACTGTCCTGTATGACAGGAAGAGGCAGAAACTGTAGAGAAATGGAGCTTATGAGCCGTGTCTGTCGTTGGCACTTTGCCACCACCTCCTCTACAAGGCAACCTGCAAACCCTTTTTGGGAGCAGCATATTGTCCTAAGCACAATCATGTGTTCACTGCATAGAGCACTTAAGCGTGTGTGTGTGTGTGTGTGTGTGTGTGTGTGTGTGTGTGTGTTAGGGGCCAGCTTTTCATTGAAGCCTGGTCCCATTTCAGTCTCTCTTCCTGAATGTTCACTGTTCAGAGGCCTGAGCTAAATATAAGTGAAAATGTGCCAGGGGGCTTTGCTGGGGCTCACCAGCAGAACAACGATGCCAGCAAATTAGGGAGAAAACGAGCACCACCTGATTTGTTCTTGCCCAAGGGCAACACTCATTTATGCATCCTGTTTGCTCCATATAACATGGGTACGCATATGTTACCGTGTCCAACCAGCTACAAAAATGCTGTGGATCCTTGGGAGGCTTGGCATTATCTTTTCTCGGGATGTCAGTGAAATGTTTACATCCATGAGGCGCAGTGTGAATTAAACATTGCTCCATAGCCGAGCTTTCTGATTTAATTTGGGATGGGGCAAAAGCAGAGCGCAGAAGAGCCCTCATGCAGATGTTCCTGTGTTTCTTTGAAATGTTTAAATTATCTGCAGGGCTCCATAAGGAAGCAAAGCGCCAGTTCGGTGGAGTTAAGGTGACACTGCTTCCTATCTGCCCAGGGATCATTTTTTAAGTGCACTCTCTTGGTCTATGAATTTTAGGTAGTTTTTTTTCCTTTGTTTACCTTTTACACCAGTATCATCTCCAGCCTTGACAGTATGCAGTATCAAATTTACCTGTCAGTATCAAATTTATCTGCCAGTGTTTGTGAAGATGATAAAAAAAGCCTCTGCACCTTATAGCAGCACCATGAATTTGGTTTGGAACTGGGTTAGGATGGGATGTCAGTTTGCACAAAATACACCCAGGAACATTTCACCTGCCCTCAGGGAACAGCCACCTCAGGGTGAAAGGCAGCAGCTGTTCCATGCTTCACATAAATAGTGATAGAAGAACGTATGGCTGAAACTTCAGAGGGGGATCTATGTTGGCAAAAGTTAATTGCCCTGTTTGCAAATGATCTAAACAGAAAGGTTAATGCCCAGGGATTGTACAGGCACAACCTTGATTTTCCATCTGCTTTGATGTCTCAATTACTAGAACTCAGGGCAAGGGCAAGGGGGAGCAACTCCTTGGATGTTTCCAGCTTTTTTGGGGGGGGAAGAAAAAAAAGGTTTATTTATTAGAATAGGCAGGTCACAATTTAACTGAGAGATTGTTAAAGGAATTCAGAGCCTGTGGGATTTATGACAAGGTGATGAAAGAGGAACTCAGATAGTTACTCAATAAGCTTCTTTTTCCAAGAACATAAAGTTTAAAAAAAAATAAATTTAAAAATGAGGACTTTTTTTTTTTTTATGAATGGGTTCTTGTGGTGTGCAGGCTGCTAACACTATCAACATTGTTTCTGGGGAACTCCAGGCATCTAATCAATCTTCATTCTGTAAGAAAACGTTCCAAATTATACGAAAACCACATGGCTTCTCCTGTTTGTAGGGAAAAACCTGACCTGACCCCATATGTGCTCCAGAATGGCTGAGTTCCCACCTTAGGACTAATTCCAGCAAGAGCTGTGATCCATTTTCATTGTCCTAGCACACAGAAGAAGGCACTTTGTGTAAAGACACAGCTTTCCTCAGGATCCCAGTGAGGGAGTTGTTCCAAGGAACGTGTGGAGGGAAGGATGGGACTGGGATCATTACCATGGACATCCAGGCCATTCCAGGCCGTTCGTGTCTTTTTAATTATCTGCCTGAGCTTGTTTCCCCTGCAGCCTCCTTGCTGCCAGATGATTCCCACAGGTTCCATTCCTGTGTCAGATGCTGGCGTGCTCCTGCTCCAGCACTGCCCAGTGGGAGGCCAGCCCTCGCTGGCTGCTTCCACAGGGCATGTCACAATCCTGCTTTAAACTGCACAGGGGCTGGGAGCAGCCACCTTCAGACAACATCTCTTCCTTTCATTTGACCTTTCTACACACATCTTGCCACAGGCATTGTGGGTGTAAAATAAATATTTGTTATATGTGTATCTATAAAAACACAAGTTCACAAAGCAAAATGCATTTTTTCCTTTGAAGAAAGGGGACTTCTGCTGAAAATATGTTATCCTTTGAATACTAGTAGTTTGTCTCATAAATTACCCTGCTGTTTCCTCAAGATCTTGTGCAGAAGTGTTGTGCATGCTGGTCACTAGTTTCAAAGCCTGGTTCAAACCAAAGCAAATTGCAACAAGTCATCTCTGGAAAGGACTGAGCTGTGAATAGCTCTGGAGATCAAAAGAAAGAAGCTACTGACAAGACAAATGAGTTGGCTCTTTAGACATAGGCTGCAGTTACAGGGCTTGCTTCCAGTTTCCAAACTTCAGCAAACATAGGAGACAATTTTAGATTCTACATCTTGGCTTATAAGAACGGGGAGCAATGTGAAAATAAAATTAAAGGCAACGTGATGTAGCAGAGCACTGGACTGGGATCTCAGGTGGCTGGACTAGCTGGGTCATGAGAACCTCTCTGCTTCATTTTTTCAGAGGACATCCTGCTCTTTTGCAGCAGACTTTGGCAGAGAGCAGGATTAATTAATATAAGACAATATTCCTTCACATAAGAAAATCCTTTTCATACATCCTTACATAAAGAAACCCCTCTTCAGCTGCTTATAGCACAAACTGCCATCACAAGAACTGAAATCTGTCCTTGTGTGTTTTCCTTCTTGTACTGCTGCTGTCCCTGCCCTGATTAGCCACACCTGAGGTGGTCATTAGCCCTGAGGGGATCAATGGTCCCTAATGGCCCTGACGAGCCTCACCTGGGGCCTCCACCCAAATTCTCTGCCTAAGGGGTGGGTCCTTGAATCCAGTTCAGCTCAGACCTGAGGCTCTCCCCTCTCTCCAAGCAGTGCTGTAGGGAAGTCTGCTCATGGACTTTGTTGGTGTGGTCCCTAAATCGTTGACTGTTCTTGTCTTGACCTTGCTTGGTGCTGACTGGGCTGTGTCTGACCCTGCCCTGCATTCCCAGGCTGTGCTGTGGATTCAGCTGGAGCTGGCTGCCACCTCCCCTGCTCTGCTCACTGCTCTCAGGTGTGTTGGGGCTGGGGCTGCTTGGCACAGGCCTGGCACTGCTGGCCTTGGTGCTCTGTTTGGGCTTTGGCTCCCTCTCCTGAAAGGAGCAGCCGGCTTTTGACAAACCCTCATGCAGAAGATGCCCAGTTAGCAAAGGAACAATTGTGAATAATTGTAACCTTTCAGGTCACAGCATTCTCAGGCTTTCCTGGCCAGATCTGCTTCAGGCTCTGCCTGTTTCAGGGCTGGCCCTTTCTTCCCTCTATCTGTGGGGAGCAGCAGGTATCTGGAGAAATCTGGCAGAGCTGATGCTTCATGGGTTGGTGACACATTACTGGGTTCATCAGGCTCCTGCAGCTGACTCAGGTTACCTGCCCATTGCAGCCCATCCAGAGCCCACAAGGCTGAGGACCTTTGCTTTAGCATTAAATAAATAAATAAAATCCTACAAGCAGCTCTAGCTGTATGCAGCTGCTTCTTGTGTGCATATCTAAGTCACATCTGAACTGTTAGACAAGGTATCCATAATGTCACCCTCCTGCCTCAGCCTAGCAGTGCCAAAGGCAGGCTGCCTCCCTGGAGCTGGCAGCACAGATGTCCCCCACCTGTGCCTTGGCTCTGCGTGGCCTCACGCGCACACAGGGTTAGCTAGTGAGTAGCTCCAGGGTCTGGTGAAAGCTCTTTATTCCCACAAAAAAGGGAGAAAGAAAATAAGTCCTCTGAGGTGAACCTGCCTGTACAAATGTTTTCCTACTTGAATGTTTTCTGAAATATAAAACACCTGCCCTCTGGGTAAATACACCTCAAGGAGAAAGGGGTAGTGTCTGGGGCAGGTACGCCTGCCTGGACCTTCTCAAACATATTTGGAAAAACACAGTCAACTGGAAAATCGTAAATATTGGTGCTTCAGCACTGCTGCGCTGGTCTTTGTTGCCCAGAAAGCTTTGGTAACTAGCATTCATATGACCAAACCAAAATATTAAATGGTATGTACAGGCCCAAAAATCTCTCAGTGGGCCAGTCTGTCTTATCAGTGGCAAAAACAACTGCCAAGGCCATTATCTGAATGCTGTGCTGAAAGCAGCGTGGTCTAGGTGAGGGATGGAGAAAAACTTTACTATATCCTGACATCTCTCCGGCCTTGGACCAGGTTTACTCTTCTCTTGACAATCAGCTTATATTTTTTTTTCCTGGAGTGCCAGGATCCGGAGCCACCAAAGGCCCTGGCATTCAATGTGCAGCACAGCAACCCTCCAAATGTACAAAGCAAAGGTGGGGCAGGGAATGGTGAAGGCATTGTGGTTTAGATGGCTGCAAAAGCAGTGGCACACGTCCCCTCATAACTGTTCCTGAGCCATGTGAGCAAGTGGTTTGTCCTAGGTCAAAATTGGAGCCAGGGTGAGGCTAGATTGCCTGACTGCTGCTTTTTTACTTTCCACCCTGCAGGCTATGAAAAAAACACTGTGATTTTATTTATCCAGGAGACCAAGGCTGCTCTGACAGCCAGACTGGTTCCCTGAATGAGGAGGAAAAAAATGGCATATTTTTGAACCCTTTCTGTGGAACACATGTCCTTGCTCTCTCCTTCTTAAATATCATCACAGAAAACTGAGAAAATTCAGCACGAAATGTATTTTGAGCTTTCCTTGTCTACCTTCAGTGTGTTCTTGTTTCTTTCCAAAACAGTTAGATTTCCAGACAAAAAGGATTGGGACTTTGCTTTGAGTTTCTTGGCTCTTCTCAGTTAATGTTTCCCTGGCCATTCCTTCATTCAAACAGAGGCTTTTGTACATAGTATATGAAGTTGAACCAAGGGCAAATATTATTACAGTCTCATGTTCTGAACTGACACCAACCAGGCCTCCCTCTGCAGGGCTCCAGCAGGATTTCATGTCAAGTTGTTCCCCTGCTCTAAAGGTCTGACTGTGCCCTTCTTCAGCAGAGTCATCTGAGTCTTTTGGCTCTGCAGGGCAGGACTGAGAGCGGTGCTGTTCAGAGAACAATCCCTGCCCGACGCAGACTGGCTTGCACAGCTGAAATCCAGGTGCTTTGTCTGGGGAAGGCGAGTGCTAAGACTTTCAGTGGCCTTCAGAGTCAGAAGAGGGAAAGCAGCAGTTAGATCTGGACTCTGACTGTGGACAGGGAGCAGTACAGAGTTCAGAAATTAAAGTGGTTTGAAGGAAAGGCACTCCTCCAGGGACAGGGTGGGAAAAATAACTGGAGGATAACATCCAAGACAAGCCTTGAGGCTGCTAATAGTCTCTTCATTATCTCTCCCTACTTTCATCTGGCTCTTTTACCATTTTGCCTTTTCTTGATGCCTTCCTCTTTCAGCTGTTCCACTAATTACTTCCTTGCTTAACTTTGAAGCCCTGTATGGCTGTTACTTATTTTCCCTTTCAGCTGGTTGATTGTTTTCATCCTTCGCTTTCCTCTTCAGCAGCAGCAAAAAAGATGGCAAGCAGAAGAGGTGTGGGTAGAGGAGGCTAAGCTAGTAAGGAAACAAGTCCTATCCCTTTGAGGAGACATCTGGATCTGAGGAGACTGGATCTAGTCAAATATTCCTGCAGTAGCAACAGTTGTATAGCTGAGGAAACTGGCCTGAGACATGCTGTCACTGCAGTGGAGTACTTTGTTGTAAGAAATTTTTGGTGAGTGCTTTGAGGTTATGTTTTTCCCACTTAAGCCTTTGGAACTGGGATTTAACAGAAGTTATAGGTACTAGTAAAGCCCTAAAATATACTGAAGTGCTGGATTTGATACTGGGAGAGGGAATTCTGTATGGCTGCCCCTGGGCTTTAGGAAAAGGGCATGAATGAGCATTATCACCCAACAACTGCAACATCCATCCAACTGCTCACCCTGCCCTGGTCTTTTCTGTCCCTGTCAATGTTCTTGTTGACCCAAATCTTCCTCTGCTTTGGAGTTTATGGTTCAAATGCAGCCTTCCCTTGCCCCTCTGATGGGAGCCTGCCTACAGATATACCCGGGTGTGGGTCTGGCTCTCCTTGGGAGCTGGTCCTTCTTGGTGTGACTGCTGTCTCCTGGGAGCTGTTTTGGCAGGGCTTCTTTAATCTTGTGCACTTTGGAAAGTATCCAGACTGTCTTTTTCTGCCCCCTTGCAGACTCACAGCTAATATGCACATTGCTTTAATTTGTTCTTTAAATGAAACCCAATTATACCTGTAGGTGCCTGGCTGTTAAGGCAGTAATTTACTTCATGGTAGCTTAGTGTGTTTTTTAAATGCCTGGTTTGCTGTGGGGTGTCTGTTCATTGCAAGGCTGTGCAAACCTGTAAAACAGCACTGGAAAGAATTTCTTAAGGGGAATAAAAGAGGCTCAAGGTGAACCATGCTTCTTCTGTTTACCCATAGGGCCATAAAAAGAACTAAAGTGTTGGTGCTGCTTTACAAGCTTTTCAAATTTGTGCACTCTCTCATCGTTGGTTTGTGTGTTTGTTAAGGATTTGGAGAGGGAGAGGGACATTGCCTTCTCCCTGTATTCTCTACATGGTACCAGTGTGGATTGTGTGAGGTGGGATGAGCTTCAAGTGTCAAACCATCGCTAATCTCAAAACATCTTTTCCAGCCTCTCTACTGACATTGCGTTTTTCCATGTCCCGTGCCTCATCTTGCACCTGATTTGGGCTGACTCTGCCCACGTAAACTAAGTTCCCTGGTAGAGAGTGGTTATATAAATCCCCGGAATTTTTCTGAGTGACCTAAAGAACCACCCCCCCCCCAAAAAAAAAAAAAACAAAAACAAAAAAAAAAAAAAAACAAACAAACAAAAAAAAAAAACCAGAAGCCAAATTATTCATGTCATACATGTTGGCTGCTGACCCGTGTGGTCGCTAGAAGGGGTGATATTCAGATACTTTTTGGCTCTCCTTTGCCCCCAAGTTTGTTGTCACTTCTCTCCTCCTCCAGAGCTGAAGGCAGCAAAGATGGACACTCCAGATGGAGGCCTCCTTTGCCAGGACTGTTGAGACTTGCTGAACAGATTGGTTGTGTGTGTTCATCCTGGGATAAACAGAGCAGCATCACTGAAACCAGCCAGGCGGGGCTGGTTAATGCACTGGGAGAGAAACTGAGGTGGGGGAAAACCGACAGCAGTGGGCCAGGGAAGGAGGGGTTTGGGCTAGGAGGAGGCTACCAGGCTGCATTTCATCCTGCTCCGTGGCAGTGATGCTGCAGAGCCATCTGCAGAGAGCAGACACGCTCGGAGGAAGCGGAGCAGCAGCTGCTGGCAGCCGCAGCACCAGTTGTGCTGAAGTGGGGGAACAGCCCTGCACAGCCCCAGGACTGCATGAGCAGTAGTAGGTTTATGCTGCAGCAGCCAAAACTTTAGTTTAAATAAACCAAATCTGTCTAACCTCAAAGCTGCAGGCATTCATCAGCCTTCACAGAGGCAGTGTGTCCCAGGGCCAAGTGGGACGTTTGCCTGAGGATTTATCCTGCAGGAACCTTTAGTTCCCAACTGGGTTAAAATTCTAGGCAGTCTTCTGCACAAAGCTTCACTGATGTGCTTCTGAGGATGCTTGAAACAGGGCCAAGGATCTTTGTGGAACAATTCTACATACCCAGCAGCACCAGTCTGTGATGGCTAAATTGCAGTCCTTTCCTATCTGTATGCTTTTACTTGGTCCTCAGATTTGTGGTCCCCAAAAGTAAACTCTTTCCTTCTTTCAGATCTGGTTTAGCACACATGCCTTTAAAGAAGAAAAGCAAAGTATTTCAAAGCTTTCTCTGTGTTTCTGGTGCTGTGACTTAGGCTGTATTCAGTAAATGGTATAAATGGTATTTGCCTCTTTGACAATATTCCTCTCTGCTGCCTACCCTCTTACAAAGTAACCGACTACATGCAGCTTTAATAGGAGGCTCAAGCAATATCATGGACTGACTTTACTCAGATGGGGGCTTGGAAACAAGATGAGAATCAAAAGACACTGCTGCCCTGCTGGGAACATCACCTCTCTTGACAACATGGTGTGCTTTAGGTCTTTCGAAGAAACAAACAAGTTTACACTTTCAGCTCTGAAATCTTAGTAGCCTCAGGCTTTTGAAAAGTTCTGTTTCATTTAGATTCTGGCATTTACTTTTGTTTGCTTGGACTATAAAGACTTTTTTATTCTGATCCTCAAGAGCTGTTTACCATCCAGCACATGTGGTCTGCATCTCTCACACTAAAATCTTTTGAGGACTTGGCAAACTTTTTTAGTTCTCTGATCAATGCTGGCTAAGGAACAATGGTAAAAGCCCATGGAAGTATGTTTCCCAAAATGTGCTGCCCCTGTTCTGATTAACTAGCAGCCTTAACTGAGGTGGAGGTTGCTGCCTTGATTGGGTTTTTTTTTTTTTTTTTTTTTTTTGAGAATGCTGGTGCCAATCTGGAGCCACAATGCTGAACTGACAGCAGGTGTGTCAGTGTAAAACCAGAGGGCAGCTTTGCTACCCGCTTTTGTGTCTGCACACAAAGTTGAGATCAGTTCTCTTTCTACTCTGGTTGACAGCTTAGTGCTTCTGTGTACTGTTGACACTTTCCTTTGGTCAGTTCCATGGACAGCTCTCAGCTAAGGGTGCATAAAGCTGGCACCAGGGCCTGTGTTCTGCCTGGACGTACTCTGCATTGGGCCTAAGTGGAATCTTCTGTGCATGAAAACTGACATTTATGCCTTGCAATAGCTTTTCTATGAGCTCTTGTTACTCAGAGTATCCAAGAAACAAGACTTGGCTTCAAGCCCCACTGTGCACAGTTGAGGGGAAGGGTGTTAACCCAGTGGGAGAAAACATCGCCGTCCTGCAGCACTTCTCATTTAGCAGCTTGGAAACTTGCCAAAGAAGCAACTTCCCATTGCTAAATATTGCACTGTAAATGTCTGGGAGAGGTGTTTGCAAAGCCTGGGGAAATGGGCCGTGCTGGTTTTTGAAGAGGAGGAAGATGAGGGGAGGAAAAGCAACAGCAGATTCACAGTGACTGCTGAGACTGTCACAGCAATGAAGTCCTAGAGGGAACATTTTGCCTGTGCCCTGGATCAACCTGTGTTCTACTGAAGCTGTTTCTGGCTGAACCTGAGATGCAGTGAAGCCTCTGAGCTGACGTGTTCCACTGAGGTGTGATACTGTAGAGTTAAATCCATGTACACAAGGAGAAGTCAAACAATAATTTTTTTAGTGACTAAATCGAAATAGCTGCATCAGCACAGCTGCCTAAGGCTTCTCTCCTTTTTTTAACAAATCTACCAGCACCATCCTAGGTGTTAATTTTAGAGGATAATCTGCATATCTGCACATGTGGGTTAGAGCTCACTGCCGATCTCAACCTGCCTTTCTCTAAAGCTTCCAGCACACCTGAAGCTCTGTCTTTATGAGCTGCTCCTCTCTGTAAAAGAGCTAAACCAACTGCAGAAATCCAGTTCCCTCCACCCCGAACTGGGAGAGTTTGTGGGTCAGGTGCAGAACCTTCTCCTGCGAAAGGTGGTGTGAAGTTGTTGGGATCACCAGCTTGGGGTGGAGGAAAGAAGAACTGGGTGCATCACTGGCCAGTTTCAAGAGTTGCCCTTCCTCATTCCACCTCACATGCGGAGGATTGCCCACCACAGGGCTGGTGTGTTGGTGGCAACAAAGGACTGAAACCAGGCCCTCAAGGGACCCTGCTAAGATCATGGTGCTGGAGCAGCTCCTGTAGAGAAGGAGCTAAGGTCCCAGGAGCCCTCTCATGTCCTGGCCATGAAATGCAGAACATAAACCCATCCCCAGCCAGATGGCTTCCAATTGCAGGAGCCCTGCACTAAAGCACAGTCATAAAAATAACTGAATTACGTTTAATTTCGCTGATGGGTTTGTGTGGCTTGTCGTGGCCACAGCTTAGCAAGGCACCTGCCTAAAGTTAAGCACACTACTACCTCTGTGCCCTGCTTTGCTTTACTGGAGTACAAAGTCTGGTTCTCTTCCTATCAGTTCATTCTAGCAGCAAAGTGAAATAACCGTCCACTGTGCTGGCCTGCTCGTACCTCTTGGACTCTGTGCTTAAAGAAAAAAAATAGAAACTCGAGGGTGCAAGTCATGGAATGGGGGGAAGTCCGTCACTTCCTCAGGAAGCACCTATAACAACAGTGCTTGGAAAAAATATTCAAGAAAACCTCTCCTGTTTTGATTAAAAAAAAAAAACCTTCTCTGCTCTAACTCCACAACATTCTCCTTTTATTTATTTTCCTAGAGACACGCTCCAATTTTTATATTTTGCTGAGTTAAATGAGCAATAAGTAGTAATCAGATGTTGACATAAAGTTATGTGTACACCTGCTGACTGACTCATAAAGAACAAGAATGCTTTTAGTTAAGAAATGGCAAGAAAATTAAAATACAGCAATTAACTTCACGAATAAGAAACCCAGGCAGTTAAATTATATACATTTATTAAATCACACAAGACTTCTGAATGACCTTTTTAGTTTGATGCTGCCTGATGAAAGCAGTTCTGATTTCAGTTCTAATTCAAAAAATCTGGAATTCTTCAAGGTTTTCCAGCCAAACTGTGTATTTAAAGCTTTCAGGTAAAAGGGAGAGCGAGTGATGGTACCCATCACTGTAAATTCTTATCTCACCCAACTCTGAGTGCCAGTTGGGCATGTGACTCTTGGATTATTAATGCCTTGTTGAATTCTTAGCAGGTGTAAAATTATCACTCAGTGCCCCAGTCTGGAACACAAGAGGCCCATGAATAGTGAACTGTAGAGATGTGTGTGCACCTGTGTCTCCATTGGCGCTCGAGGTGTTGAACTGAGGGTCTGCAGTGCAAAAATGTGGGAGCTGCTGCCATTCCAAACACCACAGAATTGCTGGCTGAGAGCTGGGGTAGGTCTAGCTCTGAGCACACTGGGACCCATGGGGATTTCTTGCAGTTTCTGTGGGTCTGAGGCGTCAAGAAACAACAGCACTGACCCAGCCAATTCAGATATGTGCTCTATTTCCATACTGTGATCTTTGGGTGCTCTCAGAAACCTTTCTATTTAGACAAATACAGTCTTCCTGGTTTTAGTAGACTCTGACTTATTACAATCAGTTCTCTCAAGCAGATGACTGCACTGGTGTTGAGAATTGTAAAGCTTTAGGCCTCTTTGCAACAAGCCCAGAATGAGTCCAGAGCTGTGACATCTCTGTGAACAGCATGTCAGTCTTTAATGGTTTTTCAGTTAAAAAAAAGTAAGTCCCAGCAAAGGGTGAATTTGATCCTCTCACCATGTGGTGGAGGGAAATCAGAGAGGTGGTCTTGAATTTCAGGCATGAGAGTTGAGTGCCTTTGAACTAACTTCTGGGCCAAGAGCAGTTTCTCAGAAACAGGATATGTGATGTGAATTTCACAGCCTATAACTGCTTCCTAGTTAAGACAGACACTGATAAGCTGTACTCATGAGGTGTGCAAGAACTCCAAGGGTGTTTGTGGTAATGTCTCAGTGATCCCTTGCCTGGCTCATTTACAGGCTGAATTAGTGCTTGGGGAGTCTGGGAATTCACAGCTCTTGGTTAATATGTATTAATCCAGGAAAAACCACCTGAGAGTTTTGGTCACAAGGGTAACACAGAATGTCACAATGCAAAATTAGACTCTTGACATGCCAAATATCTTCCTGGTGGTGGATGATGGTGTGATTTTGGGGGCTCTGTATGTATGAAAACCCACGAGACTGGAATTGAAGGGCAGCCACTCGGGGAAGGACCAGAGTCTGGTCTGCTGTCACACTGACAGTCCTCCCAAGGAGGACCTCAGGATAAGGACAGACCAGAGCACTCCGGGCACATGGCTGGAGCTTGCACTCAGGCAGCATTTCTGAGCTAAGTCTGGTCTATCAAAAGGCTGTTTGACCAGCCTGCATTCCTGCTGCTCCTCTCTCCACCAGGCAATTTAATGGGACTGCTGGGACAGAGCTTTGCTTGTTCAAATTTCAAAGAGCATTGCAAGGAATGCAAGGAAGTTGTTGGACATGTTAATCAAAGAAAACTCATATTCAGGAGTTTGATTTATACCTGTGCACTACACACAGATCATGTGGGCTGCTAGATTGATGCTCAGGCTACAGGTTGTAAAACTTCTCACATGGATTCTGCCCTCTGCCCCTTCCAGCCACATCAGACTGCAAGCAGCTCCTACCTGTGTCCCAGATGCTTCATGAAAAAGGGTCACTCTGACTGTTGAGAGGCAGTTGTGCCCTCAGAGCTGCTCTGTACCTTCTTTTTCTTTCTCCTCTTCTCCAGCTCAGATATGTTCACTTAAAAAGCACTAGGACACCAAACAGCTCTTGTCCAGGATCTGACCCTGTAACAAAGACAGTGCAGTCCCTCCACCTAAAAGAGTCACTCCTGTGGAAAAACAAGAGGGTATTTATCCCTGTCTACCACATCTGCAAACTCCAGCTGGAATCTGAAAGCTGAGCTAACGTTTTTGTTGTTGTTAGTGCCTCTTTGTAGGAAATCCTGCCTAGAATTGCTTGCAGAATACATCCTTCACACTAGGACCCAGCGATAAGTAGCACAATGTGTGCAGTGCTGTAGTGTGCCCTCCTTCTGCAGCTCACAGCATGGAATGCAGACACTGAAAGGCCACCAAATTGCCCACAGAATGTGTGCTCATGCTTGTGACGCTCTTGGGGAGATTAGGAGCCAATCCTGAATTCGGAGCTCCCATTACCAGTGCAGCTCGTTCATGAGGCCTCAAAAATGCTGGCAGCTTTGATCATTTCAAGTCCTAGCATATAACTGGGGATGCCAAGCTCTGACTTCAAAGTCTGGCAGTCCCCAGATCCATAAACTGATCAACAAGCACTTGCATGTCATCATGCAGAAGGACTGATGAAGGGGTGGGGTGGGAGTGCATTCTTTCCTTCCCCAAAACTCCTGGGCCATGCCTGGAGGAGGCTGGATGCTTTGGTGTGATTGCTTCTGGTCTTTTCCTTCCTTTTTCACGTTGTAAATTATTTAGGTGTCAGCATCAAAGATCAGAGAGAAGCACAGGAAAAAAAATCTCAAGTAAATGCTTTATATTCCTTGGGATCATCTGTCCAAAGAGCTCTGCTTGCTTTGTGAGTATGGGCTGCATTCAGCCACAAAACATCCCTATAATAGTTTACAGCTGGGGAAACTGAGGCATGGGGCTGTTAAAACGTGACTTGGCCAGAGCATCTGCACAGTCTCTGCCAGAGCTGGGAGGAGTGTTCTGTCCCCTGACAGCTCCTCTGCATCTGCAGGAGCAGGCTTCCTCCCTCCAGCAGCTCGCCAAGGGCTGCACCAAGGAGACCCTGCTCCTGCACATCATCTCCTGCTCCTGCACATCTCCTGCTCCTGCTTTTAGCATGGCAGTGCTGCTCCCATGGCAACTCACTGATCCCATCTACACCCAGCCTGCTGGCCACTCACCAGCCCCATGCCTCCAGTGTTACACACCCCCTACCTCTCTGCATTCCCATCCCAAAGCATCATCAGCCTCTTCTGCAAAACCCTGGCCCACATACAGATGTTCTGGGTGAGTTCCTATCCATCTAAGGCTCTCCAAATTTCTTTCACTTCATTTTCCTCACTGGACTGGAAAAGGGCAAATGTCTAGAGATGCTCTTAGGAGAGACTTTCTCAGGGCTCTGCTGAGCTTCATTCTGTGCTGCCCCTTTCCTGGGTCAACATACAGGAGTATCAGTCTCCCTGTGGATGCTTTCTGCTCTGCTGGATTAGTCCAGCTGCCTGAAGAGGAGGGATGTCTTGTTTGGTGTCTCTTCATCATGTAGATTTAACCAGCAGTGGAGTTCAAGGTTGCTATAAACAGTTTTGTGCCTTGTCACAGGAGTTACCCATTTATTACAGTTTTCTTCCTTGTCAACAGCCTTCCTCAAAATTGGCTGTAGCAAAAGTTTTGGAGGCTGTGACTGCACAGCTTCCTTTGAAATGCCCTGATCTAGCATGACTGCAGCTCCCTACTGGGGCAGGGATGTCTGATATCCTGAAGAGCCTTACCTGCTCCAGCCATCTAATTTTATAACTTAACAACATGGCCTGCAACTCTTTGGTGGATCCCTTATCCTGGAAAGGGTCTTGTCATATTCTTGTCAGTTCTGCAACCTCCTTCTGATTTTCCTAGGAAAGGCTGATCAGAGATCTGCAGATAAGTAGAGGGAGACTATTTTTTAAATTATGACAGGAGAACAAGAGACTCCCTAATGTGAGTTGGACTTCCCAACACTCCTTCAGGAAATACATCATAAAAGCATTGCTTCGTTTCCTTGTCTGTTCCCCCACTCCCATTTTAAATAAATGAAATCCAGCCCCTCTGGGGTGGAACACAGCATCTACTGAGCAGCCTGTGGTAAAACCACCTGCCTGGGTTAAACATGGAGCAGCGGATGATTTTGTCTCCCTTGGAAGGTTATGTAGAGTACAGGGAAGCTTTGTAGCTGGCCCAGAGAGAAGTGCCAGGCCGTGGCTCTTAGCTCAGACAAAGATTGCTTGTGCTGGGCAAGGTGGTTAAGGGTGAACTGAGGTTTCTCACAGTCCTGAGCCAGTGGGTAGCTCCTGTCTGGAGTTTGGTTGTTGTTGGCTCTGTGTAGGCTTTTGGGTGCTGGAGGAAGTAGGTGTCCAGTGAGAGGTGATAAAGTTTGTGCTCTTGGCAGAATCTTTCTGATCTTGGCAGAGCCTACGTTGTGCCCAGGTGCTGGCAATTTCTTCACTGTGTGCATCTGCCAGCAGGGTTTGTGTATTGCTCAGTGAGATTTAAAGTTTTCATGGGCATCTGAGAAAGGCTTTCTGCAATCCAACACTGAATAGCAGAGATCAAAAGACACCCCTATCATTACTAAAGCAGGAGAGGCATTTATTGCTTGGGTACCAAAATGAGGCTTTCAGGACCTGCCATTGGCTGTTTACTGATGTTGGCCAAATCTCATACTTATCCTCACATCATGCCTCAGGTTCCTCACCTCTAAAAGAAGGACAAAGTATTCCTCAGCCCTCCCCTACCTCACTGTGCAGCTGTGGAAGAAAACCTGGTGAGTACTGGTTTAGTTCTTGTGTTATAGATCCCAGTACTGTGTGGCTTTAACAGTATTCCGCCCAAAAGAAGAAATCAACTTACAGAAAACCTTGAAGAATGTAACAGATTGTAACCTCACCAAAAGGATGAAACAAATATCTCTGAAAGAGCACACTAAGGCAATCCTCTTTTTCTAAAGCCTTTCAATTTTTTTTTTTTTTTTTTTTTTTCTCTACAGCTTCGGATAGTGAATCTAGAACTCAGGTAAACTTGCCAGCCATTAAGGGAATGTAGAACAGCAGACTGTGGAGACAGAAACCTTCAGCAGTGTGTGCTCTAGGGAATGGTGTGATCTAGGCCTTGGATGAAATGCTTCAGGCAGGCTACTTCCAAACCTTCTGACATTCATACGGAACACTTGTCTTTTTTTCCTTTGGCTGTCTCACCCCCGAGACCCAAAATGCCTAGTCCTTCTCAGCTTCATTCCCTGTTTGGTTCCTGCAGCCTCCACCTGCACGGAGACAGAGAAAATCAGCATTTTTACTTTGGTCTGATGAAGAAAATTCATACAGGGTTTTTAGACTGGATGAAGATTCCTAGTATCCTGCTGTTAATTTAAGAAACTTGTTCAGAAAGACTTTTTAATGCTTGGAGGAGTTGAATGAATCCAAAGAGAAACAGTGGGCTGCTGGAGAGAGAACGGGGACATCATATTTGCCAAGTGATGGATTTAGCTCTTGGTGGAACACCCCAACACCCATCTATGCTGGGGCTCCACCCTCTCAGTGTCCCTTTACTGCTTCAGTGTTTGGATTCTTAAATCTGGCAGGTGCCTGCATCTGCTGAGCAGGTTATGGCCCCAGTGCTATTTTTATCTACTGACTTAACAAGCAGTTTGTAGAGCTGTAGCAGGCAGGAAATAAAGTCCCTCTAAAAATACAGAGGGTAACTTTTAAGAGGTGGATTTTTAATTGCAGCTTGAGCAAACCATTTTTAGTTTGCATGAGTCTGCTCCTTCTTGTCTCCTGTGCAATCTGGAGCTTCCCCAAAGAAGAACTTGTCATGGTTGTAGCCTTATGGCCCCACGAGTCTGTGCCTCTGCTTTCCCTGAGCTGCTGGCATCCCTGCAAGATCAGGCAACAGCAGCCCCAGATTGTCTCTCCAAATCTGTGCATCTGCAGTTGGGCTGAGGGAAATCCAGAAAGGGGAAAACTGAGGAAATTGCTTTCCTCCCTCTTTGGGGTATAAAATGTTCTCTTCTTTCAAGTTAATTTGTTCTGTGAAAGTTCCCCTTGAAATAATTTTCCAACTACTTTGAAAGATCAAATAGATTATATTGAAAGCTACTGTAAGATGAAGTGCCCATTTGGATTTAATAAATGCTAGTTTATAGAGTTCAGCTCGTTATTTCTTTGGGATAAACCTATAGAGAATGGAAGGGAGGAAAGATTTTCATGTTTCTGAAAAACTTATCCCACGAACAGTAAAAACATACCCTAGAAATATACCAGCCACAAAAATGACATCTTAAATGCTGTATTTATGACTTTCTGTATTTGTTTTGCATAAACTTTTCTGGTTTCTATTACACAGATTGATTTATGGAGTTTATTTGGAATAAGTGTAGTGCATATTTGAAGCAAACAGAGTCCTGGCCTGTGAAGCACCCAGGAGATACAAAACCTCTGTATGGTTCAACCTGGGAACCTCCAAGTCCTTTTTATTAGAATATCTTTTTCCATTGAAAACAAAATGCAGAAAACTAATAAGACATTAGATGAAGAAAAGCAATTTGGGAAAACATATGTAGCCAAAGTTTCGACTAAAATTGATCTGAACTTTGTATTCAGTGTCTCATTCTGTTCCTTAATGAAATGTTCTTTATCCAAATGGAAATTTTACCACGAATATCATTTTTCACAGATTTGTTTGGGAGGTGACAGGGGCTGGAGGGGATTGAAAACTTCTCAGAAAACATTTGGATTTTACTGAAATTCATGTAACTTTAGAAGGCACACCGAAGTAGAAACTTCTTTGTAACTTTTCCATTAACTTCAACCTTTAGGAGTGAAAGGAAGCAAACAAGAAGAAATTTGCCCATAAACCATCAATTCTTGATCTGTAAATGAGCTAATTGCATATTTTAGCAGGTTGGGGGGAAAACAGTAAAACAAGGGTTATCTGTATTGATTTATTTTTGAAGCACATAAGTTACATTTATCTCTGCTTTCCTCCTGTTCCTCTGAAAGGCTTGGCATCTGCCCTGCTCCTTCCTGTAACTGGATTACTTGTGTACTTTTAGTGCATTTCTAGACTGGCTAAAATAGTACCTTTTCTGTATATTTTAGAGGGGGTTTGCAAGTCATCACAGCACAAAGATTCTCTCAGAAACCTGAGTGTCCTTTACATGCCCACAGCAAAGCACTTGAGTTTTAAATACCCAGTAAGTGATCTGCACTCTGATAATTATTGGGTGAATAAAATTTATGATTATCCTGAATTTGTTATTGAGAAATTGCTGGCAGATAAAAACTGAGGCTTGTCAGCTTTTTAATAGCTAAAAAATGATACTTTAATCTGCATTTGCCTGCTGCCACAGGGTCTGAGTGGCTGCAGACAGGAAGAGTGTATGGTCGTATGCTGCTGAAAACTAATCAGTGGGCTGTTCTCCCAACTGTGTCATCTTTCCAAAAACCATCTGGTATTTAATGTCATGAGTCTATTTTTCACAAGCTGCCTAGAGTTCTCTCTATAAGAAGATCCAAGGCTGTAGTCAGGTTGTCATCATCTGTGCTAAATGAAATGGGGAGACTCCCAGCAATCTCCCACCTGCTGGCCTGAGCACTATGACCCATATGGTCACTCTCTAACCCAGACTGATCTAGGGGGAGAGTGACTGCAGGTGCAGAATGGCTGTCCAAATGAACCACCTGTGGAGTTGTTCTGCTCCATCTTTTGGGAGAAAAGAGGGATATTTTTAATCTAATCTTTTGTGGCACACTGGATTGCAGCCTCGGCATTGTCATGGACTCATCCAGATTAAACTTTGTTTCTTTGAAAGCCAGGGTACCCTGAAAGATGTGCTCTCACACATGTGGGTCTCACCAGTGACCATGTTTGGTGGATTCTGTGCTTGTGTGCTTGGCTCCTGCCTGGCAGTTTGTGCTTTCCCCTTGTAATCTCTTGTGTGTGACTCTCCAGGAGCCCCACATTGCTCTAAGAACACTGAGACAACGGGGGCCTCCTGCCTTGCCAGGCTCAAGCACTTACGTAAGTGACTGCCCATAATTAGGAACTATTTGATGGAGAAATAATTGACTGTGGCACATGAGTGCTGATGTAACCAGGTTTAGGAAGCATCTTTTTCATGCTGGCTGAGTACAGAGCCATGGGGAATGGAGCCACAGAGAACAGCACTAAGGAACAAATCCTGTCCTCCAGCCTGTGTGCACAAAAAGCTTTGATGCCCAATGGTTAATTGCTGAAAGGATGCACAGATTCCTCTGGCAAGGCCTTCCTTAAGCATCTGACACTGCACTCTGGCAGGGGAAGAGCTTTGAGGTGGCTGTGCTTGACCCACTCTGCCCCAAGACAGCTTTATTTGTAGTAATAGTCTTCTGTCTCTCAAGTGGAAATTTTTTATTTCGAGCTGCCTATTCTTTGGAAGTTATCTTGAGCTTCAAAGAGCTGAGTTGAATAACTTTTCTTTGCCTTGCTTTGCCAGAGAAAAACCTGGGCTGCCTGATTTCTGATGTGCTGCCTGTTGTACTTCACAGCCCTATTCACAAAAGTGAGGGGTTAAATAGTAAAATGCTACAAGTAGTAGGATATCAGCAAATCAGGAGCCTGATTGCTCTGTGCATTTAAGAATCTCCAGGCATATTGGCAGAAGCCCAAATGTGCCCAAGAGGCCAGGATAGGAAAGCTGGGACCATTGTTCTTCCTTGGCTAACATGGCATTCATTGAGGCACAAGCTGTTGCGGGGGGACCAGACTCCCACTTCCCTCTCCAGCTGCTAGTTCTCACTCAGAAACCTGTTTTGCTCTCCTGTATAGAAATAACTGTGATGTACTTTAGCACATATCTTGTTTTTGATGGCCCCCAGCCAAAACCTACTGATATCAGAGGAATGTTTTGCAGGGACTCAGAGGGATTTTAGATCAGATCCAAACCTTTGCTGCTAGTTTTGTATTGCTTTTCTGCCAGGACTGACTGTCCAGCCACCAAACTCCTGAGAAAATCAGCATGAAGTGTCAGTCAGGGTTCAGTTCAAGCGACAGCTAAATTTGCCTCTCTGGAGATGAATAAGAGTTGGTGGGCCTGAAATGCAAACGACCTCAAACAAAGCCAGCCAGTGTCCACACCAGCAAGCTTTTAAATCATACAGTAGCCTTCAACCATTAACACTTCAAACACCGTCTGGCCCTTTGAAAAGGCAGTTCATTTATTAATGTTCCTGTTAAAGTCCCTTCCACACTGTTCACAGGATTGCCTCCTGGATTGGTCAGACCCTGGCTTCTCGATCCCACTCAAGCAAGGATGAAAACCAGCCCTGAAATTCTTTAGGAGGGATGGCGGGATCCAGTGATGGGATGTCAGTGTCTGGAGTCTGGCACCTCCCCTCCATTTTTGGGTGAGTCACGGCTCTTTCCTCTCTCTGTCAAGGCTGGGAGGCTGCTCAGACAGACGTGCCTGCACTGGCTGTAGATCCAGCTGTGGTTCTGGGGATGGCAGGGAGTTTCTATATTCACTGCTAGATTCTGCTCACTGGCGTGTGCCTGAGAGCCAACAAAGGTCTTGGATCTGCCGTGCTCTGGTTGTCACCGTCTGACAAGAAACATTCTGGGCTGCAAGATGGAGCTGCGGAGCTGCCCTGAGATCTTTTCAAAAGTCTGTCTGGGTTTTCTGATCACAAGGCTGTGCAGGGCCTGTCTTCAACTCTGATTCCCCACACAGAAGCTGACCTGCACACTCCCCTTGCTGGGTTTGGACATCTCTGCTTTCTTGATTTAAAAATGCTCTTTAGAGCAAAAAAACCCAAGAATGTTGTCTTTTCTCCTGTTCCATGGACAGACACAGTGCAAGCAGAGTAAGCGTGAATTGCACCACACTTGCTGCTCACCAGCTGGCCAGGGGAGAACAGTGCTTGCCTCTGTCTGGGCTGTAGGGCTGGAAAGGTGAGGCTAGCAGCAGGAGGCAAGACAAATACGAGCTGTTTTTGATTTGCCATCTGACCCCTGCCAGCTCAGAGCACCCTGTCTGTAATCGTGACCTAAATTAAGCCCAAATGCCATGAGCAAGGCTGTTGCTTTCTCTCACGATGCAAGTGTTTCCAGGTACCTAGCCAGAGATTTATAATCCAGCACTAATTACATTCTTGTTTGTGTCTGCTGTCATGCTGATTTGGGCTTTCTGTGGTTTGTTAAGTCCAGGACCGTGCCTGGCCCTTTGTGCTGCCAGCCTGTGTGTAGTGACAGCAAGGGGCATCCGTGGCTGACAGCTTAGCAAGCTGCTGGAGGAAACCTGCTGGGCTGGGCTGGCTGTCTCTAGTAGCCCAAATATCATGGGAGACATTTTGGCTTGTTAAATTCTTGACTGCACAGGTCTGCTGTCCACGGTAGGCTCACTTGAAGGAATAGCTCTGGCAGCAGCCCAGCAGCAGGAACACTGCTTTTCTCTTAAATGTGGAAGGAGACAGAGGCTTGGTGTTCCCACCCAGCCAGCTCCTGCCTTGTTGATGGTGGATGACCAGCATCTTTAGCTGAGCTTAGGTGCAGTAGTTTGGCTGTGAAGCTGAAGATTAGATCCTTGTAAACAAGGTCTGCAGTTGATTACCAGTAATTAGCACAGCCTCTCCTATCGGGGTACTGGAAGGAGCAGGATGGAATAACAACCCTTGTGACGTCACATGGTTCTGCAGTGTTGGCTCCCACGGGCTGTGCTGTGCTGGGGACTGCGCTGGGCAAACCATTTGTGAGAATCCTCAGAGCAGGACAAGATTTTATTCTGCATTGCAAAGCCTCTCCCCAGAAATACAGGAAGGGTTTCTGAAGAAACCCAACTGGGTGTATGCAAAACCACTGACTTCTCCGAGGAGCCAAACTGAGTTTTCACTTGTGTGTTCTGTGCTGGCTCCCTCCTGCCACTCTGTGCCAGGTGACACCACCACAGCCAGACTTAGACTCCCCAAATTGCTGTGGAGGAGAACCCTAGTGCATATTACTGGAAAAGCTGTTCCAAATGTAATATATGCTCTCTTCTACCCTTTGTCTGCTTTCTGTGTTTTCTCCCTGTGCCAGGAGTTCTTGAAGTCTGTGCTGTGATTGTGACATTGGGGCAGACAAGTCAGGCAAATTCTTCACACACACACACACACTCTGAGCAAACCAGACATCCGGTATTTAGAAATAAACAGCGTAAAGAGATTTGGGAAAGTCACTGTTCATGCCAAGACATTTAAGAGGCATCTTGGTTCAAGCAAAAGCCTCAACTCATTTCCATTTTAATTTTTGTTTTTTTCACTGTGTTTAACTGGTGAGTTAGTTACTTCAAACCAAACTGGATTGTTCCTATTTCCAGTTGATCAAAATGAGGTAATCTGTCTTCCTTACATTTGAGGTCTTCGTTACATTTTGAGGTGCTGATTTTCACTTAAATATTTTAGCTGTCAATGGACAATCATTTTACTGATGGAAAAAAGTTTTGTTAAAGTTTCTACCCATCCCTGGTAATTCACTGAAGTTTAAGCTGACTCTTTTAATCTTAAACTCTTGGTTTCCACTGCTTAAGAAGAAACCCCCTCCTTCACTACCCAGTGCCTGGGTTAGCAGGGATTGGAGGGAGACAGTGGCCATCCAAGAGAGGTGTCAGGTTCCACTGCTGTCTCCTGTCTGCATCACAAAATGTCACTCAGAGGGCTAAAATCTACAGACACCATTGCATATAGACTGGGCACTATTGGTCTGCAGTCCTGGAAATTTGGACCAAATCCAGTCTGGCTTTTGCTGGTTTTTAAGGGTCAGCAGTCATTAAAGGTGACGAGAATCTTGGAGTGAGACCCAGTTAGCAATCACTAAACACAGGTGTACAGAACTGGTGAAGTTATTTCTTTGTAGCAGTAAAGGAAAGTATGGCTGCATAGAGCATGTGTCCTGAAATGTGTGCTTAGTTGTGGGATTGTGGTTTGTCTTTGGTCGTGCTGTATATTTTTGAAGTGGAATTGAGGCCAATGGTATATACTTCGTCTTGTGTGTATTCAGATTTATGTGGAATGGATTTGAGAAAATATGACAGATGGGAAATAGATGGATGTTTTTTTTCCATGCAGGTTGGCAGTTCTTTTTACCTGCTAGCAGCTTAAATAATGGAAGCTGGGTGATGACCACACATTAACACTTTCTGCTGCTCTGAGTGCTTTTCAAGAAGGGAGAGATTACTTCAAAATCTGCTGTCCTAGTAGTCAGGCCAGTATTCAGAATTTAACTCCTGTTTCAGATTAGTTTCAGTCACCCATTTTTACCTGGCAGATCACTTGCAAAGATGCTCATTGCTAATCAAGACCTAATTTCTGACAGATTTGTGAATATTAGATCTCCTCCTCTGTTTGTAAATAGAATTGGGGTTTGGTTTTTGGAAAAAACATGAGCAGAGTCTAGGAAGTTCAGGTTCTGACTGTGTCCAGTGTTCATCAGGGAGAAATTTGGCAATGGTTGCTGTGTGCTGCTGGCATAGCTGAACATCAGGAAATGGAACCGCTTACTCTTGCAGCCCTCGAGGATGTGCTGGCCATGTCTGGGAATGAGGAGAACTTCCCTTGCCCCGAGAGAGATGGGGCTGGGGCTGAGTGAAGAGGGAGTCCTCTCCATCCACCGTGGCCAGAGGGCACTGGAAGTTTTAAGAGGATTCAGCTCACTGAGTTGCAGAGAAATGCAGAATAATAGAGATTTTGTACAGTTTCCCTGTTGAAATCTCCCTTTTTCTTAATCCTCCTTCCAGGCCTCTGTGATGCAGATGGGATTCTGTTCATTGGGCACATGGTACACCACGAAACATCTCCAAAAGCCAGCAGTGTAGGAGAGAAGCACAAAGTGGAGGTTCTGTGGCTCCAGGATTGGTACATTTGTTGCATACAAGATGAGGCAGTGTTAAAAGAGATGATGCTGACAAAGTCGTCTCTCGTTCCCTGCATGCTTTGAGTTAAATTCTGCCAAGGAGGACTTTTCATCCTGAGAGCTTGGTCTCCTCTGTGGGGCTGTTGGCAGTTATTAAAACACAAAGCCCTTCTTGCCTACAAATCCATGTGCTTGATCTTTCCAGCCCAAATCCTACAAGTAACATGCACTTGTCCCCAGGGCAACTTGCTCAAATAACCACAGCTCTGCCGGAAAAAGGGCCACTTGAGCCTTAGGGAATTGGGAGGAGAGATTGAACTATTCCCAGCATCCAAAGACCAAGAGGTTCCTTCTTCAGCAAATGTTTTCAGTTCCCACTTGGTGAATTATTGCTAAGGATTTTTTTTTTCCCTTCAGTGTTTCCATGAATGTGGTTGAGGCTCTGATCCAGGAAATGGGGGGGAAAAAACCTCTGAAAAATGTATCGCACCATTTCAAAACTCAAGTGGAATTAATTAAATCCAAATTTCAACAGTGTGTCCAAAGTTGAGCTGGGCTCAAGACACACTTCAGAAGGTTTGATTTCAAAACAATCCCTTTGAGCACATGCACATAATTTAGGGAGGTTTCTGTGTACCCAGATCAGGGCAGGAACAGGGAGCTGCTGGGTACCTGAGCTCAGGGAGAAAAGGTAGTATTTGCAGGCCATCCAGGAAAAAAACTTTTTCTACTTGATTCAGTTTATCCTAATCCTCTGCTCAGCAAGCTGCAGGCTGGAAAAAGAGTCAGGAAATAATGTTGTGGAAAGGACAGCCAAACCATTTGAAATGGAGATGCTGTGGCTGGTACACTCACAATTCTGCTTGCTGGAGAGGTAAAAAGAAGTAAAAATAGCTAAGGAACAGTAGAGAGAAAGTGTCCAAGACATCAGGCTTGGGCTGAAGGAAAAGAGTTTTGTAAAGAAAACTTTTTTTAACAGCTCCACCCCTGAAAGGGAGGTTACCTTGGGGAGTCTGAGTGTTTCCATCCTTTTATCTGCTAAATTAAGATAATGCAATTTACTGCCCCAAAGAAAACATGATGGATTTTAAAAAATAGTGCTAGTAGGCTGGAGCTTTCTCAGATGTTTCTTCAAAGCCCACATGCCAAATTCTTTCCTCATTTTCATGCATGTGTCCCAACTAGCTGTAAGAGAGTTACACATGGGTCAGTGAGGAGTAGTACAAGCTCTTTAAAGTAGTATTTAACAAATTCTTTCTGCCATGCCTGTTCCCTGTTTTTTTTTTTTTTTTTTTCTGGAGGAAACCAGCATGTCTCATTTACTCTTGACTTGTGGTGGTGACCTGGGAGAAAGTTTATGGGGAGGACTCCTGCATGAAAGATCAATTGTGCCTATTTAGTCTCTGCAAATGGGGAGATTTTGTATTTGGAGCCTGAAAATGGGGGCGGTTCTACCTCATTTCTGCCAAGCAGCAACACATGTTGTCAATATTTTTCCTGCAGATCTTCTTCCTGGGCAGGGATGATGTGGGTAAATGTCCTGATGTGGCTGTATTTCTGTGGAAATACATGTATACACACCTATACACATATCTCTGTGTGCGTGGCTATATATTTTGGTGGAATTTCAGGTGCACTGTGAGTTGATGAACTCTGTCGCAGGTGAGAGCAGAAGCATTTCTGTCAGCCATTCCCAAACATTCCCTGTTTGGGAGAAGGGACACAGCAGATCCCTGCTGTACATTGAGTTTTACAGGCTTTAACCTCATCACTACAAGAACAGTTATCTGCAAGTCAGCACCACCTGTTGCTGCATAGCAGCAGGTGTACCTTGAAATACTGGGGAGAATTTTGGATGGGGATTACATTGCCTTAGCAGGCTGAGAATCCCAGAGTCATGCTTGAAACCTGGAATTAAAGGGCTCTGACAGGTCTGGGAATCTATCTTGCTGAACTCCATAGCAGCTAGACCTGCTGGTACAACAGGGATATTGAAGGATGAGAGGAGTCCATTTGTTTCAAAGACCTCCCAGGCAGATGTTAGCCCTGCTGTATTGCACATGGCTTTCTTCAGGCACAGAGTTAACACTGAAACCTGAGCCAGCTGATAACAAGGGCAGCAAGCACCAGCTGGGTCTGTGTGGCATTACCCATCCACCTTTTCCTGGCAGCTCCAACACTGGAAATACATTAACAGTGTGGTTCAGTAGAAGCTCAGGAGCTGGACCATCACAAAGGCCATGCAAACACTTCTCCCTTTGAAATGGCTACTGACAGCCAGCCTGTTTGATACTCCAGGTCTTTTGTAGGTAAATGGCATATCAAAAATTAATTTCCTCCTGCATCCTTCTGCATTGCATCAGCAGTGTTGGAAGTCATGTTGCCTGATACCTCATGGCAGCAGCATGACCTGAAACAACACAATGAAATTACCTAGACATTCCTTTTCCAAGATGAAAAAATCCCCCCCCTTTTTTTTTCTTTTTGCCACTACCTGCTGGATCTCCTAATTTTCAGTTTGCTGAGGCCTCTTCTGTTAGTTGGCCCATGAGTGTCCTCCTTCCTTTTGTCCTTGTATCCTCCAGCTTGTTTCCTTGCAGCTTTTTCATGTCTTCCAGAGGTAAAAAAGAAAGGTAGGAAATTATAAAAGTATAAAAATACCATAGTTTCATGTTCCTGTTCGACTGCTCCTGGGATGCTTTCACATGTGGCAAACATACCCAGACAATTAATCTTGTGCACCCACAGGGTGTAACTGTAAAACAGTGCATGACAGATGAAGATGTATCTTCCTTCCCTATTGTGCTGTGTTTGGGGGATTTTTTGGAACCTCTGCTTTTGCTGTGTCAGGGCCAGTTACCCCATCTGGACCCCCGGGCATATTCTAGTTGATGTGATAAAAGCAGATCCTCTGTGTCTTATTAAAATTATACATTAGGGCACACATTCATTTTCCGTTCTGTTCTTTTTTTTTTTTTTTTTTTTTTTTTTTTTAATGGAGAAGTAGCCAAAATCAGAAGAAACTCCTGGGCATGGAAGAAGGGTGGGAGAGAAATGGCTCTCACTGCACACTTGTTCTAGAGGGGCCTAAGCTGAAGTGTTGGTGGTGTGAATGAGCAGGTAACAACCAGCCCATCTGAGAGGGCTCTCCAGAGCAAGAACTGCTGAACCATTTAGGTGGTTACACTGCTAAATAGGTCCTGCCTTCCCCGAGTGTCCTTGTGCCAGGGTGGAGCACTTTGGGAAACTCATATAATGAGCACATGCTGCTGCTTCAAGTGCTGGAGGCAGGAAGCCTCTAAGTACAGGAGCAGTGACTGCTCATTCCTGTGTCTCTTCTGTCTGAGCTGATGAGTTCACAGTGCTGCTCCCCTGCTGTTCTGGAATCTTGTTATGTTGTCATCTCTGCCATTCTTTGTGTATCTCAGAGTTTTCTGTATTCTCCCCAGTATATCCTCAATTTGTCTGCATTATAAGCACTTATTCTATCCAGACTTGCTATTTTTATGGATGGCATTTGGTTCCTATGCAGAAGGCCCTGTGGACATCAGTCTTTGGGGACATACTAGATGGTCACTCCAAGTTGAAACTGACTTTGGGATAAGCTCCTTGTGCCAACTACAGAACTGTGTCTCACAGGGAATGAAAGCTGTGGGCAAAGGAAGGAGCAGCACAGTGGTCTGGGGTTTGTTTAAGGTGTCTGTCCATGTTGGATAAGCTTCTGCCCGGTGCAATCCATGTAAGAGCACCATCCCCCAGCATCTGATTCTTTCTCACACACTCATCCAGGGTTTTCCAGACCCACCTCTCTGGGAAACAGCCAGCCTGAGAGAAAAGACCTCAGCAGGCAGCAAGGATCCAGGCAACAGGCTCTGCTGCTTATGCAATAGGCAAACACTGTAGTAAATAACATGTGTAGCTTTGTTATTAAGCTTGATCTTGTTAGGGGGGCAATAAATGTTCTCTGTGATCATTTTTCTTGTAGAATATCAACACAGGATAAAATTGTGGCTCTGGCTTTGCTCTTCCTGCTCATTAGAGCTCCATGCTGCTTCATGCCATGGCCTCAATCTGTTGCTGTTTGCCTTGACAGCTGCATGTCCCCAGTTTCCTTCAGACTCATTTTGCACATGATAATGCTGGCAGTTCTTGGGTTTTTCACGTCCCTTCCCCCTTGCCCCTTCTCACTTTTACAAAACCAACTTAGCAGCAAATTGTGCTTAATTTAAAAGGGATGGTTTGGGCAAGATACCTGTTTGCTGGAAACCAAAATCAGGGACATCTGGCATTCATTGACTTTTAAAAGCAAAGAAATGACACAACTAAAATGCAGATACAGGGGATTTCCAGCTACTTTGGTGGGGGGGGGGGTTGTTTTAGTAAATTGAACTCAGATATATTTGTTCTAGTTGCTCCTAGCTGTTGCTCTGGGTATAGTCTGGGCTGGACCACTTGTTTAATTACATGCCACTGAAAAACTAGCTTTGCCTTTTTTTTTTTTCTTTTGTCTCTGTTCATCTGCACAGAATGGCTGCTTTAAGGCCTGAAGACCCTTCTAGAGCCATCCCCTGAGTCAGGAAACTCTACCTTTCTGCCAGAAAAAGCTTTTGGCTCCTATCCAGAGCCAGGTACCTACGCTGTGCCTGGGGGAACTTGAGCTGGGGATGCTCCAGCCTCACTTCCAATTCCTAGGCTGATTTACAATGGAGGAGCCAGAGAATCACTTGGTTTGATTTGCTGGGCGTACAGGTGGGAGTGAGAGATGCTTCCCAGAGCTGGCCAGGCCCTGTGATGCACAGGAGCTGAGTGGTGCCCTGCTCGCCTGGAGCTGTGAGGCAGATGAAGCAATCCCATCTAATCAGTAGCTGTAAAACAAAAAACAGACCATACAGTAGAGCTTTATTTGAACTCAAAGAGAATAAATGAGTCTTTGGCATTATGTGGGGAGAGGAGGCTGTGCTTCTTGCTGCCAGTAGTGCATACTTTCTAACTCAAGAAGGAGCAGCAAGGCAGATCCCATAGACAGCATCAGGCACGAACCCAAGAAAGTCCTGGCTTTGCCCATGGAGAGAGTGAGAAGTTGGATCCTCTAGAACAGAGGCTACTTTATGAGGAGTCAGAAACTGGACCACACACAAACTGGGTATGTGAGGGTAGCAGGTCACTGCTCTGTTTTTGCTGAGGGATCCCCAGGTAGGTCAGCCTGGGCCATACAGCCTCTATCCCAGCAAGCAGCAGATCTCTCTGCACTCATTGTGCGTGACAGGTTTTGTGAAAGCTGCCTCAGACTCCCCACATCTCCCCACTGCTGGCAGTGGTGGAGTCTGGATCAGTATGAAACCAGAATTTTAGAAGAATAACTCTCCCCACATTTCACTCACTTCCCTATTTGTCATTTCTGGCTGAATCCTTCACTCCTGCTGGATCTTCCCCTGGGAAGTGATTGAAAGAGCCTCAGCAGTTTAATCCAAATTGCCCTCCAGTTCCCTGGTGATGCAATTAATTGAAAGCAGGATTTTTACATCTCTATTCTGCTTAAAAGTATCCCCTGGCCATCAGGCTCTCCTGGTAAGAGAGCTAAGAGTCACTGTGCTGGCAGCCCCATAAAATCTGAGCCTGGATTTCTAAGGGGATAATCCAGGAAGACATCAGGTCCCCCTGTGTGGCAGTCCCAGCCACAATCAGCCTCTCTCACAGTTCTATTGCAGTGCAGCATCAGGGTTAGTTTCTTCCAGCATTGAAGCTTGCAGCAGCAGACTTAAATCTTTTTCCCCACAGTAATCTGCAGTGGGAGAAGCCTCCAGTGCTTCCCCATGATGGATTTTCTTTTGAGAATTTCTATGAATCTGCTCCCCTTGCCACAGAATTAATCACACTTAGAAAACAGCCATGCCTTTGCTAGAGAGAATGTGCAGAAATGCAGTAAATTCCATGTGAAAATATCATGTCTGATATAGGCAAACTCTAAGGAGACAACTTGAATTAGCAAAATTCTGAGAGCTGGGTGAAGTAGGCAGAGCCTGGGATGAGAACAGCGAGGCTTGTGGCACAGTGTTGCCTCAGTTTGCCTGTTTGACAGATGAGGAAGAGGAGAGCAAGGACTGGAGAGCTTCGGGCTCTGATTCATATTCCCTGTCAGAATTAGTTGTGAACAGGATAGGGAGAGGTTTAAGAATTTGGTTTAAGAATTTGGCCATAAATTCTGACCAACAGATCCTCCTGCCCACATGGCCCTCGGCGGTGAGAACAGACAGTGGCAGACAATTTGTAGGTGGACTCTGAGCCAAGGCTGAGCCCCAGTTTGGCTGCTCTTCTTTACGAAAGGGAAGGCATGTTTTGGTTTTCCTGGGCTGTCTGCAGAGCTTCTCTCTCTCTCCAGTCTGGGACAGGTGCCAGCCACTTCCATTGCCTTTTCCCAGTGAGTTTAATAACTCTACTTCCTTCATCCTGTCTTGAGCTCTCAAAATAGCATCCTCAGGTATGACATGACACACTCTATTGCCCTGCTGTCTGCTGCAGACAGTGTCCTCTTTCTTTCTGCTTATCCCTGCTTCAGTCTATACATAGTCCTTGGGATTGGCATCCTTTGTCATGTTACAGATGCCAGAGGGACTTGGGGATAAGAGGAGGCAACTCCTGCTGAGAGCACTGGAGTGTGCTGTAGAGAGCTAATTCCCACAGCACTAGGACGCATTTTGGCATCTTAATTTAATTTAGTACCACACTTGCTTTGGTGTTGGAGCACAGCACGTCCCACAACACCTGGGTTTTACCTGAGGTGGGAGACCCCATCCTTTCAGGCCCCCTGAAAACAGTGGGTTTGTGCAGACCATGAAGCAGTGATCACAAATGTTCCTTCTCTGTTTAACTGCTGACTCCTTGCAAAGCCAAAACTCCTGAGCGTGAGTTCATTAGCCCATTGGAACGGTGCTTCCTTAGCTCCCGACTTCCCTCCAAGGCTCTGGCAGCCAGACACCACCTCTGCTGCCAAGCTAAACCTTGCCATGCTGTGTGATGGGACAGGCTGCTCAGCACACGGCCAGGAATGGGCCTGTTCTCACTCAGCCACTAAGCATCCCTGCAGACACGCTGGTTGTGCCAACCTCCATCCTACAGACTTCCACGCAGGCTCATATTTCCTTTGAAGCTGCCTTGTCCTTTCATCCACACCTTATGAGGAGAGGCAAACCTGTGTTTGCCTCATCCTTCCCTACCAAAAAGCTGTGTCTGGACAGCTGATGCCCCATAGAGGAAGTTAAATGACCCCTTGAAGGGACTGGCTGCCTTGTGAACAACCTGGCCCAGCCACTGCAGAGCTCATTTGGCTGCTTTGGCCTCTTGCAGGCTCTCCAAAAGACATCTCTCCCCCTCCCTGCTTTGTGCTCCTGCCAAGTGAGCTGTGCTGTGCTGCGTCCCTGATCTTTTCTGACATTAATTACCCTTTCCTGGCTCAGACTGCCCTGTTTGTGGCCAGGAAACCAAACTCACTTGTGCCTGGAAGCAAAAGCAGGAGGGAAGAGAGAGTGCCTGCTTCCTTGGATGGCCAACTGGAATAAGCAGGTGTCTCTGAGCCCTTCCTGCCCCAGGGAGAGCTGATAGAAGGCTTTGCCCATTGCAGCCCAGGCTGGATCCAGCCAACTGCTGAGCACCTGCTCTGCCTGCTGGAGTCTCTGGGAGTGAGGGTAATGGGCCAGCTCTGAGTGTGTGCCCAGCATCTTTAGAAATGCACCACCAACAGCACAAGTGCAGTGAGAAACAGCAGGAGGAGTAAACCCTGGAGGCTACCCATCTCCTTCTACAGAAGACATTTTAGGCTACTAATTTAAAAGTTGCTTTCCTCCACTTCCCCTGGGTGCCCGTGGCTTCCTCCCTGTTACCTCTGAAGAGCTCTGCAGTAAGTGACACCAGTGGGGTGGCACAGGGCCCCAGCTCCTCATGTACAGCCTGTAGCAGTGTGACAACCCAAGGGTGGATGCTTCTCTAAAACACCACTGAAGACTTTCCTGGCACCAGCCACATGCTCAGTGCCACCCACATTCCCAGGGTGACAGTGTTCCTGTGCAACCAGAGATTTGCTGGCAGAATTGAACGCTCTGAGCTTCTGGTGAGGGTGTGCTTTTCTGCTGCTGGGCTTTTGGAGACTGCCCCCAGCCTAAATCAGGAGCAAGAGGCTAAGTCAGGGAAAGGTAAACACAGACACAGTGTTGTTCCTGACTCTTTTACAGCGCTCTGAAGTTCCCATCACACACCCAAATGAAAGAGCAGCACTTGGAGAGTCTAACTGGCAACTCCCCAGTTACAAATTCATAGTCTCTATTAACTCCTGTGCTATAAACAGACAGAAAGGAAAATCCATACTTTCCTTGAAAAGAGCAGCAGCGTTTCTCAAAAGGAGCCTGTGTGTGTTTGCCACATCTTTGAGCCTGCATCCAACATAAAGGGACCCACGAGGCAGCGTTATTTCTAAAATACAGCACCATCTAGTGCTGCACTGCAGCAGGTCACCCACCCCGTGTCCCCACCCGGCACCCGCAGCACTGGGCTCCTCTCCTCTCTGTCCCTCCCCAGCCTAAGACTCTCTGCCTTTTGCGAGTGGGTTTTGATTTGGTTCCTGTGTCAGATGGCAGTGAGTTGTCTAAGAGCTGCTTCAAAAAAATCTCTTTGTGCCTCTGTGTACTTGCAGCGTTCCAGCAGCCTCTTGCATAATTCATGGAGAAATTCTGTTAAAACTTCATCCAAACCCCAAATCATATGTGAAATGCAGCTGGAAACTATCTTTGTAGATTTGAGCCATTGCAAACATCCCTTCCCCCTGCTCCACCACACCTTTTATTCCTGTGTGTTAAAGCCAGGCAAAATTTCTACTTGTGCAGAAATCCTGGGGCTGAGTGACACAAATACAGCTGTTTTTCTAGGCAGGGACTGTATCCCTGTGCTCTGCAGAACCATAGAGGGTGATGTGCTGTTGCTGAGGGTCCAAAGGGGTAAGAAAGATATTATCTGCAAGTTAAAATTTGCAGTTTAAAGCATTATGTTTTCACTGGAAAATAAACTTCATGAGGCTTGAAAACTGCTGATCTGAAGTGTCTATGGGATAAAAGTCGGATTAAAAGGGATTAAAAATGCTGCAAACACAATTGGCTCGGTGTAGAAGTTGTTTGGCCAAAAGCAGAGCTGGCTGATTATTATGGAGTTAATTTCACCTACATTCCCACTACCCCATCATAAATAAACAATCTGAAACTGATTGGCTTTTTCCCATACGTAAAATTCAAGGGTTCAGATTAAAACCAAATTCTCTTCAAGTTATATCCACGATTCATGTATGTGTTAAGCTGTGTAACATGGTATTAAGAGCTCCTGTAAATTAGAGCAATCTTTATATCAAAGCAACTTTACACTCCCTTTCCCAACCCAGGCACTGTGAGGTAAAACCCTGGAGCTGTAGGAGCATGGGAGGAGAAGCCAGTAGGCCAGGAAATGCTTGCAGTGGTGCTGTGGGATTGACTCTTGCAGTACAGACAGGTTTCCTCCTGCTTTTCCAGGGAGAAGGAATGTTGTATGAAGAAAGTGCAGTCTGGCCATAGCTTTGTCTGATGTAACTGTGGGTAGGAGTTGAGATGGAAAATGTTTCTTCTGTGGTAACCAACACCACAATGGGGGAGGATGCCTGAGAAACTCGTTTCTTTCACAAGCAAGTGCGTGATACCTTTTCCCACATTTATTTGACCATTTTACCCCAAGGAAAACATATTGTTTCTTTGCACCAGGCTTTGTTATTTTCACTTTCCCAGAGGATGCAGCCAACATCAGCACGAAGTTGTGAGAATTTGGAAGCAGAACTGCTTGCTGTGTGCATAAGGGGACAGTTTCCTTGTGACACCAACAGAATCAAAACTGCAAAGTTTCTGTTTTGGAGCCAGCCCTGATGGCAGTAAAAATTGTCTTTTTCAAGTCTTTTATTTATTGAAGCACAAAAGCCAGCAGTGTAGGAACTTGCTTTCCATGGCTCACAGCAAAGGCAGGGCTGGAGGATTGTGGTGGACCAGTTCTCAGACACAGCTGTGCCGAGACTCCAGGAGGTTCTGCTTTTGGAGACACAGTCATGAACGGTGGAGCCTTGGAAATCACACGTGGCCAAAGCATTTTGCTACTCAGCCATCAGGAAACCCATTTTGCAGGTGCTGTGGCACATCCCTTTGGTCTTACCTCCACATGTCAAGCAGGCCTCTCTTGCTGATGTTTTGCACAAACAGGAGCTGCTGCCTCACACTGGAGCACACTGGATTTGTCTCCCATAAATGCGGTGTCTGCCCAGCAACATCCTGCCCTGAAGGAAAGAAGTTCCCAGGCCCTGCCAAGTATCAACATCAAGAACATGTCCCACGGAGACAAGGCCACACAGCAGCTTCCATGTGTCAGCATTCCCACTGAGTCCTTCCAACAGGCAGCCCGAATTCGCTGCTCACACACACAGAGTTATGGTAAGCTAATATTCTGATAAAAACATTGGAAAATTCATCTTTATGTACCTCTCCTTGGCACTGTCTTAGCCTTACCTGGGTCAGCGTGGGACTGTTGCCTCTCTTTGCTTCTAGACCTTTTATTTTTCCCTTTGCCAACCTAATTATGAGTGTCCCAGCTGAGAGGCTTTTCCATTTCCTTCATTTGCTAGGCAACCAAATGTCTGTACATTTCCATAGGGGTCTGTAAACATCTCATGGTACATTCTTCTAATTAGAAAACAATGTCTGTAGTTCTGTTTACATTGCTATACTTATTAGGACGAAAATGCTGGCTAGTTTTGTGTTATGTGCAACCTGAGATTGTACATTTTTGTGCTGTTCAGAGGAATATTTAATTGGTTTTTAAGAAATGCATCTTGGGGGTTTCTTGGTTTCTGAATCAACACAGAGAATTTACAGCTAGTTATTGTATGAAATTACAGATCACATGTTCCTGTGAACTTTCCCTAAGTTTATTCGACTCAAAAAATGCAAGTTGAGTTAAGGAGGAAAAATTGCATGGCTTCAGCAATGAGCCATCTCCTTGGGAGGCACTACTTGTGATCAGGCAGTAAATTTTGGGGCAGTTGGGCAGAACTAGGAACAAATATCTCAAGGTTAATATCTGTACAAAGGGGAATCAAAGGTTTCCCACACTTCTGGGATGATTCATAGTATTCTAGAAACATGCAGCAGGAATCCATGAGTGCATCAGTCTGATCCTCCATATAATACAGGCTGTAGTAATAAAAATCAAATTGAAATTAATGTCCTTTGAACTGAATATGTGTTTGAGAAAAGAGTCCAGTCTGCATCAAAGGTTGCCAGTAGTGAGGAGTTGATTGCTACCTAAGTAAATTGTTCCATTTATTAAAAATGTTCACTTTATTGCTACTCTAAATTCTCGCTTCAACCCCCATCCACCAAATCTACATTTTGTCTGCCAGAATGAAAATCTTTGGTCAGTTTTGTTCCCCATATTTCTGCTTCTAGAGAATGTAAGATCACTCTGGAACAAGAAGAAATTGCAGTACTGGATGCTTCTGCTTGAAACTTATTTTGTAACCTTTAAATTCAATTCATGGCTCTTGCCTGGACCTTTTCCAGTCTGTCCATGTCCTGTGAATGGTGAACCCAAGCACTATGTGCTGCCATATGCATCAGTACCAAGTGCAAGGCTGGGGGAATTGCTCTTTGTTACTGATGATGTTACAACACCCAGTCACACAAATGTCTCTTGGAAGGACCATTTTTGGAGACCTGCTCACCATCCCTTGCCTTACAGAGTGAGGCAGATCCTAACTCCCTCTGGTTATCTGGACCTGGCCTTGTTTTTTAGGAGCCACCCTCCCAGATGGCCAAAGGCTGCAGAGTGGAGGATCACAGCTCCCTGGAAGTCCCCGTTGTGAGTCACGACAGGCACAGCCACAGGGTGCTGTGCCCCTCTGCCTGGCCAGACAGAAAGAACCCAATTCAATGCTAACCCTTAAGCAAACAGTGCCCTGACCTCCCAGCCAGCAGAGCAGCCCTTCTTGCTTATTTTATTCCGGCATCTGAACTGCAGCACATTCCAGTTGGGTAAAAAGGCTTCGCTGTCTGGAGCATGCCGGAGTCAGGTGGTGAGCATACCAAGAGCCAGACAGGATACTGTGCTTCCTGTGGGAGTAAACACTGAAAGTCATGCAAAGCATCCCTCATTCTGGCTGGGCCTCAACAGCCAGCACAGCCACTGGAAAGGAAGGGACTTGACAGAGACAGAGAGATTATTCTCTTCTGCCTTAGAGGCTACCTGGACTTCTAATCACGTTTGAAACCTTGTACGTTTAAAGGCTGCTCACTTTCTTGGCAGAATGTAGATCCAAATTTCCCCCCCACATCTGCTGGGAGCTTGCAGCCTCACTCAGGCATCTGCTGTGCAGGAACACAACCAGCGTGGATGCTCTGCACCTCCTAAGTTTATATCTAAGACAACACCATGGGATAACTGAAGAAGCTCTTGGACTTACCCCAGGTCTGCTCCAGCATAAACTAAGAGAGAAATGTACTGCTAATGAACAGTTCACATTTGCCCTAAGTAATTGCACTTCTGGACAGTCTCTCTTAAGGGCCCTGAGAATTGTCACTGCCACGAGAGGGACACTGGGTTTATCCTGGTTTTAAAGAAGTTCAGAAGTCATCAAGAGAATGTCTAAAAGTTTCATCAAACTTCATAAAGAGTAGAGGCAGAGTTCTTTGGCAGAAACTCCCTGATCTATTAAGTCCTCCTCAGCATTCACATGAAAAGCTAGATTCCCCCCCAAAACTTCATGGAAACCATTTGTTAGGCATTCAAGACACCTTCCCATGTGGTGTGGTTGTTGACATCTGAACAGACTGGAGCAGATGTTGATGGCATCCTCACTGTTGCATTTTAGAAGCTGCACCACTCATGGACTCAAGGCCAGCGTGAATTCCAGACTCTCATAGTGAGGATGAGCACAGGAAAGCCATTGGGATCACAGTAGCCAGCAGGTTCTGCAACAGATGGTTCTAACCTTTCATCATAACGTTCAGGTGTTGTTTTTGATGCTATTTTGGAGCCTCCCACTGGAGTGGGCTGGAAGGAAATCAAGCCTTGTCAAGGCATGTTTGAGCTGTGTTTCAAGAAATCCTTTAATTTCCATAAACAAGTGCAGTCAGAAACCTGGCCCTTGACTCTTGTCTGTCTTTATTCCCCATCTGTAAATAGAAATAGCAGCATAATCTGGCTTGCAGGGATATCTGAGGATAGAAATATCCCCACCATGAAGGAGCAGCTCAGTTAAAACAAGTCACAAGAATCCATGAATCCCAGTATCCACAGCCAGGTCCCAAAAGGATTTTTCATCACCTTGTGGAAGGAACATTTCAGTTTTCTGACAATCAATAAAAATGAGATTCTATTCTTCAAAAAGCTTTGCCTTTCATACTGATCTCCACAAAGTTCATGGTGCTCAATAGATTTTCCCCAAGCTGGTCTATTATATGTGTTTTCCTAATGAAGAATTCAATATTTTCATTTTTGCTTGCAAAACTGTCTCTACATCAAACTTTGTTTTGATTTTTATAGACTCGAGCTCTATTTTTAGGGTTATGTTATTCATTGAGGCTTAAAGCCAGCAGAGTCATCTTGGTAAGTCAGACTTTATGGCTATTTTCATGAGATCAGATGTAACATCAGTCCAGGCTTTTGGAAGGCAACTGCTTTAGGGCTGCCAGTTAATTTGTGAGAAGATACTGCAAGGATATTCTCTTCCTATTGTGCATTTCTTCCCTAACAAAACTAAACTATGTTCTAATACTTTAATGTCTGGAAGGGTTTTATTATCTCTTCCCTCTTGTCTAGCAACATTTTAAGTAAAGAACCAGATATGGTACCTTTTCAACAGAAGAGATAATAGTTTAAAAACACTGTGATTTTATTTCTTTTTAGTGTTTCCAGCTGATCTATTGATCTGTACTTCAACAATTGCTTTATTTATTGACCATGCAGTATTTTAAAAGCATTTTACTGCTTCTACAGCATAAGCATGGATCTCTGGAGAAAAGAAGGCTTGGTGGGAATGTTTTGAGGGTTGTGTCCTGCAGTGCTCTCTGTCTAATGAGGTTTTCATCATAAACCCTGGCGATATAATTCCATTTCCTAGAAATGTTCTTTTGCAGATTCCAGATTTTTTCACCAACACCAGTTGTCTGCAGTATCCCAGTGAGAAAGGTATTAACATGGTAGTTTCAACATGGGGAAACGAGGTGCTGGAGGGAGGCTCTGCCAGAGTCTGTAGGATGGCAGTAATGAATTGTGGATTTCCCTGAAGTGATTCCTCCAGGGAGAAGCAATCACAAATGCGTTGGTTCTTAGATTCTGGGTTGGGGTTTTTTGGGTTTTTTTTTTCAATACTCTCTTTTCCAGGATCTCCCACCTTTTATCCTCAGGCAGTGGTGGTCCCAAACTTCTCTCTGAGGTATCTGTGAGTCAGGAGACTTGACATCCCTATCAAACACCAACTGCTGCCACACACCCCCTTCCCTCATCTGTTATTTTGGCAAGCCCCTCACTTCGCATATCTGACCATTCCTTGCAGGTTTTTTCATTCTCCATTTGCCCTAATGTTCTTTCTATGCTGTCTAAGTTGAGCTGAAGTTCTGGAGAAGAAACGCATAGTGGTGTGTGATTAGCTGTGCCAGTAGCAATTGTTATGGCCTGCAGTGGGTTCTGACATCTGTTCCAAACAGCAAAGCTGTTTTTCCTTCAGAAGCTCTCACATTACTCCAAATAGCCACATCCTTTCAAAACATGCTCCTGTGCTGTTCATACTCTCCTCTGGAAACCACTGAAACCCATTCTTCGCCTGTTGAGGGACAAACAAGGCATGTAACCAAGTATTTGTAGAAACAGTAATAAGTGCTCAACAGCTTTTGAATCTTATTCACTTCATACTTAATTGAATAAACACCAAATTTCTAATTATTGCAAAAATTCACAGACTGGAAGCTTTAGAACTTTCTTATAAATTACAGTGCTGCTATAGCACAGATTTATATTCATGTTTCTTCAATGGTTAAAAAATCCCTTACCTGTCCTGAAATGGAACATGTGAAATTAATCTATTCCAATTCCTTTTGCATTATTCTCTTCCCAAGCTGGAAACCTAACTTATCTGCATCTGATCAAGTGCCAATAATGATAGTCTGTAAGCAAAAACTTACCCAAATTCCTGGCATGTTTTAGTTTCAAGATAACCAAGTACAGATTTCCAGGGAGTTTCTCTAACTGATTTTGTATTTGGTGTATATTTATAGGACATTTCTCTCATATGAGAGAAGAGAGCGTGATTCAGAGTTTGGGTTTGCACCTGAATTACTGGTGTTGGCATTTACTTCCCAGTCATTTTCTTTCAACTGTGGGAAGATTATTGATAGGCTTGACAAGGACTGGACAAACATTTTACCTGGACACCAGGACATTCTGTGCCTTGGGATTTTGCCCTTCCCACGGTGGCTTGGATTCAGTTTGGCTGGGTGCTGTGTGCTGCATGTCTTTGAGAGAGTGACTCTCAAACTCCTTGAAGTCTCCAGCTAAGCCAGCAAAAGGCACAGCTGTTTATACTTTTATCTTGCTGTTTTCTTTTGCTTTGGGGTCAATCTTAAAATGAAATTTGCCTTGAGAAGCAAAGGGTAATGTGGGAGCCTTTCTGGTTCTGCACTTACTGGAATAGGTACAATCATTCACATTTTGTCCAAAACTCAGTGAAATAGCTGAATATTTTCTAGACAGCTGCCATGTCTAATCACACTTATTTGTGTTTAAATTTTGACGTATGGTTCCCATTTCTGAGAAGCCTTCATGCTCTTTAATGGATACAACATTATTTTAAAGTTGTGGACACAAGCAGAAACACTGCTTGACATTAGACTGATTCTGAAACAAGGTAACCCTATTTAGAGTTAATTATGACCCCTTGAGGGGAGCTGGCATAAGAAGCCCTGAGAATATTTGCAAAATTGGGATATTAGTCCAAGGAACATTTATTGAGCTTGAAATAAGCCCACATCTTCTTTCTTTCTTTCTTTCTTTCTTTTTTTTTCTTTTTTTTTTTTTTTTTTGGTGTCAGTTTGAGAGGAACAAGTATAATTGAATTGGCAAAGCGATCTCTCTGACATTGATTTTTACAACAACTTTACCTTTTAGACAAAGTCTCACATGTTATTGATTTGAAAATTCATTGTGAATGTTTTAAGGTCTGGTTTCGGTCTTCTCTGGGGAAGACAAAGAACAACACACAAAACAGTACAGTGTAAGGTACAGGTCAGGAGCAGAACAGTACATGTGACAGTCTCCTGTTTTCAAACCCAACGTTTGACTTTCCAGAGTTTGTTGTTCCTCTTGACTTACTTCTCTCTGCATCTATGACAGTTATGACAGTGGCACAAGCCATCTCTAGATTCATTTATGTGTGTGCTCATGCCCACACAGAGTTCCACTCTTCAGATGTCAGAAAACTCTCTTAAGGGGGGGGAATAGCAAGACATTTTTGGAAAATATTCCCTTCCTTTTGGTTTTAATTAGTGGTGCTCAATTACACAAAGGCATTATGATTGTATGAACAGAAAGACCTCACTGACTCTTTTGAGGGGGTCTTGCACCAGAGGAAACCACATCTACAGGGCAGGCACACTTCCCTAGGGACTGAGAGTACTCAGCTGTGGGAGATGGATTTACACTTTGTCTTTCTTAAGTGTTTGCTGTCTCTGCTGCCGTATTTCCCCTCTGTTTTTTTTTTTTTTTTCCAGGCAATACTAAATGTCAGAGGACAGATGCTGTTTAGGTAGGCATTAGGATATGGCTTGCCTGAATGCTATTCAGTAATTCCTGAATTTGAATAATTCATTTTCTAAAGTAACACTTCCCTATGCAGTGAATCACTTGTGACTCCTGCCCTTGTGACTGGGACTCCAGGATGGACCAACTCAGACACTCTGCAGCCTCTGCAGACTTCCCTGAGTAGCACAGCCCTGTCTCATGTTCCCATTGCCCCCCTGCTCATATTTGTGGTGTTTCAGAGCTGTGTTATGTTGCACGGGCAGCCAAGGGACAGTGCAATGAGAATGAGTCTTTATGTATTAGGGAGGTATGACATTCTGAGATCATTTCTCCAGTACAGAGCAAGAATTGATCAGCACATGTGGATCCTGGAACTGCAGGGGACATCTGGGCTTGAAGAAATCCCTTCAGGCTGTACATGTGCCATGCTACCTCCAGGCCTCGCAGAGCCCACACTGTGTGCTGGGTTTGTACATATATCCTGAGTTTATTCACGTTCTGGAAAGCTGCCCCAGGAATGTCTACAATCTGGCATGTAGCATATTACAGCTGCATTGCTGAAAGAAACCTCCAGCCAGCAAATCCCAGCCCGTTCCTGCACAAAGGCTCCTCTCTGTGGCTGCAGGCTCAGCTGGGCCATGGCCTCCCGTGTGCAGATGTTTGCTCACCCTGTGTCTCCACCCCAGCAAGGGCAGGATCTGCAGGCTGTGGGATGTGGCTGTGTGCACCCCACCTGCATCACCTGCAGCATCCCTTGAGGTGAAGGAAAGACCCAGCAAGTGGATAACTCCTCACACTCCTCTACTCCTTATGCTCACTTGGGAAATAGTTGACCTGGAGACCTGGTACCCAGTGGACTGAAGCAAGAACGAAGCCAAACCACATTTCCTTGGTGACTCTTTGCAAGGAGGAACGGCTGCAGTGACCTGCCTCAGCTGTAGTGTCCATGAGAAGTACAGAGGAAAACAACAGAACGTGGCCTGAGAAGAAACAGAGGAAAACTGAGCAATGTGGCCTCCCTAATTCACACATCTACCCAAATGTCCAGAGCTAAACTAAGTCCAAAGGACCCCAATTTTTTTTTTTTTTTTTTTTTAGCTGAACAGTTCTTTTCATTAGGGACCAAGGTAATTAATTGCCTTAGCAAGGAATGGCATGCACTGCACCACACTGCTTGCAGAAGTTGCTGATACCCAGAAGCAAAGATAATACTACATTCCCTCTATTCTCCACCCTGAGAATTCACATCAGTAACAACCCATTAGATCTCAACACTGTTTCCAAGAAATGCGGCTAAAACAGCATTTCTTTGGAGGTAACAAAAATAAATGTGACTCAAAAGAAAGCAATTTACCTAGGAAACTGAGAGCTCCAAACATTAGCATATCTCAGCTTTCTTGGGATTTTTTTATTTTTATTCTGCATTTCTAAATGGCACGGATTCAGTCCCCGTAGATGGGCCGTGACGGCGCACATCTGGTTTTATGGTTAAGGAAATAGCTGATTGAATCGATACACTCGGCACAGCTGACTGGGGTAAATAAAAGAGGCTTTGAAGGAAGCCTTGTTTTCCCCTGGATGGATGAATCCATGTTCAGTGCTGTTGCAATCGCCCTGGAGTGCGTGAAGTGACACGAGGGGGGAAGAGCTGTCAGTGTATTTCCTTGTGAAATGAGCGTGCTTGCTCTCTGTCCATCATAACTTTGGTTTTGTGAGAATACAGCTTTTAAAAACGGTCCGTTGCTTTCTGCCCAACTTGCCACAGTCAGCAAGAGGGAGGTGGCAGGCTGGGCCAGGAAAGTGGGACTGACCTGTGAGGTAAATGGTTTCCATCACTGTTATGATCACACCTAATGATTCTGCGTGGAGTAATTGTCAAACATGAGCTTCTTTGTTCTCACAAGCCCATGGGAAAGGATGGGGGAAATTGTAGGAGAAGTCTGTGTGTCCAGAAGGGTAGCAGAGGAAGGCAGTGGGGGTTCAAACCTGGCAGCAAATCCTGACTCAGTGTAAATGAACTGCAAAACTCTGGTGGAGCCCCAGGGTTTTGGAGGCCACAGGCTCATGTTTCTCTGCTTCAACCTTTTGGGCACTGTAAACTGTAAAAGCATTGGAAGAAAAACTCTCAGTCACCTTTTGCAGCACTGGGGCAGCCAGAGAACAGCACCTGAAGAGCTTGTGGGGCTGCACCATGGACCTCTCAGGATGATCTCCTGGGTGGGCAAGGGCTGCAAGCACCAGTTAACAGCTCCTTGTCTGCCAGATGTGTGTGAGATTCCCACAGAGCAACTGGCTGGCTGTAACCATTCCAAGAACTTACCTTCAAGCTGATAATTGGGGGTAAGACACAGACCTTTTACAAATACCTCAGTTTTATTTGTTGCCTTTGTTCTCCTTGTGCAGACCATACACAGAGTCTTTCAGGCCCCTGCTCTCTCTGGAAGCCCATATTGATCACAGCTGGAAAGTTACCATCCTAGGAATGGCTTTTCCCAGGCAGTGGGAAAGTTATTTTCTTAGGCACCTCATTGTCACATCATATTCTGGGGAACTACTTCAGAGCAGGATCTGTTAGCTTTATGACAGATCCCTTTATTTACATGGAGGGATGGCAGTTTGGGGTTTATCCTGCTAAAACATTGCAAGGAACAGGCCTGCAAAAAAAAAATGCTGGTGCAGAATTCATGCAGAGCTATCCCCAGGGCTGTTTATCTCCCAGCTCCAGCCCAAATCTCTGCCTACAGATGCAAATTGCACCTTGGGTTTTATCTTCTCTCCTTTCTGCAGCCAGGTCACCCTCTCATTATAAAGCCCAAGCAAAGGCAAAGTAGGTGGTTTGTTTCTAACACCTGGGAGCCTTTGCTGCTCTGTTGCCCTAAAGCAGCACAGATGGGGCTCATTTACCTGAATTTGACCTCTTAGGAGGGGCCTCTTGACTCACCTCTCCTGGGTAATTCTAGTGCAAAGCTGGAGGTGCTCTCCTAACCCAGGTAGGGCAGGAGCTTCCTTGTGTGCATGATTACACTCCACTTACAAGGAGAACATGAAGAAATACAAACACAGCTTGGTTTGGATGTGCAGTATGTCTCCAGTTTGTGCAAGGAGAACATGAAGAAATACAAACACAGCTTGGTTTGGATGTGCAGTATGTCTCCAGTTTGTGCCATGAGGAGTTTTTGCACTTAAAGTCTGACAGAGAAAGTGTCACCTGCCTGCCAAAGGCAGCTGTGCTCCACCAAGGGCTCGTGTCCTGCAGGTGGGAGGCAAAAGTGTCCTTGGGAGCTGAGCTCCTGCGTGGAAGGTACTCGACTGTGTGATCTTTGTTTGAAAATGAGTTTGAAGGGGAGGCTCTTCTTAGGTGTTGCTTTTAAGGATTGCCATTAGTAGCTGAAGTGATGCTGAGTGTTTCAAGGGTGATGGAGGCTCAGTAGAAGAGGAGTTCGTGTCCTGTGCCTGGCTCTGGTGGGAGTCCCACTGGAACCTGTGCTCCTTGGTACTTACCAGGCTGGGCAGGCTTCTCTCAGCTCTGCCAGCCCTGAAGACTGGAATTATCCAGATCTCAACTTGGGGACTGTCAGAGAAGCAATTCATTATTAAAGGACATTTAAAGCTCTAGAAATAAGAGAGCTAACAAGAAAAGATGAGTCTAAACAATGGGTTGTCAGCCCTCTGAGGAGTCAGGACTTTATTGGAGTGTGCAGGTTGCTGTAGGAAGACTGAGTTGATGCCATTAAGTAATACCTTCTTCTCCTTTAGCAGGTAACTTGGCTCTGGACAGAGAAATGGAGGAAATATCTGACACATTTACACCATGGAGAGCAGCACTTGCTTGGTGAGTGACCTTGGCAGAGGAGGGGTGGTCACTGTCCTTGCTGTGGCTGCTTTGGGAACATTAGTTTTGATCTCCTTCCTATGGCCTGCCTGCTACCAAGCTTTCCCTCTGCATCTCTGCTCGGAGTGTTTGGCCCAGCATTAAGAGCATGTGTCTGCTCTTAATGGAAATTGTGTTTCTGAGTGACATGGAAGGAGTTTTCCAAACTCTGCTAGTATTTCAGTGCGTGATCTGGAGCAAAACAGGCTGCCCTGCTGCACTTCGATTGATTGCTCCTGAATAAAGTGGACTCTTAATGCCTGTCCACAGGGGCGTTAAGAAATGTAAAAAGTATTTGTAAATTAAAATGCCTGAATGAAAGGCTCTGGTATGTGTAATCATAGAATATCACATTAAGTAGGAAGGCAAATGTCAGGGGAGTTCCTGGCATTCCATGAAGCCTAGCTTGTCTCACATAAATAGATTTAATAAGCTCTGCTAGAATTGAAGACAGGTTACATTTGAGCATATTTATTGGAATTTACATAAGTATACATCAAAGAGAAAATAATGCAGGCTCTCAGTTACTTCAGTCTAGTTTTTGATAGCTAATACTTCATCCCTTCCAGCATATCATAACGTTCCTTTTCATGGTCTCAGAAGAGCATAAGGAATTGAGTGAAAGGAGCTGAGTTGTTACTCTGTGTGATGGTCTGGGGGTTCAGGGTAGAGCTCTGTCTGTGTTTCATTTGTTTCCTCATGTTCTTGTTATGCCTAACTCTCCAGAACCCTGAGAAAGACAAATGACAAAGGCCATCAGAACAGTGATACATGATTTAGCCTTTCCATTCAGGAGTAAGCAGGGCCCTGGTGAAGGCAGAGGAAACTGCTGCTTTGGAAACAGGTCATCACTCAGTGGTCAGTGCAGGGCTGACCAACCATCTTGGCCCTTTAGCTATATTTCATGCTCTTGGTGTGTGTGAGAGCAGCAGATGTGTGCTGTGCAATCAGGAGTTACTAATGAGCAGGAGATGATGTGAGTTCCTGCTGTCCCAGCGAAGCTGGGTGCCAAAGGGACCCTGGAGAACAGGTACCTGCATGAACACTGTCCCCAGCAGCCTGTCCTCCTTGCTGAGTGCTGTGTAAACACTTGTGTGTCAGTATTTCCATCAGAAGAAGAAACATGAGTCTTTCTTTCACTGTAAATGTCCAGAGGCCAATAATTTAACCTTCCTGTGCTTCTGTTCCCCAGCTAATAAAATGGGGCTGCTCACCCTGCTCCCCTCTACTTACACAAAGCTTTTTCCCTGCTGACAGTGAGTGTTATGCTCCAAGAACCAACCCTTAACACAGCCAGCTTGTACATCTTGGGTGACCTGGTCTCATCCAAAAAGCCAAGAGCCCTTGGCAATCACAGCTGGAACTTAGAGGCCAGTCTGTGGTCAGAAACAAGAGCATGTTTTGTTCATACACAGCCAACTCTGCCAGCTGTTTCCACACTTTAGCAAGTGTTTCCTATTGAAACACAAAATGGTTGATGGGAACTGAACCAGATACAGCCATTCCAGCTAACAGCAAAGAGTTACACCCACGGAGAAGGTGAAAAAGATGTTAGATGTCTCCAATGCAGTATTTACCGAATTACCAGATGTTTGGAATCCCTTAAGTCATCCAGCAGACCTTTGCAAGGCAATGTTACTCTTGAGTATCATGGCTCTCCTGAAACAGCATTAAAGTGAGCTAATTTTAGCCTTGAATGATGGGATTTTTTTCTCTAACAGAAGGTGTCCCTGAGGACATGAGGGTAGATTTTTATTTCCAAAACGTTGCCTTTGTATATTTTGAACGGATCATCTGGATGAAGTTCTAGTGGCTGGTTCAGACTGTCTGATTTATAGCAACAGCTGTTCACCTTTGCAAATGGGGAGATTCTTGGAGATACAGAATGCATTTATGAACCTGATATTCCACACCAAAGTCAGGTTTTCTTGCCTCATTTCTGTACAGGTGTAAATCCAGATAGGCTCCCGTGAAGTCAATGAAATTGTTCCATGAAAGGCATGAAAATCAGAGCTGCAGGAAATGGCAGAGCAGTTATTTCTTTCTCCAGTGGACTGAATTTCAGAACCCATAGTGACTGGAGGTGATTAAGGTTGAGAAATGTGCCTAAGGAGTGATAGGGTGTTCCTGCTGAGAGATTGGGAAAAATGTGGATTCTTGCATGATGCCTGGGGAGCCATTTCTTCATATGGCTAAAAAAGATGGCAATTGGAGAGCCCAAAACTAGGAAGTAAAAAATGAAAGAATAACGAGAGTGGGAGATACCTTGAATATTTAAATATTTAATCCCTATATTTAAATATTTTAATCCCTATATTTCAAAAGGTAGGATTCTTACTGCTGAAACTTCCTGCAAAAATTTCGTTGATTTTCAGTGTTGAAGTCTGGAAAAAATAATTGACCATTCTGGGTTAAAAAAAAAAATTAAAACAGCTTTCAGACAGCTGTATCAATATATTTCTTACATCTTCAGATATTTTTATTATTTTATCTACACTTTGCCAGAAAAAAAAAAAAGCTTCAGAATTTCCCATGACATTTTCGTGTTTTGACTGAGCAGATACTTTGGGGTTTTGCTTAAAAATTTGTAACTCTTTTACAAAAAGAAGTTCCTTCAGATATTGTAGAAGCTCCAGCTCTAGCTTATCTCTGGGGACTTACTTATGCTTTTTTAGGTGCTGCTGGAGCATTAGTATCCAAATGAACACTCAAGGCTATATAACTTTATTATTACCAAACCTGCTGTATTTCACACATTTGCACTCTCTTCACCTCCAGCTACTCAATCCATCTCTGTGTCTCCATAATACTCTTAGAGCTGAGCTGTTGATGCCTGCTCTGATTTAAAATGCCATGATGATTAAGTGTCCTCCATAATCCACTAAATGGAATAAATAACATTATTAATTCAGTATGCAATTGTCTGGCTTACAACACTGAGCTTAATATTTAATACAGCGTAATGGACCTGATTTCCAGCTACTAGATGCCTTCCCTTAACTTGCCTCTCCAGTCATCACTATTTGCTTAAAATATTGTTCCAGCTGAAGTGCAGCAGGAAAATTCCCCAGTAAAACTGAGGCAGAAATGAGACATGAGGAGCTGTTTTGTGTTCCTGGGGGAAACAGGAACACAAAACTGCCTGTCAGGAGTACAGGCATGGGCTGTGTTGATGTCATGTCAAAACTGTGGTACCCCAGCCTTGCTCCTGAGTGCACACAAAGTGTTGTTTCCCATTTGGATCGTGGTGGCCATGTGGTCCTGGAGGAGAAACAAGAACAAAAGGTGCCTGAGCTCCACTGACATTAGTGTAGGTCCCAAAGGATCTGCTAGAGGTAGTGCTGCTCCTTCGGATGGATATTTGTTTGGCAGAGTTATAACGTGCAATCAAAAAACGGAGTTAAATCAAAGACCTGGGACTCTTCCCAAAATAAAATCAATGGGAAGAATTCACCCTGGTATCTTTTAAGCAGTCTGGATACAAAGCAAATTATTCAGAGCTGGATACTGCCTGCCAAAACCTGCAGCTTTATTCATCTGAAATATTCCAGCGTAGGAAAAGGCAATTCAGGACTATTCTCTGCTTTGTCTGGTTTAGATCTCAAACTCCCAAGGGCAGGGGCTGCTTTTCAATGCCTGACACTGGGACCTTAATGCTGCTCCAGCTCATCCAGTACAGGGATAATGAAGTGAGCTCCTTGCAGTAATTTGGTTTTGCTCTGTAGGCCTGGGCAATAAGCAGTCATTTTAAGACCTCAGAGATTTGGCTTCCAGAATACCTGATGATGAATTTTTATAGCCAGTTTTACTGCTGCTGAGTTGTTGTTAGCAGAGAACTAATCTGAATGCATAATATGTGGAAAACACAGTTTATATCACCTGGCAAATATATACTTCAGCTTCTCATCCAATCCAGAGCTAGAAGCGGGATGATTTGTAGGATCTCCATGGCCAATCACAAGAATATATTTGGAAAGGTTCAAAATTCCATCTAAAATCAGAGGTTTTTAAATGCCAGGGGTTTATTTTCTGAGTTGACCTGGATTTGCACAGAGCTAGCAATGCAAAGGCAAAAACCAGCTGGAAGTGTAACTGTGAAGAAAATAGAGAAAGCTCCTCAAGGGGATTTTTTTTTTTCCTTGAAAATGGGCAAGGAATTAGATATTGTTGTTTCAAATATCTGATTAACAAAGGAGGAAAGCATGAACCTGGGAGCTGGCAAGACAGCCAGGTCAAGTGTCTGCTGGCATTAATATGATCCAAACCACTGGGCCTATCACGAAAAGGATTTTGCTGCTGGTTATTCGGGGACCAGGCTGTGGTGTGAGAATTCTCCTGTGTCAAAACATGCCTGAACTGACTTTCACTGCTGGACACCCATGTCTTTGCTCTCAATGCAAATTTATTCTTAACAAGGTTCCACTGGAGCTCTGTTCTTTGATAAAGGTATTTTAAATGTCTTAGGTAGGGTTCTCTGTGCAGAGAAAGGAAATTTGAGATGTTTAGTTTTTCCATATTTTCTTATATTTGTCACAGAAGGTGCCAGAGAGCTGGCATTTTGGTACTAGGAGTCTGATCCAGCCTGAACTCCTAGAAAAATCTGTAACTTCATTAGGATTTTCTATGGAGGATCCCTGATTGGAACACTCAGGCTACTTCAGATTAGCCCTTGGTTCTAATGCAAATACACAGAGAAATTGCAAGGAAGATATAAGTGCCATTTCCTTGGCAGACCTTTTTCCTCTCTGCTTAAGCATTTGTAAACATACAGCACTGTGCCCTAATTGCTTACAAATTATTGGGTTACCACAAATGCTTGCACTGCAAGTGTCAGGAGATGCTGGTGGCTTTTTTTTTGTTATGATAACAAAGTGCATGTCCACAGGTACACCCTCTCCATAAAGGGACATAACACTTGGAAAACTCCTACATTTCTACTTGTGCCAGAGACTCTGGGTTTTGCTGCTGCATCAGCATGTATGTTAACAGTGTCATTCTCTCAGAAATAGCTTTATATTGCTGGTCTCTAAAACCCCAAGGTAACTCTACTCTGCAGCCAGCTCTAAGGGGTACAGAAATCTATCAGGATTTCAATCCAGGGCATACCTGGGAAACATGAGCATGATGCAGTGTTCCCTGTGCCTGGCTTGTTCCTTGTACAGCCCCACTGAACTCTGTTAAAAAATAGTCTCCATCATTACCAGCAGCTTTCCTCTACTCTTCTCATGTGCCCCCTCCATTGCTGTCTGTGTTTACAGCCCAAAATGCAGCCAAGAGCCAGAATTGTTGCAGAAGTACAATGTGTTCATGCTTTGCTTTGGATGAGAGATGGTAGAGTGGTGCCACTATTTTTCCAAGTATTGAGAACTTTTCAGCAAGCTCTGTCTGGTCGCTGTGGTGAGGTCAAAGCATTGGCAAGAACAAACTCAAAAGATGTCTTGCACCATTTCTCAATGTCTGTGGTTGGTTGTCTTTTAAAGTGTCAGCTCTTCCTGCAGAATGGAAACAAGGTTTTGTCTAGGAAACATCCAAATGGCCTTTTCTTTTTGGCCCTTGGGAAACCTTTTGAAATCTTCCAGATGAAAAACAGAAAACTCTCCAGGCTTGAGTATGTGTATTTGTGGGTGTTTCACAACTGCTGAGGGCTAAAAAGTACAAGGAAGTCCAGGGATCTGTGCTGGTAGGGTGCAATGGTAGATGAAGATGCAGCAGCCCTCTCCTACTGCCCTCCAAAAGAAGCTCAATGGCAAATTTGTCATCCAAGCCACAAATGAGAAAATGCAGTGGTTCGTGTTTCCTGTACTTTACAGTAAGTTTACTGTAGTTGATCAGGTTAATTCATCTTGGCCCTGCTTCTTAGAATGCTCCCTGGTATATATTCCCAGAGGAAAAGCCACCTGTTTTTCCAATCTGCTGCAATATCTACATTTAAAAGAGGGGAATATTGTATGGAGTCCTGCTCCTGTTTTGAATGGCCTCCCTGTATTGGGAGGACAATTTTGCCACATCCCAGTCAGCCTTTTATAGGTGCAGAAACTACAAGAAAGTCCCTGGAGTGGATATGTGGTGAGGGCTCTTCTACCATTAGGGCTGCATTATAGGGCATTTCTACACTGCTTTTGTCAGCAGTCAGACTGATCTCCACTGAAAGCTGAGCAAGGGAAAATCCCAGGCCAGCTGGGCTGAAGGAGCTTTTTGTACCTGCAAGGCTGAGGGAAGCAGTGGATGAACTGGATCTGAGTTTGTGCTTTAAAGATTTCCCCACATAATAAAAGCTTTCAGGTCTGCTTCACTAATTGCTCCTAATACATCCTGGCTTGGCTCTTTTGAAGGGCAGCAAGAGCAAGTAACTTTGGGTGTCTCTTGGAGCATCTCTAGGATACCTGGGGCTCCTTATCTCCATGAAAGTAGGAGGTTTGTCTGCTTAACAACCTGTGCATGTGACATGGCAATCACACTGGCCTGTGGCACTGCTGGGTTCTTTTATGAGCCACAGGAATGAAGATCTCTGTGCCATGCAGGGCACTGGAGTCCAGTTGGTTGTGTCAGCAGCCCATCTCAAATAACAGCAAGAACAGATGACATTCCAGTGGAAACTCCTTTACAAGGAAATGCTTCAGATTCCAGATGTTTGGGATTTTTCTGCATATTTGTAAAGTTAAAATGTTCCTGTAGGACTTGGTCAGCATAATTATCCATGCAAGGTTTTTTGTTTTCAAACTGTACTCAGTTTTTTGTGAATGTTGGTTGCTGTCCACACTACAGCCTGGAAGTCCTTGCTGGTGACAGGAGAAACTGAACTTGCAATGATTCAATCTCGCAATGTGCTGGTAGCAGTTTAAATTATTTGTGTACTCCCATTAAACAAGTGACAGAGCCAGTATTTCTCTTCCCCTACCTTCCACTTCAATCATAGCTTATTGCAGTGAAAAACTTACTTGTTTTGTCCCTGAGAAGGCTGGGGAAAGGGTTTGTGTTTCTGCTTGCTTAATTGGGAAAAGGGATTTTATGTGGCTGCCTGCACTTGCTGCCCTTATTACACGAATTATTCCTCTATAGATTTGAGAGCATCCTCTGAGCAGTGAGTCATAAGACACAGCAGACTTCCCTGGAGAGGCAGATGTAGACAGCCTTATCCAGAGCATCAGCTGTGCCTTTCTTCTCTTTTCACAGACAAAGCAAAGGCCCACGGGGTCATCCTGCCTCTCTGCAGGCAGAGAGCTTTGTCTTCTAAGATCAGCTACCTAAAGACATATCTGTTTTTCAATCTATTTGGATGAGATTTTATTTCTTTCTGCAATCCCTGCCCATTTCTGCCTTAAAACCATCACTGTTACCCCACTGCATGACTTAAAACTTTACTGTCCATTTCAGGAGATACTTATCTGTCTCCACTGCCTGTCTAAAGTACCAACACTCAGCTTCTCCAGGTGGTTGCTTTGGTAGGTGCTGTGACTTTGGCCTACTGGTCTTTTAAGAGGTGCACAGTCTGAGGGCTGGAGAAATTTGAGCAGTGTCAAGAGTCAGATATCCTTTCTCTTGGTTTAGCACATTTGCCAGAGTACAGCAGCCAGACATGGTTTCTCCCTGCACGCAGACCCAGAGCAGCAGCACAAACATCTCGGTAAATCCCATTCCTTGCACAGCATTTCAGAAGTGTCCTTAATGCCATGAGAAATTGGCCCTGCATGTGTCCAGAAGGGGATGGTTCTGGCTGGATCACACATTCAGCCCCTGGCTTTGCTCATTTGCACCAGCTTCTGCACACATTGATGGGCTTCAAAAGCTCCCCAGTCCCCACTCCCCCAGTACCCTTCTCTTGTGCTGGGCAGACAGGAGGATCAGGAGAGACTGGTTCCTTTGAGGGGGAGAGCTGGAGTGCAAAATGAGCAGCCCACAACCCCCGACTGGCAGTACTTCATTCAGGAACACTTCTCTCTCCACAGGGGCTGGTCTGCTCTCTTTATCCACCCTCTGACATGATCCTATATCCAGGCACTTAAGAAGAAGAAAAAAGCAGCAAAACTGAAAGCTGCTATTTTTAAATTCTGCCCTTGGCTCTTTGCAGCACTCTGCTTTCCTCCCTGTGATTCAGTGTTCTTTTGAAAACTAGGCACCAGGGCCCTGTGGTTTCCTGGTACTTGGAACATAAAATCTCCTAATTCTTCTCTCACAGCAAGCTTCAGAGGCCAGGGAGTGATTGATATTTTCTATCGCTTCATTAATAGTCACGGCACAGTAGTTTCCTAATCTGTTTTTGCACTGCTTTTTATTTTGAATAATTTGTCTTTCAAATTTCCTCAGCCCTCCATGTCACACAAAGTGACTGCTGTTTGCTCCCCTCCTGCCTTTTAACTGCTGGGTTGAGACCTTCAGGAGCTGGGAAGTTGTGGGTCCTGCCTCAAGGGGCTTCTCCATGTTTGTTTTAATAAGCCTGGCAAATAATCCTGAGGGTATGTCCTACAATGATCAAAATCCTTGGGAAAAGAGAATTCAGCCCAGTTCCTGAGAGTCTCTGTTCACCTCCGTCACTGTGCACAGTGAGAAAGTTTGTGCCATAATCCATTTTCCCAGCTTCATGGCCAACCTTGGATCTCCCCTTCTTCAAACTGGACCTGCTTTGGAGTCCTCTGTGACAAAGGCAGCCCAGCCATCCCACGGAGGTCAACAGGATTCCTCTGTTTGGCCATCAGCGTGGAGAATCTGTAGTGCCTGAACTGCTTTTCTGTACTTCTTACACACCTCCAACCAATCAATTCTAGTCCAGGGAATTAATTCCAAGCTCAGAACCTGGATATTAGACCTACTTCTGAGGTGAACAAGGTGCACAGGGCACGGGAACTAAACAAATCCCTGGCAGAGAAAGGAAAACCTGGGATATCTTCTGCTGACCATGCCCATCCCCATCACATCTTCAGGGATAAAGCTATACTGGATAAAGGCAGAAAATGCAGTGGGACCCATTTGCAAGGGGCTTTTGAGCATCCACAGAGGAGATGGGGAAAACAGGATGGGAGCCAGTTGTTGTGAGCCAGCTTCTCCCTCCCACACTGCCTTGTAAACACCTGGAAGCTTCACCTGTTCATGAGCTGCTGTCCCAGATTAAACAATCCTCAGTGCAGCTGGGGCTCTCTGGCATGACTGCAGTAATCCTGAACTCGCTGTAAACTGCTTTTTCAGTCAACCCACCTTGGAAAAAGGCAGACAGGCTGTAGTCTAAACACCCCAAGAGTCTGTATTTGCTTTGTTCCAGCACACTCTGCTCTCCTGTGATTTAAAACAATGTGTCTTTGTGCTTATCTTCTGGGCTTGGCAAGGCAGGATTTACCTCTGAGTTTTTGTCTCAACAGGAGAAATTGCTGTCTAACAGATCCTTTGTGGACTTCCGACCAAAAGCATCCAGTGCAACATATGGTAAGTCATTCAATGTTTTATAAACTCAGACCCTCAACTACAGTTATTTATGGTGGAAACTGGCATATCAATAGTTTCTTTTTGGTTACAAGGATTGTGAATTCTGGCTTATGGTTTTTATGACATCTCAGTTTGGGTTTCTCCAGCCCTTCCTTAGATTATAATGCCTTTGACTTTACATTTGCTCCTGCTGGTGCCTGCCACAGCAGCTTAGCTTAGCACTGTGGTGTGTCAGCAAAGGAAGAATCTCAGCCACATTCCCCTTGCTCCAAAACACACAGGCCCTTATTACTCCTATTAAAGGGGAAGGTTTGTGCCCTGATGTCACACATGGCAACAGCGTGTGAGGACGTGGCTTTGGATGATCTGTTACTGCACTGATGTATCCATTCTTAGTCATGTCCTCCTCTGATGCAAAAAAGGGATGAGACAGTGGATAAATGAGTGTGGCTTGTGGGGTGGCTTTGTTTAAGTTCTCTTGGTCTAGCCATCAGCACTTGAATGATTTCTGCAGTGGAGAGTAGTTGGGATTTATTGCAACCTCAGCACGTGGGAGGGATACACTGTACAGTGGTGGAGAGAAACTGTGCTGGCAACCTCTGGGCTACTGCAGAGAGCAGGACTGGGTCTGCTACACCAGCACATTTCTGTCTCTGCAGCTTTCAGCCTGTGATGTTGCTCTGTGCTCAGTGGTTGAAGGGCACTTGTGTGCCCTAATTCCAGCACAGGGTTAGGAGGTTAAACCTTTTCTGTAGTTGTTTGGATCATATGAATTTCTTCTGTGCATCTGCTTCTGGTATTCAAAAGTGGTTGTCATGCATTGCAGGGATCACCTGGAAATTGGGTTGACTGTGTGAAAGGTGAAATGGTACCTGTGGTGGGACACTGAGGAAGTGCTTCCAGGCCTCTTTAGGGAGAGAACTTCTGGGTTTGCACTCCCATTGACCAAGGAGGTGCCACACACCTCCTGCTAGAACTGAATGCACAGTGCATGTTATGCAAATGTTTTATTGCTTCCAGGCACGAGCTCTCCTTGGGTTTCCTTTGTGGTTAATGCAGCCCATCTGTAGTTTAAAACCAGCAATGTCCAGCTCTCTTGCTTTTGGTGTTTTTTGTAGTGCTGTGCTCAGGTGATCATTGTAAATGTATTGCTCTCACTTTGGACCTGGTTTTTACAAAGTCCTGGATTCTTTTAGTTGTTCCAAGATGTGCCTACACTCTCTAGGATCTTTATTTTGTGTGTGGGGAAAAGGAGGGACTATAGGAAGTTCAAGGGAATGAGTAAGATGGAGCAGAGCAGTCCGTAACGGCAGCAGTGTGACTTGGAGCTCTCCTGACTCCAAGGGACACCAGCTGCAAGGGGACACGAGGAGCTCTGGAGCAGGTGAGGTGAAGAGGGCTGGCTTCCAGGGATGCCTGATATGCTGTGCTGCACTAAAATGCATCCAAACGCCAGCCCATCTCTCCAAACTCTTCCCTGCCGTGGCCAAAACGTGTCTAGAGGGATATGTTCAAATGCAGCTGTTCCGTCTGATAGTTTTCCATGTTCTGACAGGAAGGCTTGTATTCCACTCTGGGCTTTCTTATGGAGTGAGGAGCTGTGAGGAACTAATACAGCTCCTTAAACTCCCATTACACCTTGAATGGGCTGGAAAACTCAGAGCAAGCCCAGCAGCCCAGAGAAGGACTCCAAGGATGAAAGCAAGAAAGATGGACCCCTGTTCCTAGCCCAGCTTTCCAACTTTGTTTCCAGTGTAGCATTTTAGGAGATCATTGTGAAGAACAATGGCAAAAGTCATGGGGCTTAAAATGTGCACCTCAAAGCCAAGAATTATCATCTTCAGTCAGTCCAGCAGTAAAAAAATGAGCCCCCTCTTTTTTTCCACAAGGGTCAGAATATGCCAGGACAGAATTTAGCCTTATATATTGACACGGGAACATCAAACATGAAGTGTCTGTTAAAAGCAGAATGTGGAGTTATCAGAGACAAAACAAGACTCGGACATTGGCAAGGAAGCACTTCATGCCTGACTGAGCTAACATTTCCTAATTGCAACCAGAGAGCTGTGCAGGAGTTCTAAAACTTTACCTTTTTTCCAGTAAAAATGTTCCAGTAAGTGATGTGCCCCTGTGAAAACTATTTCCCTTATTGCTCATTCTTCAGAATAATTATCATCTAGCAGCATTGAAAATATCTCCTCAGTTCCTTTTTTTTTTTTTTTTAATGTGTCACCATTTCAGCTCTGTAGCCATCCTGCTCTTGGATTAACCAAGCAGAGATGGTCAGAACTCTGCTCAGAGTTGGAAAAAGGGGGTGCTCTGGCATGGAGCTGCTGTTAAGCCATGGCCTTCATGTTTCCTGTTGGATTTACTGTTTTGCACTTGGGGTTAACCCCTCCCCTCTAACTGGCAGATTCCTGCATTTCTGAGTTCTGCCTAGTAGCAGAATTGGACTGAGCAAAATACCACAGGAAGGACAATGCTGAAAGAAGTATTTATTAACTCTGTTACCAGATGCAGAATGGTAGGCAGCAAATCCAGCCCAGACACATCTAACCAATTTTAACTGAAGGTCATGAATCAGCAGAGGTCTAGCAGAGGTTTTCTGACTACATGCCCAGGAGATGTGCTCTTTTCTGACTATATCCTATCTCAAATGTACATGTTGCCTTGCTGAACTCAGCATTTTTCTTTTCCCATCACCCCTGTTAAAATTCAGTGAGGTGCTAAGAAGCCAAGAGCTTATGGTTTCAAAGAGAATGAGGAGTATTTAAAGTTTCAACTTGGGAAAGTCTGAATCTTGAGAGACCAAGCTTTTCAGCAAGTATTTTCCACCTGAAATTTTGTGTCTTGCAATACCTGGGGATGGTTCTGCCAAGTCACCTTGGACATGCAGCAGTGAGGTCTTTGGTCCAAAATCTCCTGGAAGTGCGTGGCAGTTTGCCCAAAACAGGGATGGGCAGTTTCTCTCTCTTTCAATTTCAAAAGCTAGCAAAACCAACATAACCAACATGACAAGTTAAAGAACATGTCACATCCCACTGCTCTGTGTGCATGCTTATCCTTAATGATGTGCTTTTAAGGATCTTGGATAAGAACCAAAAGGAGAGCTTTGAAAACCGCTCATACAGAATAATAGTATTTAACCTATGATGTCAGTTCACACCGTATCATCTGCAAGAATAATAAATAAGCAGTCAGCATTCTTACAGTAACCTCTCACTATTCAGTACCAGGAGGTGAGGGGACATGTGCCTCCCCAGACATCAGGTGGGCCCCGGGGGTGGTGGGAGTGCTTCGTTTGGGTTTTGCACTTGACGGTAGCAGTGGGGGGATGAAGTTAAAATGCAATCATTCTGAGTCAAACAGTAAGGCCTAGGAAAACAGATGTGGGATGTGTGCCATGAGCCAAGATCAACTTCACAAAACTCAAAAGATTACTTCTACAAAAACTGGAGGGGGGGTGGAATTATCCAGTCAGGGTTGTGATGGATGGGGGCAAGGAAATAGTTCAGGAAAGTCAAACAAGAGAATCTGCAGCACAAAAATGTTAACTTCATGGTGTTGTTTTTTTGTTTTTTGGTTTTTGTTTTTTTTTTTTTTTGTCGTACGTAGGAAATTCTTTCAATAGGATATGAAGGGTATTAATTAGTATCTACCTCTGACATAAAATGGGGGAACAGAGGCTTTTATTTCTCTGAACTGCTTCTGCACTATCTCAAGAGCAAAAGTGCCTTCCTCTTTAAAATCCTGAGCATATAGGGCTAATCAGAGTAGAACACTTTGAGGCCACTAAGCTCACCCTAAGTATTGCAAACCAGCTGGGCACTAGATTGTATTTACCTGCTCTTCTGGCCTGGCTTCTGCATCCAGGTTGTGTCTTATGGTGCTGCTGTGCATCTGGTGTCTCACTGTACTGGGTCTTACAGCTCTGTGCAAGAGTGGCCATGGAGACAAAGCACTTCCCAGCTCAGCTGTGAGCACAATTCTGGCTGCTGCATCTTGTCCAAGGTGAGAGGAGGAGAGATCCCTGTGCATCTCTAAGCCCCGTGCTCCTGGGGCTCCAGGCAAGAGGCTCAGAATGAGTTTTGTTTGCTGTCTGGGAGCTCTTACCCTGCAGCCTAGAAATCCTTTGGACTTAACTGCAGGCTGTAAAACAGGCTGGGGAGACACTGGCTTCTAGCTGTTTGTCTCCAGAGGTAAACCACTGTTCATACAGTCCTAGCCTCTAGCTCTTAGATTGAAATTCCCTTTCCATGCCAGAAAAGCAGCAGCTCCAGCCTACAGAAAGCTCATTTGCCATGGTTGTGCTGTGGGCTTGTTTTCCTCCACAGTAGCACCAATGTCTGGCTGGAAACCATGGCAGATGAGGCTCTCAGTAAAACCCTCATCCCTCACCAGAATGCAAGACAAAAGAGCTGCATCTCTAATGGACAGGCTCATATCTCCCTCTGAGGAGAACCATTACAAAAATATTTCCCAGATATTTGGCTGGGCATTTCACAAAACTATCCAGTTTCATGATGCTGATTTTCCCATTGTCTAGACAGTTGCAAATCCAGACAGCATTATCAGTGTGAACCTACTGCACACATGCAGACACACAAAAGCCCATTTTTCTGCCCGTGCCTTTTACAGGTATGTTCTTGCTCATGGTGGTCACCTCCTGAATTGCTCCAAAGTGCCTGGACAAATCCCGTAGGGATCCCATTCCTCCTGCAAGGCTGGCATTTGGTTCAAAGCAACACTGAACTGTGTGGGTGCTCTGAAGGTTGAACTGGAGAGAGGACCTGGCCCCTCACTGCCTACCTTCTCCTGCAAGGAAAACAAACTGTGCTCAGGGTTGGACAGTGCTGTGAGCCAAGCCTGGACATCCTTCCTAGGGACAATCTCCTGCCACAGTGGTGTTCCAAGGATGAAAAGGTTTTTTTCTGTGGCTTGCATGCTGGAAGTGCTCATGGAAAGATATTCTGGAGCTGTAGGCATGTAAATGAGGCCCTGCCAGTCTCCTGACAATAAAAAGGTCTGTGGGTATTTGTTCCCTCTGTCTGGCTTGAAATGTTTAAAACCTGGTTGGAGGAACAGCACATTCTTGCTCTGCACAGCAGGGGTGCCAGCCCACATTTTAAGTCAGGCTACAGCACCTTCCCCGACTTTGGCATGATCAGTACTTGTATTTATAGCTCCTCTGTAATGCCAAGGGGCAAAAATACAGCAGGAGCAGGAGCTGTATTTACAAATAACTTCTGAATGAAGATGCTTAGCCAGCAGCAGCATTTCCTGTTGTTTCTCTTCTCTAACTTGCTAAATTCTTCACCTTCTTTCCTGGGCCTCATTCCATATGTGCACGGTTTTCCTGGCCCATTGAAGTGGGGGTAGCCCCTGGCTGCTGGGCTGTACCTGGCTCTGTCCGCATTTCTGTGGAAGATCCATGTGAAATACAAAGGGCTTGCCTGCAGCACCCTTCCAGCTTTTTTGGAGGGAAGAGGGACTCACCCTGTGTTTGTGGAACGTGAATGTTGCCAAGCAGCTCTTGACTGTGTGTGGGTTTACCAGCATGACCGAGGCACCAATATTGTTCTACTAATGAGAGTCCAGGACTTGTAGAGTCTGAACAGCAATGACCCTGTTCTTTACCTGGTGAGGGCTACACCCAGGCTGGGTGATTTGTTTCCAGGAGCCACCACTGGCTCCTAAAGGTGAACAAAAGGGAAGGAACTAGATATTGTGGAAAATGACCACAACATGGTGGTTTCGTCTTCTGACTCAGAGGTGTCTGTTACCAGAGCCTGGGAGGTGCAGGCAGAGAGAACCCAGTGGGATCTGAGCAGCGCTGAGATTATGTTCCAGACAGCCAGTCCATGCAGGAGTGGAGGAGGAAGAGGGCAGTTCTAGGTCAAAATCTGTGAGGCTTCACAGTGAAAGTGTTGGGAAGGGAGGGCTGGAAAAGTTCTTTCTTCCACCAGGATGGCTGTGGTCTGTTCTCCAGCTGAACTCTCACTCTTTGTCTGCTCTAATCCACATCTTCCCTCTGCCAGCTGGGTTTGTTTTGCAAATGCAAATCTGATCTCCGTAGTTTGTCCTGTGTGTCTTGCTCAGTTTTCAGGACTCGAAGTTTCCACCAGATGCACTTTAGAGCAAAGCATCCTACTTGCCCCTTTGTGACTAAAAAGGGAAAGTATTGTGGCTCTAATAATAGCAGAAATCTTCTAGTCTAAAGTATTTTGCAGAAGGCTGGTTACATCAGCAACTTTACTACTGCAACTCTCATTGTGACATTTGACTTATTGAAAACTGAAAGATTCAGCCCCATTCAAGTTTTATGTCCATGGAACACACCCAGCTCTAGGGCAGTGGCCATGTTTGCCAGAACAATGTTAGCATGAACAGAGAGGGTGTTTCTGAATCTCTGTACCAGAGAAAAACCCAAGAACTTGGTTAGATTCTTAGATTTGAAATGCCCTTTTGTATTTTGAGGTGCCTGGGAAATGCATGTAATTGGTTATTCTGTGCCCTTCTGACAGAAGTTAGGAGAGCAGACATCTACTTAAATTTTCTTGGAACAGGTCTGCAGATGAGTCTCTGACAGACTTTACTTGAAACCACACCAACATCACTCTGCAGGCCAGAAACACATACCAGGCCCTGAGATTTGAGGGGTTGTCCTGCTCTGCCACAGCCCTCTGGCACACTCTAGAGTAAGTCACTGGCTTCAGTGGAGTGAGAGGGAGTTATTTACCCAACACTGATTGCATCAGAAGGATGTGAGCTCAAAAAGTGTTTGAGTAACAGGTGGCCAACAAAGGTCATGAGAAAGACAGGTCCAAAGGCAAAGCTTTTTTAACAGGTGAGAGCATCCACTCTTGAAAGAGACTGTAGTAACTCTTTGTAAGGCTATGATATCCCTGAGGAAAGCCCCTTTTGGCAGCAGCCTGGCCTTATGTTTCCCATCAATTGTAGCTTTGTTTCTTCTGAAGCCCCCCGCTGCAAATGAGCAAACAACTGGCTGAGACAAGATGTATGGAAAATATTGCCTGTGCTAGAGAGGTAATGGCAAATCCCGTGCCAGGAGGAATAATGAAAAGGAGATCATTGATATAACTGTGCTAGTCTCGATAGGTTTTCCACCAGGCATGTGGGAGCACCTATAAAGGAGGCATTGTCTGCACTGTCACTGAAGGGAAACAGGAGAAATGAGCTGGAGCAGGTGAGGGAAGGGTGGGTGTGCCTGGTGAGCAAAATTGATCAGTATCAGCAGAATGGGGAAGGAGTGGGTGAGCAATCACCGGGCTGTGAATGCTGAGGATCAAAAGGTGTCCATCAGGCTGTTGTTCCTTAGCCAGACCCCTGCTCTCAATCCTCGGTGATAGGCTGGGACTTGAACTGCAGGTTTGAGTCCGGTGGCTTAAGGGCATCTTGCCCAGAGCCCCCGTGCATGGATGCACATTTTGCACCTGCAAATGGTGCAGGTTTATCAATGTGCAGGATCTGTGCTGTGGTGTTAGCAGAGCCTGGGCACGTGGAGATTTTAATGTCGCTGCACGGACTGAACGTGTTTGCTTCTAACGGGAATGCAGAGCCGGGCCTGTGTTTGAGTGCTGCTGCAAATGTCACTCCTGCAAGTGATACAATGCAGAGGAGATTCCTTGAGGGTAGAGTATTGCACTCCCACCCCAGGATCTTCCTGTGGCACTTTTCTACTGGGCAAGAAGCAGGGCAGCTTCAATGAATATGGGTATTGTTTTTCTCTAGGGACTTCACAGAAACCTCTTCTGAAACCCCGATTACAATCTCAACCTGATTAACAGGGATGGGGAAGGGTGTATCTCACCAATAAAGACACCCTAAGGCTCTGAACATTTGCAGACAGGAGCACCTCTTCTCCAGCCTCTCTCCCTTTGCTTCCTTGCCTGCAGATAACAAGTGCTTCGGTTCCAGTTTGCCTGATTCTTGGAAACCTCAGGCGGACAGCAGCCTGCTCTTCCAACATGCTGTAGAAAAAAATTAAAGGTGTGTGGGAGGGAGGAGGAGAAGAACTATTTCCTGCAGTGAAACGCGATCCTTTTCAACTTAAAAATAGGAGGAAAACAAATTCCTGTGGGACCTTCTATAAAAGGGTTTGACAGTTGCCTACTCTCAGCCCCACCTCCCAGAGCTCCCCATTTGTCTGATGCCTTGGAAAGAGCCCTCCTGAGCATACACACAAATCTGTGACTGCAGCCCTGCTGCTGGGGGAAGCAGCTCTGCTCCACGGTGGGGGTCAGCTGCAGGGGAGTGTAATGCACTGTGACAGGTAGCAAAGCCCAGGATTAAGTGTTCTTTGTGTGGACCTACCATGCAAACAGCTTTTCCTGGGCCTCTTTTTTTTTTGCTGTAAATTTTGTCCAGACCACTATAAAGGTGCAAGGAATTGCTGAGCATTTTTTCAGGCTGTGTCAAGCCAGGAGCCCCCAGGAGGAATCACACAAACAGCAGTCAAGCCCCAGTCTGTGCTTGCATCCCATCATGGTGGCCCTGAGCTGTAAGCCTGTGTGCATGGCACCTGGAGGAGAGGAAACTCTGGGCACAGCTTATCCAGGCTTGATTGCCTGGTCAGACTCCAGCACCTCATAGCCACAGCCATGTCCCTGCTCATCCCTGCCTGCTGGATGTCTGCTCTCCTCTCCCTCCCCACCCATCCTCTCACTCCTTTCTGCATCACCACCTGATTCCAGGGCTGAGTGGCAGTGCCACGGACCCCAGTGCAGCAGCCTGTCCCCCCTGCCCCCTGTGCTCACCCCTGTCAGTCCTGTTCCTTCTTTTGTTTCACTTTCTCAGTCTTGCTCTCCTCTCCCTTCTACATCCTCCCTCCTTCAGCACTCTGCATTGGCAGGGTAGGGCTGAAGGCAGCTACAGAGGCAGGTTTTCTGGAAGCTCCTGTTCCTCTCTAGGGAAGAGAAAATTAAGCTTTAGGAGGCAGAAAAGATAGCCAGAAAGTCTCAACATCATTGGCAATGGCAGCCCCACCAAGAATGCTGCTGCAGTTCTCCTGCCCCAGGGGTGCTGTTGGACCTGACATGGCCTGGCCCCATGACAGGCATTGATCAGAGCTGTGCCATCCTCTGCTTCATCATCTGCCCATGCTGCTATCCTGAGTCACTTCAGCTCTTGGCTCCAGTCCCTGCTGAAAGAGGGAAGGCTCGCTACAGGAGTGATTCACCATGCTTGCCTTTCATCTGCTTCCAGCCACATCACCTCAGGGCTGGAGCACTGGAGCAGAACAGCTCCAGTGCTTTCCCATGGCCTTGCTGCAGAGCTGCTCTTCTCCTCCCTGACCTCCTTTAGACCTCCCGGGTTTGTGCTGTTCATGCATTCCTGTGATTCCTCCCTCCTGAGTCAGTAACAAACCAGCTCTGGTGCAGGTCTTGGGGCTGTGCAGCCCATGGGGGCGCAGAGCCTGGCTGGAGCAGGACTGCACCTCTCTGAGCTCAGAACCACCCTCAGTCCTCCTGTGAGCTTGGGGATCACTGCGCTCTGGAGCCACAGGAGCTGCTAAAGCCATCCCACTGGAGCCAATTAACATGGCTAGGTACTTTCAAAAAGCCAAGGGGTTTTAGGCTCAGGCCAGTCTGTGCTCTGGATAACCACATTATGCCTCACTGTGCCTCAAATCAGCCGTGAGCTAATGCAGTGTACTCTGTGTCCAGCAGCACAGGCACTTAGCACAGCTCAGCTGACCAGCAGTAATTCATTAAGCCTCTGTAACTCAGTCACTGCAATCATCTCTCCAGCCTTAACAGAGCCAAATATATTCCCACTGTGATGTCACAAGAGTACAAAATTCATCCTTTTAAAAAAAAGTCTATCATTGCTCATCCCTCATGAATCTGCAGCTCTTTGTCATCTATCCAGACCAGCTACCTCTCCTTCCAAAGGCTGTTTCCACCTTTGTAGCCCCTTTGTTCCTTAAGCTGTACCTACTTAAGGAAAATAGGTGGCTTAGATGAATGCAGATCTCTCTCTCACACCGACATGAGATCAAATGATTTGGATTATGATTGCTCAACAATCAATTACTCTTCAGCTGAAGCAACTTCACCATTGTGTACATGCTTATAACTTGCCCAGCTCCTTCTCTGAGCTTGCACAATGTGGTTGCCTTCGTAAGAGTCTGATGCTTGCTGAGCTAATCCAAACCAGGCTCTGAAGCCTCTGTTTGGACAGTCACTCCTGGACAGTTTGATTTGTTACTTGTACTGCAGCTTCTTCCTTCCTCTGCATCCAAAAAGTCAATTTTGCTCTTGCAGATACTTTAACTGTAACCACTAGGCTTTGCCCTGGCATGGGCACAGCCCCTTTAACCAGCTCTTTATCACCCTGAGAAACAGCTTTTTCTGTAGCACCTAGACACCTACACCCCTAGCATCAGCATGGTGTACCAGCTGAACTCACCAACCAGTGGTTTTCAAACTAGCTTTAATTAAACACCTATAAATTTGCCTGTAGAATGCCCTTTGTGGATGTGTCACAAAAAACCCTGAAGAAGGGAAACAGTCCCTTTGATAGAGGAAGCAAGCACGCCTCAAGGTAGGCTGTGATCCAACTGCATGGAAGGCTTCATACAGAAATGTGTTGGGTTTGCTGAATTTTTTTTCTTTTCTTTCTAGCTGGTGTGGAAGAAAAGAAAGGATAGTTTCCAACAGGGAGGATAAAACAGTACAAATTAAATCCATTCTCTGGCCAGTGTAACAATTGTAATTTCCTGCTATTCCTTGGAAGCTGTACAAGCCAAAAGGGAGATATTTCAAGACCGGTGTGTCAGGGGTAGAAGCACATGCATCTGGTTATTTTTAATGGCAGCTTTGTCCCTAATTTTCAGTGCTGGCCTTGATGAGATGCCAGCTCTGTTTCATTAACCTACTGTCAGTATGGCAAAGAATAAAAGGTGGCTCCCAACTTTAGCACCTGAGATAAAGCTCCTTTTCCCAAAAAGCCATTTGAGGTCCTCAGCTATACCAGGCAGAGTTTTGGGTATAGAATGGAAAGAAAAAGGAAAAAATACCTCTGTGAAGGTTTGTGTAACAGAGCCTGCACAAATCTCATATCTGCAGTCTTCATTACTGTCTGAAATGCGTGTTAGAACCAAGTTGCAATCAAGGTAACCATTTTCCTTTACAAGCCAAGAAAAATACTGGGTTTATTTTCAGACCATTAGGAATAGTCTCTCAGAACAGCTCTCGTTTCCTTGCTTCATCTGGGCTGCTTAAACGCAAAAGAAAAGCCACAATTTCACAACCATGGCAGCTGGGAGCTGTACATGGGTTAGACCCCAACAAACAAAATCTTCACTGTGGCTTGGAAGTGTTTTCTCAGGGTCTGAGACTTAATCCAACACCACAGCCGAAGGATTAGTGCTCTGGTGGTAGGGCTGGGCAAGAGACAGGATTTTTGTTCTGTGAGAAATAATGCAGTGGGTTGGGGGTGGGAAGAAGGAGTCAGATTTGTTCCAAAGCTCCAGTTTGTCGGGATGTCAGTGCTAATGAAGCAGCACAATGCAGCTCCAGCCCTCTCTTCCCTCCATCTCCTGCTTTGTAGGTATGACCAGTTCCTGCAGCCACAGTCCCTGCCATGGATGCTACCTCCTCGCTCAGCTTTTTATGGAAACAATCCGTTGCTGTGAGCTCTGCTTGAGAGAGAGTGTGAGCAATGCCTGCAGCCCAGCTGGTGGCTGTGAGTTAGGGGAAGGCTCTTGGTAGAGCTGTGGCTGTTGCACAGTTCAGCACAGCTCTGGTGCAGCCAGAGCCCCAGCTTCCAAGTGGTGAAAGACAGAGCTGTTTGCTCTCTGGGCTGCAGCCTCAGGAGGTGTGGGCTTCACTTATCATGTGAGGTCAGGATCACTGCTCCTAAAATCTCAGCAGTGAGCTGTGGAGCAGGAAGAGGAGGAGCCCTCACCCAAAATTCAGGCAATGCTAGTAAATGTCAGGTATTTGCACAGGAGTCTTGGGGCTGCTGAGAGGGGGACTTCTTCTGAAAGCATCAGTTCTCTGCCAGGTTCCTGTCATCTTGTACCACCGATCCTGAGGCCTCCTGACAAGGAATGGCTCACCCAAGACAATGCTGGGCTGGCCAAGGGGCTGCCACAGCATGACGTGACTGGGAGCACTGGTTTACACTGGGGGCTGGTAGCAGCAGAGCAGCAGGGACAGGCAGAGCCAGGCCAAAAACACATCCCAGGGTCTCTGAAGGCCTGTACTCACCAGCAGCTCTGGGGAGCACCATCACCTTACTGGTGTGGGATGGCTCAGAGGCCACCATGGAGGGGGACACCTTCATCTGAGGGGACAGTTTGTTCTATTCAAGCACAGGACAGGAAAGGAGGAGCAGTAAGTGAGGGCAGAGATCCCCAAAGCTCGTGCTGACCAGGGTGAGCAGGGGCACAGGCTTGGCACAGTCCTGAGGCAGCCGTGCTGTGCGAAGTAGAGCTCTGCCAGGAGTCTCAATGCTGAGTGGCTGCTCATCAGAGCAGGAATCCAGATGGCCAAGAGAGAGGGCTTCTCTTTTCAGGCAGCGATTGTGACTCTGCCTTTGCAGGGGACGGAGCTGTGTTTGCTCTGGGCACTTCCAGAACATACAGAGCATTCCAGACAGCACATTCCCCTTGGCACAGTGCCCTGGTTTGGTACCTCCCAGGCTGTGACACTGCAGCACATGCGCCTGCCAGGCCACCAGCTCCAAGTCGTCCCAGGAACGAGCACAGCAGTGAGCTGAGCAAGCCGAGCTGTGGGCTGCTCTCACAGCCAGGCAGAGGCCTTGTTAGAAATAAGCCAAGGAAGCAATCCAAAGCAGGGCAAAGTAAATTACGTTGAGAATTAAGACTGGAGGTGCTGGTTCTGGTAATGCTGGTTCTCTAAGCAGTGGTACAATCCTAGCTTCAGCTTCTGGCATGTTTCATGTCTAAACACTCCCACCTTCACTGCAAAAAGCAGTGAGGCTTGACTGCATGCAGATGTCGGCATAGATTGAAAGGAATGGCTTCCATTTAGATGCAGTCACCTCCAGATGGGGCCCTGGGCTGCCCACTGCTTTGCAGAGAAATAAGTAACCAGCCTGGTGTCTGTTATGCCAGGTGTGGGATGGAGCCTGGAAAATCCTTGGAGTCCCACCTGCTTGTACCACAGCTCAGTGCATCCATTTCTTGTGATCTGTCCTGTCACACTGAAATGGAGAGAAGAGCAGAGATGGATACTGAACCATTAGAAAATCCACCAAGTAAAAGCAGATGGCTGGAAACCTGCTTTCTTGCAAACCAGAACATTTCTTGTCCACAGTGTTTAACACATTTAAAGGCAATGCCAGCACACAAAAGCCAAGGACTAGAGGCCTGTAATTTGCCTTTCCCATCTCTGGGTTACTGGAGTTGAGTGAACATTCTGTAAGTTTAATTATGGTGTCCAGCTGCAAGCCAGGTTCTCCAGGACATACGCTGCAGGCAGGGATTTGGACAAAGAGAAAAAGAGAGAAGGTCTTGTACACAGAGCCTGGGGTGGGTCTTGATTTGAGGTTTAAGTGAACCTGGGCCATTTGGGTGGGACCCACTGAAGTTAAGAGGCTCTGTGCGGTTTGAATTCAGATCTTGGCAGAGCTAAGCTCGGGCCTTGATGAGCACGTCTTGCTCCAGGCCCTTCCTGAAGTGACACTGAGCAGTCCAGTGAAGGGATGAGTGCTGAGAGCTCCTGGACACAGGCAGTGAGGGAAAGTCATGGCTTTGTTCCAAGCTCTCCTTTCCTTGTGTTTCTGCCCTGGTTGCACATCTCAGTGCAGGTGGTCATTATTCTCAGTCCTCACAGAGATATGGGGTTTCTTCCCTGCCCTTATTCATTGTAAATCAGGGCAGTAAACTTGCAATCTATCTGGGATGGGATTTAGTCACAGAGGTGGACCTTGGTGTTCCCTTGAAGCAAAATCCCAAAGCTGCAGCAACAGGATCTCTCTCTCTCATGGTGTGTTAGGGCAGACTTAACAGTAAATGTGGGCTTATACACACCATGGCAAGAGCCCACCACAGCGTTCTTCAGGGCTGAAATGACCAGCTGCAGGAAGCATCCATGTAACAAGGGGTGCACATATGAAGATGTGCACATCTATTTTTGGCTTTGGACAGGCAGGAGGAATGTTTTTCTCATACACTGAGAATAACAAAGAGGATTAATCTCCGGGAAAAAAAAATGGGGCACTGTGTTGAAGTGTGTTTTCATCAGTCTTGTGCTATTGTGTGTGTACCTCGGGTTTACTAATGATTCAAATGAAAAGTAATCAGGAAAAGTGCTTGGAGAAGGAGATTTTCCTGTATTTATTTTGGATGCATGTCCAGTGGAAAAATATCTTCCCAAGCATTTTGCTTGGCGATGTGGCCTGTTTCATTTGGAGAACAATTGATGGTGATGATGAGTGGTGTTAGATGCGATCGCTGTTCGACAGCTTTTTGACTTGCCTGCAAGTCAAAACAGCAAATTCCATGCGACTGCACATGTGTGCTGAGGAGAGGGTGGGGAGACAGAGGCCTTGGACACCCTGCTAGGTGTGTTCACTCGTGTCTGTGCCAAGCTCCTCACCAGGCACCGCTGGCTCAATAACGCATCCCGTGTTTGCAGCAGCTCCTGCTCATCCCGAGGGGTTTGTTTTCTCTGCAGTTTGATGGGACACCAGTGGTCCCATCAAACCACTGGGGTTTGTTTTCTCTGCAGTTTGATGGGACACCACTGGACTGGGGTTTGTTTTCTCTGCAGTTTGATGGGACACCATTGGACTAACAATGCCCTGGGTGTGCTGCAGGGAGAGGTTTTACCTCTCAGCAGAGAGCCTGCCCATGGCTCTGAGCATGGTGCATTCCATGCCTACAGGAGCACACTGCTCCTGCTGGCTTTCTGTTTCATGAGGTATATCCTCAGCTGCTGCTGTCCTGGCTTTGTATTCACACCTTCCCAGCTGTAGCCCTGCCCTTCCCTCCTCTCCTCCAGGTCCAGAGAGGATGAAGAGACTGACACACACAAAAACCATCACTCCCTGAGCTGGCAGCTCAGCAGAGGGGCCACACAGAAGGTTAAATCAGTGAATACCATTTGTCTGGTTTCATTTCTGAAAAAGGAACAGCCGCCTGCCACATTCATTCCTCCTTTTGCCAAGGACGTTTCAGAGCAATGGCCTCTGGTCTCGGTGGCACAAGGGATAAACCCAAAGTAACTCTGCTGAAAGTCTCCAGAATTGCTCCCAGGGTAACTGAGAGCAGAGCAGAGGCCCTGAGAGTTTCCTGAGCTTCACAGCCATAGCCGCAAGGCAAATAAAATGAGATTAACCAATTACAATTAAAATGAGAGAGAACTGCTTTTGACAGTAATTTTGAATTTCCCCTAAAACCGCTTCCAGCTGTGACCTGTGACTCGCACAGCGTTTGCCTGAGCTCTGCCCCTGGTTGTTTGTTATAACTGGTGCTTTCAAGGACGCTCAGTCCTGCCTAGGCAAAAAAAAAAAAAAAAAAAAAAAAAGAAAAAGTGAAAAATGGAAGAGGAACTAACACAGGGCATCCCTGCAGCGAGGCCCAGACACAAGAGCACTTCTGGCAAGCAAATCAGAGCAGCCAGGGAGCCTCCAGGGAATTAAGCAGGGTAGTGCTTGCATCAAATTCCTGCAGCCCCACACGGATGTGTTGCTGTCGTGCAGCTGTGAATCCCACCCTGGGAACATCCTAATTCCTACTGGTGTAGAGCAGATCTCTGGGCTCACAAAGAGGCTGGCTGTGCACGGCCTTGCCCTTGAAGAAGAGAGCAAGGCTGTGTCTATTAGATAGAAATTATTATCATTATTCTTATCCAGAACTTCCAGAAGGTTTGTTATGCAACAGTGCCACACAACCAGCTCTCACCTTTGGTGCATCCTATCCTTTCAGACCACTTAATATCCTAAAAGGAGGAGGTGGTTTTGAGTCATTCTTTGGCCTGTGCTACCATCCTCTAGCAGAATTTCTCCAGGTGCTGTTCAAAAAACAGCCCTGGAGGAGATTTTGGAGGAATAACATAACTGGGTGTGGGTTTTCACCCAAATATTATCAGCAGCCTGTGGTCTCCTCTCAGCCAATATGCTGCTGCTCCTTCCCATCAGGAGACTGGAGATTTCCTTCTGAGAGGATCAGAGAACTTCCTGAAAATCTTTTCATTTCCAAACAACCAGCAGCATTCACAGGATTCAAGGCTCAGCCTTTTGGGGAAGAATGTTTTTTCTTTAATTAGAGATCAGGTGTTGCAAAAAGAGCTGTTGGGGTGTTTGTCAGGAGATGCCTGCAGGTTTCTGCCTGGGCTGGTGAGTGAGTAGCCTCCACTGCCAGCACCATCCCTGTGGCCGTGAGCCCTGTACATGCTGCATTCCTGCCCTTCCAGCATTTCCATATTCCACCTGGGAGGGATATCCTCCCCTGTGCCTTGCAGAGGAGTGGATCTTGAACCTTCTCCATCATACAGTGTGCAGCAGGATTGGTTTCCATGCTGCAGGGAGACAGGGCTGCAAGAGCAGCAACTTGGGCCAGTGACTAGGAGTGCAAAATTATATATAAGATTGTTATTTGTACTCTTCAGGCACAGAAGGTGAGAGGAAGAGTAGACAGAGATAAAGGTGCATCCTCTTAAGGCTGCATTTTCTGAGTCAGAGTCTATATTAGATTATTTATACTGATCTGCCAGCTTTGAAAGCTCTCCAGGTGCTGTGGCACTCTCCTGTTGAGGTCAGGACCACAGTCACCTTTCTCTATAATTTCCTTTGTCATTAGTGCTTTTTAAGAAACTACTTATTCTTTAGAGATGAGGACTAAAAGCAATTTTGGAAACAAAAATACTGTTTGTTACTCCCACACTAGTTATTTAATTTGGAATGAATCAACTGCTATTCAGTGCTGTTACACCTGGGTGACTTTCAAAACACTTTTGTGTAAGCAACTGTCTGCCCACGCTGGGGTATTCTTGTCTCTGCAAACATCATGATTTGTTTTGTAAAGTACCTGAGTTTATATCTGAATTGCTACAGTCTCTTCTTAAAAGCTTCCCATGATGGACATTTCCCATTTGCCTAGGCAGCCCATCCTAGAGCTTTCTCTTTCGCTGGCTTTACCTACAGTACTGTCTAAAACTTCCTGGCAATAAATTAGGCTGATTTCTTCTTGCCCTTCCCAAAGCTCTGGGGAACAGTTCCCAACCCTTTTGCAAATATTGGAAGATCATTATCATGTTCCACTCATTCTTCTCTCTTCTAGACTAAACAAATTCCCTTCCTTCCACCTTTTTTTGCAGGTCATGTTTTCAAAACCTCTTTATCATTCATTTTATTCTCTTTGCACACACTCCAGTCTATTGTCTTCCTGAATGTATACTGCCCCAAACTGAGGGGATGGAGTCTCCCACTACAGGGAAAATCTCTTCTAAACCATTATCAGCTTCATAACATCCTGTTTGGAATAATAGCCTGTGCAGCCAGCATGCCCAAAAATTATTTACTTTTTCAGCTAAGTCTTCTTTGGTGATATTCAGGACAAGTCTTAGGGTGCCATTAGATGTGCTCTTTGTTTTCAATTTAGACTCCCTTCATGAGTCTCAGTAGCCCCCTCTCTGCCTGAGTTCTTCCATTTGTGGAAAAAAATGAAAGGAGGGAGAAAAATATATCCTTGATATAGTAAGCAGCCCCATACCCGCCTCATAAGATCTTAGAGCCCTCAAAATATTTGCTTAATCTCCCAGTATCTTGGCAGGGCACATAGGTATTAGCACTCCCAGGTGTTCTTATCCACTGATCTCAAAATATTCTCCTTCTTGTTTTAAACATGGGGAGAGTGAAGTGTTTGGAAGCTCAGTTTTCATAAGCAACAAAGATCCCCCTCTCCACTTAAAGTCAGTGGAAAGTGTGGTTGCAAGCCAGCAGGAGAACTGGGCTTTAAGTGACAGGCTGGGGTCCCCTCAAAGGTTAATCCCACTGGCAGGAGTTGGAGCCCAGCTTTCCTGAGCCTGTCTGCTGAGCAGAGCCAGGCTGCCTCCCACTCAGCTGTGTGAACACACCTTGCATGGGCAAACCTTTCCAAAACCCCCCAGGAAAACCTCCTGGGTCCTGGCAGGGATCAGGGTGCCCCGGAGAAGAGTTGGGCTCATCACGGCTCCCTCTGCCCCCCAACTAGAAATCTTTTGTTTGCACGTTGCACAGCTGAAAAGCCTGTTAAAGAAAACAAACAGCACCTGTGCCAAGCTCTTTGGTTCTCCAGCAGTAAAAGATATTAATAGTTTCCAGCTCTGTATTTTGCATCCTGCCTTGCCAGAGCTCACCTGCTCTCTGTGAATCGGGATGCTGCTCACTGAACAAAAGGCTGGTTTGTAAAAGACAAATCTGGGGGAATTTTTTAAATTCCAAAAATAGACAAGGGAGGAAAATGTGCCAGCAAGATGGATTTCATTTCATTTCCCAAATCCCTCTGGTCTCCAGAGTTCATTCTTCGCTCTTAATGTTTCATGCTATGGCTTATTTTAGGCTCCTTAGTGGAAAGTTTAAAACATTTACTTAAAGGCAAAGCTTCAGCTGGCATAAACTGTCACAGCTCCCTTGGCTTCAGTTGCTTTCAACAGAGGCACTGCCCTTTAGCATTTAAATTGCTCGTTGGAGAATGGAAAACTGAGTTGCTTGAAATCATCTGCAAATACTAAGGAGAAAGAAATAGAGAGGAAGGGGCCACAGTATGGATTTCAGCTGAGAAAGTGTCTTTCCACATGCACAGGTGCAAATGCAGAGCACTCCTGGCACTTACTGCTCTTCAAGTCTTTCCTCAGATCCCCCAAATTCCACCCATGCTGGCCTGATTTGCAGCCCTGGTGATCCCACAGGGAGGCCTAGAACAGCACTGTCGCAGTTGCCATTCAGTCAGTGCTTTTACAGGGAACATCTGCAAGCTCTTCCTTTTGTTCAGCATATTCTAAAGGAAAAAGAAGAACAAAAGAAAGAAAAATCAGCGAAGGTGCAATATGTTTTTCTTTTGCTGTCAAGTTTAACAAACAGCAGCCCTCTGAGCCTGCCTCATTTTATGAGGTTGTGTTCTTGCACTGGTCCCTTTCTTGTGTGTCCTGACCTAAATGGAACCAACCTCCCAGATTCTCTGGTAAATCACATCAGCAGGGCTATTCCTGATCGACACCAGCCTAAGACCAGGGGAGACTGCCAAAGCCCCAAAGATGGGAGCAGTTATTTTGGCAGCACCCTGGCTGGATTTGTGTCTGTAGGAATGCATACACTTCCCTTTGCTTTTGCAATGGCACCAGCGTGTTGATGAACTGCAGTGCTGCTATTTATCCCTTAATTACTCCCATGACTCACATTAAAGTAACAATTTTCCATAGAAACAAACACAGGCAGAGCTGACACTGATCAAACTGCTTTTATTCTGGAACACACTCTGTACTTTGGGTTTTGAGGGTGGCAAATCTGGAGGCTGCTCCGTGTTCCTGGTGCTCCATATTCTTGGGTTTTGATGGAGTTAAGGGGAATGAGAGTCACTGGGCGCTCACTTGCTCTGACACGGTGGGGAAGGGTTGGATTACAGCCCACGTGGGGCTGAGGACCACTCAGCACAGTGTGATTTCGGGGGAGATGGATGTGAAGCACAGCTCAGGACAGGGTGATTCTGTCCTCAGTGGCTCCTGGGTGTTCTTAGGACACATTCACCTGCCAGTGTTCTTGCCAGGACACTCCTCTGCTTAATTGCTCATGGGTGTTTCAACACGGGCTGCCGCTCTGTGTTTTTACTTGTCTTGAGAGGCTCAATCAGGCAGAGCAGCAGGAGTGCCTTCCCTGGATCTTATCTGGGGGTATTCATCCTGTTCTCTGCGTCCTTTCAATTACAGGTGGCACAGCTGGGTGTGCTCATCCTTGGCTGAGTCAGTTATTTAAAATGACTAATGAAATAATTAGCTGGCAGATCTCAACTGCATCCTTTGGGCCAACCTGGCATCAGTTTTTGTGTGGGGTCGTCATGGGCTTCAGATCTTGTGCCTGACCCTCATAAAGCATTATGCACACAGGAGATGTCAATAGGAATCTTTTTCTTTTCCAAACCTGCCTGCTCTGCCTTGGCACTAGAATTGTCAAATATCACCCTAGTTTTGGTCATCTGTGGAACCAAGAGAAACCAGGCAGCGCCAAAGCTGTTTGTCTGATTTCTCCATTTGCAGCTGTGATTATTTATAGCAATTAGATGTCCCTGGTGAGGGTGTTCCAGTGCTTCCCCATCCTGCGGGGCAGGAGCAAGGATTTCTCATTCCTCAGAGCTGTGGATGTTTATCCTAAAACCCTCCCACCAAGGGAGCCCTTCCCAGGGCTTTGCCACAGCACTGCAGGCATAGAAGGGTGAAAACATCCCTACTGGAGGTTGTTGTCAAGCCTCCCTGTAGCCAAAAAAGAGGGAAAATGGCCCCACACTATTTCCTCCAAGGCAGGGAATTGTAATGTCCAGTGAGAGGTGGATACTGGAGCACTCAGAGCCCTCAGCCAGGAAACTGGGCCCCTTTACAAAACCTGCTCCACAGTCATATAAACACACCATTCCTGCTCCAAAACACTCCTAGCATCATGGAAAAGGCTAGAGCGAGCAGGTGGATGGAGAGAGGAGGGACGTGGAGGCACAGGGTGATGACAGCAGCAGCACCCAGGGCCAGGAGGTGGCCGGAGGGCACCTGCTTTGCTCTGGGCTTTGCTTTGCACCCTGGGGAAAGGAGGGGATGATGGAGCAGAGCCCTGGAAAGCTGGAGTGGGCTGCCTCCAGGCAGGCAGCGTGCTGCTTTTGCCACTGTGTGTTTTGAGAGATTGTGTGATTTGATGTAGAGTCTGTTAGAGCTGGCTGTAGCCTCCTTATGCTTTGTCCGTGCAGATAAAGTTGCATTCATTTCGTACTTCTCTGCTCCACGCACACACTCTAACTCTGAAAAGCGTGGTTTGAAAAAAACAAAACCAAAAAACTTTAAATGCAATTTTGGCTGTGCAGCCTTCCCAGGAAATGCCTACAGAAACTGCCTGTGCAGGAAACAGCTACAAAGGGAAGGAGGGAGGGAGGCAAAGCCCAGCAGACCTGGATTCTCAGACCATGTGCAGCTTCTTCCTCTCCAGCTCCTCAGGGCTCTTGGCTGTCTCTTCATGTTGCTTCCAAGGCCCCACACATTACAAATGTCTTTCATGAGGGTTTGTCAGCCTCCCACCATGCCCGAGCCCCATCAAGTCTCTTCTCCTCTGAAGGAGAAACTTGTAAGGGCTCAGTAGCCACGACTGAAGCCAGACTTTCAAACAGGGCCAGCACTCCATAAACCACTGGGCTTTTCTGAAAGTCTGGCTCTGAGGAAAGCCTTTATTTCTTTTTTATTTTTTTTTCCTACTCCAGGACTGAATCAGTAATATAAACATTAGGCTGAATAGGCTGAATACCTCCTCCCTAGAGGGCTTCTCTCTTTTTCTGCCTCCTTTGTCTCTGCCAAGGTGCTGATAACCAACGTGTGCCATGTGGAAGGGTATCCATGGGGTGGATAGAGCCCTGTTCCATGGGCGTTTTCAACCCAGAAAGAGCTGGGAAGGAGAGAGTGGGAAAGCCTTGACTTGCCTCACATGTTTGCCAGCAACAGATTCTGCTTCCAGTGAGCACTTGAAAACATTTACCTTTTTTTGAAGCAAGAAGGCAAGAAGGCAAAGAGAGGATTCCCTTACTCCTTCTCCTGGTTTAAAAGAAGGCTTAATTTGAGATGTGAAGCACAAATCAGTGCACCTTCACACCTGCACTTAAACTGGACTGTTTAGCTTGAGCAGCCAGGCTGCAGCCTCCCTTGCACCAGGACGTGGCTGTGCCCAAGGCTCTCATCCTCCCAGGATGCAGGAACATGAATTAAGCAGCATCTACTTAAGTTTTCTTTTGCCTCGAGGGGTGACACCAGCTAGTGGCTCATGTTTTCACAGGTAGGGGCTCCAAATTTGTTCCAGAAAGAGAGTTTAATTGCCCCTAACTTCTCCAGAGCCCAGCAGCTTCAAAGACATGTCCCCCACACTCTATCATAACAACATTTAGAAAGCAGTTTGAATTTCTTCCAGCTGGCCTCATGTTGCAGAGATCCCTATCAGCACCCAGGAGGAAAGAATTAGCAAGAAAAACAAGCGTCTCTTTAAACTTCACAAAGAAAATGAAAATGCAAAGAAAAAGCCCACGGTAAAAAGCAGAGATGTAGCCCTGTGACGTCCAAACAATGTGCTCTTTTCCTAGGGTTGTCTGAGGTAGAAAGGATCCTAATGCTTGACTTTCCTTGTGTCAGCTGCAGCCTTTGAACACGAATGGCAGGGCTTCTCAAAGCCAGATGTGTGTGCACAGGTACTGTCTGTGTGACCTCCCTCCCAGCCATGGGGACTGAGCACCTAAAGTGAACTTCAACCCAGGCAGGAGCGTGTGCCTGGGGATGCAGGGACTCACCAGAGCCAGCCAGACAATAAACATGGAATAAACTTTCAAATGCATCTGCTTGGCTTTTCATGCCAAACTCCTTTCATGTCCCCCCACAAGGGACTTCTCGTGGCTCTCTCTTCCCCCAGAAAAGCATCCCAGCTGCAGACCTTTCCCGTTTACCAGGAGGTCCAGCAGCCAGGCTTGGGGTGAGCACTGGGAAAACCTGGAACAGGCAGCTGCCCAAGTAGCAGCGAGCTTCCCCCACCCAAGGCACTCCCCAGACCTCAGCCAGCCGGGTTTGCTGTGGTTTCTGCTGAGCTGCCTCCTCTTGCAGAGCTGTCCTGCACCCAACCCAAGCCCTGCAGCCATCCTCAGCATCTCTCTGTTGGTCACAGGCTGACGTGCTGACATGTGAACAGCTCCTTTTAAAGAACAGATACCCTCTGTTTCAAAGAGCAAAGTCCCTTGGGCAGCTGGGGAAAGCTGGCAGAGGACACAGACTGGATTTGGTTTTGCTTTGCACTCCCTGTGTGCCTTGAGATGGGGCTTGGGGACCAAGCTGGTGCCTCTGCATGTTAGAAGCCATTTCCGTTAGAAAGCCTGACAAGCACTGTCTGTTTTGGTATTTGTGATCCCCACAGAGCTGTTTTTCTGCATTTCCCAATACTTTCTCTTCTTCCCTATTCAGCCTGCCGATGGGCCTAGCCTCTTAGGGCATCATATTATGCCATCATTTATCTTGCTGTTCTTTTCTCCAGCAAATTTCCATTATGATTGGAAAAAAAAAAAGTCTGGCAGCCATCACCTCTGCTCTTAGCTGAACTTTGGTTGGTTATTGAGCTATTACTCATAATTTAATTGTCTTCACTTGCTCTAAGTAAAAAGATGGGTAAATCAATAGATATGGATAGATTAAAGGATGAAGGAGTGGGGGAGCAATTTGGGGTGATTGCTGGCCCAATTCAAGTTGGAAAGGGAGGGAAATTGCATTGAGCTGCACCAATTTACACCTTCCAAGATACTGACTTTCTGTGACCATGAAACGTTTCTCACTACAGTACTCACCTAGTGTCTGCTGGGGTTTAGTGTGCAGTTAAATGAAAATTCACAAGATGCAATTCAAGCAAAAGTTACAGATTGATGTCTCAGCTTCTGAGAGCCCAAAAAAGTGAACTTGAGCATATGTAACTTGAGAGACTAACCTAATCTTCCCCTCTTGCTGAGAAGATTCACATAGCAACAGTGAAAGGGGCTTTCTTCAATTTGCTTTATCCTGTGTGTATTTAAGATAACCCTTTTTTTCCCAGAATTTCATTTAGCTACTCATACTACAAACACAAGGACAGATGGTCACCAGATCAAACTTAATCAGCATTCTGTATGCTGGATTTTGAGCTTAGAAATTCATCTGGTTCTAGTAAAGCACAGTCTGAAACCTGCCTGATGTTTAACTCAACCACAGAATTGTATTAAATTTCTAAGCCTCCCCATCCTCACAGGAGATTGAGATGGGAACCATCAGGCAGTTTTTAAAAGGGGTTGATTAGTAGTTTAATTATCAGAGATATCTGCTCTATTACTAGTGTCTCGCTGGAGAAAAGCATTTTTAATGGGAGGCTGAAGCCCAGTCTTACCCCTTTGTGTCCTCTTGGAATTCATGACAGGACTAAATCCAGCCCTGGAGTCAGAGGATGCAGTTTTGTTTACATCCCCTTGCACCACACTGAATTCAAGGTCTAGACCTTGGCAGTGCACCCTCGGTCAAGGCAATCTGAATTATTTTCCCATGGCTTCTTCTCATTCCTCCTTTCATCAGGCTCTTGCCTTCTCTGCCTCTCTTTGTTGTCAGTTGTTGGGCTGAGCTCCACGTGAGCGTCCCCATCCCAAGGAGCTGATGTTACACAGGACAAGCACTGAGCTCCCCCAGGGAAGTGCCGTCAGGCTGCTCCACGCCCAAGGGCCCACGGTATCCAGGTACCTCAGGAGCCACAGCAAAGCCTCCTTTTCCCTAAGTGAAGTCAGGATTTGATGACCCTGTGTCCTTAAATCCTCTGTCCTTCAGGTGTGGTGACGTTTTTGCCCTCTCTGAAATCCCTCTGCTATTTTATCCCTCGTGCCACAGCCTGTCAGAGGTGAGTGCACCCCTGCATCCAACTCTGCTGCTTTTATTTGCAGAACTGTGGCATGGGGCTGCCTGGCTAGAACCCAACCCCCACTCCAAATGGCACAGAGGCGACAGGCATCTGTGTCTTCCTCACATTTGGTTTCATTGTTTTAGGATCAAATCCAGCCGCTGCAACCTACAGTAACTCTAGACTTTTCAAAGCTTTCCATAGGGCACGATCTGTGGTTACACCGTGGAGAAGCAAACCTGGAAAAAAACTTGTTGGACTGGCTCAGAGGTATTTTAGTTAGTGCAGAGGGCTGCCAGTAGTGAAACCAGCACTCCCAGAGTGTGAATGAACGGAGGGTGTTTCATTCTGTGCACGTTGGACAATTCACTCCTAGCTGGGCGTTATGGTTGCACTGGGCAGGTCGCTCTCGAGATGTATTTCCATTGCCACGTAATAAATATAAATACTCCTTATGAGGCACTCGTGGATGGAAGGCATCTAGTGGTTACTAAAGGTTATTCTGATGATGTATATTCAAACCACTCCTGTTTGGCATTAATTAGCACAATGTTCTATTTTGCAATTTCCCAGCACAGACAGATCCAGATTCCTGCTAGGAATTGGAAATGGCATCATCCACCACCCACTCCTCCACCCAAACCAGACAGCACTGATACAATCCTTCCCTCCCATGAACACCCCCAACCCCATGGCAGGGACAAGCAGGGGCTTGCAGGATATAGGATTTTTTTGCATTACAAGACCTAGACATTCCTTCTAAGAGGCTTCAGGCTGGGATCTTCATGAAAGTCTCTCCCATGGATCCCAAAAGCCCAGTGCCATTAGCTGGGAGCAGTCAGAAGCTCCAGGTTTGGCATGTGGACGGGGGTATTTCTGATGTCCAGGTTGAAGATTGATGGTTGCAGGAAGGTGATGCCCTCAGGAGCTCCAGCCCCTCAGGAACTAATGGTAGTTTGCAATTCACACGCTGAGTTGAACTCTTCATGTCACAGCACTGGGAGGAACTGGTACAAACCATTCCCTTTTCTGTTTCCCATTTCTCTGGGCTTGGTTGCTCCAAGCCTTCCTAATGCAAATACTAAGACAAAATGTGCAGGAGGCACTGTGGGAGCTGGATTCTGCCCTTGCCAAAGTGCAAGAGAGAAGGGAATGCTTGCACATTTTCTACCTATTTTATCTCTGTTGGGTGTCTGAAAAGGATTTTCTACCATCCCCAAGCTGCAGGGATAATTAGATGCTGTACCAACCAAACTGCCAAAAGATGAAAACTTGTGTGTTTCAATATTGCATGGAACGTGGCTTAAAATAGCTAAGCAGATCCTGTAATTAGGAAAGCACCAACTAACACTCATCCTCCTCTGCTCTAGGCATCCCACCTTCGGGACGTTCATCCCACCTCCAGGGTGTTCTGAGCTCCTTCCACTGGCCTGGCAGTGCTTTTTCCACTTTGGTGCATCCTCAATGCAAAGGGATTTTTTTTTTTTGCTTCTTTCTCATGCATGGTTCTATCTTGCCTCGTGTAAGGACCATCGGACTCTGAGCTTTGATGCTGGAGCTGATTCTTCTGCATTGTTCTCCTGACCTGTGACTGATGGGACAGTGTGAAGCACCCATGGGGTGCAGTTACAGTCCTGCAGCTGTGACCCCTTGTACCACCGTGGGGGACAGCCACCGTTGGATTCTGCCCCCAGTGTCACCATCCCCGTGGCACTACAGCTCCACAGCAACTCTGCCTGTGCCAGCACCACAGTCCCTGCACGCTCTCCCAGTGCTGGACTTGGGAGCTTTCCCAAGCTCACATGCACCAGTTCATTTTGGGGTTTATGCCTCCAGCTTCCCTCCAGATAAATGTATTTTTTTAACTCAGAAATACATTTGTTCCAAGTCGGATGCCAACTGTTCCCAGTGCCAAGAAGATGCAGTGCTCCTTCTGCTCGCTCTGTTTTCCTCTGAACTTTATCAGTTTTTCCTTGTTTCTCTGTGACCTTTGGAGCCCATTCAAAGTCATCTGCCTCTTGCTTTGATTTTGTTTCAGTCCAGTGCAGGTTGCCAGCTGATTTGCTGCCTGTTTTAACACATCGCCAGCAAATCACCACCTCTTCATATTGTTCAGTCACTCATCAAATCCAGGCTTGCCAGCTCCTTTTGTTAATGGGCTAGGAGGGATTGTTACATCTAGCTGATGGGACCAGAAAGCTGCTTAATTACAGCTAACAAATCTTTAAAGCCTAATGTAGGACTTTTACGGCCAGTGAGGGGTCTGGCCTCTGTTATGGACCCAAGGTCCACCTGGATGTTGGCTGTACCTCATCTTTCCCCTGTTTAGCCAGGCACTTCAGCTGCCACACGCATTGGTTCTACTCCTGAAAATGTATCCCTGAAGTTGTTGCAAAGAGATTTGGTTTGTTCTGATTCTGGAATGGACACAGTTTTAATTATTGTGCCAAGTGGGAGCTTCTGGGTGCTCTCCTACAGCTGATCCCAGTTACAGCCAGGGATCAGTGGGAGGTGAAGGAGCCCCGTGGCTTGTAGCTGTGGTTATTCCTGCAATATTGGCAAGAGCCAAGGTGGACATGGGAGGTGCAGAGTCCACAGGCCAGGCTCAGCTCCAGCACCACACAGCCCACAAAGTTCAGCCCACACTGCTGCCATGCCTGGAAGGTTCCATGTTATCCAGGTATTCCTCAGGAGAGCTGTACTGAGGCCCATTTGTGGTGAAAGGCAGCAGTACTTTCTGCAAGACTTGAGTATGTTTCTCTGCACATTCCTCTGTGTTCCCTTTCCAGCTCCAGGTATTTTGCTTGATGGTTCAACCTTGGTTGAAGACCAAGATTTCCTTTGTGGGCCAGGAGTAAGGTCCATATTTAAATATATAAAATCCATATCCTCTCCAATACAGAGGACAGTCAGAAGGGAAGGGGTAGCCAGCTGACCAAAACCCAGGCTCTTCCAGGCACCATGGGCATCTCCCACAGCACCACTCAGGAACTGAGGTACTGACTTATTTCTGGAGCACAGACGTGGTGTACGTAGCTTTCGACTATTCTGACTCCATTTTCTGGGTATGGGTCCCAGGCCCCTAAAGCAGGGGGGATTTAGAGAGATGAGTGCTCGCTGATGAGGCGTAACTTGGGTGAATTTACATAACGCAGTGGGTGCAGCATTTGCAAAGGTCACTGCGCACTTCTTCCGCTCTTCCCTGAGGTTTAACTTTTCTCTTCCTCCGGGTCCATCCCGCGCTGTCCTGGTGCCCGTGCACGGCCGACCCTGAACCATTCCCGAACTATTCCCGATGCATTCCCAACCCATTCCTGAATAATTCCCAAACTATTCCCAATCCATTCCAGACCCATTCCCGATCTATTCCTGACCCATTCCTGGATAATTCCTGATCTATTCCCAATCCATTCCTGAATAATTCCCAATCTATTCTTGATCCATTCCAGACCCATTCCCGATCCATTCCAGACCCATTCCTGAACTATTCCCGATCCATTCCTCAATAATTCCCAAACTATTCCCGACCCATTCCTGAACTATTCCCAATCCATTCCAGACCCATTCCCGATCTATTCCTGACCCATTCCTGAATAATTCCTGATCTATTCCTGATCCATTCCCAATCCATTCCAGACCCATTCCCGATCTATTCCTGACCCATTCCTGGATAATTCCTGATCTATTCCCGATCCATTCCCAATCCATTCCAGACCCATTCCCGATCTATTCCTGACCCATTCCTGAATAATTCCTGATCTATTCCTGATCCATTCCCAATCCATTCCAGACCCATTCCCGATCTATTCCTGACCCATTCCTGGATAATTCCTGATCTATTCCCGATCCATTCCCAATCCATTCCAGACCCATTCCCGATCTATTCCTGACCCATTCCTGAATAATTCCTGATCTATTCCCGATCCATTCCAGACCCATTCCCGATCTATTCCTGACCCATTCCTGAATAATTCCCGATCTATTCCCGATCTATTCCCGATCCATTCCAGACCCATTCCCGATCTATTTCTGACCCATTCCTGAATAATTCCCGATCTATTCCCGATCCATTCCAGACCCATTCCCGATCTATTCCTGACCCATTCCTGAATAATTCCCGAACTATTCCCGATCCATTCCCGACCCTTTCCCGCCTTTGCCCGCACCCAGCGTGGGGCAGGCGCTGTGCGCGGGCGGCGGGGGCCCTCTGCTGGCCGCGGGCGGAACTGCGCGCGGGGCCGGCCCTGCAGCGCTCGGGGACGCGCTCGGGGGTGGAGCGGGGACGCGCTTGGAGCGGGGACGCGCTCGGGGATGGAGCGGGGACGCGCTCGGGGGTGGAGCGGGGACGCGCTCGGGGATGGAGCGGGGACGCGCTCGGGGGTGGAGCGGGGACGCGCTCGGGGATGGAGCGGGGACGCGCTCGGGGGTGGAGCGGGGACGCGCTCGGGGGTGGAGCGGGGACGCGCTCGGGGGTGGAGCGGGGACGCGCTCGGGGATGTTGGTGACCTGAGCCGGCTCTAAAGAGGGACAATAAACCAGCTGTCAGAGCTGGGAACCTCCAGCATGGACAAAGGAGGGGGTCACGGTCTCCGTGCCTGCAGGTTCAGGGCAGTGCAGCCCTTCTCCTCAGGGTGCAGGGGAAGGAACCCCAGCAGCTCCCTGGTGCAGCCCAGGTAAGGCTGAGGCGGGGGCTGGAAGGGGACAGCAGCACAAGAGGGGCAGACTGGAGGTGCCCAAGGCACAGGGGCAGAACTTTTCACCAGCACGAAACACGTTTGGGGCAGTGCCTGCAGAAAGGACGTAAGAGCAGGGGCCAGACTCTAGCATACGTTTGTTCCCTGTGTTTCTGAAATAATCCCTTGGAGATCAACGGGGTTTCACATTTTTCCCCATCTGTTCTTAATCTGTTTGCCTGACAGATGCCAAACCACCATGCCCTGCATGGAAAAACACAAAACAAAAAACAAAGCTTTCTATCTTCTCTGGTTTTATTCACGAACATTCCCCGGAGCCCGGCACTGTTCGTGGCCCAGGGAGGAACCAGCCCCAGGGACAGATCTGCTGGCAGCAGGGGCTCACGGGCGGCCCAGAGAGTCTGTTCAGGGCACAGACTGTCTCTGATGGAGCAGCTCTGTGTTTATGCAAACCCGATGACTCCAGTTGGTGACTATCTGCTGCTGGCATCCCTCTGCTGCCAAGAAGCCTCTACCAACATCCCTGTGCTGCTGGTCCAGGCGCTGCAGATTTGTACAGCCTGAGGCAGTCCCAGCCAGGCAGGAGGTGGGCAGAGAGAAGGGAACTGCCTTGCTAAAGGTCACAGAGCAGAAGGAAAAGCAGCACCCTGAACCCTGCAGAGGCTCCAGACAATTTGTCAAGCAGCCACTCATGCCAGTGTTATCTCAGAGTCCATCCCAGCCAAATCTGTTGAGGATGTGAGCAACAGCATTTTAATGGTACCCATAAATAGTTTATTTAAGGCTGAGACTTGATGACTACAGCACTGTCATTATCAGTGCCTGGAATGAACCATCTCTGATAATAAATAATCCAGGATAACTCCCAGCATCAAAATTTTTTCTGTCCTAAGTTGCTCCCATCTCCATCCTATCAATCAGAAAGTCTGAGTGTTTGCAACAGCTCATACAGAAAATTGACTTTAGATTTCTTCTTTCCAAATACTGAAACCGGCTCTTTCCAGGGCACTGCCATGTAATTTACAGCTCTATCACCACCTCCTTAATAGCTGCCGAGTTCTTTGGAGTCCTTTGAAAGTGAACATAATAAAAAGATACGAGCTGAGACTGACCATGGGTTTCAAGTCTGCAGGTTTCTACGTGCCTTTTTTTGGGTGGGTTTTTTTTTTTTCAGCAAGCTGATGGAAACCAATTCTGTATCTTTAATGCAAGATGAAAAGATCTTAGAATTCCCCTGACTAGTGCGAACGGAGAATTGGTACAGCTGTACAGCAGCCAAACGCCAGCACATCTCTACATCTCAACTTCACCATTAGTCTCAGCTAAAGAGATGGAAGGGAGAGACTTCCTCTTTGTGTATCATTTGCTTAATCAATCTGAAACACAGCCCTGCAGTCTGAAAACAGGTCTGAAGCAGTGACAGTTAAACAGCTCTGCAATTTGTCTGTTGCCCCAAGAACAGAATATTTAGATAAGGTTTGGCTGAGCAAAAAAAAGGAGGCTGGGAAAAGATTTAGCAGCTCTAAGAGGAGAGGGAAAATGGCACTGTCTTGGGCTGTTAGCATCACAGCAAGCCCTGCTCTGTTCAGGCACTGCTTCTCACCAGCCCAAGACTATGTTAATTTAATAAATGAAAACATCCTGTGCCTCCCCAGTTTGGCAAAGGTAGGATTTGGGATGAAGGAGATCTCCTTTGCTTACCCTGCATGTTTTGCCAGTATCCCCCAACTCCCTGAAACGTCAAGAGAAAGATCAACTGAGTGAAATGTAATCTCAAAGAGAAACACGATATTTCTTTTTTAAATGTCCTCACAGCAGCAATCATAATAAAAATACAAACCTGAGGTTTGTAAAAATCTAGCAATAAAACCACAGACATCTTTACAGCTCCCAGATACCCAGAGCTCCCCGGCAGCAAGAAAGAAAAAACCCTCCCAGACACAAGGAGCAAAACTCTAACTGGGGACCAGGACTAATTGTTTTATAGCCAAAAAAAAAAAAAAAAAAAGCCACACATGACACCAATTCGCAGGTCATTACCAGCCACCATCAGGGAAGATAAAATAAACTCCCTTCGTTTTCCCTCGCCTAGAGACCACGGAGCAGCGGAGTTGTGGGGAGGTGGAATGCTGGTTTGGGTTTATAAGGCGAGCTCAGATCTTTGTGCTGTTTCCTGGTCATTAAAGGCCTTTTTAAAAGACAGATTATAGGCATCTGTACTTCCTGAGCTGACACTGAGCATATTCTGTTCCACGGGAATGGACATAATCTCTCTTAAAATGTGAGGCAGGCCCTCAGGCAATGTAGCTCAGCTTCCCAGTGTGCTCTGGCAGGTTATTTAATATTTCTCTGCCTTGAATCTCAGCAAAAGGAATCCTATAGGAATATAGGATATAGGAATATCCTATATATAGGAATATATATAGGAATCCTATATTTAGGTATTTTCCACCTAATACTCCTTAGTATTCCACCTTAAAACTCCTATGATTTCTCCCAGTCTTTGCCCAACCAGACTGAAAGCTCTCTTCCCGTGGGCACTGCTTATTTTGAGGAAGTGATGGGGGGCTGTGCAAGGTGATCAGACTCTGGGAAATTATTCCGAGGGGGGAAAAAATTCCGTGTAGGCCAGGTTTAAAAAATCCCGAGCAAACAGCCTCAGCCTAGTACTGTACAACTGTACTGTGCAGCTGTCAAGTCACATTGCAGTAGGTTTCTTGATGCTGATAATTTAATGATTCTTTGGCCCAAGGGTACATCTCCCACTGCGAATCTGCTTCTCCAGAGCGGCTTTATCACTGCCCTGAAAGGCAGCAATCCTGGCTGGTGTGTAAATGTGTGTGACGAGCGCTAATGCACGGTAATGGCTACAGCACATCCAGGGGGCTGACAGCACCGACAGGGTCGGGATGTGTGTTTTGTTCCCTGCGAACACAGAGGTCACTGTTTATTCCTGATGGTCCTTGATAGAATACAGTAGGCAGAGGCTGAGCATACACATCTAAACCTGTCCGTGATTGCTCGCAGACTGCAGGCTGTATTTCTTCTTTCTTTTTTTTTTTTTTTTTTTTCTTTTATTTTTTTATTTTAACTCTTAAAATGTGGATTTCAAAGGTTTTCTTTCAGCCGAGGAAAAAAAAAAGTTTGTTCGGGTCCTCTTATTTCTAAGTTAGTTGCAACTCGTCCTTTTTCCTTTGTGGACTAATTGTGTAAGTTTAGCTGTCTAGTTGAAGAGCTTTTTGAAAGCTGTTCTGGGCCTTAATTACACCCTTTCTGATTGGAATGGGAACACTTACTCCCCAGGTTTCTGAGAAAGGCCCATGATATAATTGAAAGGTGGGAACTGCTTTTGCCCTTGTTTGTACAGTCACAGAATCCTGGCTAATGGCCATCTCATGAATTAATGCTGAAAAAATAATGGATTTACTAAGAGTCTGGTTGGTAAAGTGGAGATAAGGGAGCTGGGTAAGGGGCTGACGCCTTCTCCCAGCCAGCAATTGTAGCAATGTTTTACGATCAGGGAGCAGGTCAATTCACTTGCACATTTAATGGATGAGATAAGGGCAGCTTGCACTAAATTAGCTTTCTGGGCAATATATGATCCAAGGGATGCAAAACCCTTCTGGCTGCCTGCTGCTGAGGGAACCAAAGCAAGGCAGCGCCAGAGCAAAGCTATTTGCAGATGCTGCTGTCTCCTACTAAAAACCACTGCTGGTGCTGCGGCTGTAAAGCCGTGACCCCAGGGCAGTGCAGGCCAGCGGGGCACAGCTGGGGCACAGCTGGGGCACAGCTGGGGCACAGCTGGCCACGCTCTGCTCAGCACCATTGCCCTGCTGGGAAGTGAGGCTGCAGCTGAGCTGCAGGAAGGATGTGTGTGTTGTGCCTCCCTCCGTGCCCAGCTCTCAGCAGCTCCCACCTTCTGCTCCTCCAGCCCCGGACGTCAGGCTGGATTAGGCATCCCCTGCATCCTGACCTGCTTTCTCCTCCGCAGTAGATGTCTGGGCATCAGGTTCAGCATTTGCCATCAGATGTTCCTTGTTCTGCAGCAGGAGGTTCCCTCTGGTACCAGGAGCCCCCCAGCCCAAGTGTTGTGCAAACAAAGGAGAAACAATAAGAAAAACCAGTCTCTGCCTTAAGGAGCTGACAGCATCGCCCTTATTCCTCCCAGCTTCTGTAAATAAATCCTTGGTAATGCCCCTGTTTTTTGGAGGACGATAAAAGGACCTGTCGTCACTCCCTGCACAGACTTTTCCTGCCATCCACTGAGCTTTCCACTCCCTCTCCCACGCAGGGAGAAGTTTGTTAAAAATTAATTCTCATCTGATGACTGCTAATTATCTTAGAGGCTGTTGGTAAAGTGCAGCAAAGGGACCAAAGACAGCGCTCAGGAAGAGCCCTGCGGGAGGAATGCTGGCTTGGATGGTGCCACTGAGCAGGGTCAGGCAGAGGGGATTTTAACTGATGCTCCTCCAGTAGGATGTCTGGCAGCACAGGTACAAAATAAGATTCACTGTTAGAGGTCTCTCTCTACACACACATATATTTGGTTCTGATTTTTTAAATCTTCCCCTTTGAGATGGGGAGGGATCACATCACCCACCAGATTTCAGTATTTTGGTTGAGTTTCATCCTGGAACTGTTGTTCCCCACCAAGCTCTGGGAAAGGCTCTGCACGATCCCTTCCCCTTGCCCTCCCTCTGCCCTGGGCAGGGAACTCATCCTACAGCCTGTGAGCTCCTGCTCTCCCAGGGGACAGACAGAGGGACAGCCACTCCAGCGAGCTGCTCCCCTTCCCGACGGGGTGAATGGGAAGCTAATCCTGGATTCTCATCTCAGCCACGCTGATCTAATTAATAGTAACTCCTATGGCTTTAGAGGGTGGAGGGTGCCTGGATTTAGATCTGCATTACCGGAATCAAAACCAGGCCAGCTGTGCTTGTTGATGTTAGAGATGCACAACAACATCCGTGTGCAGACACAGGAGAGGTGATTAAACCTTCCTGCTTCCAGCTCTGCTGCTCTCCCTTCTCCCTGTAACCTCTGCTTTTTAAAAAACAAAGCAAGCAAAAGAAAAATTAGGAGAGAGGCACCTGGAAAGCAGAGAGCCAGCAAAAGAAGTTTTACAGATCACTGCAGATCAGGTCAGAGCTTTTGTGATCACTGATTTTGGGGGACCACAAACATTGTGAGATTTTACTGCAAAATGCTCATATCTGAGAGCCTGGTGTTTGCACTTTGATGGGTTGGGGATTTGAATTTCTGGCTGTCTCCAAATTCAGGGGTTGCAATGGGGGTCAGAACTTCCTCCAGCTATAGTAACTGTATTATACTGCACTCCCCTCTTCAGGACTGTTAAAGAATTTTGCAGATATTAATGACACGTCGTTACCATGCTCACGTTCCATTTTGAAGATGAAGAAACTGGGGCAGCTCAGTGCTACTCACCTGGCAAGGGGCAGAGCAGCCTTTCAAGGGGTGGCAAATTGGGGTGACAAATTGCAGGCTGAAACTTCTGAGAACTGAAAATTTCAGAGAAACCAGGGGCACATGGAAAAAAAACGCTCAGGGACTATTTCAGTTTTATTTCTGAATGAATGTATTTTTATCTCTTGGTTTCTAACAGGTTTTCCTTACATAGAGTACAGGTACACATTTCTGTTCTATAAATGTCACATCTTAAGGCCTGTTAATAAAACAACCTTCTTTGGAACAACGCAGATGGGGATTTTCCTTCATTTGTGTTCAGTTATTAGGGATCCATATTGAATTTAACATCCTTGTGTCTGTCCTGCCAGGATGAGTCAGATGGCAAATGCATTTCTCTTTTGGCACAGGTTCTAACTGAATCATTTTCCCAGACTAGGTTGTCACCTAACGGGATCCTAAATTAAGAGCCCATGTTTTATATAAAAAGTTGGATGGATGAAATGGAAGAGCCTTCCTGCACTGCTGCTGGCAGAGCTAAATCTCCTCCTGCACCAGGCTCTTCACTTCTAAACACCCATTTAAAACTGGTTGTCCTTGCTTTTAGCTTTAGCTAAAGGGCTAATGAATTTTCTTTAAAATATTTCCCTCTAGGCTATGTGGTGCTTCCTTTTCCCTGGCTTTAGGAGCTGCAAAGTACATGAAGATCCATCCTCTGTGTCCTCACACACAACAGAATCACCTTGAAGGTAGGTAGAGCCAGAGTCAGCAGCTTGATGCTGAATTTGATTTTGGTGAAGGTGTGAAATACTTCCCTGTGCTGTGTATAGTGCATCTTTTGACTAAGAAAATTATCTCTCACTTCTAGAAACTTTATTGGCCTTTTCTATTGGTTGCTTCCAAAAGCCAAGTTTCTGTCTCTTAATTTTGATGCCTCTTATAATGAAGTATTTTATTTCCACCACATATATAGAAAAGACACTGCATCCATAAATGCTTGTGTGCATTTGCCAGAGACAGAATCACAGGCCAGTGACTGTGCCGTGTGCCAAATCTTCAACATTGATTTGCAGAGAAAATGCAGAGAATGTCCAACCATGTAGGGCTGCACACCCAGAGCCTACCCTACTGGTGGGCAGCTGAAGGTCACATTTATTCCTATATTAATGCAGAAATGACAGTGCAGAGCAGGACAGGCTGCAGGAATTCCAGCCCCACAGCTCTCCTGGGGCTCTGCTGCAGCTGAGTTTGTTTCAGGGGGCTTGGGGGAAACTCACACACACGTGTGCCAATAGCACAAACAACCCCCAAACTCCAGGTAGGCTGTTTCCCACACATCCACACACGTGTTGCCATGATCCTTTGGCGCACACGCCACAACTTCTGCTCACAGATGTGTTTCCACCCCCTCATCCTTCACACCAACACACACGTGCACACACACACTGCTCCCAACACACGGATACACCTGGTGCACCTCCGTCCTCACTTCAGCTGGGAGGGAGCTCAGTTATTCACAGTGCTGCGTTCTGGATTTGGAATGAGAATGGTGTTGATAACACACTCTTCTGGTATTTGTTAAACTCTGTTTACCCGAAGTCAAGAACTCTTTATTTTTTATTTTTTTTTCTTTTTTGTGTATGATGTTTTGCCAGTGAGGAGGTTTGCAAAAGAAACTGGGAGGGAGCAAAGCTGGCACAGGACCTGAACTAGCCAAAGGGATATTCCACAGCGTAGAACATAATGCCCAGGGGCAAGCTGGGGGAGTCACACCGGGGGCTGATGTGGGTTTGGGGAGGGGCAGTCTGACATCGATCAGCTGGAGATGAGCAATTGCACTGTGCAACGTTTGTTTTGGGTGCTTTTCCTTTCCCTTTTTATTATCACTACTATCGCTATTATTCTGTTTCACTTTATTTTCAGGTACTGTACTGTTCTTAACGCGCAAGTTTTACTTTTGAGTTTTACTTTTGATTCTCCCCGCCATTCCACCGCGGGGAGTGGGGGGGGGGGGGGGGGGGGGGAAGCTGCGTGGGGCTTAATTTCCAGCTGGGCTTAATTTCCAGCTGGGCTTAAACCCGGACAGCCTCTCCCGGGAATGCACATCCCCTCCTTCCCCACATTCCCACACACCCGGTGCCCTTCTCATTCTCATTCTCGTTCTCCTTCTCTCCTCCCCCTGCTCCTCTTCCTCCCTCTCCTCCTCCTCCTCCTCCCTCTCCCAGGTGCGCGCTCCCGGGCGCGCGCTCGCCCCGCCCCGTCCCCGCGTTGCCACAGCGACGGGCCCGGTGCCGCAGCCGCACCTGCGCCTGCGCCGCCGCCCCCGGTGCCGGTGCCGGTGCCGCCGCCGGTCAGTGCCGGCCCCGCGGGGCACCCGCGGTCCTTCGGGCGGGGCGAGCGGCGGACGCGGCTGCGGCCGAGCAGGTGAGGGACCGGGCCGGGCCGGGCCGGGCCGGGCCGGGCGGGGCGGCGGCTGAGGCTGAGGCGCGGGGGCTGCGGCGCGCCGTGCCCTCCGCCCCGGCTGAGGGGGCGTCGGCGGCATCGCGACCCCGGGGCCGGGTGGGGAACGGGGTGGTGGCATCGCTGCTGGGGCCTTTTCCCGCCTCACACGAATGCACCGCCCGCCGAGGGACCCTCCCGTGGGGGCGCCCCGCGGCCCCGGGCCTGCGGCGGGTGCAGGAGCCGCGCCTCGGCTGGGCGGAGATACCCTGGCAGGGGGCCCGATCAGCCCCCCGAGGGCCCGTGACAGCCCCCCCGGGGCCGGCCACAGCCCCCGGGGCCGGGGCGGCCGCTGCGGAGCAGCGCAGAGCGCGGCGGGTGCGCGCAGGGCGGCTCCGGGCGGTGCGCTGGACCGGAGCGCTTCCTGCGCGCTCCTGGGAGCGTCCAGCGCCCTGCTCGGGGCTCTGGAGCACAGCGGGTGAAGGGGCTGCCCTACATCTCGCTGTACGCCCCTTGTCGTTCCGTTCGTGCCGGTTCGGGGGCAAGGACGTGTCGGTATTTCTGTCTGGGCTGTGGCCCAGAGCAGGAGAGCGGCCGCCCATCGCCTCCCGCTGCACCGCCCGCAGCCACCGGCGCAGGTTTTGCCCCGCATCCTCCCGCATCCTTCGCGGGCGCCTTTTGCGTCGCACCTTTGCTCTTTGCGAAGTGACAACAGCGTCGTTTTCACGAGCAACACAGGGCCTGCGAAGGGCTGGACGGGTGGATTGTGTGTATTTTGGAGTGGGTAGGGAATAATCTTCGTTTGAGAGGAGGAGGTTTTTCCTTTGGAGGAGAACGCCTGTCGTCTGTGGATCTGGCAGCAGAGAAGTGCAGGGCGTCTTCAGACATGGAGATGGTTCCAGATGCAGTTTTCCTACGCAGGACATGGGGTGGGACAGCAGGGAGGCAGGAGGGGCCCTCCCCGCCCTGGACGGCAGCAGAGTGCACCTGAGCCCACCTCATTAAATTGAGTAAAGCTGAGACACTGAAGGTAAACGTGAACACAGAAGCTGAGGCAGCCCTGGGGATGGAATTGTCTGTTTTGATCTGCATTGCAGGTGCATAGGAAGCATCCAGGGTACTTGTTGGCTTTACTTAGATGCTAAGCTGTATTGAGCTTTTGCAATATCAATTAGACTCCTTAATTAAAAAATAAAAGACAAATGGATGTGACTGTAAATACAGTGCCTTTTCCCAAATAATTTGCTCATTAGTGAATGCAATTCTGTAGTGCATTATTATGACTGAGCCTCTGGGAGACTGACATTTATGCTTTTAAACTGCACATTGCTTTTTGGTTTGACAATTTAAAGCAAGTGCTTTATACACAGATAATGGCTGACTTGTAATATTGTTGATTTTTCAAGCTCTTGGTTGTACTGAGGCTCCAGCAGTCATTTTTAGTAAAACAACAAAGATAGGAAGGTCATAATAGAGGAAAGTATCAGCTGCTTAAGTGGAAACAAAGAATTTTGGCTAAAGTGATGCTAAGCACTTGTTTTCATCCTCTTGTACTTCTGTTTAATATATCTGTAAAGTTTCCTTCCTCATCCTCTTAGAAAAGACAAAAGTCTCATGACCAATCCAGATACTCTAAGTAGTTTCCAGTCCAGTAGTTCTTGCAAACTGTAGAGCAGCAATAATTTCATTTCTTGCCTTTGTTTCCTTTACATCAGATTTCAGATACAGCTGCATACTTTCAGGGCTTTAAAATTATTTTTTTAAAATGTGTTTTGTTACAAAAATCCCACTGTTCCTTAACGTGCCCTACTTCAAGAGGATGTAGGTGTTAAGGGCAATATATTTATTCATCCAGGTCTACCACATTAGTCAGTCCTTTTACTGCAGGAGGCAGAACACAAACTCCCCAGTGCTGTTACGCCAGAATGTGGATCATAATGTCAAGCAAAACAAAATATTTATTCAACATTGCAAACAGCATAATAGAGGGAGGACAGTTGTAATTTTTAGGCATCTCATTTCTGTTCTGTGGCTTAAAAAATAGGGGTTTAAAGTAGCAAAACTATGAAGGATTATTTTTGTATTGGGTAAAAAGGTTACTATTAATAATTTTACTCAAGTTCATGTTTAACTTCATTTTGTATAGTAAAGTTTAAAAAAGGTAGCAAGTTGTAGTTTGTTTTATAGAGAGAACAGACATCTTCATCTTTCTGAAGATTTATAATGCTGAAGAATTTTTTTGCTGACGTGTTATACTTTCTATGCATATTTATGTATATGTGTCTGTTAGTAACTAAAAGTGATGGCTTTCGTTGAGTAGCACTTTACTGAAAATCCAGCAGTCAAATAAGTTGAGGAGGGGCAAAGTTGAGTGTGTGAAACTGCTTTTTCTTATTGCTGGTTTGGAAAGCAGAGGCAGCAAAGGAACATTTACGGATGTTGGTGTTGAGGAAGGACAGGTGCCCGGCACACGGGCTCACGAGTGGCTGTGACAGTCCCACAGCGCAGACACAGCTCCGCTGCTCTGACAGACTCTGCTGCGATGAGCCAATTGTGGAACCAGGGCCAGCACCCCCAGAAGGCTCCAGCAGAGCCCGAGCCTCCCCGGGAGCAGCGCTCCAGAGCCTGGCTGGGGTTGAGGTGGGAGCGTGCCCTTTGTTCAGGCACAACCCTTATCAGCAGGGCTCTGCTGAGACAAACCCTCGGCTCCCTTGCTGTGCACGAATCCAATATTCATCTGAACAGCACATGAAGATGGCAAATAGTTCATTGAGTGGAGCTGAGTTGGAATGTTAACCCCTGGTTAGCACCTGCTGTCCCTCACCTCTGTTCCATCACCTTCGCCTGTCTGGCTGTAGTATCATCAATGAATGTGGGCCTCATTTGTCTCTGTGCTCATTTTTAAGTGATGTAAAAAGTATCTTCCTCTAAACCAGGATGTCCAGCAGTGTGATAATGGGTGTTAGTCTATCTCCACGTGAGCAGTGAATAATTCTGTTTAATAATGTTTTGCCAGTATCTAACAGCTCATTTCTCCTGGTGATGTTAAAGACTGTGGTACTATAAATAGGAACAATAAATTTATTTACTACTAGACGTTAGAGGCATGACAAAATGTTGCTGAAACTGATGTTTTCAGAGTGTATTGGAAGTTCTGCAAGCTGTTTGGGTGGTTTTAAATAATCATTGAAAAAAGGCTTTTCTTTGGATTGTGATTTCGTTCCTGCTATTGGAGAGCATGTTTGTTCTCGTTTAACTCCAAGGAAACCTTTGGTTTGCATTTAAAATATTAAAATACATTGCTGCATGTTGGTTTTAATTATTTGATTGAGAGAGATAGGATTTTAAATCAGTGTTATTTAAAAACAGTGCTGGACTGACTGAAGACTATTAAATGTCATGGCTTCTCTGTGAACAGAATGGTAGCTGTCTCCAGAAAGGCTGAAAATATGCCAGGGAACAGTAGCTCCCTGTAATCCGAGCCCGTGCCCGGAGGGAGGGCACAAAAGGCAGGGCAGATCGCCTTTCTGTGGAGCAGAGGTGTCGAGCTCGGGAAGAGTCCATCTGTGAGGAGAAGCCGTGGGAATGATGTCAGAACCAGCACTTTGTAATAGAAGTGTGTCTGCTTTCCTTTCCAGCCTCAGGAGAGCTTGGTTTAAGCTGTGTAGCTTTATTGTCTCAGTTTGAGATACCTGGGTTATGTAAGGGAGGGTATAAAGCACCTCTGTTTGGGATCCTTTGTCTTGGCATCCTATTTAACACCAAAAAAATCTTGCTTAAGAAAGGACTTGGACATAGGTCATCACCCCTACCAGATTTCCTTCATCAGCAGCTCTCAAAACCTTTAGCAAAGTGGGGACCAATTTTTGTGTGTTTGATCGTAGTTGCTGTTCTAAAATAATAAAAATCGATGCCTTATGAAACAGCATCACAGAATGCATTAGAGAGAAGCATCTCCTCAGCCTGTTACACTTGCCTGGAAATAGTTGTGCAGTTCTGTAGAGTTGCTTTAGAATAGCTGCTCTCTGTAAATGCTGTCTCTCAGGACAGATTTAACTTGCTGTAAGGCTTCAGTGCCTTCTGCCATGTTTCAAAAATATTCCTGGTAACCTCTGAAAATTGTGATTTCTGCAGTTCATGCAGTAGGAGCTCAAGCTCAGGCGAGTGCCTGGAGCTGGCGCTGCTGCAGGAAGCAGTTCTGCCTGTACCACCCCCCTGACCTGCTTACACATTCTGTTTTTTATTTTTATTTTTTTCACCTTCCCCAGGCATCTACAGTGCTGCACAGTGAACCCGCCACCTGAAAACAGCCAGTAGGAAAATGGGTTTGTTTTCAGCTGCACCAGTTCCCTGACCTGGTTCACTGAACGACCAGGAAGGTGATTCTGGAGCATTTCAGGAATGCAGCACTAAATTCTTGCTCGGTCTGTGTGAGTGGGATGGGTGAGACAAAGTCATGGCTGAGCTGGGTGGTGAACTGGTCGCATGTGTCTGTGGTGATGGGTTTTTGTTGAGTTTGGGATCAGGAAAAGGCCCAGCCAAGTTGGTTATGTGAAACCAGCGTAGTCATTATTTTGGTTTGTGTTTCAGCAGGCTGCAGAAAGGGCCAATTTTTATATTGCACAAATACATTTTCTTCAATTTCTGGTGCAAGTCACACATTCTTGATCATAGAGGGCAATAAATTAAGAGAGGGCATGCAGTGTTCATAAGTGAATATGTGATCTGTGAAAAAAGCCCGTGACAGTTCCATAGGATAGTGTTATTTCTAACATGAATTTGGAGTTATACTTAACAGATCCTTGTACCAAAACCACCCACAGCTTACCTTACTAACTTAAGTCCTGATTCAGCTTTAACTGAAACTGGAGAACTTTCTTAATGACTTTGGAAAAAAATAGAATGAGTCTCAGGTTTATGTGTAACATTGGTATTGTGTTAGTCTGGGAGAATTGAATATTAATTTTCTTGTCATTCTTCAGACAAAAGAAGTTGGTTTACTAGAAAGACTAACGTGTCTTTGCAATATTGTGACTGCCTGGTTGTGATTGGGGTGCAGTTTGCATTCTGTGGCTTTGCTGGAGGTTATATTAAAATAAAAAATTGTTTTATCCTCAGAATGAAAGGCTGAATAAAATAGAAAAGCCATTCTTTAGGAGTGTGTGCTAGAGAGCCTGTTCCTCTACATGAGATGTAATCTTGCTTGTGAGGGCTTTTGTTGTCACTTCATCATTGTTAGAGGGGTTCTTTTGAAGTAGTCAGTGTCATTTAGGTAATGCTTTCTTTGTCTCCCTGAAGTGAATTAGGCTCAAATTAGGTAATTTTCCAAGTTTCCTGCCAGAGTAAGCTATTTGTTCCTGACAGCTGGTCAGCCATAGCTTTGCACACCCTGGTATTGCTCATAATAACTGGGTCTGTATGAAAAGCCACTGCAGGAGCATTTGGTTTGGTTCTCTAATAGTCTCTGTCACAGTAGTGACTTTAAGAGCTGATTCCTTTTAGTCTCTTCCCTAGTGACAGCTCTGGGGTTGGGTGGTCTCAAGGACAGAGAAAACACGATGTGAACTATTCCTGTCAGCGCTCCTGATTCCAGGTAGACAGGCACTTATGCAGTCAGTGAGTTCTGTGTAAAAGTACCAGCTGGTTCCTTTGGAGCATCCCGAATTAAATCATTGCTGCCAGGGTGGTGTCCACTCAATTATTCTACCAGCTGCTGTAGGAGTAACAAGAAATCATCTTGTTACTAAAATGTTGAAATGTGTGCTTGCAGAACATTCACAGGTTAACTGTAAAGAGTTTACACAGCCTCTGATCAGAAAATGATGGGAAAGTCAGGCAGAGAAACCACTGAGTAAAATAGCATCAAAAGCAGTAAAAATGGAAAAGGAGCTGAGAAAGCGAAATCATGTCCTTCCTCTGGGAGGACAGTGGCACGATTCCTTCTTCCCCTCCGTTGTCTCCGGGAAAGAACTACTAATTTTGCTTGGTTCAAAACACACAAACGAAAAGATGAGAACAAGTTAGTGGGTCACTAATGATGTGTAAGCAGCAAGCATTGTTATATTGTAATGCAGAAGGCTGAGGATCAGCCTGCAATGTAACAATGCTTGCACATCATTACCCCTTATCAGTAAGGAGCACCTCTCGCAGAGGTGTTGCTGCAGGAGGTGCTCCTGACTGATAAGGGAGCGCTGGAGAAGGCCAGGGATGGCCCGAGGTGGATGCTTAGGCTGAGTGCATTGTCTGAAAAGCTTGACTTCAGCAGCACTGGACTAGTTGAACTGGCTTAGTGTGATGCACGGATGAATGAGGGGTGAGCAGAAATGTGGAACTGGAACAGTTCGTCACTGAGCTGTGTTATGCTGGATCTGCTTCAGGAGAAGTGTAGTGGTGCGATAGAATCCGTTTGTGGGGGACTTAAAACAAATGTCCAGGCAGGAGAGCAAAGCCCTTGAGCTGGCTGTGGAGGCTGCAGGGTCTCCTTTGATATGTCCTTTGAAAGGAGCTGAGCAAACACTTTGGAGATGGCATTATGTCTCGGAGATGGAGAGCTGATCTAAGCAAAGAACAACAAAGTGGCTGATGGCAATTTCAGCATAAGAGCAGCGTCTAGTTAAGTTTGGTCAGTTCAGTGACAATCTTTAAAATGGGGTCTGGCTAAAACTTTAGAGGTTCTTACAAGAGGTATCCACTGTCCTTACTTAGTTCTTGAAATTGTATTTTGTATAGCAAACAAATGACATTTTGGCAGCTTTTGTTACATTTTGATGGAGCACTGGCCAGTGAGCAGTCAAGGGGAAAATGTCTGCCCATACATATTTCAAGGCTGTGAGTTGGCAGAGAGCTAAAGCAGCTTCTCAGGTGATGGTCACCCCATCCACATAAAAGGAGGTTATTGTGTTCAGCTGAGTGGGTACCAAACAGGAATGAAAATGTTAAATCACTGTTGTTTAGGCTTCCTTCCATCCTTTGGACTTGTGTCTAAGGTCAGAGATTAGCATCTCCCTCCTCCTATCTTGCAGCAGGGCGTAGAGATGCTCTGATTTTGTGCAAAGGCTTCTGATACGCAGCCAGATGCTCATTGCCTTGGAACATTTTGAACTCTCTCCAAATGCTTAAGATCCAAAAAGGCCTGGAGCCTGCACGTCCTCTGCAAGGCAAGATGTGGCTGTTAAAATGCTAGTGACTGTTTATGGTGAGTATGTGATAAAGTTGCATTTTAAAAGCTCCTTTTAAATATTTTTTCCTTTTCCATGTAAGATTTTGTGTGTGTATTCCCTTTTGAAGAGAATATGCACTTGTAAGGAGACAGAACAGTTCCTTTTTAAGGTGAGCTTACAGGAACGATAAGTTACCTTCTCTGCTTTACGTGAAGATGATGGCTTAGGTAGATGCAGTCGTGATTAAAGTGTTGTACTTAACGTTCCCAAGGGAATTCTGTTTGACTCATTCCATTTGTTCCTCCTTGGCTATATTCAAGAGAAATTGTGAATCCATCATTTGGACGAGCTGAGGCTCAATATCTGAACTATATATAGAAACATTTGGTGTTGTGGTGGTCCTGAGAGATGAGAAATTGTGGCTGTTTGAAGGGTGGAATGCTTTGCACAATCCACACAATGTTGCTGAATTTGGGACACTTGGTGTTCAGGACCAGTCCTGCTGCCAAAGAAGGGATGTGTCACCCTCACCATCACCCCTGCACACAGCAGTGTCCCTTTGTGTTCTGTCATCCTTCCCAAATGCTGTGCACGTTCCCAGGGGACTTTGCCAGGCTCTGCATTGCACAGTTCTGTCTGTGTAAGAACATAGCAAACTTTTTTGTTGTTTGGTGACAAAGGGGAAGGGGGAGAAACCATAGTGACATAACTTTGTGCTGTGTATGCAGTCACAGCGTTCTTCCCAGCACTGGTGTCATTTATCTGCCAGCATCCAGCCAGAGCCTGATAGATTTGGGAGCTTGTCCCACCAATTTCCATGGTGGGAGGTGGAGATTGCTCTTCTGGGCTGTAAAGGGCACCACTGACTTCTGCATTCGCTGTTTCTCTTGTGGTTTTTGACCTTCTTGTTCCAGAGAGCCTGAGATGAAATCAGCTCAGTGCAATCCCAGGACTATGGGACATAGCAAATCTATGTCTCCTTATAGTGACGGTCTGTGCAAGACACTTTCCTTTTCCCTGGTTTGACAGTAGATGGTTTTGGCTGTTTCCCAGAGCACAGGGGGCAGACCTCACAGGCTGGCTGTGCTGTGTAAAAAGGCTTGAGTGGGTGGGTGAGTGGGTTTGGAACTGGATATGCTGCCCACACATCCATGGAGGCTGTGGCTTCACCTCGCTGGCCTTCACTTTCCCTCAAAGGGAAAGAGAGGGGACAGCAGACCCAGGCTGCTGTGAGGGGGAGAAACACAGAAAGGCTGCAGAGGGTTGTGGGAAACTCCTTAGTGCAGAGGGGCTGCAGCTAAAACTCATTGTGGGTTGGTTTGATTGATCTCACTGATTAACTCCTGCTGCTGCAGGGATGATGATGCTCTGGTGCTGGTAGTTCTTATTTTCTTCCTAAGCCTATAACCCTCGCTTGCCTCTGATTATATTTGTTTTCTTCAGAGCAGGTAATCCTGGTGTGATCTTTCAGATGCAGAAAATCAAAGTGAAAAAGCAATTGAGGAGATTAATAACAAGAGCCTTGTTCTGGTTTTTTTTTTTGGGGTTTTTTTTTTTAATATTTAGGAAACTAGTTTTTAATTAACATGTTTATTTGCAAGGACTGAGCTATGAACAGTTACTGTCTGTTGCTGGTGATGAAATATTTTGCTATTCAGGCAAGTATTTTCCTGCTCAGGTTATGGTTACAGGTGTAAAGCCACCATTAATACCCATTGTAAGAACAGAAGCTCTGGGCTATTGTGTGGAGGCTTTTCTTTCACCTACTTCTTTGACAGCTTAGGGTTTCTTTTGGAAAATACATTCCTCGATTAAGAATCCCTTCTGAGCCTCAGTGTCCTGCACAGTCAGAGCTCCAGCTGTGGCTTTATCCTGCTGTCATGCTCGGTCGATCAGAGCAGGATGAGCACTGAAGGAATGGGATGATTCAGTAAAGCTCCTGTCTGTCTGATGTCAGCTTTGCAAGCCAGAGGATGTCACTTTGAAAATGTATCACAGCTTAAATATCCTCACTCCTCAGAATTAATGGTGCCCCACAGGAATTGCTGTGACCGTGTAGTGCCCCTTCCAACAGGCCTCCAGCTCTGTGACTGTGAGGGACCACTCGTGTGGCAATGATGGGGTGTTGCAAGACTTGTTTAACCACCCTAGAAATCTCTTTTTAGAATATGTTTGGTCCATAATTTTTGCTTGTTTGCTAACGATGGTAATTGTAACATGACCCATTTACTCAACTAAGCACAGTTGGCACCACTACCCACATTCCTGGGCACTGAACTTAATCCTTGATCTCTGTTACAAGGTAACCAGGTTGTTTGGCTCCTGCACAGAAGTGGATTTCTTAACATCTTTCACACCTTCATTTTATTTTTTTAACTATCAAATGCTTGTTTCTGTAGGGATAAGTCAGTAGAAGATGAAGTCAGTTCAGGTCACTGATGAAATCAGGAGGGTGCTCTGTGTGTGATTTCTACACCACATTCCCAGGTGCTTTAGTGTATCACCAAGATGCAGGAGTTCCAAGTCTGGTGTTCTTTTGGGGAATAAAAGTCTAAAATTAAACGCAGGGCTGTGATATGTTTAGGAATAACAAAAGTGTGTCACTTGCTCTGAGCTTATGCTCTACCAATTTTAAACTGGTAGAAAAAAATTCTTGCCTTAAGACTTCATACCAAAGAGTCCCAATGGAGAGCTCTTGCCATGGCAAGGCAAACCCATTGGGGTCCACCTTGGACACCATGTGTGGACGCACAGTTCCAGGCGTGGTTGCAATGCCGCTGCAGGTGGTTCTGACTCTTCACCTACCCTTGTAACCTGTAATGGTTTCTACTCGTACATCAGAATTTAGCCTTTCCTACTGGCAGCACAGGGGTCTTCAAGGATGTCTGTCAGCATCGTTCTGTTAACTGTGCCTATCTTTGGGTGTGAGCACTGCTGTAGCCAAGGCTGTGCTGTAAGGGAAACCCAGTGGTGTAACAGGTTTCCATGTACTCGTAACCTGAGCAAGAAAAATCTGTTTGTTTTCTCTTTGAGTGAAGCATTTTCCTTGTCTTGCTCTGTGTCATTGGGCCTGGTGTTGAGGAAACCCAAGAGCAGCCAGAGCTTCTTGTGCTGGTCCCAGTGCCCACATTTCAGTTTGGACACCCATGGCAGCCACACCCATGGCAGTGCCACCAGCCTGGCTTTGCTCAGACCCCTGCTTTGCCTTTTTCCTTAGAGCTGCTGCATTTTAGTGCTTTCTTCCTTGTTCTTGCCAAGGATTTTGCAAATCCCTCTGCCCCTGGGGGTAAGTGGAAACCCTCAGCAAGATGGGCACAGTAGCCCATTCCTCAGAACTCTGCTTTTAACTTGTAACAGGATTAATGACTTAGACTGCCTGAAGTTAATCCTTTAAATGTGTTAACTCCAAACAAATGAGTTCCCTGCTCCAGCCTACAGTATAATTAGGTTTCTGATGAACTTGGAGCACTGGTAATCGAAATAGTCCTAAAGCAGAAAAACCTTTTGTGGCATTTGATGATCACACATCAGTCAATGCATTAACAGCAGAATTCAGCCATTGCTGTTGATCCTGGCTGCAGAAAGAGGATCCCCATATGTGCAAGGTAACTCACCGTCGCAATTCCATGTCTGTTCCCTGGCAGGGTCAGGATGGCCACCTCAACCCTGGAGAACCAGCTGCAGAGTGCCCAGAAGAACCTGCTGTTCCTGCAGCGGGAGCACGCCAACACCCTGAAGGGGCTGCACGCGGAGCTGCGCCGCCTGCAGCAGCGCTGCACAGGTACCCATACCTTGGAGGACTGCTTCCCACTTCAGCTCTGAGACTCAGCAGCAAAGCCCACCAGCAGGGTGGATTTAGGGTCTGCAGTTTGTATCTCGTGGCAAACTGGCTGATCAAAGCCAAGTTTTTTTCATTTGTTCTTTAAAAAAGCAGATAGTTCAATTGTTGTACCTGTTTGCTAATTTGCAGTGAATCTCCTGTTCTTGCTTTGGGCAGTGGAAATAATTAATTCTGTATTTATTTGAAAGCTGTCATTGTAAATCTGCTCACCAGGTAATGTATGAGCTCCATGATGATGTTCTAACAAAAATAAAAACTTTTTTTTTTCTCAGATTTAACCTATGAGCTGACTGTAAAGAGTTCAGACCCGTCAGGTAAGGAATACATGGCTTTTTTTTTTCTAATGTTCATGTTCAATTTACTAATTTTTTTTTTCAATGTTTGTATTTTCTTCTCTACTCTCCAAACTTATTTATTTATGAAGTAAATGTCAAAAGTTCTTTCCCAAGGTCACACAGGAAATCTCTGAAAGAGCCAGGAACAGCACCTGGAACTGCTGACTCCACTAGACAGTCAGTTCCCTGCTTGCTATATGGGAACACAGGACACAAATTTTAGGGGCAGAAGAGTGAGACTATTTTTATAACTTAGCTGAGCTGGTGCTGTAATAACCACAAAGCTTTTATTGATATATATCTCTGTGTGTGTGTGTGTGTGTGTGTTAGTGCACACTAGATCCTAGTTATTTTATATGTATTGTGTTAACAACAGGTAAGGAGCAGGAATAAGATAATTCCCTGAGGTTAACCCCCTGGATCAGGGAGGAAGTTAGCCTTTTGGATTCCTCTCAGGGATGGCAAGAGGAACCCTAGTGTACTGTTTTACATAATGGCTGTTGTTAATTTAAAACACTTCTGCTTCTCCTGTTCTTCTAGAAAGTGGTGGTTCAAGAAGCGATGAACTCAAAAGTAAGTGCAAAGATCTTGAAGCTCAGCTGAAAATCAAAGAAGCTGAAAACAGTGAATTGTTGAAAGAACTTGAACAAAAGAACGCAATGATAATGGTGCTGGAAAACACTATTAAAGAAAGGGAAAAGAAGTATTTGGAAGAGTTAAAAATGAAAAGCCATAAGCTCAATATGTTGTCCAGTGAACTGGAGCAGAGAGCGAGCACGATTGCCTATCTGACCTCTCAGCTGCATGCGGCCAAGAAGAAGCTGATGAATGCCAGCGGGACTTCGGAGGGGACCCCCTCTGGCAGCCCCGTGCTGTCCAGCTACAAACCCTCCCCTCCCAAGGACAAACTGCCGGAGACGCCGCGGCGCAGGATGAAGAAGAGTCTGTCCACGCCGCTGAACCCCGAGTTCGAAGAGGCCTACAGAATAGGGTCGGAGAGCCGGAAGCTGGTGCTGCGAGAGCCCGTGGATGCCATGCCCGATCCCACGCCCTTTCTGCTGGCCAGGGAAACGGCAGAGGTGCATCTGATCAAGGAGAGGCCGTTGGTCATTCCACCGATCCCTTCGGATCGCGCGCCCGGCGAATCGCACAGCCCCGCCCGCGAGAAGCCGCACAAGGCGCACATCGGGGTGGCTCATCGCATCCACCACGCCGCGCCCGCCCAGCCGCAGGAGGTGGAGACCCTGGCAGTGGATCAGGTCCATGGAAACAAAGTGGTCAGAAAGCACTCGGGGACAGACAGAACTGTCTGAGAACACCACGGAAGCGCTGTTCTGTGCTGGTTATGCACTGTGAGCCTGTAGGGTAAATAGCACCTGCGGTGAAGTTTCTTTTGATGCCCCATGCATGCCAAACTCCTCCCGGGTACATCATTAATACATTTTGCTCTAAGGAAACCTCCTAGGACTGTGTTCATATGGCAAGGTATATAACCACTCCATGCTGTGGCCAAATCAGGGGGGACCTGACCGCTTGCTTCCAAGTGCTGCTCCTTTTAGTGTAACTGCACGCGTGGACAAAGGCACGGGCTGCGTTAGTGAGCGCTCTTAGAGAGGACACCCCTCCCTCACACTGCAGCCACACGTGTGGGCTGGTAATGTTTGACCTGGCAGGGGTTCTCTTGTCTGCACTGTGTGTGTGAGCACTCCAGAGCCATCACTGAGCTCTGCCACAGCCACTCTCGCAGCAGCACTGAAAGTTGGGCACGTGTACGTTCACTTTAATGACCTAAGGACGTCCCCAGAGCCCCAGCAAGCACTACTTGATTAATCCTAAATACTTTGGTTTGTGGCTTTAAGTAAAATATGGGTGGGGGAAGCACCAGTTTATGAGGGTTAACAACCCTCACAGGAAGAGTATGAACACTGGGTTGTTTGTGGGGATTGTTTTGGGTTTTTTAAATCAAATAGCTTCACATTTTACGCTAGTCAGTACACTGCACTTGTAGCACCTTTCATACTGGCTCCGAGCTCCTTTTCAGGGAGGAAATGTAACTGGCTATCCAATATGGAAATGGTTCTTTATGCTCTAACCTGCACTTTTTTTGTAAAGGGATTATTTTTGTTTCCTAAAAACCTTAGTCTTGTTCTGGGCATCATCAGACAGTGCTGGCTGCTGCCAGCCTAGAAACCTGAGCTGCCCTTCTAAAATGTGAGTATTTAGTTGTAAGTGATGTAACTGATCCATTCAGGAGAACCTGGCATCCTTGATTTCTGTCCTTGTGGATTGGGATGGACTTGCCTTGCACTTGACCAGATTCCCTTACTCCTTTCTAGTAAGTAGCAGGTAGACTCAACAGCTGTTAGACTACTTGATTATTTTTTTGTTTTTTTCTAGGAAAGAAAGGCATACTAGGAGCTGGGAGGGTACGTAGTTTTGGGATAGGAGCACTAGTTTGTCCATTTTTCTTACATTCTGTTCACCTCTGCTTCACTCTTGTCTGCAGCCTCTAAGTAGGACCAGCAAGAAACACTGGCTCCCAAATGCTGCTAAGCTTATGATGTGCCTTTAAAAATTTGGAACGTGTATTCTCTGTGACAGCTGATGAAGGATCCCTGCCTGCCCCGTCCCCTCCCCTCGCCAGCTGTAGTTTGCCCCTTGTAAGCTTTTTCTGCAGCTGTGTTGGTGTGTGTCTCCCTCCAGAGCCTTGGACCACTGTCAGCGTCCCCGGCCCAGGCCCTGGCAGCTGGCAGAGCTGTTCTCCCGCCTGTGGTCCCGCTCGATTCCCGCAGCATGACCCTTCCAGCAGGGCTGATCCCGGGCGAGGCTCTGCCCTCTGTCACTCGCTGTCCCAAAGGCCCAGACCCGCCTCAGCCTCGCGCCTTGCTGGCTCTGTGGTAGGAATTTGTTTCACAAGTGGTGGGGAGGGATCAGAAAGGGGTTGGTTAAAGCAAGGTTGTTACTCTGAGGTTTACTGTTTTTACGTGTATTGCGTTAACCAGCAGCTGGTTTGGTTACTTTGGTTGTTGGCACCATATTTTTATGGTCATGTGTTGTATGAGTGACCTACCCTGCCACTTGTTGGAGGCTGGTGGGAGGCACCGCTTCCAGGCAGTGCAGAAGTGATGCTTTGGGCAATTAAAGACATTTCTTACAACCATCCAGGCAAACCTTAGTCTTTGTGTGTGTGAGACCAATTTAATCTCTCTTTGCAGCCACAGACTGCCTTGGAGCCGTTCCAAAAGGAAACACAAACTACAAAAAACACTCTATTCTTAAACACGTTTATTGAGAGTATAATACAACCAGGCTCCTTCTAACTAAAGTCAGGTGTGCCTAAGTGAACTCAACCCCACCCATGGTGCCAGATCTCTCCTTGGGTTGAGGGTTTTTTCCCTGTGCCTCTGAAGGGTTTCATTCTGGGGGAAGAACATGGTGCCTGTTTTTGAGTGTCATTCAGCATTCAGGGTGAGACACACACCTTGGAGGACCCAGTGGGAAATGTGCTTGGAAGTGTACAGGTCAGCCTCAAAGACCAGGCCGAAGCCCATGGCGTTGCGGCGCATGGAGGTTGCGTACACCGGGGTCCGGAGCGTGTTCTGCAAGAGGAGGCAGCACGGACACTGAGCAGTGCCTGAGCTGCTGCATGGAACTGCAAACAACACGGGCCTCGAGGAGACAGGACTGGCTTCAGAAATTCACTTTTGTTAGAGGTCTTAAATAGCCAATAACGAGAAAATGTAAATGTCCTTTATGTCATTTCCTGGGGATGGGAAGTATTTGAAAGAGTAGGGGGAGTGTGTCACAAGATCCCTGTCCCAGAGTGCCTGAAGGGAAAAGAGGCAACAAATGCATCAACCCCCTTAGAAGAAAAAAACTGTAGTGATGGCTACTGTAAGGAGAAGTGTTAAACCAGGTGCTTCATATGGGAGTGGTAATGATAAAATGCAGCTTGTGGGCAGAGAGGGCAGGGCCTGCCATCTGGGAGCTGTGACAGCAGAAGGAAGGTAATTCAGGAGCCTCACCTGCAGTCTGAGTCTGTGTGCTTCTGTGGGGATGATCCTCAAGATGGGCAGCTCCACCACCGGGACACGGGGCTTGCTCTGGATGAGGCAGCCCTGCTCTATGTCCCAGTCTGCTCCTTCCAGGAACAAACCAGAAACATAGCAGCCTGTGAAGGCAGAAAATGCAACGTTTGGGTAAACTGAGCTCCTAGAAAAGCTCTAGGAGATCTTTTAAGATAATTGTTCCTGCAGTCCCTGTTCAGGGCACTACAGTCATCATCACAAACACACTGCATTTCAAACTGCAGCTGCACAGGGTGCAGTTTTCTGAGAGCTTTGTTTTAATCATCCAGCTGTATAAGGAAATCAAATCAAATCAAATTGTCTCAGTTGCACTAAACGTGATAGGAGTAGGAATAAACATGATTTGCTGCCCTCCAACTGCCCAAGTCACAGAGAGCTTTCTAAGTCCCCTGGGCCTGATCATTGGGTCACTGAGAGCAGGTGAAGGGTTGGGAAAGTTGTTCTGGTGCAAATACCAAGTACAGCATTTAGATTTCTAAGAAATGAGACTTTTTTTCCTCCTCTGTTCCCAATCAGAGCTGGTACTCAGAGCCTTGCTTAGCTGTTCCCCACACCCAGCTTGTTATATTTAGTTATTAGAGCAGTGCTAGGCATAGAGAGCTCATAAAGAGCTATTTACACAATAAATGATACATATTTGTAGGTACTTTTTGCTTAAGTACATTTCAATACATTATTTGTGGTGTAAATAGATCTTTACAAGCCTGCTGGAGTTGGTAATGTTCTAGGCATAAAGAAATCAGTGTGTCTTTTTATTTATATATATATACACACACATATATATATATATATCTAGATCTAGATGTATGTATGTATGTATGTATATATAGGGAGCAAGGAAGGGAGGAGGGTAAGTTCAAGTCCCTGCCTGTGGGTGGGAAGAGCGTGCTTCATGCACACAGGAGCTCTGCAGGGACAGAACCCAGCTGGAACTCACGAGGACTGTGAAATGCAAACCCAGGGCAAATGCCTGCCAAGGTTTAACCCAAGTAATTTAGTGTGCCAAGCAATTACTTTCTCTCAACAATTAACTGCTTAATTGGTTTTGCCAAACAGTTGTGAAAACACTTACCCTGAGCAGCCCCTTCAGTGATGTCTTCTGCTTTCCTGTACTTGGTTACCTCTGTGTAGAGGGTGGAGTGATCCAGGGGCCACCTGTTTTTCCTGCAGGTGGCTTGAACAAGAGCAGTCAGGTAGGACTCAGGAACGTGCAGGCCTGACAGCCACATCACCTCAGGCTCACCCTCGCTGACCTGCAGCCACAGACAGTGATGGGCAGCAGCTGGCACTCACCCTACACTGCCCTTAGAGAGGAGCTGGGCTGAGTCTGCCTTGCATCCACAGTTATGCAGTGCTGGCACCAGTTCAAGAACTTACCTGAAGTGTTCACTGGCTTCTGCACCAGCCTGCACAGCACATGGTGCAGGTTAACAAAACAAAAGGCTGTCTGGAGGCACTTGCTTACCCAGCTGCTGTACTGGTCATATCGAGCTCTAAAGAAAATAATCCAATTGCCAAGTGTTTTGAGGGTGTCAGGGGCCAGCCGCCGCCAGATCCCAGGAATCTGCCCATTGAAGAGAGCCTGAGCCACATCATCCAGTTCACTGCTCATTCCAACTTCCCCAGCCAAGGCCTGGAACAATGGTGAGAGTTCTGAGGGCAGGCAAAGCCCAGCTGGTCCCATCGAGTTGCTGGGATTTTACTTACACGTTGCAGCTCAGCCAAGGACTTTCCCATCCGAACAATGAGCTTATTAAAACGTTCCAGTTCCTGCAGCAGCACCACAGTCGTAGGGGAGATGTTTACTCCATAACCTTTACGTATGTGGTCAAGATCAAATACTTGAGGTAATTTGTTTTCTATATCCTTGGCAACATTTGCAATATATTCATCTCGACTAATTCCTGCACCAGTTTCACCTGAAACCAAAAAATTCTGGTGAGACTAAACCTGTACTAAATCTTCTGAGAAAAGGTTGAGAGCTGAGTCACCTTTTGGCATCAGTCTTCCCCCTCTTCAGCTCTGACCTTTGCCCTCAGCCCTGCTTGTCCCCAGCTGTGCCTCTGGGCAGGTGTTGAGCTGCCTCCAGCCTGGCAGGGCTGAGCCCTGCGGCAGCTGTGCTCCGGCTGTCCCACTCCCTCTGCTCCCCGGGGCCGGACACAGCCCCCAGAGCACTCCCCACACACAGGGGCTGTGTCCCTGTCCCCAGGGCTCAGCACTTGCCACTGGAGATTTCCTGTTCACAAACCCAGTTCAGAGAGGGCACGCACCAGTTTGGGGCTGCAGCTCGAGGAGGTGAACCCACATGTCCCGCACTGCGTGCGTGTAATACCCGATCTCGGCGTTGGCGTGAAGGCCCAGGACCTCGGGGGTGTTGGAAAGTGGCAGAGCTTCTATGGCCTCTGGAATACAACCACACAGGCTCTGGTAACCCAGAACACCACAGGAATTTTGCTATTGCTCTGCTTGAATAAAAAAATCAAATGCCAAACCTGGTGTTGGAGTAATGCACGAATAAACACTTCTAAACACACACAGGGACTCCCCCACAGAAATATTATATACCATTAACAAAACTAACCTGCTGCTTTACTGAGGTTTTGTGGTTTGGGTTATTTTTCGGGTTTTTTTAAACACCCAAGGAGCTCAGTGACGAGGTCACTTTCCAAAGGACTGCTCCTGTAATCCATACACCAGCAGTGCCCGGTGTTCTGTTCAGCTTCTCACACCCAGCAGCGATGTATGGAGACAATGTACACTGGAAGCAGATTTTTCTTAATGTGGCAGGAGAAGCATTTCTTACCAACAAAGTCATCTTTTCCCTTCCCTGCTGGAATTTTATAATCGACTGTGTCGCTTTTATAAAAATGGAACACTTGGAATGTGTCAAACAGGAAATCCCCCAGGTACTCGTCCATGTAGACAGTCAGGATGCGCCGGTCAAAGCTGTCGATTGCACGCCCACCGTACATGACCTGGAAATCAGTGACATCAATGTCACTGCACTGGCTTTTGGAGCAGAAAATACGGTTAAAAACAAAAATCCCTGAAAGGTCAGAAATGCTCTTTGCTTTTGCAGTGCCTGTGGTGCAACAGTCTCCCTTATGGATCCCAAGGACATCTCCAGTGCCCTCTCAGGGGGACAGGAAGGAAATATTTGGCATTGGTCTGGAGAGAGCCGCTCTGGGCACTCCTCATCACCCATCTGGATGATTTGTGTGCAGTGGTGTCTTCCTGAGGTACCAGCTCATGCTCAGCTGGGATCCAGTGCTGCAAAGTAACAGTTTCCTGCAGGACTTCACATTACAGCAGCTGCCAGTGCAGTGCAGCTGCAGCAGCTCTGAGAACACACATTTGTACAGCTCCAGTGACACCCCAGGTGCCAAGAGCCCTGTGCTCCTCCACACAGCGTCCCAAGGGCTCTCTCACAATTCTCAGAATTAATTAAGCACCATCACTCCCTGTTGTGCAGGTGCACACAGTGGCCCTAATTCCCTGAGACCGACACTAAGGCCCTTTGCTCAGGGCTATGCTGGAGTTTCAAACCTGCCCAGGAAAGATTCCCAGCTTTACTTAATGCAGCCCATGCAGAAAGGAAACTTCATTTATCTGAACTGCGGTGGCATTGTAGCACTCACCTCCCCAATAAGATATTTGAGACTGCTCCAAGGGATTTGATCATCCTTTTGTTCAAAAGCTTTTGTCAAGTACGTGTTAAGGATTTCCATGCACACCTAATGAATTTGTTGGAACATGTAAGATAAGAGGATTCATAAATCAGATATACATATTCATAGGTTTTATTTAATGTAGTTCTTGTTTGAAAACTAACAATTACTTCTTTTGGAAATTAAAAAAAACAGTTAAGTATAAATGCTCTTAAGAAACCTATGAAAGAGGTAATAAAAGCATAAAGGATTGGGAATCCAATTTTTAGCATCCTAAATTGACATTATAGAAGATCAGGAGTCTACATGACTCCTCAGAAGCAGAAAGAAATACTAAGCAAAATCTAATTGTGACAAAGGTTAAAGCTGGAGGAATTCTGTGTTTTCAAAAATAATCTGAGCTACTCAAGAATATAAGAGCCATAGCAATTGTTTTCTTACCTGGAAATCAGATTCATTAAAATCATATGGTACATTCCAGCCAACCTTCCCAAACTTCCTTCTCTCCTGAACCACAGCATGGAAAAATGCCAAGACGTAGACTAAGGATTTAAAGGCAGGGTGTGGGCACTGCTCTAAGGCTTCCTGGGGAATTTTGAAGTAGGTGGCTCTCATATTCAGTTTCAGACCATTAGGTGGTTCTGTAACAACCTATCAAAATAATTAGGGAAGACATCAATTGCTGATAATTTGAGGAAAATAAGTTGTAAATATATCACATTAAGTAAGCTATACAATGCAAACTTGACATTTAAGTTGTTTTCCAAATGCCTGTCAAATATGGATTTTTTCTTAAGTAAAGACATGAAACAGACCTTTTAAGTTTATCAAGGTAAACACACCTATGCGAAGAGAACTCTCATATTATTTTGGAATTAGTCGTATTATTGGCAAGACATGAATATTTCTCATACTTGAAGATCTAATTTACTGAAATAGCAGTACTTTACACATTTTAATCCACTCCAGCTCCCTTCCCACTGCAGGAGGAGTGGGAGAACAGCCCAGAGCTGCCACTGAGCCACTGCTTTCCAATCTGTGAAATTAAATAACGATGTTTACAGGACAGGGCACCACAGCAGCAGTAAAGCAGCCACAGAAAAGAACATTAGGGCAGAATCATGGCCTGTGCCTTCAAAATAATCAGCTCAGCCTTGAGTGATAAACACTGCAGCCTGAAGTAGCAGCTGGAAACCATTATCCACTTCCAACATCTGCTCCACTGGCACTGCCAGGCTGAAACTGCCCTGGTTCTGCACTGCAGCATCAGGGCTGACTGGGCTATTTCTGTCTCCAGGTACTCCTCACTTGTGGCAGCATTTAAATCTAAAGACCATTTGTCACATTTCCAAGTTGACTCACAAACCTCTGCTTTGAAATAACTGCTGAACAGTTTTCACCCAAAGGAAACATGCCAGGAAAATAAACAGGATGATGAAAAAAGGATTTGGCTTAAATAAAGACAAAAAGTGAGTTGATAAGTGTGGGCCAGTGCGCTGCACTCAAGTCAGGCTCCTCCCAGAGCCAGCCTGTTCTGCTGAGTACCAGTGGCAGGACATGCCCTCCTGGCTGGGGTTTCCCCACCTTTAAGGCCTTCTGCAGGATTCCAATTGGGAAGCCTTTCGTTGGGTCAGTCGTCAGCCAGAGGCGAAAGTCTTTGTGAGGCTCTGTAATTTTCTCCATGGCCTTTTCCAGATGGATGAGCCACTTCACCAAAAGGTGACAGTTCTGCAACATGAGCCAATGTCCATGAACCACTGCTTCCTCCAGCAACTGCAAAGCGATCTGAGGACAGAGGGAGAACCATCTGTAATTCTCCCTTTACCCTGAGAACAAACTGCCTTTGATGGGCTCGTGTAGCGGGTTTTCCCGCTCGGAAAGTGGTGGCCTAAATGAGTCTGATAGGAGTTCTTCCACTGACTGAAATCTTGGCAAATTCAATCAGCTCTTAAGCTCTGGACATCCTGCCTTCGTGTCCATAACAAAAATGAAAGTCACAGGAAAGGCAGGAGAAGCAACAGGAGAACTTTCTGGTAGCAAACACTGTAACTTCCAACTACCTTATGTCCCTACACAGCAACATCTTCTCATCTCTACTTTTTAATAGCCGAAAATCTGATTCTGAATCTACCCTCACCCAACCCAGAACAGCAGCAAGTCAGCCAAATGGCCCCTTTCATGTTCAGTAAAATGTTACTCCCAAACTGACAAATTTATGTCAGAATCATAAGGTAACTCCTTTTCAAATGAAGCAGATCTACGGAAAGGAAATTTGATCAGTCCCAGAGCATTAGGAGCATGGCTTGCAATTCACACTCACTGCACACAGCACATCCCCACCCTCCCATCCAAGTTACCTCTTCCTGGCCTTGTCCCATGGCCAGGAATTTGAGTCTATCTGCTTTAAAATCTGTCCTCTCAGCCAGTTTCATGAGGTCACTGACAGGATCAGAGCCAGGACTTAAGATAAAAACCACAGGTGAGAAAGGGCTGCTCTGCTGCAGGATGTCATCGAAGCTGATCACGGGGGGTTGCACATACCTGGCAGAGGGAGAAGCCCAATGACTTTGGCTGATGGGCACAGAGCAGCTGCCACGTGTGAACAGAGCCTGGTACAGCAAGGGCACATGGAAATGCTTCAAACACAACCCTGCTCTGCTCTTCAGGCAAATTACAGAACCATTGACAAAGCTGATTACAGCTGCAGCTCTGTGTGAGGGCTGTGGCTGGGATCTGAGAGAGGAGAGTGACTCACGTCTCGCCCATCGTCACTGTCACGTAGTCCATCACCGCGCGGTACATCCGGTCCACCCGGAAACACCGCAGCAGGAGCAGCTTCTGGAAGTCTGTGACATTGCCCTCATAGTGCATTGGCAGTGGGATCTGCTCCAGAGCATCTGTGTCGTACCACTGGCAAGAAAATATAGCATACAAATGAACCCAGTGGCTCTGTCAGGGAAATTACTAGGAAAGAGAAAATCAATTTGATGAATGAGGGGCCAAGAGACACAACAAAAACAAAGAAAGTCAATCAGCTGCAAATAAATATTAAAAGCTCAGGTGAATGTAAAAAATCCAACTTTTTCAGTATGAAGTATTCAAGTCCAGAAACACTTGAAGTATTCAAGTCCAGTACTTTCACTTTATGTCAATTAATTATCTTAAGATATAGAAAATAGCATCAAAAGCAGAAAGGTATTAACAGATCACTTGCAAGAAGACTTCTTATAAAGCAAGAAGACATGGCATGAAGCTAAAGGAGGAACAAAGGAAATCTGTGTTTGTCAATAGCCTATAGAATTCACTGCCACAAGAAGATCAAAGCACAATTCAGCAGCACAAAAACACCACTGAAATGTTGACTGTCAAAATGAACAGAAAATTTCCACCGACTACAGCAGGGTAAATAACTCCTCTAAGGCATTTGACAGACAAATAAAAATTCTACGGTATATCAGGGAAGACATTTTTGGTTGTTTTTTAAATAATATAATCTTAATTCTTCTGCAAATAAACCAATCATTAACTGAGGTCAAGAAGCAAAGAAAGGCCTTGAGGGAAGAAGCCCACAGTGACATCTCCCCTGTGGAGTGCTGACACATTGCATCACACTTGACCATTTAATACCAGAAGAAAAACTAGGAGAGAAAACAGCATTGCAAAAAAGCACGTACTTTTTTCCATACATCTGGATTTTCTTCCACATCATCTGGAAGAGATTCAAATTTCTCAGGAAACAGCTCAGACAAGTGAATTAGATCTTCCCAGCCTTGATCTGGCAGCCAAGCGAACGGTTTCTTTCGGGCACTCTTCTCCAGGGAAATATTGCCTAGGCATGTTCAGAAACCAGAGTCAGTGTCCATGTCAGAAACCCTCCAATGCATGACCACACATACAGTCCCTCCGCACAGAGGAACCAAGTGGAAATTTGTTCCTGGAAGCACTGTAAGATTAGGCTGGTCTGCTGAAGGAAAGATGGCATTTTACAAGTGCTTGCAAAAGCCAGAGTTTTATCTTTGCAAACATTTCTAAAATTATGTATACACAGTCAGAAAATAACTACAACCTAGTCAGAAAATAACTACAGATTACTTTCCTCAGGTAACATCCTAAAAATTAGCTAATATGAAATAGAAATAGCAGGATCCCCAGTTTGTGTAACCCAACACATTGCAGCTCTCCTCAGTGGGAGCCCTTATTGAGGTGCTGGCTCATAGTAAATCATCTCTAGCCAAAGATCTCTCTTCAAAAGATCTTTTAGCTATTGCTACATAGAGCTACATACTTACATATAAATATTCACTTTACCTTTCAAAAAGAAATCAAATTCTTCTTGTGGAACTCGGCCTTCAGCTTGTTCTATCTTGACAGCCATATCAAAGGAGAACAGTAACTTGTGCTTCTCGAACAAGCCTACGTTAAAGGGACATTTTCAAAAATCAGCTGCAAAAGCTTGTGCAACTGGAGCAATCTTTCAATCCACATCCTTCATCTGTTGTGGGACTGATGGGATGCTCCACCCCTGCAAGTGCTCAAGGCCATTTTGGATGGGGCCCTCAGCAACCTGATCTAGTGAGTGGCATCCCTGCCCATGGCAGGGGATTGGAACCAAATGATTCCTAAGGTCCCTTTCAACCCAAACCATTCAGTGATTCGTTAATCTGGTCACCCCACAAAGATAATTTGGTTGATAGCTGGAATTGATATTACTAAAGGTCTTCTCCAATCTGAACAATGCAATGATTCTGTGATCAGGGGGATCTAAGCTGGGGCTTTGAGTCAGGCTTTAAGAGTCAATACAGCCCCTATGAGCTCTATGGCTGCCTTTACCATTTGTAACTGTGTTAAGAAAAACATTTCTGCAAGAGTTAATGGCTAATGTGCAATGTTCTTCTATCAGAAATAGCAGGGAGGAAAGTGTGAACCAGGAGAGGTGATGAGACCTGAACATCGCTGAATTCCCTGCTTGGTAACCTGCCTCTTTGACATGAACCAGCTGAAGTCAGGGCTTCACCTTTACTTGCACTACACAGTCTCAGCCCCTGGTTAAACAGCACTAACCTGTGCAGCCATAGTTGTAGGTGTTCAAAGTCAGTGTATCCATTATGTTTTTTAACCTCTTAGGAAGAATAGGACTGGGCATGGATTTCCGAAGAGAGTATCCAAAAACCTCTAAGAAGGAGACCAGTGAGAACTGGTACATGATGTTGACAAATGCCAGTTCAGCCAGCACAGAGAAGAGAATGGCCCCTCTCTTGGCAGCTGGTCTGTAGCCATCTCGGAGACGGTCGATATCTGCTGCGGTCGTCTCAGCCAGCTTCAGTTTCTCAATCACCTGGGCAGACAGGGGTTTTATACACCTGTAATTACTGTGCTGATCCAGAGTGGATCTATTATACCACAGTAATCAGAGCTGCTCAGTGCCTGCCTCTCTGTGTGGCTGTAGAGGGAGTCTGGGCAGGTAACTCAAAAGAAGTTGTACGAATTATAAAAATTAAAAATAAGATAAAATGAATCCCACCCTGTATATTTGTGAAAAGTAAAGGCAAATATTTACAAAAATCATGGAAATAGTGTGGCAAGGGCCCTCTGGGGATCTTCAGTTCAACATCTGGCCAAAGCTTGGTTATGACCACCACTAGATCAGGTCCAGTGTGGCTTTGCCCATCTGTGGCCTGAAAACTCCAAGAATGGATTCTTTCATCTTAGAACTGTAAACAAACATTACTTTGGTCCTGTTAAGTACTTCCCTGAAGATAGGATTTGGTTCTCTGACCCATAAAATAGTGCCCAACACTGAAAGATGCAATGCATTCATGAGAAAACTCAATTTCCTTTCAAACTATTTGCAAGCTTCAGAAGTAAAAGATGAAGCACAACAAAAAGGAAAGACTACATTCTGCCCATAGATACCCTTCCAAAAAGCCCAGAGCTGGTACCTCAGTAGCTTTGAATTTTGTATCCTCCAAGGTTTGCACCAATTCCACATTGTCCAACATGTTTCCTGTGGAAGTTGACAGTCCATGAAGGAGAGTGTCTTCCAGATTTTTCAGCAGGTTCTTGTTTTCACTTGTCTCCTGGATGAGACGTTCTCTCTGTTCCTCCAATTCCCTCCTTTCAAAACCCGTAATGACACTGAGCAGCTGATCCTCTAGGCCCTTAAGCGTAACTACAGGTACAATACATGGACAAAGCACAGACTTTTGTAAGCACAGGACAGTTTTTATACAACTTATTTAACCTCGAGCCTCTCAAAAAACTACAGCAATGAAATGGAGTGACCTGGTTAATGACTGTGTATCTTAATTCCACCAAAGCATCCTCACCTGACCAGTACAAGAAGAGATATTTAGCTCAGTTGCAGATTAGAAGAGAGAAGTGAGAAGGACTTTCTATTAAATCAGGTGCTGAATATAAGGGAGAGTATGAATTTTTTTGTTTCGTTGAGGTTTCAGAGAATGACTCAGGCCCTAGATTTGCACAACAGCATAATCCTTACTTCATTATTACATACACACTTAAGCTTACCTGTATAATTGATAACAATAGCTTTGCCAAACACAGAGGGAGAATACTTTGGGTTTGCTAATTTGGTGTTCAGGTAGATTTTAAAATTACTGTCATAGTCCACCTCTTTGTCCCCCAGGACAATGAATGCTCGCCCCTGTGCAACTTTGACATTCTTCTCTAAGACATTGTCTATCACAGGGTCGATGTATTCATCAACACTGTGCACCAGGAAAGGGGTTCCATACTTTATGGCCTGTTCTAGTTGTTTCAGGAAATCTGGGTCATTAAAGGAAGCCATCTGCAAGAGAACAATGGGAAAACATGAAAGGAGAACTGATATTCAATTTGCTGAACATTATTATTTTGCAGTAGCTGCCAACACTAATGAAGTTTGTTCTTTGCTGCTTTTTGTCTTTCCTTTCACAGAGGATATAAACTGCACTTGCACAAAACAGTAGCAGATTAGCTGAGAATAATTTCCATTTGGAAATTACCCTTTAAAGTTCTAGCTGTGCCTCTAAGTGTGTACATTGTCCTACATGGAAGTTCCATCCTGGAGCTGAGATTAATCACAATCTACACCAGCCTTTTTGTTAGACTCTTTCTGCATGTGCAGACAGGCTGAGAGAGTTGGGGTTGTTCATCCTGGAGAAGAGAAGGCTCCAGGGAAACTTTATAGCACCTTCCAAAACCTAAAGGGGCTCCAAGAGAGCTGGAGAGGGACTTTGGAAAGCACATTTAGCAATAGGACAACGGGAAATGGCTTCAGACTGAAAGAGGCCAGGGTTAAATTAGGTATTAGGAACGAATCCTTCTCTGTGAGGGTGCTGAGGCCCTGGTTAATCACTGCGTATCCTAATTCCACCAAAGCATCCTCACCTGACCAGTACAGGAAGAGATATTTACCTCAGTTGCAGATTAGAGATATTTAGCAAAGGTTCCCGGAGAAGCTGTGTCTGCCCCATCCCTGGCAGTGTTCAAGGCCAGGTTGGACAGGGCTTGGAGCACCCTGGGATAGTGGAAGGTGTCCCTGCCCATGGCCAGGGGTGGAACTAGAATGTCCTTCCCAATCCAAACCATTCATTAATTCTGTGATATATAACTGGTTCCCCATTCAAGGTGACAGATATTTATGCAGCTTTGAAAACAATCAGTAATGAGGTAAAGCAATCTTCCATCTTTACCCTCAGGTTATTCTTTTCTTCTTTCTTCTTAATCCAATGTAATGCCTGCTGCTGTGGGTCAATACAGAGTGGGAAGCGGCTGGAATACGTTGTCAGGATGCCATTCTGGACAGACAGCTCATCAGGGGGCAATCCTTGAGAAACCCACCTGGGAACAGAATGGACCAAAGACCAGCCTGGGATGAAACCTCAATGGGAGAGCAGCACATTTCATTTGTCAGCAAAATGATGCAACTCACTGAGCACACAATTAGACTCACACACAGTGTATGTGGTTATGGGGACAGAGTCACAGCTCACCCTGACTCACTGTAACTGCACTCCTCAAAGTACTGACTGTTGCCTTAGGGGAGCAATCCTGTGGTAGTTGATACATGGGCTACCTGGGCCTGGGTTTCATATCAAACCCATTGAAGTCAATGAAAAGACACCTGTTGGGTTATGGAAACATATTTTACAGAGAACGCCTAAAAAACTTCCTAGAAATGGTATTACATGTGTTTAAGTGCAGTGAATGTCCCTGGGGTGTTAAGTACAACAGCTTGTTACAACAAATGGCCCCCGTTAATCAGAAGGACAAAGTAAGATTCTCTCTCTGGTATGGCTGTGCACCTCCACCCACAATGCCAATTCTGTGCTGCAGATTCAGCTCCAGACTCCCACTTTATAAAGTCACATCCAGTAGTCCCCAGGTCTGCTGACTGGACAAACCTGCTAACCTCCACCTCATTGGTCAGGAGGCTCTCTAACTTAAATGGGTGGCTGACAGGAATTTCTCGTGAGAAAATATCTTCTTGCCACACTTGATAGAGCATTTCATGACGGAACTCCCAGCTGAAGGCTCCCACATAGCATAGAAAGGAGGCAGCGAGCAGACAATCTCCAAGCAACTTCACCTTCCGTATTTCTAATTCCTTGAATTCCTCTGTCCACCTGAAATAATTATATGGGAGATTCTGTACCAGGAAGATGAGGTATATGTGCAGAATTTCCTGTTATTTTAGATACAGGTTGAGAGACAGACCCCCAAATTTAGAATCGGTTTTCTCTTGCTATTATGGGGGCCACAGACACTGAGTTGATCTGAACTTTCATCCATTTAATCTCAGTTATTTTCCAAGAGCTAATGGATATTAGCTCAGAACAGATAATAGCTCTTCTCAGAAACAAACACCATAGAAAGCAAATTTTCAAAAATGTCTCCACCTGATAGATTTTATCCCTGACACATGAACCTCTGGTGTCAAAAATGATCCTCTTTGAATCTAGACTTACCTCTCATTCTCAGATTTCAAGCCAGCGATGAGCTTGTCAGCAGCTTCTAATCTTCTCTGCATTATCTCTGCTTCTTCTTGTAACTTTTTGTTTTCTTTTAATGCCTGGTCCAATTTTTCCCCCAAAGATTTAAGCTCATCCTGAATGGCAGCCAGCTCTGCCTGTATCCTTTCCAGTTCCCGCTTACTTAATTCATAGTTCCGTTCTAGCCTGGCCACCTAGAGTACATTTTGAAGGAAAAGTAAAAGTGTGAGAGGAGAGAAAGATTTTAGAGAGAAGTATTGAGTTCTCACATTTCTTTCGGTTGTATCATATTTTTCAAAGTGTTCTGGTAATAAACAGTGTAAGCCAAAATAACTGACACTGCCACCCTCCTCTCCCCATCCCAAACGCACATCAAGGTCTGACTGCAGTTCCAAAGCATAAAAAACTCCCCGTTTTGTACCCACAAGGAATATTAAAGCACTGGAGGTCAGCAGGACTCTCATGCCCTGACAAAAGGGGATGTTTGTCTGCTTAATAACAATATGAAGGCTCCAAAAATAGACATATCATCTAGTGAATATACTTTCTCTGTAGTCAGCTGTATAAAATAACCTTTTCTTGACAAAATTTTCCAGTGTCATCTGTTGGACATTAGATTTCCTTTGATAACACAGCTGTATCTCCAGTCATCCTAGAAAAGCTAATCAGAAGGTCTGTGCTTAAGGAACATGGATTTAGTGTACTACTGACCTCTGTTCTGTCCAAATGCCATGGGTTTTAAAGTTTGTTTTTAGTAAACAGCTCTGAACTGTGTTTTTCTAAGCACGATTACAAAATTTCAACTGAACACGTTCCTCCCTCGTCCCTCAAGCACTGGCATGGATGGCAACCCACAGCCCAGCATCCTGACACAACAAATACAGTGATTTATGACTGACAGCCTGCCGCACTGCTACTGCAATAGCTCTCCTAAACACCACTTTTTAAGCACTTCCATAGGAAAGGTGGGCAGTCTATGAAATGGTCAAGTATTATCTTTTCCATCAGGATCATGTTTTGACCTTCTCTGAGTTTGATTCCAACACGTTTTACCTTTTCTTCCTTTGGCTTGACTGTTTTAACTACATCACAGTAGGTCACCACTGCTTCAGCAAACTTCAACATTCCCAGTCCTGCTCTGCTGATAACTTCCATTTCAGCCCAGGTAGTATTAAGATTCTTTAAGAGAGCTAAATTGGTAAACACAAAAATATTGCAAGTGAGTCGAATAACTGCAAAAACCCTCCAAGAAATAGCTTTTCCTACCAGCAGCATCAGCCAGTGCCATGACAGACAATAGGAAACATTTGTCAGAATATTAAAGAGACTCTGTTGGCTGTTCCCATTAGCCAGGTCCTATATTCACTGCAATACCCAGAACAGAAATTCACCTCTCATAGCTTTCACATGGCTCCACGGAATTTCCCTAAAATCTGTCGTCAACAGAAGTCGCAGGAAATTTGTGTCAGCCATCATAGCTTTGGCATTCTTCCAGTTTTGTTCTTTGTAACCTCTCATTATAAGAATACAGTCCAGAACAACCTGTACCTGCTTTGGGGGTGTTGCAAAGGACCTGGAAAGAGACAGTGGGAGTGAAAAAAGGAGACAAAGCACATGATGCCAGACATGGGTACTCCCTGTTAAGAGAGGCATTGCAATACAGGGGCTTGTACATAAGACAAGCCACAACAGTGAAAAAGATAACTCAAGTCAGACAATAAATTATTTACTAATCAAAATCTCAGAACCAATTCTTGTATTCAGACAATTTGATCCACGAAATACTAAAGGATTTCAACAGTGGAAAGCTTAAAACACTGAACCTCAATATTCTTTCCTAGGGCAGTGAAGCAGCTGGAGAAAAATCCAGAGATCTGTGAGAGAAAGGAAACTGAATAAGTGGCAGGGAAGGGAGAGCCATTGCTATTTTGGGGACAACTATTTCAGGGAGAGCCAAAGACCAGATGTGCCTTTATATCAATCCTCAAAAAAAAAAAAAAAAAAGCATTATCAAAACACAGGGAGGAGTAAATTTGGCAGGGAAATACATTTCCCTGCCATGAAAGTATCCCTGAAAAATAACTGTTATGTATTCCTACTTACACAGGAAAAAAAAAGAGGAGGAATGAACAGGTTTGGACAGCCACTATTCAGGCAAAAAAACCACAGTGGGTTCTGGTGCATCAGACACAGGCCAGAGAATGATGGGGTAAACAGCAAACAAAGGCCTGGAAGAACTGTCTTAAGGCAAAGGCGTGGGCTAGGAATCAGGGCATTCTGTTGTGACCTCTGCACCCAGACAATTGATGTCCTGACCTTCACAGGCAGGTGAGAAAGATGAGGCTAAGGCTCAGACCCAGAAAACAAGGGTCTCTCAGTGTATTTCCAAGAGTTTATGCTACTGTACACACAAATGAGTCACCTGAGTTCAGTAACTTCGGCCTTGTCAAGCTTCTCGACCTCCCGTTTGGCAGCTTCCATGATAGGCTTGATTTGATCCAGGGCTGCCTCAGCCTCTGCCTTCTCCACAGCAATAACCTTATTCTGCTCCTGTATCTCTACAGCCTTTTCTTCACCCATTTTTTTCTTCTCCTCAGCTAGTAATTGCAAAGGCAGGACCATAAATGGATCATTCAAGTTTGCATACAGAACATATAGTAATACACTAATAGAGATTTATTCTTTGCTGAAAATCAGAAATTACCATCAAGTCAGAACCTTTGTGTTGCCAGCTTGCCTCTGGTTACAGCTACATCACCAGGTTAGGAACAGTTAAGTGTTCTTCCACAGCATGCACAATCTCTTTTCCTCCATGTTTCCCTCTGATTTGCCCCTAATGCTAAATTTCTGAATCAGAAGTTGCCTTTCTTGCTACTGCCTTTCCAACTACACCTTGGAAAGGGAAGACAAGGGCAGGCAAACGTTGTGTAAAGTACTGTGGGCCAAATGTGGAGCAAGGATGGCAATCTGGGCAAGGCAGGGGACCCGCTCTTCTGGCATGGCACGGGAGCAGCACACAGAACAAGAGGGATACCTCAAGAAGCAGCTGGAGCTCCTTAAGGGTCTCCCAACCCAGCCTAACACAGATGACGTGAGCCCTGCTTAGCCTGTGGGACATTTCACTAGTTGTAAACTACCCACCTATTTCTGTGTTTAATTTAATGTCTCTTAACAAAGCCTCACAAGCAGCTGTTTTTTCTGTTAGTATAATCTTTTGCTCAGCAAGTTTCACATTCAGCTCAGCCAGCTGTACAGCAGCTTCCTTCAGTTTAACCAAGCCCCCATCCAGCCGTTTACATTGTGCTAGGTAGGGAAAAAAAAAAAGGGAGAAATGTCAGTGATTGATTGATTGTGTTCAAGCACACAGCAACAGACCATCTCACAAAGAGAAAATATCCTTAGAGGTGCACTGAGAGATTTTCCTTTTCTGAGCCTGCCAGCCCAAATGATGTTAATGTCACTTGGGCTGGCACAGTGGCCCTGTGCCACGACGTATTTGCCGCATTACACTGCTTGAGTTTTATCCTCTTCACATATTTCAGTGCCACTGAAGTATGAATGAGAATTTCTGCTTCAGGAAGAAAGTCAAACCCTGAGTGAGGCCATGCTGGTATTAGATTTCAGCAAGACTCTTCCCCAAGTCTGATTTGGAGATTCTGGCTCATGTTCATTCACAGAAGGATTTGAGGAGAGCCCATTGTTTGACAGTCTGAACATTCACATGTGGCCAGGTTTCTAGGTCAATGTCAGAACACAGCCCCACAGCTGTGTGCCAGCACAGCATTTGAGATAGTACTGCTATCACAGTTTTTGCATATTCTGGATAAGATGTGGGATTCTTATCAGAACTTCTTTTGGTTTTAAAATATTTAAATCACTTATTTAAAAAGAGAAAACATTTACATAGCCTTACCTAAAATGAACTCATTTTTCTCCTCCAGCAATTTGGCATAGGTATTGAGAAAATCAAGATAATTTTTTGGTGTGACGTGATTTCTACGTCTCAGTTTCTCCAGAAATTTCTTGCTGAAATCCCCTACAGATTCATGCACCATGACCATGTGGTCAATCACTGACTGGAATCTCTCTGGTGGGATGCGTGGGTTTTTTGCTAAAATTGGGCAGAAGAAATAAAAAAAATCAAAGATTTGTGGCTTTTCTCAGAGTACACCAATTACCATCTTTCTTATGCACATCTAAGCCAGACTCAAAACAAGTCTTTTCTGGGGCAAAAAGCAAGACCAGGGCAAAGCCAGAAGAGGACCTCCTGGTAGGCAGCCCACATTGTCTGTGGAGTTGGGAACTTGAATTTTAGCAATTTTAAAAATCTATGTGATTAAGAAACTACCATCCAGTGACATTTTTGACTGGGTTTTTGCATTATCCATTTAGACTCCAGGTAACAAGCACAATGGGAAATGAAAATGTGAAATGTACAATAATTGCAAAGTAAAGAATATATTTCTTAGTCTATGCCATTAGGGTTAATGGGTTGAAATACTGACATGTTACATACCCAGAAAGGATTGTGCAACTGCACACAAGGCCTGGGCAGGCCAGGGCAAGAACCAGTCGATACCAGTGTTGTTGACAAGACCTTAAAATAAAAAGACAGTGTTATCTGAAAAAATCCTTTGTAAAACTAACCCCTAATCAGACAGCCAATCCTCTAATTAACTTTACTTACACCAAGAATTTGCAAATTATTCTTGACTCCTTCTTAGTAACAGAACTTACCAAGAAGTCCATACTTCAGTTTTGACATTAAATAATGAGCTTTGCCCCTGTGTCCCGCTAACCCCACGGTACCATTCCTTAGGCTCTACAGGACGCAGTCAAGAGCTGCAATAAGGTATTTTAGGGCCTGGTTTAGCATTCCCACCTGTACCCATCTTTCACCAGACTCTCTTGTTTCCCAGGACTCCTTTCAGCCCCCTGCAGCTCCCGCCAGGCTCAGGTGTTTTTTCTCTCCGTGGGCGCCCATCTCACCACACCCTTTTTTGGCTTTGGATACAGAAATGTTTCTCTTCCCACCATCCTAGTTTCACAATGATTCAACACCACACTTTCTGCTGTAAATGACAGAAAAGAGGCTGCAGACAAAGGCTGTGTATTTCCAGTTCAGTGAGGATGACCAACTGATTTCTAGTTGTTCAGCTGGAAAATGAACTGATCTGATAAATGCTAATCAATATTGTTCACTGATATGTGGTAATGAACTGGAAAAACAACATGCAATGCAAATCCTTAATCATGAAACCTGCTCTGCTTAGTTTTAGCTGCCAGACATCTCTCAGTGTCCACTTGAGATTTTTCTCTTGCCTGTAAATCTGTGTTTCACAGGGAAGGGACTAAGCAGTGTGTACAATTGATACCTGGGAAATTTCTGCACCACGTTCTCAGGTCCTCCCCAACTGGGGACATTCCCAGGACAATGTGAAGGTTGCTTGCACATTTGCTTACAAAATACTGCCAGATACTCTCTTTAGCTGGGCCCATGCCAGCTTTAGCAGCTTCTTCTCCAATCTGACTTATTATGGAGTCTTTTTCATCATCTGCATAAAGGGCTGGCACCATTCCTGTAACATAAGGACAGAAGAATGCCAGTGAGAACCACCAGTAAGAGGAAACCATATGGCTGGGGATAGGGCAGATGAGAAACCAATTTTAATCCTAGTTCTGCAAAAATGATTCTGAGTAGTTTTGAATGAATCAATTCATCTCTCTTATGCTTCTCTTCTCCCCATAGCCCCCAAGAAAAATAGGTCATACTTGGGATTTAGAGGAATAATTAATTAATTTTTGTTTGGGCTTCAGCAACATAGACAAAATGTCACAGGATTTTGCAAAAAAAAAAATCTTCATTAGTGTCTGTGCACCATCAGTTTATGTTTTTGTTCTCCCAGTCTTGTGGCAAATACTGCGTAAGTAACCTAATGACAGACCAGGGACGGGGAAAACTAGAACAAGAAAAGGGATACAATTAACTCATCTGTTCTCATATCAGACTGTGGAGGAACTTCTATTGAGAGGGTGGTCACACAGTGCCAGCTGCTACTCATTGCTAGCTGCTTCATTTGCTAGAAGATACCAAACTACATTTCAGGACATATATACATGAATATACACATGAACAGTTGCTGCAGTTCAGGTGAATGCTATTCAAAAGCCAATTGGACAACAGGTGGGTTTGTGGCCAAATGCAGCTGAAGTTTCCCTCAGTCTTGGAAGAAATCTGAGACTCCTGCAGCGTCATCGCCAGCATGAATGAGCCCTGTAACCTCTCCAGATACATAAATTACTGTAAGAAGATTCCAGAAAGCTGTTATTAAGGCCAAGATCATTTCAGGTAGTACTGAAAAGTGTAACTAACTAAAGCAGCACAGGACACAGGGTGAAGCAGTAATGGCTGTATCAAGGGTACAGTTGAGATTATGAGTCACAAGCCGAGAGGCTGCCAGTGGCACCTGAAGTCAACATGTTGTTGATGAGTTCCAGGAAGCTCTCTTCTGCCACATGGCCATCTGTAAACAAGAAGACCATTGACTTGTCGTAAATACCCAGCTTCTCATACAGATTTTTCAAATCATCTCGGAAATTATTTTCTCCGTATCCTCGACTCAAGATGATCTCAAATACCTATGGATGAAAACATACACTGAGAAGACACAGATGGACCCAAGACATGATGGTAACTCTGAATTTCACTTAGACTGAATCAAGTCTTAGTCTTGATTTGGCCCAAGTCACCAGTAAGTGTTTAAGTATCAATAAAATTTTGCATTTGTACAACCCTGCAGGCTTGCATTTTCAAAATTGCTTTGTGTTCATGCTCCTTTTTTGTTCTTTTCTTCCAAGCCTTTTTAAGTAAAGTGCCTTTGAGAGGAACATTTCCTCTCTGAAATAATACAGTATCAACCACAACAAGGCTCCTCAAGCAGCACTGGAGTGCTGCTGGAACACATTTAAGTATCAAGAGCAGTAGTTAGGGACAATTAGTTGTTCATCCTTGTTTTCCAAACCCATCCTTGTTTTCCTTCCCCAGTGCTAAAACCCAGATTCAGGCACTGACAGATCACACACAGTCATTATCTTGGACTTCCTGGCAATCACCTCACCCGGGGTTTCTCTCCACAGGGAAGAGCTGCCAGCCTGATCTTGTCCTGACTGACTCACTCCCATCCCTAGTTTAATCCCAATGACAGTTTTACTTTCCTTGTCTTTTTTCACAGCCAAGACCCAGGGTCACTAACCTCACATCCAGCTGTGTGAGCAGCCAGTCTGGTCAAGGACTGCTTTCCTGAGCCTCCCACTCCAATGAGCAGGGCGTGCCCGCGGTCCATCCGGATGATGCGATGGATACGGATTAAATGCTCCAAGGCATCATCAAAAAGAACTAGATTCATTTTAATATGATACTCGTTGTAGTCATCCAAAATCTCCTTCAGAGAAAGGTGAACAGAATGTTACTAGGAGACCAATGAAACAATTAATAACATTAAGAAAATAGCCCATTCAGCAGCATTATTCCTTTCCCATTCCTCAGGGAAAATGAACTATTGGAAAACACTGCTGACTCTGTAGCTGATCCTCAGTTATCATCACTGCAAACCCCAAATGGGCATCAAAGCACATAAAGTTCTGTGTGCACACAGAAGAGAACAGATTTCCTGCAGTTTGAGGCAGGCTCCTGCCCGTTTCTCAGGCACAGTTCCCAGCTGATGCACTCTACCTTAAAGAGAGCTTTTGCTAAATCATAGTCTTGGATATCTTCATAAATACGAGGTTCTGCCTCATTCAGTGCTGTTCTGAAATCTCCAAAAAGAACCGGATCCCTCATGACGTGCTCCAAGTCATCGGCAAAATGCTCTTCGACCAAGGTTTTTATATGGCCTTGTACCTTCACAGATATGAAATTAGTCAGGCAACACAACAAAGCATTTGATTGTGAATCCAGTAATACTTAGAAAGGTGATAATGCAGATTCTTGCTCAAATACTGATTTATTTCAAGGTGATACTTATGTCACTAGAAGATCCAAAGGTTACAGCCCCCTTCTGTGTTCTATGTATGACCTAAAATGATCTAATAGGCAGTTCAAGGATGGTTCAAGCCAATCAACTGTAGAACATCAAAACTAAAAGGGAGAAGCCTGTTAAATAAAACACCTTCTCATATACTGGTGTAAACAGTATATTAATAACCTTACCTTTTCACCATTCATAGATGTCTCACCAGAAAGATCTCTCACAAAGTTTCAAAGTCTACATTAATGTTCTGCATTGTAAAAATGGAGCTGGAGATGTATCTTTGTATGTTAGAGGAGAAAGTTTTAACTAGAAAAATCTGAAGCCTTCTTGGCCTACCTCTTTTCATCTAAGCAACTTCCAGAGCAAAGCAGGTTGCTTATAGATGAGTAGACTCAATTTCTCTCCTAAATCTCAAGGTTTAAAATTGGCATTGTTCTCTTCTGTGTTTTAAGATATAATTTGAAGCATTTTCAATTTGCGTAACAGCCAAATTGAATTCACTGTGTAAGAATTTGGCTTTTATCCTTTTTACTACTTGATTGTACAGGCACATTCTGGTGCAATCCTTCCTGAAGGAAAACACTGACTTGAAGTGATTTCCTGAGTTTTCTCCTGTACTTCTTTCACATTTTGTCACCTGTACTTCTGCCAATCAATTTTTCTGGACAGGCAAACCAAGTGATACTTTCCATTCCTTCAGTAGATCTGCTTTCTTAGTCTGTCCACATTGTTTTAGGAAAATATCTTCCATGGGTCATGTTTTAAATTAATGAGCAACATATTGCTTAGACAAATCTGCAGTCAGACAGCAAGACCTGAGTCCAACACTTGGTAGTGTTGCTGTTGCAAATTAATTGCCATAATAATAGTCAGAGACTACTAAAAAACTGAAAGAAATCACTCACCAATTCTTTGTCTGCTTCATTAATTAGCCTGTCATGGAAAACCCTCAGGCACTCATTTCTCCAAACTCTCACCATCTGGGTCACTGTGTGAAACCTGAAATAACATCAAAATATCAGACTGCACCAAATGAGCTGACATGATTCCTAAGGCCATATGGTTAATAACAAGAACCAAATTCTGGACTGACCCTTTTACTCTTTATGATTTGGTTATTTTGATAGCAACTAATTTGCTTGCATTTTTACCTCTGGTATCTTATTTAAGATAGACTAATGCATCAGTGTTTGGCATTGAGAGTAAGATCACAATTTAGGATGTTCTATTTCTCATTGTGGCTTAATGAAAAGTGACCAAATGTGATTGATTTCCTGTACCAAATTACATCAATTTCATTCAGATTCACCAAAAAAAAAAAAAAAAAAAAGGTGTGGGACCAGTAATGACAATTTTTCTATCCTTACCTTTCTGCATCTGTAAGAACAAGTCCATTATAGACCCTGGAAAGATCTCGCAGGTTAAAAATGTAGTGGAATTTGGAAGGAGTAGGAGGCAGGTCGGTAACAATCATTTTATAAAGTTCCAAAGTACACTGAGTAATCTTGTCAGAGATGGCTGATATGGACTCCTTAAAGTTCTGTAAACATGAGAAAGAAGAAGTGTTTTCATGAGACTGGCCAGACAGAATTCCATGCTATTAAACATAATCTGCTTTCCAGCTTTTAAACCTGTTTGGTTCAAAAATTCTCTGTAGTATGAATATTCTGCAATTAAATGTTTAGGGCAGGCTCTATCTTCTCTGTGGAACCTTCTGAGTGCTCAAGATAACATCAAACTCAGTGACTGGAATTCTTACAAGATTTCTATAGCAGAAAAATTAAAGTGCTCTTTTCTTATCTAATGTTGCAGGTACCTTGCCAGTAATGCAGTCTGTTGCATTATATTACATTTTTCACACTCATTCAGGAAAGAATTTTCAGATCTTTGTATATTTGCTTAAAGGAACTGTAACCAAGTCATTCACACATTTCAACAAATGAAAAGCCCCAGGTTTATAAATTATATGCTGGCTTGAAGGTTTCCATATTACACAAGAACTTATCCAAGCAATGTAAGATGCATTGAGAAAGAGAAGAGGAAAAGAAAGGTTTATGTGAGGTTCTAGGTACAAAAAAAAAAAAGGTAGCAAAGATGTCAGGACTTGCAACAACACAGAACTAAATGTATACTTAAAAATAATACACCTGTTGAGCAATCCTTTAAAAACAGTGAAATTACCGCAGTGTGGCCTTTCAGGATGGAGAAGTAGATCAAATGCAGTGATTGCTCAGAAGGAAAAGGGATGTTAAAAACACTGAAGAGTGAGGTGAATCGAGGGTCAACTTCATTCCGACCTCCTCCAGCTTTGCCCATGGCAGCAACAAAACCCAGGTCTCGAAGAAATTTAATGCTCATCTCTTTACCACGATCGTACATGAAACCTTTCTCTAGCAGCAGCTTCAGCAGGGCAATGGGCTGTTGTGTGCCATACTCATCAACCTGCAGGATGCACAAGAGTCAGGATACATCAAAGCACAGTACATCAGCTCACCAATTACTGCTTTAAGTGTGGGAATATTGGGTTCCATACTCAGGAGAACATTGCAGGGACTAAGGGACTCTTTGTAAAGCTCTGGCGCTGATTGTCAACACTCATCCCAGTGTCTCCTCTAGGAAAAGTGCCTCTTCTCTGAGATAAACTAAATGCATGCTGGATTTGTGATTGCAAGGAGCATATCAGTACCACCCCAAATGTTTCTATACTACCTGGCAAAAATATTGACAGCTTACCCTTGGCATATTCATATCATCCATGAACACAAGGAGACGTTTTCCCATGGGAGGGCCAAAAGTGTCTTTAGTTCGTTTTTCTACATTTGTCTCCAGGTTTCTCTGAATGTCCATGGATGTTGTACGAGAAGAGAAGTTAATTATCAGCACCAGCTGCAAACAGGAGGAGTTGATAAGAACGGATTCTAATCAGTTTTGTTGGTTTTTATTTTTATAGAGCGTTCAAAAATATTTTCATATTAGCTGTCAGACATATAGGAAATGCTGCTAAGGTCCACTACTCACTTGAAATACATATGACAAAGAAAAATAAGCCCACCCTTAGAACTTCAATAATATATTTTTACTTTATATAATTGAGTCTGTACAATGTAAAAGAGGACAAAACATCTTTGATCTTGAAGAATTTTCAAATCAGTCCCACACTGTGGGTCTTCAGTGTGCAGTCACATTACCCAAGTCAATATTGGAACCCAGAGACTCAATGCACAATGCAAATTTTACACAAGGGCAAAGAATGAAAATGCAGCTTTACAAACAGGGCAAAATGCCTCACACATACATTAAGGTATTTGTCCAGATTGTTTAGGAAGTTCTGTGTAGTTGCTGTCTTAGATGTACCCGATTCACCTACAAGAACAACGGGGCGTTTCACTTTTACCATCTGTCCCAGCAACCAAGCAGTGCGTGTGGTATCCACTGTGGGCACTGAAAAAGAGCAGGAACACAATCCCTGGCTGAATGAAAATGCACTACAGCTGGGGGATTTATATTTATAGAATAGTACTGGAACACACTCTCAAGGTATTAACACGCAGTTGCACAAAGCCATAATCTGAATTATCAATTCACTAACAATGCCGAAAGAAAATTTTAATTGCTTAACCACCTCTTTTCAGTCTTTGTCACTGGGATCTTTTCTTCCATGTATGTATACCAAAAAAGAAGCCATCTTTCATAAAGGAGGGTCATGGTTTGGTTTAGCTCCATTTAATCCCTATTTCAAGGATATAATCAGGATTTATTTGGATCATAAGTAATTTCCCAGAACTCTACAGAGATGAATTTTTTCCTATGTAAATCGCCTGCATTTGGAGCAACTTCAGAATGATAAATTTATCTCTCATTTCAGTGAAGTTAACCTGTGCTTGCTGGAGTACCACTGTCTATTAATGTGCCCACATTTGTCTTTAACTATGAAAAGCACCATTAGGCAATGCTTGAAGTGACAACCAATAGCAGTCCTAAGAATGTAATTTTTATCTACTGAATACCTGAACCACAAGCTGATGTTTTCCAAGAATTTCTGGTAGAGCAAACGGTGAATCTTCTGTATTCCAGCTTTTAAAAGGCATTACTAACTCCTAAATAAGCTTTATTGACTGAAACATGCTTTCATCCTTTCCCTGACTTTTTTATTACACAATGCTGTAAACATCAACTTTATGACTGCTAAATGACTATGAAAAAAACTTCAAAGAAACTGATTTGTGCCATCACAAGAAACTGAATCTGAGTAGGTGACCTTCAGTACAGAAAAAGGATGTCTCATGCTAAGTGCCATGCACTCAGTGGTGGCACATTATGAATTGAAAGCACATCATCACTGCATTTTATCTTATACTCACCTAGAATGTCAAGAAATTTCACTTCAGGATCATGAATATATCCAGGAACAAGTTGCATCCAAGGTACCCACTTTTTCTGCGATTCATCAAAATGGAAGTCATACAAAGTTGGCAGCTGACCTGCAAACCATTAAGCAACTGCAATTTTTTTAGGACACTGAAATATTTCCTAAGAAAACAATCTGATTGAGATGAAAACAAAGGGTAAGTTTATAGACCAAGTTGGGCAGCACTTTGTTCTATTTACAAGGCATTTAACCCACTAAGTCATCAATCAAAATTCCTCTACTCTAGCACCTTCATGGAAACTATCACTTTTCTATTACAGTTAATGGGATTCAGATTAAATTATTACAAGATCCTACCTGGCAGCTCCCCTGGTTTAGCCAGGACATCCTCACCCTGAACAACAGTCATGCAGGAAATACGTTTAACGTTTTCATCAAATTTAATTCTCCCAGCATCAAGAAGAGAAGCACCTAAGGAGCAATACAAAGCTTCCAAGAAAAAACACTCCAGAACATCAGGGTTTTCAGGCTGTACAAGCAGGGCATCCAGCATCACAGTCAACTGCACAACCTGTTAGGAAAAGGACAAATCTGTAAAGAAAGTTGTCCTTTAGGTGCACGAAAACTCTTAATATGTTTTCAGCTGATTGCTGGTCTTTTGTTCTTACATGTGGATCAACTGCTGCATGTATTAAGTTCAGTAGAAGAGCATTGTTAGGTGCTGATTGGTTTGGTGTCTCTTTGTGCTCATCAGTAGCAAACTGACATTTCAGCACAGACTCTCCTCCTGTTCTTTCTTTGGGAAGGTTTTATTTCCTCCATAATTCTGTTTCCCTTTTAATTAAACATGTTCAATCTTTATTCTCTGTTTCTTACCATATTTAAATCTGTTTGAGGAATAATGGTCTTCAGCTTTCGTTCCTGTTTGCCATCCACAATTCCTTCTATAATCATATCAATAAGGTAAGGCACATACTTTTGAAAGAGACGATCCAATTCCACTTTCTCTTGCTAAGGAACACAAAAAAGACAATAATCCAGTTGGGAGGAAAAATTTTGACAGCAGAGCTTCCCATCAATACCTGGCTGACCAGATATGATTGTTCTTGAAGGAATCAATTCTACCAAAGACAGTCTACACTGTTCAATACAAATACTCTGAACAACTGCAGAAATTCCCACCTCATTTTCTCTTCCTTTGACCCACTTCTGCCAGTAGGGCTCATATCTCAGATTTTTAGGATCTACAAAGACCATTCCGCAGCGGGATACTGTGGCGGGAGATGCATACTGTAAGTCCCCAACCTATAATATAATCACACAGGATAATGGTAAACTGTAACTGCTTTTCTGGCCTTGAAGCCCCATCTGTATCTCACTCTTTCTGTGTATAAAATGGTACAGTAATTTCTTACCTCAAACAACAAAGCACAGTGTGCCTGAAGCCTAATCCGCTCCCCGTTTGCCAGGGTCAGTAACTTGTTGTCATCCATAACGGAATTCATGTTTTCCACCCAGAGAGCATCCACATCTCCATCAAAGAGAATGTACCTGTGTACAAGAGTCATGGGGCACTGACTGATCTCTGATTTTCCTAACATATTTCTGAATTTAGAAGTGTCAGCAATGGTGTCATTGCCAGGCCAGGTATTTTGAAGTCTACCATTCATTTTTTTAAATTGCATAGTTTCTCTGAGACTAGGAACTCACAGGAGACAGAAAGACCCCTGGACACTTTCTATTTATTTAGCATTTGTTTTCTTAAATAGTGCCATATCAATTTTTTTTTTTTTAATTTATGTAAACCTCAGGATCTCAAAACCACCACAATGATTTCTGGCTGCCTACCTTCGCTCTTTCTTGTCAGTGGGTCTGTTGATATCCCGAAAAATGTTTGACAGGACTCCATCTGTCCAGTCTCGTGTGACAGGGTCAAGGATCCCATACAGCTCAATCACACTCATAGCTTTAGGGTTCAGTGTGTAAAGCTTTGTCAATAATCCCAGCCTAAAGTTACAGCAAGAAAAGCAATAGTAAAATGTCACACTATCATCTCATGTCAACCCAAGCAAACACTCTGGGCAGCTGTTGACCCTGTCATGGCTGGACAGGGCTGAGTAATACAGACTGTGCCATTTTACAGCCTGGTTTACATTCTACACTCACTTGTTTTGGGCCTGGCACAAGGTTTTAATAACAACTGTCTTGCCACCTCCAGTAGGTCCAACCACCATTGTAGTGTGACGAGTTAACATTGTCTCATACATCTGAACTACTTTATCCACCTGAAAAATAAACATGGATTCAGGAGATTACTGTCATAACTGTGTGGACAAGATTAGCAGCTGGTCTATATCAGATACATTTTCCTGGAGCCACTCCAGGGTACAGCAATATGCCTGCAGCCTCACATTTACAACAAAACCTCAAGCAATTACAATTTTTTGTACCTGGACTGGTAGAACGATATAACCTTGTTCTTCCAGCACTTGTTCTACAGCATCATTAAAGTCAGGGTAGCGGACTCGAGGGCAATCCAGACCAGGAAACAGGTCAGAGATTAGGCCAAGGAAGAGAGGTACATCTTCAAACACAAATTTAGGGAGATTCATATCTCGCAGAGCTCTCATTAGTACAACATCCTAGACAAAATACAGCAAAATCAATCTTTACAAAATAGTTAACTTATCAGCTAAAATGAGGTACTTCAAAACTTTATATCTTTAAAAACTATTGCTTGATTATTTCAGTGCAGCTTTTAGAATGGTTTTTTTGTCATCAGTTCCTAGTGGAAAAAACAGAGTTATTTTATATGGATTAAACATATCAATAACTAAGAATAATACATTGTGTTTTTCTACCAAGTTAATCAAATGCCAAATGGCTGCAGTGTCCCACACCACAGCTTCCCTGAGCTGTAGCACTCACTGTTCAAAAACCAGTTTTTGCTAGTCATCCAGAGATACTCATCTGGCTATTTGCATCCTGGACTTAACAAGCAGGAAAATATCTCATTTTCCATAGATTTCCCTACTTTGAGTGGAGTTCTAATGGCAGAAAGCACAGTGAAACTCAATAAGAATGAAGGGAAATAATAAGACAAATAACACCAATATTCCTATTTCCAAACCAAACTACATCAGATGGGGAAACATATCCCCTTTCTAATGAAAAAAGATTATATGCCTAGGGTAACTAAGCAGCAAATCTACCTCACTGAGGTCTGCTGATCCTCTTTTCAATTCTCCAGCCATTACCAACACTGACTTAAGGGCCCGCAGTCCAAAATCATAGTGATGTTGTTTAGAAAGCTGTTCCCTTGCCAGCTTGTACAGCACTGTCATCTTTTTGGCAAGGACCTGTTTGAGATTTAATTTAAACGATCACAAATGTTGCTTCTGGCCATGCAAACATGGGTGGGTACAGGGGTATGAGTAACAATAGATTTCTCTTACCTTTGCTGTAAGGAACCCTTCAGAAAACAGCATTATTTCACAGATCTGCTGAAGATCTGGCACAATAACAACCACAGGCCTGAACAGAGCTTTTACAGACTCAGGGAGCTCAGTCCGGCCAGCATAACCAGGATTCATTGTGATGAAAATGCCAATACGGCTATCAAGGGAAATCTCCTGTCCTTCAAACTAAAGGCATAAGAAAACATTAGAACAATGTGAATTAGGAACTAAAAAAAAAAATAATACTATTTGCTCAAAGAGAAAACCAGTAATACTGGGGCACCCACTTAGGACAAAGTGCTAAAATATTTTGCTTTAGAAAGTCATCCTGATACAAACAGTAGGATGAATGCACCTCTTTGAGATATTTCACAAGCCTCAAATTTTCTGTCTGAGGTTTTTTTAATTCCAATAAGCGTCAGTAAATAAAGCCTCACAATCCACATCAAGTTAAATTACTGCTGCTCCTCATTACTACTGGACTATTAACCCATTTACTTGCTATTGTCCTATTAAGATCACTTTTATCTCACTTCACAAAGAAGAAGAACATAGCAAAGGATTAGGCAGTCAGCAAGGATTTAACATCTTTCAAATGGAAAGTACATACTCAGGAGTTTGAAATGTTCAGCGCAAACTAAATACAGAAGCAGCAGCCCTTTGATCTAATGATGGGGTCTAAACCTGTATCTTGCCCTGAAAAACAAGATCAGCCTTCACAATTACTCTTCTTTTTTAATCTTCACCTGAAATCTTGTCCACCCATTCGTTAAAGCGTTTCGGATCGTCTGAATCTGGGAAGAAATGACTGAAAGCACGGAAGCGTCGATGCGATTGAATTCATCAAAGCATCCCCATGCACCACACTGGGCGAGGCCCGAGAAAATTTTACCCATTGCCTGAAAGGAACAACAAGAAAAGCTTCGCAGCAGTGACTACATAAACCTTTCAGCGTCAAAAAACTTTGGAACACGCTAAAATACTTAATGGTGGATAAACCTCTGGATGTTTATCAGTCATAAGGTCTTGCAATAATTACTTGCCAAGTGCAGATTACCTACCATAAACTTAAACACATACCATACAGCCATTGCTCCCCTGCTTGAAAGGGCCTGAAATTCCTTCAGGAATTCATTCAAAATCGACATTTTTTACTAAATTTAATTGTCAAACAGCATGGTATCTCTAAGGGAGATACTTATGTAGAAGTTCAGAGTACATCCTTATCCTGGGCACTGATAAAGAGCAGAAATTGGCATTTTGTCAGAGAACACAGATCTTTAACTCTTACTTTGAAGTCCATGCCTTCTCCACAGTTTGTCACTACACACAGCAAGCCCAGTGCTTTGGCCAGATCCTTGGTTGTTTCTGTCTTCCCTGTACCTGCTGGCCCTGCTGGTGCTCCTCCCAGAAACATTGATAGAGCCTTTGAAAACAAACCAAAAAGCAAAGCAGAGCTTGAATTAGATTTATGCTAGGTTGGTAACAAAACCAAAACCGAACCCTTGGGTACACAAAACTTTAAACGTTGTGAACACCTTCTACCTTGTCTTTGCGGCAGTGAGGTGAGAAGGATATCACAACTGATTTCAAACATCTTAGCGTTCACAGTGGGAGACAGCAGGAAGAGGCAATACAACAAGGATGTGACTAAGTAGAATGAGGGCTGGTTAGCACAGTGTCCTTGAGGGTGCACCTGTGTGAGGGTGAGGTAGATGCGGTCGGTGAGCGGGGTGATGACGAGCCGCCCGTTGAGCCCCATGTACTCGTAGCCGTAGGAGAAGGCGCCGGTGCACTGCCGCACCATCAGCTCGTCCGGCTCGCGCTCCCAGTAAAACCGCAGCTGGCTCTCCCACTCGAACTCCTGAGCCTGCAGAATGCTGCAGACAGAGCTCAGGTGAGCCAAAAGGATGGCAGTACAACTCCCAGATTTGGTGTTTGCTCAGGAGTTGGAGGTGGTGCTTACCTGTCTCTGACAAATATATCGATGATGTCTCTGGCGTGCACGTCGATGATGAGAACAGTGTTGTATTTTTTCCTGTCATTTTTGCTCAAGGGCATTGTAATGCGGGTAACCAGGTCATCGATTTGCTTGTGCAATTTTTTAGCATAAAATTTCATTGCCTGCTTTTCTCCCATTTTTACTTTCCGAAAGACATCCTCTACCTCCCAAGTCCACCACACTTGATTAGCAGCAAGCACCATCATGCCTTGGAAGAGCAACATCCAATCAACTCTATGGAAAACACATGGAGTGAGAGAGGCTGAGTTACTGTTCATTTTAAGTAGCTGCTCAGGAAAGAAAAAAAAAACCACAACAAAAAAGGGGTTCCTCCTGTTCCTGCAACAGCTACAACACTAGCCAAACTTTTCAGAGATATACAGAATTATCAAAGTATGCTGTGGGACTTCAAAAGCCTAGGAAATATTCTGATAGAAAAGCAGTTTGTTCCAGGTATAAAACTGCCAAGTAGTATTCATTGTGAGAAAAACTTACTGAACACACAACACCAAAAATAAAACTCGAGGCTAAGGAAAATAAATATGAGAGATATGCATTCTTCATGGTTGGTTAAAATAGTGCATGTGAATGTATTCTTATCCCTCCATATAGAGAAATACAGACTAAATTGTGCAGGAATTGTAAAATTATGCCTTAACTTTTCTATATCACTAACATATCAGGTTATTTGTGTTACCCTTGACACTGAATGTTTCACCTGCTTCTGTCTTCACAATATCGAAAAATGGCCTCCTTGGTGAGGCGTCTGTTGGTCCGTCTCATTTCCTCCAGCACTACTGTCATCCAGGTCTCCACTCTGCCCACAGCAGGGACATCCTGCCGGAACTCCATCACCTCCCCCTCAGCTGAGATCATGGCTGTGGCAATCTTCTCATCATTGCCACCGTCCTTGAACCTCAGTGAGGCTATATTATCAAACATCTGAAATGCACCAACAAAGAAATTCACCGGCATTTTAGAAACAAAGTCTCCAAATGTAAGTGTATGCAGCCCCAGCTCTCCTCCAGAGAAATGGATCTGACTCCTAAGTAATCAAATATAAATGCTGATATATAGTCCAGCAGCAGAACTGCAGAATATCAAACAAACAATCAGGCCCAAATGACTTTGATTTTTTTTTTTTCTAGAAAATAAGAGCTAAGAGGAGCTACAGTTTATGAGAAAAGTTCTTTATGATAGATCATTCTGCGGTATCTTGAATGTTCCTCTACCATAACTGCTACCAACCAGTATGAGAGGCAGCAGAGACTGTGCCTGAGATCTGATCTGGTTATTCAGAAGCTTCTTCAAGATGCTGCCAGGATTCTCTTTGTATGCAAAAAAAATCATGCATCCTTATGAGCATGTACAGTAAAGTCTGTTGAACTTTTGAAAGCACCTAAAAGCACAAGGCACTGTGGAAAGCCAGACATTGTACCTTTATCATGTGTTCCTGGACACAGAGTGCGCTGCTGCTGCCAAGGATACTGAGCAACTCGTCATCAGATATAAAGAAAAATCTCGGGAAAGCATTTCTCTTGGAATCCAAATAATCATTCAAGCTCTTCTGGCATTTCTCCAGCACATCATTTATATGGTGGAGATCTGACAGACGATTTGGGGCTTCACAGCAATTTTTTATTATTGGGTCTTTCGCAGTTTCTTCCATTATCTACACAGGGAGAAAAGGGAGTTTAGAAAATGTTGAACAGCAATAGGTTATATTAAATTATATTTAATTAATGACAAAGCATGCAAATAGCAAAAGCAATACAGGTCCTTATAGAAGTGAATCAAAGGTTTTGAAATGGTTTTGAAATGGTTTTGTGGTGCTGCAGTGCTGTATGAAAACATGAAGGTAATGTGTTTATAGAGATACAACTGTAAAAGCAAGTGTAAGCCCAACAAGCCCCAATCAGGCCAGCTTAAGCACATACCTGACTCTGCTCCTGCACACAATGGTACTTCAAGGAGTGATCAAACATCATATTTCAAAATCACAGTACTCTCTCAATTTTGCACATGGGAAACAGAAAAGCAAGCCATATTCATACCAGGAATATGTGTTCAGTATGGAACAGTGGCATGAAGCAGGAAAGGCTTTTTAGCATGTACATAGGTCCTCAATCAATAGGAACACATCTAAGCTGCTTCTTACCAAGGTAAAAGTAAAAAGCTGTAAACAATGAAAGGAAACAGAGATTCTGCCTACTCCATGCTGCCAGCCAAGGATCTCACCTCTGCCCATCTTTTAGTTAAATCAGGAGAAGTCTTCTGGTTAGGACAGATGTGAAGTAAAACACAAAATTCCTGGGTTCCCTAATCTCATATTCAATTAATTATAGTACATCATCCTCAGTATTACAAATGCCACAAAAGACTATTAGTAACTATGGAACTGGAAGCAAAATGCACTAAATATGCTGATCACAAGTCAGTTACTTGCCTGTTTAAACATTTGGTCTACACAGTCAAACATTTTGACTTCCTCCGGAAGCTGTGATCTGATATCTCCAGCAACAAAAATGCTCTCCAGGTACATCCATTTTCTCTGAACTGATACCCAGATCTACGAATCAAATGTTACCGTCAGAGGAAAGAGAAATACAATGGAAAATCTGGATTATAAATAATAAACATTAATTATTTAGTCCAGCACTTTCCTCCTACCTCGCTTACTTCACTAATCAATGACAGAGTTTTTTCCCATTTTTGAGCGGATGAAAGAAAAGGACCCACAAAGCGACTGCCCAAAACACTCTGAAGATTGACATTGTTGTCATCAAGAGTTTCTAAAATTTCCTCTACAGATCCCAGAATAAAGCCTCGTGTCTCTGTGCCTTTGGTGTACACTTCTACAGGAAATTTCATATTTTCCCACGTTTCTATTATTTCCTTCATTCCCTGCATGTGAACATAAAAAGATGCATATTTCAGTCTTCAAAAACTGGAGGTCTATAATCTTAGCAAAAAAATGAAACAGCTAATCCAGCAAAATTTTTGCAGAATTTCTAACTCTGGTTTATAAAGAAGCAATCTATTTCAAAGAATGACAGCAAGAGAATTGATCCTTCTTCAGATCCATTTTCATAGGACAAACTTTCTTACTGTAATCACAGAAATCCAATATGCTGCTGCCAAACCAAATTCTGTAGGGATCCTGTGCCAGCAGGAGCTCATTACAGAGCTATAAATCTTAGCTCACATAGCTCATGGCAGCTCCCTGAAGATGGCCAAACTTGCGGTCATGCCAAATTAAAAATCTTAAATAAAACTGATTGTTGTCATAGTTTTACTATGATTCTATCATTCAATACATTACCTTCTCAATGCCAAGCTCTTTAACAGCAGTTCCGACTATATCACTGATAACCACAGTGTGTTTGTGAAGTTCCATGGCAAACATATTTTCCAAAGTGAACGTTTCTGTTTTCATTTCAAACCTTGTTCCTGTTTTCTCCATAAGGTCTTCCCAATGCCTGTTTTAAATTGACACATTAGTTTAACACCATAATACAGTAAAAAACAAAACCAACTGTAACATATAATAATGAACTCACATTTAGTATCTGCTGTTTAAATAAGAAGTACTAGTCTGAATAAATAAATTATCCCAGTCATTGCAGCACCTTTCATGCTATTACACAAGTTCACTAGGCAGAAATAAATTTCCAAGCTCCAGGACACGGCGTGACCCCAGTAATGGAAACTGAAAGTTCTAACAAAACACATCAAATATTTCTATATATAGTGATGTAAATAAATCAAAACAAACCTTTCTCTTAAAGCTTCATTTTTCAAATCAAGCAACAAAGGAATGGTGTTTAGAAAAGCCTTCAGTTTTTTATCCAGTTGCTTACATATTGCCATACCACGCACTTGTCTGGGCAGCTTCCGAACAGCTTTCAGAAAACCTTCAGTTCCATCCTGAAGAACCTTGACATTGAGGTTTATCCAGAGTGTCTGAGACCATTTCTCTTTAGCTGCCTGCAAACAAGGACATTAAGAAGGGAAAAGAAAATCATGTTCCTTTTAGTTTTGACCCTCAAAATGTAATTGTATTAACATTTTACAAATATAGGGAGAGGCAAGTTCATGTCCAGGACAGATTCATAGCCAAACACAATCACTTGTATAAAAAATAGTAAAAAGGGAATATGGACAACAGGACCATACTTTACAGGGAATTTAAATTTTGGAAAAATAAAACTTCTTAAAAAATAGTTGAAGCCTGAGATACCCACTGTCACCTGTACACATCCTATATCCAAAAGTAGTTTCACTGAACTGATCAAGAACCATGTGCAGTAAAATGCCATCCAACAAATATTAGAGCCTGGAAGAAGTCTGTTCCCATCTGATGAAAGGATGTGTTTGGTCCACCATGGAGACACTGATAGTGCTACACTAATGATATTAAAATCATTTCACAGGGCATAGATTATTTCATGCAAAGGCTTCAGAGTTGACAGTAACCAGGGGGCAGTGCAGCCTCTTCTTTTGTCCCCATCTTTGCTGTGTGTCTGTGCATGAACACGTGTGTCTCTGCAGACTCAGTGTGACACTGACCTTTTGTTCTGAATAAATCTCATAGACTTCCTTCATAGCTTTTGCCTCTTGCTGTGCTTTTATTAAGTTTGGGTACGATGTTCCTGGCAAGCCCAGAAGTTTCTGAGCACTGCCCAGTTCCCGCTGCCTTTCTTCTAATCTCTCTAATTCTTTTTCAAACATAGCCATGAGTTCTAGTCCTGGGAAAGGAGAGGGATTTTTCCAGGTAAATCATCACAGGAATCATCATGGGAAATAAGACAGAATTTGCACATAGTCTGTAGATGTTCCATTACTAAAAATGTTCACATTCCCGGCTGATGAGTCTGTATATTAATAAGGAAAGCACAATTTTCTTGTTTTACATAAAAGTTGAATTGTCCGAAGACTAATATTTTCAAACCATCACTTCACACACATTAGCCCATTTACCTTTATCAAGATCATCCCCAACAACACCAGGCCCCTCAGTCAAGAGTTTCTGGAAAAAATCTTCTGTCTCTTTGCTGTAGTCTGCAACTTGTTGCTCTGTCACCTAAAAAGAACAGCATTTAAATAGTTCCATTAAACAGTTTCCATTTCTAATTGTTTTCTATACTAATTACAAGCATTACCTTTGTGAATGCTTCTTTTACACCTCCTTTACAGTCTAGGCTGCGACTGACTTCTGCTGCTTCCATACGGAGAGTCTCCCACGCTTCCCTAAGGCTGTCAGACTTCTCTTGCTCTTCTTCAGGTACCTAAACCAAAACAAGTAGCACCTCTCACAAGACATAAATAGACACACACTTTCACAAGAAAGTGAGAAATATGTGCTCACATTACAAATGTGCAAAACACAAGACCAGTAGTGAAGCGACCTTAATCAGATTTAAACACAGGCCGCATGTCCATTTTAAACCGGGCATAGTGATTTGAGAAGGGAGTCTGGACTAGAGAGTCTCCAGGCATCCCTTCAAACCTCAACAACACTGTAATTCTGTAACACGTCTTAAAAGGCAAACATTTCTTCATTCACATGTGAGGCATTTGTGCCCTTTGCTCAGACCTGAAAGGTTTGATGAGACATGCACTAACCGGAATATTGTACATCGCAAGAGTTCTGTATCTCTCCCCGATGTCCAAGTATCTCAGTTCCACCTCAACAGCAATGTCTCTGATCACTCCAAATGCACCCAGGACAACTCTGAGATCATCTAGGGTTTCAGGAGGTCTATTCACATTCTCTGATAATTTCTGTAAAATGTAAAGATCATTACCAGAATCAACACTGGTAAAGCAATTGTCAGAATTACAATAATGAGTCAAACACAAAACACAAACAAACAATATGCCAGATTCATTTCTTAGTCTATGTGATAAAGATAACAAAAAAACCAAACTGAAAACACCTACCTGAATCTCATCTTGAAGGCTGAAGAGCTCCTCTCTTGCTAACTCATTCAGCAACTTCCCAAGTGACATTAGCCAGCTTTTAGCATTCTCCTGCACTGCAGAGGCTAAAGGAGCCAGCTGAAGCCTGATAAATTGCTCATCTTTAATCAAGGGCCGTTGAGTCACTTCCTGAGCTACCTTCACATAGAACTGTAAGTGCTCATCAAAGATAACACAGGGAGGCTTTTCTGCAGCTAAACGGTCCAGGACTGCACTTTTGTCTGATTTCCACAGCAGGTCATACTTCTTCCATTGGTTCAAACACTTCTTGAGAGAAGCCAAGAGTTTGTGGACATTCTGAGTGATGAGAACAGCCTGTTCAATTACCAGAGGGCTCTGGGAGACATCACTGTAAAAGCTGAAAGTGACAACTTCATCCACCTTGACATGCTGAGGAGGGCATTCAATACACGTACCGTGCATCCATCGTACGAAATGCTGGAAAGTTTTAAAGACAGGGTCAGAAAACAGCTACCTTGTTGAGTCATTTTAGTTAAACCGTTCATAGAATCATTTAGGTTGAAAAGTCTTCTAATATCATTGAGTCCAAGCAGTCCAGGACTGTCAAGTCACCCACTAAATTGGACATGTCCTCATGTGCCACATCTACACATCCTCCAGGAACGGTGACTCCACCACTTCCCTGGGCAGCTTGTTCCAATGCTTTCTTCCCTTTCAGTGAAGGAGTTCACCATTATTTAGTACACAATGTAGGAACTGGTATCAATGGTTTCTCAAATCAATTGCTTTTCTGACAGCAAAAAAGAGATCACACTTTCCCATCAACTTGAGAAGAGTTCATCTCATCCTAAAAAAAACTTTTCCATGCATTACTCAGTTTGCTTCTAAAAACTCTGCTGAGCAACAATACAGCACGACAGAGAGGAAAAGGTATTGGCTCAGTTTGAATGCAGCAGTAGAGAACAGCAAACCTGAGCACAAAAAGCACACTTAAACTAAATTTATTCATTTAAGGTGACATCTGGAATAATTTGTCCATCAGCAGAGGGCAGGAACCATGTCACATTATTTGGCTTCTTCTCAGGAAAGCAGCTCCGTGTGAAACTATTTATGCAGGAAAATATTGCTGCATCATTGGCAGTTAAGTTAGATACCTAATCTAGGCATTTGCTGTTCTAGATGCCTTTCTTCAACATTTTCTGAACTGTTTTTTTCTGCTGCTTCTAATGTAATGTAATGTAGAGGAGGCCAGTCACATTCCTTATTCCACCAGCTTATTCATACATCAGAAAGCAACATCTGCAGTGCAATCTCAGAAGTACTTCCTTCTGATGTATGCTGATTTATAGAAGCAAATCATGTCCTTACATTGCCAAAACTGCTAAAAAGTCATCAACAATTTTACCTGAGTAAAAATCGTATGGATTTTTTTCCCTTGATCATCAGTTTGTAAAATTAGGACAGTCTGTAAAATTAGAACAATGTACTGGATATTTTGATTTCAAGATAAAGTAATATGAATCTCCCCTTTGATATTTACACTTACCCAAGCATAAAATAAGATTAGTTCATTATAATCACAAGCAAACTCTGGAAACAAAAAGAAATCTTTATCAAAAATCACCTTAGTGACCTCAACACAGTCTTGGATAGATTGCACAGTCATTTTTTCAATCTCACTGGCACTAGGTTGCAGGGTTATCTCAGGAACAGATAAAACAGCCTCTATTTGTAACAGTGGCACGTTTGCAAGAACAGTTGCATTAAAAGCCTGTAAATTCCTGAGAAAGGAAAAAAATAGTGTCAAAGATAGAAATAATCAGGTACTGCCTCCAGGAAAATGCCCAAGAGAGGCTGCAATTTTCAAGTGTATGCTTAGATCTGTAACCTGAGTTACCATTGATCCCAGCTGGAAACATTGATGTGCCTGGGGAAAAAACTGTCCCACTAAACTGATTTAATGTAAAAGCTTGTCTTGCTAAAAGAAGCTGTTGGAAGGAATGATTGGAGATATTTCAGTGCAAAAGGATCCTGAGACTGTGGTCGACTTCACTACAAGAGCCCAGACAAGAAATCAAGGCAAAGTCATCTGAACATGGATCACATTACAGAACATGGATGATGGGAAAAAGAGATGGTTGGGAAGCTTAGACAGATATTACAACAGAGCTGCAATGCTGTACTGCAATAACACCTTGCTTGTAAGAAAAGCCTTTATAATATCTTGCTCCAGTACTGGCCTCAGCCACTGCAGAACAAGTAAAACCTTTGTTCTTGGACTTGTGCCCCATGCAGTACAGGAAGGCACCTGGCATCCAGACACCAAGTTCTCAAAATCATGTTCTTCAGGAGAACAAAACCTGGATTTTAGAGATAAACCAGGGAAGTGCAACTACATACACTGCAGCAAACATGTCTTATTTCTCTCTTCTGCCAACAACATGCCAATATTAATTTTTTCAGAATTTGAGTTTCCTCTCTACCTTGTTATCAGTTCTCCATTCTTCATAGAAAAAAAAAATCAGTAGAAATACAAATCTCCCACAAACTGTAAGTCACTGATGGGTTCAAACAGAATGTCAGCACACACACTCATCAACAGATCCAGGAGAACCTGGAAACCCATTAAAGCAAACAATTCACTTACCTCACAATTAACTGTGTCAACACCTGATAGATCCTGTTTTCCCAATATGCATAATAGGAAGCTAATTTTGGAGATTTGCCAGTGTTTGTATAGGCAACTCGTCTTTCCACTTCTATTAGCAGTCGTGGAATTGCAGAATACTTTTTAACCAGTTGTTCCACATCTTTTGCTTGCTCACACTTAACATAGTCAAAAAATTCTTTTGCTCCTGCAACAGATACAAAACCTAGCATTATTAACTGCAAAAGATCAAACAGTTTTATACACTGGAATAATTACCTGAGTTTTATTTGTGAACATGAAATTTATCTTATTTAATGATTAAAAAAAATCTTCATTTATTAATTCTTAATTTATTTATATTTCAACCCTCTGAAATATGGATTTTAATCAGATTCAACCATTTAATAGCAACCTTTTTACAACTATGAAGTGTTGAAAGAAATTTGATCCATCACCCACTCAAGTGACAGAGAGATCTGGCAGACAACCAGCTCGCTGCCATTTCCATCTGAGGAAACCAGTTCCATCCTCTGTTACACCCTGAATTACTACTATAACCAGTTTTGGTAACAATTAAAAGGGTTGATCTTAGCAACTAAAACCACAAAGTAGCAGATAGAGAAAAATAAAACACCACAGAGCTTGGAAATGAAAATATAAAGACTTACCAGGACATTTCTCACCATTTTTTGAATGTGGAAACTTAAAAAGATTTGTTGATTCTATGGACCAAAGTTTGCTGCTTATGTCTTCAGAAATATGATGAATCTGATGGACAAGCAACTCTAATCTCCCAATGGTTTGTGTACATTGGACAACAAATTCACCAATACCTTGAAATAAATCATAACTATTTGGTTTTTTTTCTCTTTTAACAAGTATTTCACCAATGCATCAAAACTGCCACAACCAGACATGTTTTATCTCTAAGAATGACCCAAGGTTCTGCAAAATCATAGATTGAATGTTTTCTCAGCTAATCCTTCATCTTGTTCCATTACAGCTTTTAGCTAAGGGTTTCTAACCATCTCCACTGTTTTAAATATAATAAAAACACAAGAAATATCTCCTGGATCAGAGTTTGTCTAATCAGCTATTCCGCCCCTGTGGCAAGAGGATGGATCATATGTTCTGCCATCATAAAAACAGATTGCAGAACTGAGGAGATTTATTTTAACTAAAAATAAACATCTAAGGCCATTTTAAAATAGTATCTCCATTACCTATGGACTTCCATGTGAGTCTTTTGTGCCCTGCTTTCAATATTCTCCAGAGTTCCTGGACATAGTGATCAAGAAGTTTGGTTTCTGCTTCATTCATCATCTCCATTAATTTGTGATAGCGATCCAGCATGTCTTTTAATTTATTTGTGTACCTAAGGAATGTAAGAAATGCAAAAGAAGAAAACACAAAAATTATGATTTTCTTGAAAAACAGCCCTAAACTCCACCAAAGAGCAGAGAATTTCCATTGTTCTATTCAGACTTCCATATAAAGCAAAATTTGCAGAACTAACCAGTGAATATGTATTGATTATAAAAGTAATTTATTTCCCATTGAAAACAAAGAAAAGTTTCATATGGTTCCAGTAGTAGCTGGACAAACCTCTTGTGCCCCATCTCAGAAAGTTATGGAGAAAGCCCCAGTTTGCAGCACAATAGTGAAATGAACAGGTGAATTTTAAAATCCATTTAGGAACCTATTGGCACATCTGTGTGCTAAATGTCTGCAATAATTTGGACACAACTGACTTATCCAAAGGTGTACAGGAAGAATGCAGTAGTGAGTTTAAATGAGCTGAAATCTGAATGTCAGAAACAATTCATTGCAAATTGTTCTCCTCTCAGATTTGGACAAGTCGTTAATTTGTATAACAGTCCTACAGCATAAAGGATGCAAAGAGTGCCAGAGAAAAGCTTATCAGTGCAACATGGCCATTAGAAATTGTACCCTTAAAAAAAAGAATCACTAAGGGGTCTCATGTTTCCAAAATGTGATGACTCAGAGCCTGTTCCTGGACTGAAATCACTTGAAATGCAGCCATAAGCCTGTATGTGAGCAGATACTCTGTTACAGCCTTACCTAAGGTATTTGTCTTCCTGTAATGCCACATATCTCGCCATTTCTGGGACTGGAAGCCCTAGCTGTTCCATGTACTTTGTTTCATTGATAATCTCTTGGATTTCAGGAGAAAAATTCAGAGCGAAGCAGACACTCTTCCTGGTGGTGAGAGCCTCATCTGTTGCAGAGCTCTACAACACAAGAAAGCAGCAGAAAAGAGAGGAGCAACAAACTTACATTACAAGGTAAAGGTGAGCTTTTGGAGACATTTGAGAAGGTAAAAGTCAGAATGACTGACACTCAGAGCTTGTGGAAATGCCTTTAAAATTTGATAGCAGCCTCAGCATTCCTGGTTCAGAAATTACACAGAACTACCTTATCAGTTGTCAATCTCAAGAAACAAATCAAATCACCTCTGTTTACACACTGCTGCAACCAGTTACAATAGAAATCCCACTGGAAATTCAGAGTCAGACAAAAGTTTAGTAGGAACAGGATTCTGCTGGAAACCTGCCTCCACCTAACTTCAGTCCCAAGTACTGTAGCAATGTCCCAAAAATGTTCTACCAAAACCTAAAAATTAACAGGAACTACAGCACAGAAGAACACACAGAGAAACACCATTCAATCATTTGCCAGGTGATTCAGGAACTATGTCTTATAAAGGACCACAAACAATTCTGAGCTCAAAACCTTTTCTAAATCCGTGTTTAAAATATTACTCTCAGAAAATTCTCGCTGACCATCAGGTAGGTTTCAGTTTTTCCCCTCAGAGAAGCCTGGTACACAATCTTCCTACATTTCACCTGCTCAGAAGTCTCTGGATTAACATTTGTTGCAGCCCCATCAGCAACAAGAGTCAGTAGAGTATCTTTCAGTAACAATGGAAGCACGTGTTCTGTCCTCTCTCTCCACTGGTGGTATTTTTGATCTTCATACTGGCCCATTTTCTTGGTCACTTGGAGATATATTTGCTGCACCTAGAAAGAACAACTCTGTATAACTCATTTTAAAGATCATGAGAAATGTTTAACTAATCCATCCTCATATGGTCTCTCAATATGGTTGCTGGTTTTTATTAGATAAGAGAACAAGTAACACCCTGTAATTAATGCAGACACTGGAGAATCTGGGCTCTTGAATTATGTAATTGATTCCATCACCGTCTCCCTGGGAAACAGAGGGAAGGTTTCAATCCAGTTTTCACATCTAACACGGCTTGCTGTGTGCAAAGTCTTGCGACTTCCCCTCACATTAGAGCACTTTCACATCTTTAGAAGTGTATACCAAAAGCGTTTCTTCCTTCATCAAGTACCAAAAAAGACCCAACATACTTCCTGTCCACGTTTAGAGGCAAGCAACTCCTCTTCTTCCTGGAATCGAGTAATGGTGTGTCTGATCCGATGGGAAAGGGATCGGGACCAGGATATTGCTCCAGCCACTGGAGGATGGTTCTTGTACAGAGGTGGAGCCTTGAGGTTCTGAACAAAGATTTGCTCAACAATTTCAACCTAGAAGAGAATAAAATATTGCAAGGAATCATTTTCCCACTGCTTGTCCATGATCACTGTCTGATACACAGCACAAATTCTGAAGCTAATTCCAGCAGTAGGATAAAAATAATTATTTTGTCTTTATTTCTCTATCTTGTGGAGCTGCCATTACGGCAGCATGTTCTGTACGATTATGTTTTATTTTTAAGTTTAATGTTCTTTGAAATATCAAGAAACCAGCTGATACGAAAAGTTTTCCAACATACAGTCTTCTACATTCTAGCCTTCCAAAGTTGATCTATGACACCTTCTGATCATATTATGAACTTGGTCATGACAAGAAAGCTGTAGGGTATAAAAGATCAATTTTCTCAGGAGGGTTGAGCTGCTGTTTACAAGGTGCAGGAACAGCCACAAGCCTTGTTGCATTCAGAGCACCTTCCTCTTCCCACACAGTGTCTCACATATGCAGATGTGCACAACATTTCAGCAAATTGACCAGACTATTTCTCCAACTTGGTCCCAAAAAAGGAGAGCAATTATCATGTTTATTTATAAAAGTTTTCCATCTTTTACATAGTAAATGACACATGCAGGTATTTAGACATATAGAGATTTATGATTTTCATTAGGTAAAGAACTTCATTTTCTGGATAAGAAATCCCTAAATTGAATACCTCTTTACAATATTGCTCCAAAACAACACTGAACTTTTTCATTAACTGCTTATTAATAGTTTCAGGAATCTGGATGTGTTTGTACTTTAACAGCAGGTCAAAAGCAGTTTCTGCCGATCGAAGGGTCGTGAAAGATTCATCAATAAACCTTGTCATCTTTTCTTCAATATCCTAAACAAAGGAAGAAAGCAAAGAAATCCTGTCACTTAGAAATTCATCCTGCAAAACCAAGAAAGGGTGGCAAAATGAAAATACTTTTTAATAATACTTTTTTAATAAGAGCACTCAAACTTACTTTTACCGTTTTTTGGTAATCACATTATATGGTACTTACCAGAACATCTTCTCTAAATTCTTCCATAACAAATGCCCAGTCACGTGCATTTTCCATGCTAAAAGGGTCAAAGGTCAGGTCTTCCATAGGACTAATTACTATTTTTACTTCTCTCTGTAGTTCATCAACACACTTTGGATTTTCTGTCACAGTTATCAGTTCAGGAATAAATATATTGTGAAGCTCTTCATTAACCTATTCATTCACAAGAACATACCATAAACCTTTCTTTTTCATATTTTTTCTGCCACTGAACACATTACTGTTAAATGTTTCCTTTAAAAAATATCAGCTACTCAGAGAATGATCAGTTTGTGCTGTGATTTAAATCTCAAATATTTTGAGACACTGAAAAAAAACACAGCAACAATCTACAAGCCCAGCAGTTCAGTTGTTATAACAGATAATACTCAGTTATTAGTCCTTTTCACTCCACTTTACACACAGTTTATTGATTGTCCATATTGCTAATTACCCTGACTTAAATTAGCCTAAATGCAGCATCTCTCCATTCATAGGTTATTCTGCAATTAATACACAGATTGACAGATGGCCACATTTTATATTATAATGTACTTAAATGGTATTTTATCTACCTCATTAAGGTGGCAACCCATGAAAATCACAAACGTGTGAAACAGTTGCTGCAAGTCTCTTATGTTCACATCATGTACACAGTAGCACCTTTCCCCAACCAGTACCTGGAGTAAAGTTATTCCACCTCCAGCTAAATGTAGTTTTGTTGGAATCAAAGGCACCGCTCAGGTCTCAAACACAAAACAGAAAGTTGTTAACAAGTCTACACCGACAACACAAAAGAATCTCCTCTACAGAAGAAGACAGTGATTGCACAATCTCTTTATTTACTGTCTATATTCCTACCTGAAAAATATCATACAGATCTTGACAGATTGAAACCATATAATCCGTTTTGTCAAATAAACGTTTCACGTCAAATTTCCAGTATCGCTTACTTCCCGACGCTTCAACTTGGATACAGGTAGTAAAATAACATTTTTTCCATTGTTCAAGAGTGTTTTTGGCTTCTGTTATTTTCTTTTTTGCAGTAGCTGAGTCTTGTCTATTAATCAAATCAACACAGTTAAGATATTATAGATAGAAATACTACAGATAAAAAAATTCTATCTCAACTGGAATAATATACCCTGGTTTAGCAGATTCTAACGATACAAAATCTAGGCAAAACTTATAATTTATTTTCAATGTGATTTTGAAAGGCAATATAACTTGAGGAGTGATTTTGGTTATATTTGTGCCACTTTTTTACCTCTATCTTATCTTTCTGTTGGTTTTATTGGTTCATGTTCTTTCAATACAAAAGAGGACAAGAACCTATTTCTTCAGGGCTGATTTAGTAATTTATGAAAATTTCAAAATAGACTTTTAATTGACCTTCTAATACAACTTAGATAGTTGAAAAATATGGACACCTCTTTGGTGGAAGTATCATCTACTGCACTTTGTGTGAGGCAAGCAAAGCTTTTAATAAATACAGCCCAGTTAAAGTGAAACCCAGCACTTACTTAAAGAGTGTTTGCAGATCCACAACTCGGCGCACTCTTTCAGAAATTGCCCAGGAAATTCGTTCCAAGAAGGGCACCATGTGCACATCCTTGTTGTAGTGCCGTGACATGATCCACACCAGTCTCAGGGCATTCAGCAGGGAAGGGATTATATTTGAGGTAACATCAACCCCAGTGCCAGCTGATAAATTCTATGAAATGCATATTGTGGGTAAGATCTCATGAAAACATACTAATTCATATTCAGTAAACTAATGTTTATTCTGGAGATGCTTCAGGTTATGAAAGTCTGTCAGATTATTAAGTAAATAATCTGGACAAGGAGACATCCTGGTGCATAAATAACACAGATGGTTAAAGATGTGCAAATCTGCACCTTTTGCTCCAAATGATTTTAGGTCCTGATTTTAAATTTTGGCTGAACTCTTTGCTTGGATGATTTTCAATACAATTTAAATTTTGAAACATCAGCTGTAATGTGTGGTAGAAAGTACCTAAAAAAAAAAAAGGAGCAGAAAAATCATTGTTTTCCCCAGTTCCGCTATTTCATCAAAACTCCCAAGGCTGGACTACAAACCAAGTGCTCACAGCTCTGAGCTTTCAAACATTAGAACCATTGAAACTCATACAAAATATGCACCCCTTTTTAAAAATTAAATATAATTTGTTAATCTAGAGTATATCTTTATTGCTGTGAAAAAAGTGAAAAAATAAACAAGAGATGATTACATCAACAGAGAAACCAAACTCAGATAAGCACAGTTCAAACTTCAAGTTTTCTCAAGGGCAGGTACCTTCAAATGGCGTTCAAGAATTGAGAGAAATTTGGCATTATCTTGAGCTTCCATGTGATGCTTTTTGAGGTCACTTAAGACTATCTGTAAATCTCCAGTAAACTCAGATTCAGCTTCCTGCAGTATTTCCAAGACTTTTTGCACCTCTGGAAGCTTTATCTGTTCAGTAAGAGCCCTTAAAGTAGCATTATTTTCACGCCAGAGGTTAATCTCTGCAAGTGGACCACTACCCTACAAACAACGTGGAATCAAATAAAAAAAGACGAATTACCATTATGCAAGACTGAATATTTATAATCAGGATTATATTTGTTCCTTCTTTTCAATAAACTCTATGCTGAGATAAACTTGATATGATTCAACTATGCAAAAAGCCAGGCAGAAGGAGATCCCTGAAATAAAGAGCCTTACACACACTGAAGGGAACTGCTTATGGGGAGTATATCCCTGAGCTTATGGCTTTTGCACAGGTAACTTTATAGACACAAAATGCCTCAGCATGTTTAGTGGTATTAGTTATACATACATTTGCAGAGTCAAAACCTGAAAATAATTTTTTTTTCTTTTGTTTGAGATCACTTTTTTGCAAAAAAAGAAAAATATAGCTGTCTATTTAAAAAAAAAATTTACTCAGTGCAGCTTTTAGTACTTCTCGGCTCTTCAGAAGAGAGCAGATAACAAAAGTCCCTTAGTTTTCCACAGTTATCCTATGTGGGTAGGATCTGCAGTGAATTACTTAATATTTTATTTATATTCTACTTCCCAGAGCCACACAGTTCCTCACTACTTTTGTTCTCCTTTTCAAGAATTAGTAAATGGTTTTCCAACAATCAAACATGAAAAATAATTAAAAATAAACACAGTTCTTGTGGGGAAATGAAGCAAAGTCTCCAGGAATAACAGCATCTTAGTGTAATAGGTAAGGTTACCTGTGGGACCTTTTTCAGTTGTTCCTCCAGAACTCCAGATATTAATTTCTGCCAGGTCACGGCACAGATTTCCAGAGACTGAACCACTTCTGGAACTGTGGCAAGAACAGTCACTTCTCCATCCAGATTTACAGTGGGCATCTCCAGTTTAAGATGTTCTATAGGAAGAAAACGCACACAGAATGAACTGCCTTGTAGTGGCAGCATTGGTAATGTGGCACCACTGGGTATGTCTACCCCCACTCTTACTCCAAAACTTTTTGAAAGACTTATCACTGATTTCATCCATTTCTCCACCCTGCCTGCTATGCTTCAGGGTGGGAAAAGCACAGCTGGTATCAGCAAAGAGCAGCTTTAATCAAATCTATTTGTTGTTCTAAATAAAGCCACTCTCAGGTGAGCCTCGTTCTACTGCCATGTGCTGTAATCACCGCAGTGCTGGCAGAGGCAAAACATTCTCCTCACCTGGTATACTCAGCTGAGTCTCACTCCTCATTACAGGATTAGAGTCCTCCAGTGACTTTCTAGGCTCAGTCTCGGGTAAATTCATTTCTTCAGAATCTGTGTTTTCACTGTCTGAATCAAAGGAAGTTTTCTCAGTCTGCTGCTGACCATGGGAGAGAGCTGGTGAAAACTGCTAGGATTGAAACAGATGCCATAGATTAGATGGTTCATATTAATAAAAAAAAGCTTACGAGCAATTCACCTAACCATTAGATATTGTTCTAAAATTTAATTTAAGTGTGTCTCCTTCCATTTCACATCCTTAGCATCATTCTTTCTGCCTCAAGTTCTGCAGGGCAATAGCTCCAGCATGCCTTTATGAAAGTCTGTGAGCACAGAAATAGAGGTGTCTGGTGTCACACTCTTATATTAAATTAATTATTTAAATAGAAATTTATATTAATAGAAATTTAATATAATGATTCTCAGCTAGGGGAAAAAAGTGGGGAAACAAAATATCAAATAAGCATTCACAAATACTTCATTTTGGCATATGAAGGTCACTTATTAAATATTAATATTTCTTATGTATAATCCATATAATAGGATCCATATAATCCATATAAATAGGCAAATCACTCCTAGAAATACTCAAGATTCTATATAGAAAAGCTGTCACTCATTTACCTGTGAGATGGCATTTCGTAGCATCAAGAGAGTATCATCAGTCAGCATACCAGACTTTATCACTCGAGGAAGAATCTCATTAGCTTCAGTCAGGTCTTTAGGTACAGCAACTGTTTCTAAACAGTATACAAAATAATTAGTATAAATCTAATTAATTGATACAGAAAGTATAAAGTAATTTTAATAATAAATTAAAACTCCAATAAAACACTACTAGGTTTGGTGCAAGTCATGTTCAAAACTAGTACTGGTTTTAATAGTGCAAATGCTTTTTCAGAAAGGGCAGAAAAATAGTTTAGCATCATCACCTGGTTTTAAATCTTTACAACTCAACCTGATAGTTAGAATATAGTTTTCTGTTCAAAAGAACCTTGGCTTGAATTGAACTCTTACTCTACACACAGAGGAGGAAAATCTTGCACAGAAATGCTGTTAAATGACAAAGCATCCAGGACCCCAGCTCTATTCTGAGTGTTTTCCTACCCAGTTAAATAAGTGGGATGTGCGCTATCCTGAGTCCTCATCTCTATCATATCTTCACAATGGGAAGTGCTGTTTAATGCAAAACTGGAAACGCTGAGGCTGCAGCTCTTCAGGGCACATACCTTTGGTGTCTCTCAGGAAATATAGAGTAGAATTTGACACAAACTCTTTGGGAATTTCATTAAAAGCCACATAGAAATGCTCACTCGTTCCACCTGCAAGTGCCCAAAAGCAAAATGGGAGTAAAGCATGATATAACACTGCAGAGGGATGATGCAAATCCCACAAGTAGAGGGGACAAAATTCTAGAAATGGGTGGGATAGAAGGGGTTCAGGAGAACACAGCCCAACCCAAGGGATGGAAAGGCAGGAAAAGGGGTAAAAATAGGAGTGAGGGGCTGCGACTCAGCAGATGGGACAAAGAGGGGTTTGAGGAAGGGGGAAACAGGGAGCTGGGGCCAGGCAGTGCCCAGGGAGAGCTCAGCGGGCCGGGGCAGCGGGACCCCCTCCCACCCGCTCCTCACCGGCCGGGCCCGGCCGCTCGGCCCGCCGCCGCAGCAGCAGCGCCGTGCCCGCCCCGCTCGCATCCTCGCTGCCCTCGGCGCCAAGGCCGAAGAAGCGCAGCACGACCCGCGCATCCTCGCCGCGGCTCAGCAGCTCCTCGAAAGGCGCCGGATCGCTGAGACCCAGCAGGGAGAGCGCCCGGTCCCGCAGCCACCGCACCCGCACATCGTCCAGGCTCATGGCGGCAACCGGCCAGACGCCTGCCGGTGGCCACGGCAACGGTGCGGGGTGGAGCAACGGCTGCTGCCCGCCTTCAGCCCGCTTCGGGAGGCTCCGCGCCCGCCTCAGGAGGAGCCTCGAGCGGCCGCGCTCCCGTAGAGTCCGCCCCGCGCTACCGCCCGTCGCGGGCGCTGCTTCCCCTCAGTGCCCGCCGCTCCTCACGAGCGCTGGATCCCCGCAGCACCCGCCGCCCCTCACGGCCGCTCGTTCCCCTGGACACCGGCCGCCCCTCACGGCCGCTGGTTCCCCTGGGCACCGGCCGCCCCCCCTCACGGCCGCTCGTTCCCCTGGGCACCGGCCGCCCCTCACAGCCGCTGGTTCCCCTGGGCACCGGCCGCCCCTCACGGCCGCTCGTTCCCCTGGGCACCGGCCGCCCCTCACGGCCGCTCGTTCCCCTGGGCACCGGCCGCCCCTCACGGCCGCTGGTTCCCCTGGGCACCGGCGGCCGCCCCTCACGGCCGCTCGTTCCCCTGGGCACCGGCCGCCCCTCACGGCCGCTGGTTCCCCTGGGCACCGGCCCCCCCTCACGGCCGCTCGTTCCCCTGGGCACCGGCCGCCCCTCACGGCCGCTCGTTCCCCTGGGCACCGGCCCCCCCTCACGGCCGCTCGTTCCCCTGGGCACCGGCCGCCCCTCACGGCCGCTCGTTCCCCTGGGCACCGGCCGCCCCTCACGGCCGCTCGTTCCCCTGGGCACCGGCCGCCCCTCACGGCCGCTGGTTCCCCTGGGCACCCGCCCCCCCTCACGGCCGCTCGTTCCCCTGGGCACCGGCCGCCCCTCACGGCCGCTCGTTCCCCTGGGCACCGGCCGCCCCTCACGGCCGCTCGTTCCCCTGGACACCGGCCGCCCCTCACGGCCGCTCGTTCCCCTGGACACCGGCCGCCCCTCACGGCCGCTCGTTCCCCTGGGCACCGGCCGCCCCTCACGGCCGCTCGTTCCCCTGGACACCGGCCGCCCCTCACGGCCGCTCGCTGCCCTCAGCGCCCAGCGGTTCTCCCCGGCACCGGCCGCCCCTCACGGGAAAAGCGGCACCTGAGGCTGGGAAAAGGGTACGGACAAACACAGGGCCCGCTCGGCACAGCGCAAACGAGGCTTTATTGGGAATTCGTATGAAACAAGTGCAAAATTTAATTTGTGCTGTTCGTGTGGCACAGATGTTAAAATATCATGGCAATATCCCCATTTTCACACTGATACAAAAATAATATAAAACGATCCCTGTTCACCTATGCAGTATAAATTAGTTTCTACACTATAAGGAAGTGCTGTTTGTGTGTCCTCAGAGCCAAACAGAAACAGGGATCGAGGCCAATTCTTTATTCCATGTGCAAAAGTTTTTCCTCAGTACAGGGGAAAAAACGAGGAGTAATACTTGCAAATCCTGCCTTCTTCCATAACGTTAAATGTAAATATAAATATCAGTGTGGCTTCCGAAAGCTTAAAGTAGTAACTCAAGGCAGAACCCAGAATGAAGAGATAATGTTTCCAGTGCAATTTTAAACACGGCCAAAAAAGAGCACATTGCATCGGTGTATAAAGTGACAGTTCATAATCATCCTGGAATACAGACTGAAAACAAACACTGCTTCTATTGCATTGTTCAATGGTTCCCAAAGTGCACAAGATGCAGCTGGGTTAAGTGTGTGATTAGTAATGAATGTTTAATATAATGAAAAGTCTTTTCGATAACTTAAAAGTAACCATTCAAGAAAATAAGGAGACTCAAAAAAAATGCCTACATGGGTTTCAGGACAAGCAGTAACTTTTTTTTTTAAAGAATAAAATTAATTTACAACATTAGTTTATCAAGAAAATGTACATTTTACATCTATATACTTTACAAGATGCTCCAGATCTGCTATGTCTTTCTATGGGAGGTATGTTTTACAGAATTGTTTGGCTGCATTATAAGGCAATCAGTGAAAACCACTTTGTTCCACAAGAAACCGTTCATAGGCAAGATCCACAGTTATTTGCGGGCAATTCCAAACATTTCTGCTGACAGCAACCAAATTACAATGCACCATCTTTATTAAAATGTAAAGAAATGTGCTTAAAAGAGAAAGGTGTAAACTTGTATCCTCCACCGGAGTAGAATTTGTTCTGAAATTCCACCCTGAAACAAGACAAAAAAACAGAATCTGTACATGAATCCAAAATTAGTTGTCAAGGGACGGAACCGTGCAACCCAAGAAGCTGAACAAAAGCAACTCCAATCCTCTCACTTGTTTTCTGTGCAGCTCTTTAACCTTCTCATGGCAGTCCCAGGCTAACTTTGTTTCTCAGGAGACCCACACACACTAAACCGGGCGGTAGTGGCTCATTTCTTACTCCTGGCTCACTCATTTGTTTCTGAGTGAGTTGTAGCCAGTTGTTTTGCAAACGTGCAGTATCATGAGGACAATCTGTCATGGACGTAGCTCCACCTCCTGTCTTTGGACACTATACACCTTTGTTTAAATTGTAAATTCCATCAGATTTCAAACTAAACATGCTCTGAATCCACTCCGAAGTGCAGAGCTTGTGATACCAACACTAAGAAAGGATTATAATACTTAAAAGTTGGCAGCCCCACTCACTAACAGAAATGTTCTGTTGAACTAAATAAACGGACTGAAACCATATAGTGAGATAGGCAGACTGAAACTAAAAATACTTATCCAAGTTACTAATATTCTACATTATGTAAAGCTGCAATACTACAAATCAAATGTACTTCTATTTTGTGAATGTGGTTGAAGTTAAAATGCATCATAAGCCAATATAATATTTGAATCTACTGAAAATATTCCAGAGGAACAATCAAATCCAACTAATAAGCCATTTATTTAATATAACTAAATAAATGTATTTCAGTAGCAATGAGGCTGTCGAATTTTACACTTTCCCTTTTTAATAAGACACCTAAAATTTTGTCATAAAAATTCCCCTTAAACAAGCCAGTATACGTTGAAGCACAATATAGAAAAAGAGAACGTACCAGTGAAGTCGTATAGCATGGAGGAAAGCAGAAAGCCCCTCCATGACCAGCAGAATAAAAACTGTCAGCACAGCAAAGAATGCCATTACAGGGATTAGCAGCACGACACCGTACTTCGTATCCACACGGAGACCCACTCTCATCACCATCTGCCACAGAACTTCTGATAACTCTAACAAAAAGCAAAAAGTTGCCATCATTAATGTTGGTACTGAGTGCCTTCACCCACTGAGCCACTCTGATTCAACCAACAGAAGAGAGCCTGCTGAACATGGGAACTATAAGCAAACACCCTCCCCAGAGAGCTGCCCCCATCCCCTCGAATGTTCAAAGATACGCCTCAGTATCAAAATCAGATCTGCTGAGAGCAGTATTTTACATAAAGTCCCAGTTTTAGTTTGGAGGCTTCCATAGATCATGATTAGTTGAAATAAGGATTTTTTTTTTCTATTAAGAAAAAGTGTATTTCGTATTAGTATCAATAGAACAGGCCAGCCTCCCTCTACCAGCATTAAAAATACAGATGTAGGGAAAAAAACCCAAAAAATATCAAAAAAACCACCCCCACTTACGTGCATGAGCAAGACTTAATGCCCAGAGTCTCAGGTATGAGGCTGTGTTAGAGATGCATCCCAGACAGTATTCAATGGTATGAATTGCTTGATTCATAAAAACATCTGCAAAGTTCAGCTAAAAGATAAAAATACATTTTTATCTATTTTAACAACACAGAGAACAAAACATGAGAGAACAAAAACATTCATCTGCAAATCCTTATTACATGGAAGAAGAATTCCATTGAAGGGTAATAAATTGATTTTATATCAAGTAAAAAAGGTGTGCCATGTTGAAGATCCTTATTACAGAGATAACATTAAAAAAACATCAGATGCTACAGTTTTCCAGTATTACCTTGTTGATAGATAGAAACAAATGGAATTTATGTTTTCCACAAGGATTATGATCTAATACTTGAAAACTTTAAGTATTATAACCAGCTCTTAATTCCCATTCTATTAAAATTCTAAATTTATAATAACAATTTTTTCATCTTTAAAAGCAGGGGTAATTATCAGTAATGCTACTGATAGAAAGATAACCACATTAATACTGTAAGATGTAAATATAAATACTTGTTACAAATAAAGTGTTTCAAAATTGATATAACTGAAAATTTCAACACTTACTTTGTCTGAATGTTGTATTTCGACACTTTGTACAATACAATTTGAGTAAGTAATTCTTGTATTTTCTATACACAAGAAACAAGAGTCCACTACCCCAGTGAGACAAGAACTACACATATTCGGCACATTAGGAAGCTGAAGCAATTCTTTGTCTTTCAATCCACATGGAATCAGTGGAATCTCTAAAAATTTGCCCAAACTAAACAGCAGCAGTGGGTGGGGACCAGGAATGCTGCCCCAACCCCCTTTAGCAATAATCCTCATCACAAGATGTAATTTGCAGACACAGAAAGACTTTTGTCCAGTTGAAAAGCCAAGATTAATTAAGAGGAAGCTGAGCAGTCACCACCTTGCCTCAAGTTTAAGAATCCATAAAACCAGACAAAACCCAGGATTTTTATCCCACTCTTCAGTATACTTTTATATTGAAGACTCTCCTAGATGCAGAATTTTAACTGCAAATAAAACACTCTTTATGTTCTCTACTACAGATAGGTTGTAGTTTACTCTAACAGTCTGAAAATACCAAAAAATAATGATAAAATAGCCACAAATAACTATAAGTAAACTGCATTTGGCCACCAAGGTCTTTGCAAAGGCTCAGCTGAGTTTCTTCAAAACTGCTCAGCAGGTAGTGTACAGGTTATCTACTGACTGCCCACTTCTAACTTGCTTTTAAGAACACAGAAACCAGAGACTAAGTAAAAACATTACCTCCTCTGCATCCCCCTCTCTGTGCCCGCTGTCTGAGTGACTGACACCTTCTTCGAGATCATGACATGACAGGAGACAAAGCTCTTCTTCACTTTCTTTTCGGATAAGCTTGTAGCCACTCTGCAAAATGGGAATGTATTGTCTCTTCAAGCAGGCTGCCACTATCATTTTTTAAATTTACTTAAAGCAGTTGCAGGCAAAGGCAAAAAAACTTAGAGGAACAAAGTACTACTATGTGTTTTAGTCCAAAAGTTTCCAAACTGAGCAGAAACTGGTAAGACAAGGAGTAATGGGTTCAAACTGGATATAGACACACAGAAGAAATTCTTTCCTATGAGGGTGGTGAGGCCCTGGCACAGTTTTCCCAGAGAAGCTGTGGCTGCCCCACCCCTGGAAGTGTCCAAGGCCAGGCTGCAGGGGCTTGAAGCAACCTGGGATGGTGGGAGGTGTCCCTGCCCACCGCAGAGGGTGGAATGAGATAAGCTTTAAGCTCCCTTCCAAGCCAACCCATTCTATGAAATACCCAGTAAGGACATACTCTGGGCAATAAAACAGCAGCTGAACTCCCCTACCCTGAGGAAATGTGTGAGTGCCTTTCACTACTTACCCTGTACATTCTTATGCCCCGGCCTCCACTGTGCACCCAGTATAAATAAAGTGGTTTACCAAGCAGCATTACAGGAACACAAAGAAAAGCAACACTAAGCAAAAACTTCTGCAGAGGAACCTGTTGGGGGGAGGGGGGTAGGAAAATTAGATTAGATCACAAAATCCAAAGTAGGAAAAGCCATCCCCTTTTCCTGTAAAGCATTATCTGCATAGGGAACACAAGATTTCCAAAAGCTTGGAAGAGCATTACTCACCTGGCCACTGAAGAAGCTCTTTGTTTCACCACTAGGAAACAGGAACATGTTAATAAATTGTATCAGAATACTGGGGGCAGATGTGGAGTTCTCTGCAGAGTATGCCAACCATTTAAAGAAGATCATGAACACCAGGTAGCCAAATATGCACAACATGAATAAAAGTTCAGGGATAAAAACCAAATAAATATTATAGGTCTTCTTGAAATGCCTGAAAGGTAGAAGCGTGGAAAAAATAAAAGTAAGTTTTACCAACAGCCCAAATATTATTTCAATAAAACAAAGCACTTTTAAACAGTAAGACTGAGATTACAATCCAGAGTTGATTTCTTTTTATTCAGTGAAATTATTATCAGGTATTTCAGGGGAAATAAAAACTGTAAGAGGCACATATTTTTATTTAACAACAAGTGAAATAAAGTCTTGTGTTAATTTGTTTGGGGATTTTTTAGTATAATATTGAACCATCATCTTGCATATGTGAAGGGATTTTTTGTCTTTTTATAAGAACAGTTTTCACAATTACTCTTATTCTGTTCTCAAACAGTAATTCCAATTTATCTTACAAGATTAACTGTTATCATTCCAGACCTGACAAAAAATACAATATCGCTATTATTTTAACTTCTTGTACTTACAAGTGGTTAAACAGCCCCAACACAACTCCAAATGTCATGTGAGTCACTCCAAAGATCACAGACATTTTCATTTTGAATGAATTTAAAAAAGTGAGACGGTTGCTTGCCAAATTCCATATCTGAAGAAGAAAACACCAAACCAGCATTGAAGAACACCATAACAGGAGGAATAAACCAGTATCCTTTTTCTACTGGGGACCAGAATTCTATCTCAAATGGAGGTGACAACTGAAATTTGAGTTTTGTAAAAATAGTTCACTCTTTTACTTGTCAAAAGAAAAGGTCTTGTTGAACAGAGAATACAAACAGAAATGTATTTTTTTCTTAGTCAGATTTATCTTATATGCAGATTTATCCTATACACATACCAGAATCTAATGGACATAGACTGATCATCACAAGTGGATAATTAAAAAGAATGAAACTAACCGGATCAATTCCAAAGGGATAAGCTCCATTGTAGACACCAGAAACATTTGGATCCAGTGCTAAATATCGATTAGATTCCACATCCTTATCACTGCAGTGAAAGAAAAACACACTCAGATTGGACACTTTAAACATAATGACAACATACTTTCAGTTCTGCAGGACACTGCTCCTGCTTCCCTTTACCTAACTCACCCACTGTCACACTTTGAAAGAGTGAAAGGATTTCTAAGCATAAAAGTCTTGACTAATACAAACAATAGCAAAAAAAAAAATCCACCTAGAACCTCACAATCTGGGCTTAATTCACATTCACTGTCTTTCAAAGCAAAGTTTATGCATTTTATTCCACATTCTCCTAGAACTCAAAATTTCATTTTAAAAGTTCACAGTTTGCTTTTGCATAAAATTCACTGCCAAACATTCAAAGAGTAACTCTTTTGCATTTGGGGAAGTTTCTACTTTATTTGCAAACAGTTTTTCATTATCACAGCGCACACAACCCGTTCAAAGTTTAGCCAGTGGTCTTGACTATTTGAAGCCACATCCTGTTTTGCAGGGCATCATGAGATGCAAGCTGTGAACACTAAAATACCAAAGAGTCACGACACCTCAAATCAGTGAGGTTATCCCACTCTGAGAAAAAGTAGATTTGACAATTCACATAGACTATTTTTTTCTTTGTTTTTTACTATCAAGAAAAGCTGTGTAGAGACTAGTGATTGCCAGGTAATTCATTTACTTCATTAATAGGTAATTTCTTTTAGTAGAGGTAAATGCCGCTCAGCTATTCATTTCAGAAGCATGATCTAGGAGAAATAAGTCCAAAACTAGACTTGTGTTTTCTACTTCTCTGAAAATCTTTATATAGACATACACACACACCTAGAAAATAAAACCTAAAACATCAATGTAAAGATAAACCATAGCAGGATAGCTAAAACACATGAACAAAAGGGTTAAACTGCTGCAGGAAATACATCTCCGGTTTAATGGCATAGCAAACATGATGCTCACCTCCAAACCTTTTCATACATTGCTGAAACATTCCATCCAGATCCAAATATATTTATTGACTTTGAAAAACAGTCATTATAGATCAAGCCAGTGTATATAGAAAACAGCCCCATTAACAATATCACGTATCGGCCTTCAAATAACATTTTCATTATCTGTCAGTATTGGGGAAAAAAGAAAAAATAGAGAATATCATCTGCTATGTGAGCAAAGGTTAGCTAGACATGTCTAAGTGAAACACGTTTTTGGACACATAAAGACTTCTAAAAACTAAAATTTATTTGTGAACAGTCACTAAGGATTATGAGCTCCCATGACACACACTGAGACTTTTACCACCAGCATCCTTACACTAAGGAAGGGTCTTTTAAAGCCATCTCCTTCCTGGGACTACTTTACAAGAAATTACACATTTGCAGGCATTCTTAATTGAACATAATTCTAAAGAGAGATGCAGGTGTTCCTGCATCCCAATCCATACCGTTAAAAAATTAAGTGAAGTTTAATAAATTTAAAACTGCAACTCTTTTTATAAACAATAAAAGGTGGAATTTGAAAAATCATTTTCTCCTCACATTGTCACAGTAATGACATTCTGTAAAACACATCACTGAGTAGGCCTGGTAGAAAAAATTGATGCTTTTAAGCTTGTTTTTACTCCTAAGTCTTTCATTACAACTTGATTACTTCTGCTCTTCCAAGGAAAGTGAATAGTTTAAAATATTACATTAATCTCATGGAATACGGGGTCTTTTAACATAGAAAATCCTAAAAGAACGGAAAAAAGCCTAATTAAGTGTCCATGCAAAAAAGCAGTACTTTTCAGAAACACGCTGACTATTCAAATGATCTGGCTGGATGGGAAGTAAATATTTTGTAGTTCCTTTTACCTCATCTTGTGCTCTTTTTAACCTAGGGTGGTTTTCATACAGTATTGTCAGGAGTGCAAATATGAACATGAGCAGCCCGTGCCCGAAGTCTCCAAACATAACCGCGAACAAGAAGGGGAAAGTGATGATGGTGTAGAGAGCTGCAAGGGCAACACAGCAGATTTCAGGCACAGCACACACATGATGTTCTGTCTGCATTATCCCCAAGCAATCCCATAATTAAATCTCTCAAAGTTTTTAGGTTTGAAAAATTTGAAAAATTTAACTCAGTTTAAAGCTTGTTTATTGTGCAGCACGGACAACTTCGCGGCTGAGCAGTAGTTGACAGTTCTGAGGATAATAAAACAAGCCCAGGAAATAAAACCCAACCAAACAGCTCTTCCTCTGTGGGTATTTCAGGTCTGTATTATAAGGTACATTCTCCTGTGCAGAATGACCCAGTCAGCATAGCTATAAGTATATATTAAAGTGGGCTATACAACAAGCTGAATTTTTCAAGTGATGAGCTCCACACTCCAGTAAGATCAATTAACATTACCAGTTTTCTTTGTTTTTTCCCCTAGATATCTTCCTTACCCAAAGTAAAGCATATAGAAGAAAAATTATACAGCTATTATCACTACCTTTCATGAAAAAATAATTCAGCAAAAGCAAATCCCATCTTGCTTCTTGGAGCACTGTTTGGGCTTTTGATGAGCTACTGAAATTTTAAAACAGCTACTAACAAGCGGTATGATTGTCACCATTTGGCCTTTGCCAGTGCCCAGTTCAACAAGGTATCAAGGCAAGCAGCAATGACAGCACAGCTCAGAGCTCAGCTTTCAGAAGGACCAACCTGGATTAACTTCCCCATAGCTTCCAACTCCATAAGCATCAACGATGTTCTGGAACCCTGAGGTGAATTTATTGGTACGTATCAAAGTCGGAGGAGGTTGTGCTGTTGGGATGGTATTCATGAATGAGGAAATTGTTGCTCCACTCTTCCTCTAATTACAGACAGAGATATATTTGTGTAAGATCTCTGTTAATCTAATCAAAGTGAAAACATCTGCTCTATCAGCAGCTTCACTGATCCAAAAATACCATTAAATTATGCCCCAAGTTTAACATTTATCCCTTTATACCCACTCTAAAAACAGACTATGCACAGTGTTCTAAATCTTACCTCATATCAAATATCAGATGAGACTTATCAGTCACAACATTATAAAACAAAGATTTGTTACTACAGTTTTCTCTCATAAAACAAAAACCAATGCAAGGGAACTGGCACCTTCTGCATGACTGCAAATAACACTGCGGGCCCAGCTGGACTCAAGTCCAATACAGAAATTATTCAAGACCAAAAAAAAAAAAACTACACACAACACTAAATAAAGCCTCTGCTTATTAAAAAAAATTGTTTTATACAGAGACCCAGATCTATCTGTGCCTACTTTTAGTCTACTGTTAATAACAATTTTCTTTCCTTACGTGCATAGTTAGTTCAAGATAAAAGCTTTAACATCAGTGAGCATTCAGGTGACTTACTGAGCCTTCCTCCAATGCATGGCGCAAGTTCTGGAGATCAGCCACTGGACACCAAACCTCAGCAATTAAACATTTATTCGTGACATCAAAACTGCACAGGTTAAGGACGTGGTAAATGGCTTTCATCTTCTTCACTTGGATAACCCAAGTATAGATGGATTCTGATGCTTTATACAAGACCTGGCGCAAGTATTCCTCAGTTTTATTCAGCACCTTTGTTTGAGAAAAAAACAAAGATCTCACTGAGAATGTGACAGTGGTTGTGCTGATCACAGCAAGAGCACCTCGTATGTGTCCAGTGCTGGGCCATGTTTTTAGGAGAGCAAGCAAACCTCTGCTGAAAACAGAAGGCAATGCCAAGTGCTGTGAGGTTTAACAGAGATGTGCAACACGAGACCAGGTACACCACTTACTGTCCCAGCAGCTCCAAAGCTGCATGTATGTTAGAAATCAAACTTAACACTGTGGTACATTAAATGGTTTCCTAGGGTGCAACAGCTCCAGCAAGAGCAAATCTGTTCTTTACTCACAGTTTCAAGATCCTGAATACGAACGTTGAGTCCTTCGACCACGGCCTGGCGCTCCTCGGTGGTGTCGGGGTAGGGGTACACGTGACAGCGATAGCTGCAGAACACAGGGCTGTGTTAATGACCAAACTCCTCCAAAGCACATCACCTTCCCTGCCGCAGCCAGATTTGCAACACGCCACTTAATAACCATGGAACGGATTCAACTCAGAGGCAGCATTTTGCCTGTACTTAGTAAAGACTGCAAGTGAAATGACTCATATATTTATTTGTACACTCTGTAATTATAGAGCTGGGTGCAATAAGGGGAGGAACAAATTTAACACAAAAAGCTTATAAAGATCAACACTTTTAAAAAAGGGGTGCAGGGAAAAAACCAACTAGAAAATACCCCAAGTATAAAGGAATGTACATATATTAGATTTACTTCTTACCAGTCACAAATCTTCTTGACTTTTTGACCAATTTGTTCACCCCAATAGGACACTAAAAAAACAGCCCACTTTGTGGTTTCACCCTAAATAAAACATAAAAAGTGAAGCTGATTAATTATGTTTTAACCAGCAATTCCACTGTGACATAATAACAGAGCTAAATAACAAAGGTGAACAACTAGAAAAAGCTGACTTAGTAGCATTAATCTTCCATCCGTTTAGTGAAGATCAAATAATAAAATTCAATGGTGACAGAATCTCTTTCTTTGTTTTTAATATTAGAGAAAACCAGAAAGTTTCCAGGGAAAATCAGTGAGACATTATATTTTACTATCTCAGAATTCTTAGTAAGAAAAGAGTATTTAAAAAGGTAACAAATTAGAATTCAAGCAGAAAAAAAAAAAAAGGTGACAGATTAGGCTGCCGTAATTGATTGACAAAAACTAATTTTGTAAGTTCACAGAAAAAACTTCACAGAAAACTAACTACTTTCTTAACTACTGAATGAACAAGTGGAATGGCTATTACAAGGCAGCGCACTGTACAGACCTAGTTAATAAATATCCAAGCAGCCATTTCTGCCACGTATTTTGACCAAGGTGGCCAATCATAAAGTCATCACTGTTCCACAATGAAGTCCTGCACTCCTCAAGCTGAACCACGACAAATTAATTCCCACTTCTAGAACCCTGAGTTTTAAAATCATACAAATTCTAATACTTCTGAATAGTTTTTCCTCCAAGGACACTGGGAAATCACTTCCAAATACTTCAGAAAGACCTGAGCAGCAGTTCTTCCAAATCATATGAGAAGTACAGATGAAATAAACTGATCGCTACAATGTTTACTCACTGTATCTGGATCTTCCAGAGCCTTATCCAACTCTGCATAGGTAAGAAAGGGATAGCCTTTACACACTCTCCACAGCATTTTTTCAAATGCTTCAATCTTTGCTATGTGGACTAACCCAGATATGAATCTAGGAAAAGGAAAAATGTGAAATATAAGACAAAATGTACAAGAAAATTGGAAATTCAGAGTACATCACCACAATAATTTGGTATCCGCCATGGCTAGGGAAGGAAGCATCATCCTGAACAGTAAGTAACTGGTATAGAAAATACCAGCTGGTACATAAAATTTTTATTTGTGAAACAAATAAAACAGACTACAAACCTGAGAGCACAACTAGAATTACTTCTAATTGGTTATTTCTGTGATAGTGAGATTATTTCCTTTTTCTTGGAAGATATCCTCTCGTAACACCACAGACAGCAGTATCCATTCAGCATTTCAAAGGCAACACAATTAATGTTACATTTACACTGCCAAGTGATTAAAACACTGTGTGTTTACCACAGAAGAAGAGTTTAAACAATAGAAGGAAGTATTGATTTAGAGATTTTCCTTTACACATGTCCTTGGTTTGATGGAAGCTTTGTGACAGCTTTTTTTGGGCGCTGTTCTGTTTATCTCTTCGAATAATCTGGGTTTGTTAGAAAGGTACATTGAGGCCAGGCTCTTGTGCTGTCTAAAACTGTTTGGCACACCTGAAATCACTACAGGCCGTGTTTTAAGAGAACAACCCATTCTTTACAGCCCCTCATCAAGCACTTCTGAAACAGCACACGCCATACCCACCCCAGCGAGGCACTCAGTCTGTGCGCGCGGTTGTAATCCACCAATGGCTCGTTTTCCACGGAAGGAAATTCTTCAAAATTTCCATGTAAATGGGATTCATACTAGCAAATTCAAAGAAAGAACATTCATTGCTTCCAGGAAAAATAAAAAAACAGCTCTCATTCAATTATTATTCTAAGAAAGAAAAGGTAATTAGGTAAATGGTTTAATTAAAAATATAAAACTCATTTATTTCCGTGTTCAATTCAGGCAACAGAGAGATCCTGGATCTCAAGTGCACCTCTCTTAACAATTATAGTCACTGCTGCAAAATTACAGCGTAAATTTCTTAGCATAATTTATGCACCAAAATAACACAATTACAGCTTCATTTTGAAGCAATTCTACAGGGAAGAATCACAAAAATTATACACAACAACAATCCCTGTCAAATGCCCCAAGCAATACCTCAGGTGTTCTCCTGACAAAATTCTGTGTGATCTGTAACATGTACTTGTATTCTGTCAATTCAAGCAGGTTTTTCCTCAGTTTTTCTTTGTTTTTAGTTACTTCCCTCAATTCTGTCTCCAGCTTCTGCAGCTGCTCCTAAGACGCAGAGCAAAGAAAAGACACAGAATCAGTTACAGGATTTTGGAAAACAGAGTAGGATTCATTTTGAACACATCATAATTTGACACAATGATAGGAGTTTCCCATTCCTTAATTAACTAAAGCTTCAGATGTTTTATCCCTCAGTCTGCCACAGATTACTTTGTATTGAGTACACTCGATCCTCCACTGGCACCTGTTCAGAGTGCTGCTCTGCCCCTAATTTGTGTCAAAATAATGCAGACCTGGAACTAGACCTGCAGGTAGCACAGGGTGAAAGATACCCATTTATTCTTTTAATATAATTACAACAAAACAATGTTATTCAAAATTAGATCTGTGTTTTACAAGCTTCTGCATCAAGTGCAACACCAGAAAAAGCATTCAGAGACAACAGCACCACGTTTTGCTGTGTGAGCAGCACCTCCAGAGCCTTGGGCAAGAAAAATTCCCAGATACCTGGAAATCTTGGATGCACAAAGAGCCTTAGGTAAGTACCAAAGCAATAAACGAGGCTGATGAGGACCTCATCTACAGACAATCTGCCTGGAACAGTGCGATGTGCCAGTCCATCAAAATATATTGGATGAGTGCACACTCCCTGAGAGTTTGCTTTGACTCTTTCACAGGAATTTTGTGTTAATACCAAAACCTCACTGGCTTTGAAGTCACACTGGCAGCGAGGAATCAGAAAAAAGGAAAACAAATGCTTCTGCCCCCCCTGGCCACACCCCAATAATTTAAATCATAAGTAGTAAGGTAACAAGTCATTAAGCTTGAAATTAAGTTCCAAGACTTTGGCATCTGTTTAGTGGAGTTACCTGGATTTCTAAAATGTGTTTCAGCAAGGGGGCAGGAGGAGCAACATCTCCTTCAGGAAGTGGAATATCTGCTTTTTTAATTTCTTGTACTAAATACCCTGGAGTGAGAAGAAAAACAGCATCAGAAAGGAAACTGCATTGCCTACACTTCCTAGAGTGCTGCAGAGTTGACCTTCAGCTGCTCTTGATGGTGCTAATCACACTGCAGCATCAAGCCCTGGATTTTATTCATTCATTTTAGCAACAATTTGCACACAAGTCTTCAAAAATTAAGAACTTGAAGAGTGGTGGGTATAAAACACACAAACTATTCCTGCCTTGGAAGCCTGCAGAAGCAAGCAAACTTCAGAGGCTTCTCTTTCCCAACAAGTATTTTCTAAGAAGCTTTTACCATTTCACAGAACCTCTTTGTTGCTGCACGGTGCCACTTTCTGCTAATGGTGCAACTGTGTCACTTTCTGCCAGAAACGGACGTGCTGCTCACTGACCCATGTTTGGAGTAAAAAGTGTTCAAACAAAGCAGCTTAAGCAACCTTGACAACAAATGCAACTCACACTGGGCAGGGGGGCTGCCAAAATAGCTGCTGGCATGACCAGCACGTGCCTCTGATCAGAGATTCCAATCGAAGGAATCCTTCCATTGTAGCTTTTCCTCAGGATACACTGAAGACATCTGCATCTTGGCTGTAATGCTCTGCCTACCCTTCTCTATTCATTAACTACCACGAGAACACAATTATTAACTTGAGATATTTTTAAGGGTGTCTGGAAAATCAACAGCATTGAGTTACACAACATGAAAAAACAGGGAATATCTTACAGTCAAGGAAATATCCACAGTAAAGCTTCACTTTCCCTAGCAGAGTTTTAAGTAGTAAACACTGAAACAGCCTCATCTATTTACCAGCAACATATTAGCAACCGTTCTTCACCTCTGAGCGAAAAAAAACCCTAAATCTATATTTAGTGTAGGTAAATTTCACAGCTTACAGAATCTGGGAGGGTTAAAAAAACCTGTAGCTGAAACCTCCACAGTGGTAATGCCACAGATGAGAAACAGCAGACATGAAAATAAAAGCTCACCAAGTATTCTTTCCATTTCTTCACATTTCTTCACTTCATTCACATATTTTCTCTGAAACACACTTACATTTGGGTTAAGCTGAAGGAGAAGGACAAAATGCTTATTAGGGGTTTGAAATAGTAACCTTCCCTAGAAAACTACAGCTGTTCCTGCAACTTCCTGGAGACAACTTGCATGAGCTCTGTGCTTGTCAGCTGAGAAGGCACAAAAACCTAGAAAGATTACAAAGTCTTCAAATAGCAAAGCTGGTTTTATTAAAGCAGAATTATCCATGCCATTGGCTAGTTTTCATCAAATAATAAAACAACAAGGTCTACTGGAGAAACCATTCCTAATCTTATTTTGACAGTTTTAAAATATTACTCAGTGACTTCAAATTAACAAACCATTTCACAAATTTGTTGTGATGCATTTCCACGGTCTATCTGAAATATTAAATTTTATGTACATCCCTGTAACATGAACGTGCAGTATCTCTGACTACTTATCCAGCTATTAAATCAGAACCACTAATGCATTATTTCTACAATAAATGCTGTATCAGGTAACTAGAATGACATCGAAGTGTTAAATATACACTCATGTAATCATTCTTACAGATCTGCCTCTTCCTCCATGCCATATTTACTAACTAGCTGTTTATTTAAGTCTTCCCAGCTTTCCTAGCAAAGATTTTACAAGCTGCATTTTTCATGTACGTTTGGAAGACATTCCAAAGTCTCAGCAAGCAAAGATCATATAATTATGATGAGACAATGCAGAGACATGGCTAGTTAGTGCCCAACCCAACTTTATGTTAGGCAGGCAGGCAGGGAGTTTCCTCCACGATGAAGCGCCCCTCCAGGAACAGGAACCTGTTATCAATAAACCTACAGAGCAGCTGTTTTCTGCGGCTCTGGCAGCGGGGTGGATGGAGCCATCAGCTGTGCACACACGCTCAGGCTGAGGGCACTGGGTCAGGGGCTCTCCCATGGGATCTCGCAGGTGGATCAGGGGCTCTCCCATGGGGTCTCGCTGCAATTAACCCCAGTTTAAGGCACTGCTGTGAGAAAAGTGGGATCCCAAAGCGTTCCTCCCGAGAGCGCCGGGGAGGCGGGAGCTCCACACCGACTTTCCATCACTCATCCCACCATCCCAGCCACCCGGGCGCGTTCCGGTGTCACCCCTCTGGGTGACCCTGCCTTGCCAAGGGCTTGGACTGGATGATCTCCAGAGATCCCTTCCAACCCTAACAACTCTGTGATCCTGCTTTCAGGCGAATGCCACACAGAGACGGGCCATACACCTGCCCGTCGGAGTCGCGGAAAGACGGCGATAAAAGCAGTTTCCGCCGCCCCAGCGGGGCCAAGCGCGCACCTTCCCGACGGCGGCGCCGGGCCCGGCTCGGCCCTCACGCCGGGCCCCCTCAGGGTCCCCGCAGCCCCACAGGGCCCCGGCGGTACTCACGTCTCGGAACTCGGCCAGGCCGCGCTCGCCCACCTCGCTGAGGCACTCGTAGGCCGAGCCGCTCTGCAGGAAGAGCTGCGCCAGGCACACGGGCTCGCCGCGGAACAGCGCGCCCATGGCGGCGGCGCGGCCCGGGGCTGCGGGCGCGGGGGCTCAGCGCGGCCCGGGGGCGGCCATGGCGGGGCGGAGCGGGCCCGGCTGCGGCTTCCGGGGCGGGAACCGGCGCAGAACGCGGCCACGACCGCCCGCGGAGCTACCGGGAACGGCAACGCGGGGAGAGGGGAAATGCGGGACCGAGAGAACATCACGGAATCACAGAACGTGCTGAGCCGGCAGGGACGAGAAGGATCATCGCATGGCCCTGCACAGCACCATCCCCCAGAGCCGCGCCATGTGGGCTTGGAATGGATCTTAATATCACCCAGTCCCAGCCCTTCCTGCCGTGGGCAGGGGCACCTCGCACCAGACCAGGCGCTCGACTTTGAACACTGCCAGGCTTGGGGCATCCACAACTACTTCACTGGGCAACTTGTTCCAGTGTCTCACCACCCCCACAGCAAAAATGTCTTCCTAATATCTAACCTCAGTCATCCTTCTTTCAATTTGTACCCATTACTCCTTGTTCTGTTCTATAGTTCTTGATTAAGAGTCTCGTTCTGGAGCCCTGTAGGCCCCTTCAGATACTGGAAGGTTGCAGTGAGGTCTCCACACAACCTGTTCTCCAGGCTGAACATCCCAAACTATAGCCTGTTTTTATAGCAGAACTGCTCCTGTCCTCAGCTTTGAGGCCCATCCAAACCACAAGAAAACCCCAAATGTTGCATTTCATCAGTTAAGGACAATGAGAAGATGTTTCCTGCACCCTGCACACAGACACAGCAGGTTGCCAGTGCAAAGCATTAACTGGAAAAGAAAATTTCAGATCAACACGTGAAAACAGCTGAAGGGCTATGACTTCTCAGAAGTGTGAGAAGTCTGCCCACTGCTCCAAAAATAGGTGGGCACAAGGGGATTACTGGCAAGAGTTCTAGGAGAAGAGTACTGGCTTGAGAGGACAACAGTCCATCCATGAGGACAATCCCAAACCCGCTGCAGCCTCTGGGCTGGACTCGCCACCTTCTTGAAGTCAACTCTGCACTTTGCTACTCCAAACACAGAGTCTACAGCTTAAAAATAATTTATTACTTTTGTTTTAAGTAACAGCCATTTTCTGTATGCTGTAGAAGTACTGATTTTATGTATCTTTAAGTGTTTACATAAATTGTCTATAAAATCCAAGAATGTTTCTCCATAATTTTTACCTATCTGTTCCATAATTTAGAAAACCAAGGGTTGCTCATAATTGTTGCAAGTAAAATAAGAAATGCCAGAAACAGGCCTTTAGCAAGACACTGGGAATATGGTTCTCCTGGAAAAAAAAACAAAACAAAACAAAAAAAAAGTGTAAGCATGTGAGAGCTACATTTTAGTTTATACAACAGCCCAAAGATACAGATAAAAGTGTATGCAAAAGCATTCTTTCAGACAACTCCCCACATCTAATTATGTTTCAAAGAAATACAGCCTTTCATGTTTTATGGCATCCCACATTGTTCATCATTTTACCTGTGTAAAAGCGTGTCAGTGGATAAAGGAGTTGTGGCCAGCACACCTCATTTTGATTGCAGTCAAACTCTGCATAAATCTTCTGATACCTGGAAAAAAAGGAACTTTTTGGTCAATGTAATTCACGTCACATCTGCTGAACATCGTGGGAGGTTATCAATGTTTTTACCAAAACTACCTGGTCACTGGAGGGGGTGGTTGTGCTGGGACCTCAACGAACTGAACAGAAGCTGTGATGGGAAGAAAGCTGAGGGTGTTTCTGCAGCCAAGCCCACACTGGAACTGCCATAAGATTGTTGAGTAACTGTAACAAAAAGTATAACTATTGCTCGAGGGCTGGAAATGGAAGTTTAGACCATAAATACAAGCAGGGAAGGACAAAACACACAGCATTTATGAGGAGGGTTGATAATCCCTGGATTTTCCACAAAGTACAAGGGGAGAACTTGCACAGTCTGGAAATGAGGTAAAACAGAACAGAATCCCACTTATTTGACAGCGATTGACTTGGCGGAGGAGGGGAAGTGTTTGCAGAGTGAAAATTCCCTGTTTCAGGAAAGAATAAAGCATTTAGCTTAGCTCCCAAGAGCTCTGCAATGGGGTAAGCCAGACCACAGCACAATCTAGTTGCTTCCACCACGTGACTCCTGATGGGATGGCCTGTGTATGCTTGCTGCTGGCAGCATCATGTGTTTTATTTAATATTTCAACGAAGTATAAAGATTATCTGCTTTTAATCATTATTTTTTTTCTTTAGTTTTCATTTCAGAGGGAGAAAGGCTAACCTGGTTGTGATCAAAGGAATTCGGGTTGCATAGTGAAAGGCGTGTAAAAAATCCAGCAACAAAACCTTACCCTTTTTGTCTGTAAAATTAATTTGGGATGTGTTAGGTAAGCAAGGCTCAAAATGAAGCAGTTATTTGTCAGGTAGTCAGAGACACAACTCATTTTACCTGATCTGCACAGCAAGAATTTCCTGCTGGGGAATCCCTTGCACTGCTCCCACTTTAGCAAAGATTATGTGAATATTCAGGTTTGCAGGAATATCTGGACAAAAGCCTTTTAAACCTCCAGTGCTCACATTAGAACTAAATGGCTCAAGACCTTTGAAGGAGAACAGGAGAACAGAGAGATTTAAATGTAAATATTATGGAAAACATTCTATATTCCATAATTAGATTATTCTCATAGCCCAGTGAAATGCTGGTAACCGTCACACAGGAACACATTAAAAATGTTTCTCTCTATAAAAAACACCTAAAGGACTAATTTATCAATGGATAAACACCAAGTAACATGTGTACAGGCTGGCAGTAAAATATGCAGTATCCACAGACATACTGAATTATGTGCCTCTGTGTACACATATATGGATGGATGGATACAGACACACACATCACTAGCTTTAGGTATTTGAAATTACTATTAGGATTTATTTTGACATGCTTTATTTACAGTATGGGCATATTTACACTACAAAGAACAACACAAGCCTCACTTACGTATAATTTCCACCCAGTCATTTAGATCACTGTAACTGGAATTGTCCCTCTTTCCAATGTGAGTAGCTTGTATTAATGCATTCAATTTCTCAGTCACATTTCCTCTGCAAAGTAAGAATGTAAATCTGTACTGTCTTACCACTCTGGGTTGCAATATTACTGTATCCTAAGGTCAATTTCATCTGAAAGATGTTATCACACAACAAAAATAAACTTCAACTATTGAAGGGAAGAAATGGAAAAGTATTGCAGCCAACACAATCCTCATTAGAATAAAGAGTGAAACCATCATTATGATTTCCCATCAAAAACAGAAGTGAGACTATTAACCACAGAAAGCTGAAACACACACATGAATATTTAAAAAGAATGTACCAGTGCTGATGGGAGGCACTTGTAGACAGTCGCATGACAATCAACAAGAGGGATGAAGCAGGGATAAACAATTCAGCCTGTGTGGCTCACCTTAAAAGGCTGCAATCTTCATTAATATCAACTTCTAGAATGCACCCAGAGTATGAGTCTACTCCAAACAGTACTGGTCTGTCAGTTGTTGATGCACATAAACCTCTGCCAGCTGTGAAATTAAAACATCTTACTTGAGCTTTCCTATTATCCACCTTTGGATCTCCAGCTTTCAATTTTGTGCAAAACATCAAACTCAGCGTGGTAGAGTTCAAAAACAGATCATTCAATTTTCCAAGAAAGCACTAAAGGTTTTCTCACTGACCTTTGGAAGTTTGGGAAAGAAAAGCAAAATCTGGCAGAGATTTTTAACTAAAATATGTTTAAAAAAATCCAAAAACCAAATAAAGCTCCAAAACTTTAGCATTAACTACAATTGAAGTTGCAACCTCACAAGCCAGTACCTGGCTGCCAAATGTTGAGGCTTCCAAGAGGATCAGAAGCATTCAGATTTGCAGCTTTCACTGGTTTTCCAACTTGATACCCTAAACACAGAAGGGTAAATTATCAACAGTGTAGAAGAATCTATAAGCATTAGCATTGTTTTAAATGTCATCAATCTTGAAGTAAATGACAAGACATTTCCATTGCAGTGGGAATGGCCTCACTTTAAATGATCAAAATCTATGCAACAAAAGCCTAAGAACCACTCACTGCTATTTGCAGTGCAGTAAGGCAGGAAGGTGAAGGCTGGCAACATAAGGAAGCACAAAATAAATAGAAAATGTAATCACTGATAAGAATATGTACAGTACAAATTTTTTTACTTTTAATAGGCAAAATGAAGTATTAATACCTGGATTCTCAAACCGTTCCTCTCCATTAGTACTGTTTAAACTTAGAAATTCGACTGCGAATCTCTGTGTCAGGATTTCTGGTGAAAGAAACAAGTATTACTTTTAAATAAGTAAATTAGCAAAATGTACGTTCTGTGTAGGGCACAAACTTCTGTCTTTCATTAGTGACAGAAGATTCATATTAACACAAATTAATGGAAATCAGCCCCAAAATTTTCTTTCTAGAGTCCAAGGGAAATTATTTTAAGAAGAATTAGTAAATAAGTGATTCTATCACAGAATTTCCATACAGAAGACAAAGAAATAAATCAAAAATCATAAAAGAAATTTCCTGATACCTCCATCACATAAGCTTCCAAAGAAGACAGTGACATTTACTTGCTCAATGTTCTTGTCTTTCCAAATGAATTTATAATGTTCTGCAAAAGTTACATTTTGACACAGAACCTCAGCAGCAAGAAGATTTTCTGGCAGAAGGAAAAAGAGAAAAGGTCATAATGAAAAGCAATCTAATTCGAAAGCTCTGCTACTGCATCTGAGAATCAACACATTAGAACCTTGGCAAAATTCTGGAAACTACAACATTCATCTTTTTGAGAATTTATTTTACTGTTTCAGTGTGCAATGGTGCAATCCCTCGTGTATGCAAGGTAAGGAACCTGATTTCCTGACCAGCTGTGATGAACTGGAGTAAATTAAATTCTTCCTGCTTTGCAGAAAGCCAGTTTACTTTTTCAGTCTTACATAACATACAAAACTCCTCCTAAGAATTGCAGCAGGTAAACATTTTAGACATCAAAATCTATTTCATATACAATCCGGGTTAAGTAAGAAACATGAATTAAATGGAAGAGACCTACCACTTTCAGTGATGAATTTGCTCCTGTCAGTGATGGCTCTATAGACAACATTTTGTTGGATGAAGTCTGAGAACAAAAAACAAAGACTTGTGTTTTCACATCCAAGGTGCAATCCTTGTTGTTATGAAAACTGACTAGGAAAATTTAGAAAATTAATTTTGGTAGAGACCCAGACTGTTTATGTATTTTGAAAGCAGAGCTAATTAACTGTGGGTCTTATAGAGGTAATATAGACTAACAAAATTAGACAATTATGGAGCATAAAATAAAATATGTTCATGCTGGTAATCACATTATCTCAAACTCCAGAATGACTCTTCATAAGTACAGGCTTTTGTAATGCAGAGAGTAACCACTTCTCCCTAACTCTAAAACGCTGATGCTGCACCCTCCTGACGGAAAAACGGCTCTGCAACAGTCTGAAAATGAGTCACCAGGAACAGGTAAGTGGGACACAAAGACCCATCCTGTTATTTCTTCCCTCCTAAATCTTGGGAAACAGTGGGACACTTGCTAAAAGCTCATGAGAACCAGGAACAGAGCATCCCCAAATGCTGAACTACAGCCACCAGATAACACAGAGGTTACATTTAGCAACTGTGCCAAAGCCCTCGGGTTTGTTCTGTTCAGCAGCTCTGAGAAACAATGAAACACATTCCTGCTTGGATCTGTGCAGCATACCTGCAGTGCCAGTGTTTATCCTCACATCATGGGGCAGGCCTTCCTTGTAAGACTCCAAATTGGTCGGGCACTTGACATCAAAGTTGTGGAGATAGGCCACAGGAGCATTCCCAACACACTGTCCAGCCATGGATTGCTGCAGGGGGGTCACAGAAGTGAGGATTTTCTAGCCCCCGGCTTTTCATTTGAAGATTACTTGTTAGTAAAATGCCCACGTGTGCACTACAGCCACACATAACACTTTGACAAGCAAGCTGAGGATATAAAAATGCCTCAGCCTCTGGCAAAAGAGAGGTTAACATTTTAAAAGCCCAGCTTTAAAAGTAGCTTCAATGTACACCATGACTTCATCTTCATTTGTGAAAATAATTATAACCAACAAGTCTCTCCAAAATGCATTATTACCTTTTGCAGGGATGGGCAAGGGGATGAGAAAGGATAACGTTTACTTTTAATAATGACTTTGTGGTTTTGTTTTGGGTTTTTTGTTCGTTTTTTGAGGGTTTTTTGTGACAAATACACCCCACCACTTCCCAACATCAAGTTGCTGAAATTGGATGCAAAGCCATAAGGAGAGTGATGCGGGGAGTTCCAAACCAACCAAGAGGAATCAAAAGCTCACAAGCACCAAGTGATTACCTGGGGAACAGTAAAATACTCATCTTCTTCTGTTATAATTGGATCTCCTTCTCTGTAACCAGTGAAAGGTTTCCCAGGAGAAGTTTGTAGAGGGATCTTAAATGAAGAAACTTTGGGTGTAGAACTGCAAACAAGTTTAAAAATTAAACTCTTTATCTCACAAATAATTACAGGTTTGCTTTCATGTCCCCTGTTCCTATATACTACCAATTACATTTCTCCACTTGCATTTAAGGTTTACACCCTAAAACCCTAATTTCAAAGTAACTTTCATTATAAAGACAAGTTATATTTTTGGTTGCATAATGAGTGCGATGAGAAAATAAATTTTCGTAAGACTTACATAGAGCCATGATAAAAATAGCCAAGAAATGGTGTGTTGTCAAGAGAAGACTGTACACAAAGGAAGGGAAACCACTCAGGGGTATACTCCATTGTCTGGGAAGAGCACAGCTGATCATAAGGTGGGTTTACATCCCCACCAAACACTCCAGTGAAACATGATCCATTGAATAACTGCTGCAAGTCTGGTGTACACTCCTGAAAGGGAAAACAATGGTCACTTTTTAGCAAAGTAATTGCAATACTTATGGCTATATAAAGGCAAACTTACAGGTAAATCAAGGAACTTTGTATAGTGAACATATTTACTTTCAAAAATACTGGAATATCCAAATACCCCTCTGGCCCATCTAGTCTGAAGCATTCAGTACCTCTCTCTCCCTGCAGACAAGAGAGTCTAGAAACTTTGAAAACACTTAATCAAAGCTTAACAAGAAATAAGTACCAGATCACAGCAACAACGAACATCACAAGCTCCAGCTGTTAAGTTACAAGGACAAGAGCCCAAGGGCTTAAATGCCTGGTTTGGGATGATAGTTGCATTTTCTGTAACAGAAGTAGAAGAGAAAATGAGATTAAGTGGACTGAAATCCAAATAAAAAGACCATGCATGCTGCAGTTGATTCTGTGTAGAAACCTTTTTTAAAATTGCATTGATTGCTCAGTACATCTTATTGCTGCCCAAATACTGATTTTTCCATACAGAGAGGAAAAGAACAGCCAAAATGCCATTTCTTCTTTAGCGCTTACCTGACACATTTCCTGCAAAGGAAGAGTTGGCAAATATTTCAGCTTGAATCAGGAGCTGTGCCAGCATCACTGAACCACGGCAGGCTAAAACCTGCAGTGTTTCCACCACGCACAGAGGTGAGGGGCAGCACTCGGTGGCATTGGGCAAACACAGCTCCAGAGTTCTGCTGAGGCTTACAGTCACCTTGGAAACGTTCTGGAAAACACAAAATAAAGTTTGACAGCTCTGATAGCTTGTATTAAATTGCTCTTGTCTATACCATTCATCAGCTTCTGAGAGAGGAGCTGGAATGAAGTGGAATAACAGAAGAATCAGTATTCTACATACCACACCAGGAGTTACATCCAAATTCCAATCCCCAGCTCTTTTACTTCCGCTGCAATTTGCAAGTTGCAATTTTCCTATAACAAAATAAAAATTTTAAAGGTCATTTAGAAAGGACTGGGAAATGAGAAGTACATTTAAACTCTTCTTGTGCCTTCAGATACACCCTCAGGCCCAGCCCACACAGAAACAACTGAGAACTAAGGGGTTAATCACAGGAATGTCTGAAATTCCTGCTCCTGTAACGATTAAGACATTAAATGACATGCATTACCATTTCTCTAGTAATTTTTGTGTCAAAAAATATTAACAATTCAAACGTATTTATTTACGTGGGGAAAGGGGGTTAAAGTGTTCCTACCTGTCTCTGCACCTCTAGGACTCAAAATTATAGAAAAATTAACTCCTGAAGAATTGCCGAGAAAAAATGAATTTACTCTGGGCCCTGACATATGAATAAACGAAGGCTGAAAGACTGAAAAAAAAAGAGAAAGAAATAAGTTGACTGAAAGAGGTAACATCTGTAAGACATAAAGATCTTGCGCTTGGGCTATATTCTTACGCTCTTAGACTTTAAATTGTCACAAACAGAAGAAAAGTATCATGTAATGCCTAGTACAGGGTTGTATTTCCATTCTTGCCACGTGTTGGAGGAGTGGGTGTAGCTTTCTATGCCACAAGTTTACAAGTGTGAAGATGCCCAGTAAACAGGCAGTAAAATAACATTACAGCACTTACAGCCCTCGCAGATACTACACTGCTCAGCAACACCATATTTAGCTTTTTTTGCTGACTTCAGCTTACACTTTTTAATTTCTTGGGGCCATGAATTGTGCGAGGGGTGTCCCGCCACCTGCGATCCAGGAGCTGTGGGCTCCCGAGTTCTGCGTGTGGACGCAGGGCCAAGTTCGGGGTTCGGACTTGGGAGTTTCACTGGATTTTGCTTTCTACACTTTGCCGAGCTTGAAAGGTCCGACAGAAAGTGCTTCACCCTCCCGCTCTGTGCGGAGCAGCGGCAGAAGCTCCACGGCGGGCACGTTCGGGTTTGGGAGGGGCGCCCAGGGCCGTGCCTTGGGGAACCCTCAGGGTCCGCGCCGCCTCCCCTCACGCCCACCCGGGCAGATCCCGCCGCGGGCCGACCGCCCTCCCTCGCCCCCCGGAGGTCGCCATTCACTGCGGCCGCTCACGCCCTGACCCACCGGTGTCCCCGGCCAGCTGCCCGGGGCAGGGAGCCGCCCGCAGCAGCAGCAGCAGCAGCAGCGCCCCGAAGCCGGCGGCCCCCATCGCGCTACGGCGGCCGCCCGGCCGCCATCTCGCAGCGCCAGCGCGGCGCCATGGCAACGCGGAGGGCGGGAACACGGGCCCCTCACGGGAAGGACGGGAACACGGGCCCCTCACGGGAAGGGCGGGAACGCGGGCTCCATGGGAAGGGCGGGAACGCGGGCGCCTCACGGGAAGGACGGGAACGCGGGCTCCATGGGAAGGACGGGAACGCGGGCGCCTCACGGGAAGGACGGGAACGCGGGCCCTCACGGGAAGGACGGGAACGCGGCCGCCTCACGGGAAGGGCGGGAACGCGGGCTCCATGGGAAGGACGGGAACGCGGGCTCCATGGGAAGGACGGGAACGCGGGCGCCTCACGGGAAGGACGGGAACGCGGGCCCTCACGGGAAGGACGGGAACGCGGGCGCCTCACGGGAAGGACGGGAACGCGGCCGCTCCACGGGAAGGGCGGGAACGCGGGCGCCTCACGGGAACGCGGGCGCCTCCCGGGAAGGACGGGAACGCGGCCGCCTCACGGGAACGCGGGCCCCTCACGGGAAGGGCGGGAACGCGGCCGCTCCACGGGAACGCGGGCCCCTCACGGGAAGGGCGGGAACGCGGCCGCCTCACGGCGAGCGGTGGTGGCGGCGGGGCAGCTCCAGACGCCGGGCCGGTCACAAACTAACAAAGCTAACAAATAAGCTCTAAGTGTGTGAGAAAATTTAAAAAAAAAAATTAAAGTTGAGGGCTCTCAGACCTGAAGGAGGGAGTCAGCATGGTTTGGGAAGAGGGAGGTAGTATTGATTATGAAGGTAGAATTTATGGGCCGCTAGGGCATGTTCCCAGTTAAGGAAGAAACTAATAAAACCAGCTCAGTAATTGTGCTGAAATCAGATCTAAGCAGGTAAAAGGTAATTCTGGTAGGAGACCAGTGACCCAAGAAACCCCCAAACCCAAAACAGAGAAACTGAGCATGTGGACTAATTAAAATGAGAAGTGAGAGAATCATTAACCAATAGGCATTAGAGTACTAATTAATAAGAGAAGTATGTAACTTGTGGCAAATAAACACTAATCCTTTTGTTTGTTAGTATGACTCAAACAACAAAACTCCGGGAAAATCATGTAGCTCACCCTTAAGTATCAAAGCAATATCTGACCACATTTGAAAAAGAGACAGTCTTTATTACAAAAGTTTTATACAACGTAAATTATAAATACAGCCTTCACACAAAATGGCTTTTGTCAATGAAAAAAAGCTCGCCTTGTTAGGTTGGCAAGCCCAGAAATAACTGGCACTGCAGCTGTTACAGTGACAAAACCTGATGTGAATGTCAAGACCTGACAAATTCCTATATACACATTGGGAAGGAAAAAATAACTCATTTTCTTTGTGGAAAAAAATTCCTCTCTATTCCTTTCAGGAAAAAGGTTGAACTACCAAATTACATAGTTCTCTTTAGAAGGAGATACTGTTTGTTTCTTTAAATGAAAGCCACATTCAGAAGTACACAGCAGACCTTCCTGCCATGAAAGACACCAATCCAAAAGTCTTTGTTCTTGTCACATGTCAGATGGAAACCCACATACTAAAAATAAGAAGCGTGCCTGTTATCAGATTACAACCACATTTCTTGTTTTCCAGTTTCAAAATAAAACCTTGAAGACTAACCAGCTAGTCTGCATTTACTGATGCTATTTTAAACTAAGGGAGGCCTTTTCATTCACAAATGAAGAGATATCAAATTGAGAAAGAAATACCACAAGGACAATACAGTCACAGGAATATCAATACATGTGAGTGCACATGCAGGGCAATTAGCACCTTTTTTATTCCAAGTGGCTCACAAACCATCTTGCAAATGATGGCTCATATTGCTAGTAGGAAGCTGAAGTCCCTGAACAACACAGTGCTATGATTCTGATCCTACACACTAGAAATGGTCATTCTTAACTTTACACCAACATATAGAAAGAATCGAAGCTTTCTTGACTTTGAAAATAACCTGGAGGTGTGAAACTTGGCAGTGGACAGAATACCCTCAAATTCACAGGCTGTGTCTCTTTACTTCTGGTTCCTCTTACAGTGAGGAATTAGTATCAAACAGCACAGATTACATGGTAATACAGTGATTTGTTACTTAACAGGTCGCATAGAAGACATACATTTTAAATATTTATCCCCTAAGAAACAAGTAATAGCACTGCATACAGTTCTCTTTCATATCCAATAAAAAGTGCCATCAGTTTCTCAAGTAGGTTCCATTTCATTGAATTCCTGGAGGAGGTAATGATGTATTTACATAATGTTGCTACGCAGCTACCTTTAATTTCTTCTTCTTTGCTTTCATGACAGGTGGCAATGATATTTTGAAAGCAGTCCTGGAAAAAAATATGGAAAAGCAACTGTCAGATACACTGAACATATTCCCACACCCACCCTTGAACTACAAAGAATAAACACTTACTCGCAGGTACTGCAGATAGGACTGAAGTTGCAGAATACTGGAAAATCAAAGAATTTGCTTTCACTAAAACAGGTCATTGGAATATAAGAAATCAGACTGCTAAATATTTATAAACTTACTTGACAAGCACACGGAGCACACGTAGCCGATTTCAATGAGGTTCCGATGACAGAAGCAGGCAGCTCTGTAGTCAACATGAACGGGAGGTGGAAGGACAAGCTGTGATCTCTGCTCTTGATCAGGGAGAAAAACCCACTGCATGGATAGAGAGAAGTATTTTGTGAACTGGGTTGGTATTCCTGTGTTATCAGGTCAGTGAAGATTTCACGTCTGACACACAAAAAACACCGAAATGTTTTTTAAGTGACTTACCAACAAATACTGCAGAAGGGATGGCATGTGAGGCACTTTCAAATATATGCCACCTGTAATATCACAGGCCTGCAAAGCAGAGACCATGATCAGATTGTCGTTTGATGACATTAATGGGCACTTAAAATACCCAAGTACTGCACAAGGCCTGCATGTCAGAACTGTCAGATCCACTGAACATATTTCCACACCCACTCTTGATTAAAGGAAAGAGCTGAAGAACGTGTTGAACTGTCTAACATCAAGTATTTATGAGCTAATATAAACGGCAAATAACAACAGCAAGTCTGTACCTGTTGTAGAAGACCTGAATCAGAGTCCAAGACACAGGCATCAATCAAAATACTCTGCAAGAGATGACATGCATGAAAAATAAATTTAGCCAAAACCCACACAGCCCTGTCAGTGTCACTATCATTACTTGTTTCCGTGATAAATACACTATAATTTATGTAATTATAAGAGAAATTAACATTTGTGTTATCTTTACACAGAAATAAAAGATAATATAAATGGAAAAAAGGCCAGCTTCACCTGTTTCTGTGCTGCAAAGATCATATTCATGAAATTCATGTATTGCAATGCGCTGTCTTCTGCAGCTTTTATGACCTAAATACAAATTCAAACTTGTTAGCCTACATATATCACTGGATTTTAAGACAAAAAGAAAACTGTTACAGCAGAAGTTCTTACCAGAATCCTTGATTTAATTTCTTGATTGGCTAAGTATTAAAAAGAAAGAGAAATGCATCAGCACCTTGTTTGTATCATCCCTTTAATTCTGTAGCATATGACACCTCAGAATATACTGGATGTTAGATCTAACAGGTCAGATAAAGTATCTATATGAAACTATTTCCAGTCCCAGTGACAAGTATTTGTGGACTAATTCCTCTGAAACTCCAGTTATTCCAGGGAAATTCCAGAAAATCTCCATAAGGATGTGGACTACTGATCAAGTTCTTTAACTTTTTTAATGTAGGCAACTTCAAATGATCAAAATAAACCTCCACCCATCAGTGCCAATTTTGGAAATGGGAGTGTGTCCAAACATGTGTATTTGTTTGTCTGTGCAAGTGTATTTATACCTGTTATTTAGGTTAAAATAAACCTCTCAGTGTTGACAGGAAAAGAGGTGTTACCTTTTAGGTCTTTGCCCATCTTGTTGATGTCTACATTAGCTGGCATTAAGGAATCTACATTCCCTTCTTGGACATAACTCCATGATCCACATCACACATTCACCACCTTGGCCAATACACATTTTGAGAAGCACAAGCCACAGTTATCAGGCAAATGTTTCAGTTTTAAGTATTATAACAAAACAAGAACAGTAAAAGTTAGTATTATAAGAAACAGCTTTAAGAACACATAAAGGCTTTGAAGATTCTGTAATCAAAAGGATACAACAGAGTGCTTTAGCAAGTGATCCTGCTAACAGGGTATCTGTTTGCTGGCCCTTCATGTCAGCTGCAATACAAGAAAAAGCACTGAAGTTACTTTTATACATAAAACCAGCCACTGAACCTAACAATAAAAAATACTACGCATTTTTATCTTTGGCAAATAATACTAATGCAGAGGCCTGAAGTGTCAAACCTAATAAACTCATCTACTTTAAGCATATAAAAACTCAGATGAAAACAGAGGACATTTCTGCAACTCCTTGACAGTCCAAGCGTTTTCCAATTCTGCATATTAAGCCTAGAATTTTCTTCTCCTTACTCTTTGTCATGAGGTCTTTAATCTCTTCTGCAATTGCATCATTTATTGCTGTTAATAATTCATATTTCCCATCCTTGCTGCTGGAGCAGTTAGATTCCATGGAAGGGCCTCCCTCTCCAAAGGGATCTGCAGCAGCCCAACGCTTCCCAGGGTACAGGAAACGGCTGAAACAGAGGGAAAACCAAGTATTCATGTAAGAAAAAATGCTATAAATTAATCAGCTGCAGATAACAATACTCTGGAGTTTAATTTAAAATCCTTTTAATACTTAAGGCATTAATGAGGCTATGTAAGTTAGGTGACTTTCAACTTAAACTGGAGTAAAAGCCACATTCAGCTCCCTCCTTTTGAGACATCTCTTAAGAGATCTGGTGAAATTCTTTGGCTGCACTTGGGGATAGATCCTGAGATTCACAAACATCTGGAGGTAAAAATATCCCCTAAACAGGGAACTCCTTCCATTTGCATTGTCCCACTCCACACATATCTACCACTCTCTCTCTGTGTATTTTTAAGTCTATTTAAACCTCCCGTCTAAGTCTTTTTGTTGCTTTGTAAGTCATGAAGATTCTTTCCTACTTAGTTTCAGCTCATTTCTTTTTTCAAGACAATGATATATTACACACTTTTAATTTGGTTTCTTGCCATCAAACAAGAAAATCAGGAGACAGACAGAGGAAACTGGAAACCTTTAGAAGCAGCTCTACCTTTCCTGAGTGTGACTTGCTATTACAGCGAGTTTGTTGGTGCGATTCATGAGCAGGTGAGAGTTTCCCAGCACCATCACTGCATCGATGCATTTCGACAGGGTGAACTGCTGGAATAAGAACAGAGCAGATGTAGCACAATAACATTTACAGACAAGCAACTCAGAAGTAATCTGTGAAATGACTGCAGTTTAAAAAACCTAAATTTGAAGATGCAGAAAGAGCTTTTGCTGTTAAAAAAGCTCTAATGAACACAGAACGCTGCATAGGTATTTCAAAAGGCATTACGATACCCGTTATACCCGCTTTAGCAGACAATATTAACACCGTTCAGAAGTCAAAGAAAATGGCACAATTTCCCCCAGAAATGGCAATCAGCAGTGCCAGCGCCCAAAGGCCGTACCTCAGCCTCTCCCAGGGCCCTCTTCCCCCACCAGATCGGGTTGGTGTCGAGGACGATGACCAGCAGGCTCAGCTCATCATCTGCAAAGGGAGCGCACAGCGGCGTCACTCCGGGCCCCGAGCAGAGCGGTAATGCCCCGGGGCCCCGCTGCCGGCCTCTGCTTCCCCACGAGGAGCCCGAGCCCCGCCGCCGCACCCCCAAACCCCTCCGGAGTGCGCCCAGACCCCGCCGGGCCGCCCCGGCCGCGCTCACCCGCGCTCATCGCGCCGGCCGGGCAGCAGCGGCCGCGGCGCCCGCGGATGACGCCCCGGCCCGGCGCTCCTCATCCGGGCACGCCCCGGGCCGGCCCTGCCCACGCCCCGGCGCGGCGGGCGGAGCGGAGCGGAGCGGAGCGGAGATGAGCACGGAGGGTAACGGGGGCGGCGATGAGCACGGAGGGTAACGGGGGCGGCGATGAGCACGGAGGGTAACGGGGGCGGCGGTAACGGGGGCGCGGGGCGGCCCCGGGCCGAGGCGGGCCTGACGCTCCCCGTTGCCTTTTCAGACTTGATCGAGACGTTCAGGGCGCAGCTGAGGGACGACCCCGATGTCGCCTCGGCCGTGGCCGCCATCCGCGCGCTGCTGGGATTCCTCAGGCAGGACCGAGGTGGGCCCGGGTGCCCGCGGCGCGGCGCGGACCCCGCGGAGCCCCGGCTGTCCCCAGGGCGAGGCCCTGACCACGCGTCTCTGCCTCTCGCCAGGGGAGACCATCCAGGGCCTGCGGAACAGCCTGCGGGACGCCATCGACACCCTGTCGCGGGTGGACTCCTCGGTGGCCGTGTCCTCCGGCGGCGAGCTCTTCCTGCGCTTCATCAGCCTCACCTCGCTGGAGTACTCGGTAAGGGCTGCCCGCTCTGCCCCGCCGCTGCTGCGGGACCCTGCAGCCGCTCAGCGGGCATCCCGCTCTTTGCCAGGACTACTCCAAGTGCAAAGAAATCATGATCGAGCGCGGCGAGATCTTCCTGACCAAAGTCTCTCTCTCGAGGAATAAAATCGCCAAGCTGTGTCACCCTTTCATCAGAGACGGTGCTGTGAGTAGGCCGGGGCAGGGTCGCTCCTGTTCGGTTTTGCTGTTGCTGGCAGTGAGGGAGGAACAGGAGGGGAGAGGAGTCTGATGGGGGCTTCTGCACAGCAAGCCATGACAAAAGTCAAGGTTTCCCGAGGCTCAGCAAATGCAATGTGTGAATTATTTTTTGTCCTGGCAGCGAATACTGACACACGCCTACTCCAGGGTGGTCCTCAGGGTGTTGGAAGCAGCTGTGGAGTCCAAGAAGCGATTCAGCGTTTTTGTTACTGAATCACAGCCAGATGAAGCAGGGCAAGTATTCATTAATTTGGGTTTTATCTTGGTTAATAGGGTAAGTTACAGCTACCATCCAACTTGTCCTGCCCTAAGAAAAGCTAGGCATGGTTGGAGCATTTTAAATGGCAAGTGTCACTCGTATCACATTATTCTGGACAAGTGAAAAAAAAATCTAAAAAATATTGGTAATTAGCTTTCCATAGTCAATATCCTAATTAGTGTTATCTAGGTTTTCCTCAAAGGTTCACTGACTTTTGGTCAGCGCCGGGCAACCTGCTTTTCCCTTGGGAGATGGGAGACAACTGCTTTATAACTGTGTCTTTAAGAAGTAGGCTAGAATAATCAGTATTATGCCTATCACAGCAAAGTAAAATATACAGCTAACAATGCCATTTAAAGATGCCAAATAATTCCTTCAGAGCAGATACTGTTGTATAAGTGAAGGAATAAACCCTGCACACTGGGTAATATGTGTCACTGACAACACGTAACAATTCCTTCCATTTCTATACTGTAACTCATTTTCTGTTCTATCAGAAGGGCAATGGGGGCAATCATAGGCTTTGGTCTTTCAGACAGTATTTTCATATTATTGTCTTCAAAAAAATAATTTTTAAGGTCCAAACGTTTTCTTTAATAGGCAAAAAATGGCAAAAGCCCTTAGGAAGCTGAACATTCCCGTGACCGTGATTCTGGATGCTGCAGTTGGGTAAGTCTGGTTATAAATTTTAGTATTTTTCATCACAATTTCATTTTGACAGTAAGACAGAATAAACTCACATGTGAGCAGCTTGTTCAAACGCCAGGGATATTACTTAGTTTGTCATAGTCATCCAACAGGCCAAACAAGTTACAGCTTTAGGTGCACAATTACAATGTGTCAGCTACAGCAGAAGCATTTGGTTTTGCATGTTGGAATGAAAGAAGGAACCAGACCTAAGAACTTGTACAGATCTGTAAAAAAGAACTGAGGTGCTAAACAAAGAAGCCACTTTTTTTTCCTAATTTGCAAAAGTGTTATCATTTTTTGGTTTCTTAAGGTATTTGCTAAATTATCGCTGCTTAGTACAAGTCCAATACATGAGGAAAATAAAACTACAATAAATCTGAACATTCCTAGCTAGAGTTCAGCTTCTTCCAGCATTTACAGAGTTGCCAGGGTCAGCTATGGCCGGGGAAGAAAAAGCTACTTAATACTCCTGCAAGGAAGGAGATGAAATCTCACTCCAAGGATGTGTAGCAGCATGTGGACTTAGAAGAGGTAGATGGAACTAGTGCAGAAAATGGAAATATTGTTTGAATTACTCATTTCTGTTCTGTTCAGCAAGTCATTTGTCCTATTACCCAGTAATGCTTGGATTTTTTGTCCCCTTTTGACAGCTACATTATGGAGAAAGTGGACCTGGTGTTAGTTGGTGCTGAAGGTGTAGTTGAAAGTGGAGGCATTATCAACAAGGTAATTATGAGTTTCTTACATCATTCTGTAAACTCTGGACTACTAAAGTTTGGTTTCTCTGAAGCATTTAAAGCTTTCTGAGAAGTCTCTTCCGTTTGGATTTTACCCAGTAAATGTCTGTTAATTGTTGGAAGCTGGGCAATATTGCCAGGCAGGCATTGAGTCTGCAACTTCTTTTCCATCTGTCTCCACAGATTGGCACCAATCAAATTGCTGTGTGTGCCAAAGCCCAGAATAAGCCATTTTATGTGGTAGCAGAAAGTTTCAAGTTTGTCAGACTCTTCCCTCTCAATCAGCAGGACGTTCCTGATAGGTTTAAGGTAAGAGAAACTCAACTTCCGTCTTACCCAGCTAAGGTGCACAGTGGTGTGTCAGTGAAAAATTGTCTTCTAAGCATCTCTGATTATCTGGATCTCTCTGCTGTGGTGTATTTTGGGGTTGCTCCATGGTACACTCAGGCACCAAACAGCCAGAATTTGTCCTGATACTGATACTCTGTTCCTAAAGCAGTTCCTTTAGGGCACAGGAGCAGCTGAGGGTAAGAAACAGTTAAACCAACAAACTCCAGAACTACAAATTGTACTTTTTACACGAGATAAAAGAGCTAAGACCAAGGTGGCACCAGTCTGTGCACTTGACTTCCTTCAGTTTTACCACAAACATCTGCTTGAGGCTGTAGCACTGCTCTTGGCCAAAAGAGGATTTAACTTGCAGTTGTGTAGTAACCAATGGTCTCTGTTTCCTTCTAGTACAAAGCAGACACTCTGAAAACGGGTCAGAACCTAACGGAGGAGCACCCCTGGATTGACTACACCTCCCCATCACTGATCACACTGCTGTTCACAGACCTCGGTGTGCTGACTCCTTCAGCTGTCAGCGATGAACTCATTAAACTCTACCTGTAACTCAGAGACTCCTGCACAGGATGTGTCATCTTCAGTGACTATCAGGGCTCTAAGAACTTGGAGGATGATACATGAACATGGCAAGGAAATGCCATTAGAAGGATTAACATAATTATGGACCACTATTGAAAAAATTCCCAAAGTTATGACAGCTTCTAAAGGCCACAACTAAATTATTTTAAAGAGGGATGGAGTATTTTGATACTGTAAAATAAAATCCCTTATGGTGTATCCAGACTCATTCTGAGGTGTGCTCTTACTGATCTGTGGTACATACTTGAAAAAACAAAATTAAAACATGCACGAGGCTGCTGATGGAAACCTGCAGCTTCTGCCACACCAGAGTGCTTTTAGTTTTGTTCTCAACAACTGCAGGCTCTGAGTCTTTATGGATGCCAGGTCTCTCTGTGAAGAAACTAGATCAGCTCTGTTCTCTTTTTATAGAGGTATTTTGTTCTCCATTTTTATAGAAATCCAGTTTTATTGAAATAAGCAGTGTTTTAATGTAAAAATGTGGTTAGAGTAACTGTCAGCCTTCAGATTCTGTGTCCTCAGCAGTTTCTGCTTTGAGCCTGTGGTTGCCTGTTAGTTTCTTCTCAAACTCTTCTTCACTAATTTTTCCCTTTTTTAATCTTTTTAAGAGTCTTGTGTCATTCAGCAACTCTTCCATATCTTCATCTTCAATATCAGAGCCCTGTTGGAAGTTGAAAAAAACAAATTAACACAACACCAAAAGGTTTTCATTGTATACAGTTGAACACAAGAGAAGATTAAAAGTCAGAATTTGCCAGAAATATCCAAGCAGGAATTAGTATTCAATTCCTACCCAAGCAACTGTAACTCTCAGCTACACTTGCTGAAATTTGACAAAAGCATCTTCAGGCCATACTTTGCACCTCTGAGAAATAAAAATCCTATTACTGACCAGCACCAGTGTTGAGAAGTTGTTTCAGTGTTTGGCTTTAAAAACCTCTATCATTTTTTAAGCTTTGCTTGTCCAAGTCCTAAAGGGTTATTTCACAGCCATCAGTTCCACCACACTGCAGTCCCAGGGCTCTCTACAGCACTCACTCGCAGTTTAAGGGAATGGACACAGTTACCTCTTCACGCTTCCTTTTAGCTGTTACTTTCTTTTTCTTCTCCCTCTTGGCTTTCTGCTTTGACCATGCTTTGTTCTTTACAAATTTCTTTTTCCCTTTATTTTCCTCTCTTTCTCTTCTTTGTTCTTCTAATTTCTTTTGCCTCTGCTTTTCTCTGTTTTTATCCTTAAATGAAATAGAGTCTGTATTGACAGTGACTGGAGTAAAGTCTGGAAAACATTTTCCTCTTAGTTCAGGCATCTTTGGCATTTTTAACAATGCAAAACCTCTGGCAAGACTGGCAAAATCCAGATCTGTTGAAATAAAGATTATGAAGTCAATTTGTTTCCTGCTGGATAAAGTTTATGTAACTGAAAAAGGAAAAAAAAAGTCAACATTATTTTAATGTATTGTTTGCACTCTACACCTTAATACTAGCAGCAACAGGAAGTCACTTTTATTTGTGCTTTCATCAGTTTGGTCAAGCTCTATAACTGAGTGTTTTCTCTTGAAACAAGTTGCTTGAAAAAAAAATAGAGGAGTTTTGTCAAAATCTGATGGTGCAGGAAGTGAATGTGAAATCAAAAATTAGAAGCTGAAGCTTTTGCACAACACCACTATACTCTGAGAAAAACAGTGAGAGGCACCAGGCCTGCTGGGAATTACCTTTGATCCGGAAGATCAGGTTACATTCGTGTTTGGCATAAGCCTGGACATAAGACACAAAGGCTTTCATCCCTCTCTCAAACACTGCCCTGTCAGCCAGGGCCATGGACTTCAGCTTGGGAAGAAGATCCAACACATTTGTCTGCGGTTTCATTTCCTGCATGGGACACTGGGAACCAGAAAATAAACAAGACCAGAGGAAAAGTTCAACCAAGTGATGTGGAATGCACTGTGAAACCTCAAACACAGCTTCCTTGCACAGTTAATCCTCTGTCAGCTTTGAGCCCCTTTCCCTCTGGTCTCTCCAACACACGAGCTGACCGTCAGCCCCAAACAGCAGCTCCTGGCCCAGCAGAGTTCTCACACCGCAGCTCCACAGAGGCAACATCTTCATCTCCTGCTTCACCAAGCTCTGGTCTGACTAGGAGGTCTCCAGAGAATTCACACAATTAATCCCACAAAGGCAGGAGCAGGCGTGGGAGATTGTAGGAGTTGTAAGTAGAGAGCAGAGAGGCTGCAGGGTGTGAGCTGCTGGTGAGGCCTGGGGCAGGACAGTAAGCCAGCATTGCCCTCCTGCAAATGCTCAATTTACACCCTTAGGAACAAAAGGCCTTTCCTTACTCACTGCACCACATGTTCCTCTTACAAACCCAGTGGGTAACACTGGAGCTGTATTTCATGTTCCAGCTGTATTTGGTGATTAATAAGGAGCTCTTGTCTTTTAATTCTGCACCTCTGCTAAAATATTACCATGTATGACCCCAAGTTCTACAAATTCTGATTTCAAAGCTCCTCTCAGTAAGTCTGTGCCCTTGCTCTTTCCTGCTGTGGGGTAAAATAAAAGCCTACTCACCTTTTGGTTGATGGAGAGAAAGTTAATGTAGGATTCTTCCATGGGAAGCAAAAACACCAGAGCACTGCCCACGTTGCCGATCCGCGCCGTGCGACCACAGCGATGCACGAAGGCACTGAAAGAACCCAGCAGGAGAGCTCAGCTGGGTTTGGAAGCACTGGGCAGCAAAAGGGCAAATCTTGTGGGATGGAAAACACTAAACTGAACCAACAGGAATTAGCAAAGTGTAACACGAGACACGTGTGGCAACCCCACTCAATTGTTAGGCTAAAGCAAGGGGTGTCTGTTTTGGGAGTGAAGTTCAAGGAAGTCGTAGGAAGAACTATGACAGCGAAAGTTGAAATCCATGGAAAAGCTCATTTTCTGTGAGCTTTCAGTTCCTTGAAGAGCTCAGTCCCTGCTCTCATCTCTGTTCTCCCTCACTCCAGTGTCACCTCTCGCTCTTTCTCTGATATTCTCACACAAAGCCTTACCCCAGAGCCAGCTGTGCACACAGATGTGACAATCACTCCCCTGACACCTACACACCACAAAGTCATTTCAATTCACAGCAGTGACAACAAAACCTGCACTCTTCCAGCCTCCCTTGCTCCTGCATTATTTTGTGTGTTCTCTCAGATTAACCTCCAGGAAGTGATTAAATGTGTTTTATGCAGTTTTTTGTTCCCAACTGAGACCTGAGCCGCACAGTTAACAAGACCACACAGAAAGAAAAAGGATCTCAGGATTTGAAGTTGTACCTGGCACTGCTGGGTGGGTCGTACTGCAACACCCAGTGCACTTCTGGAATGTCAATGCCACGGGCCATCACATCTGTGCACACCAAAATGCCCCTAGGAAGAAGAAAAAGTGTATTTTCATTAACCTGTCATTTGAGAAGAACCAGCCTCCTGACAGCTGTGTGTTCTGCACCTTCCCTGGAGAGTGAGGAACAAAACATATTAAAACATTTGGGTTTTTTTTAAGAGACAAAATATAAGGTAATTGCAGCTTTCACCAACTAAAATTCTAAATAACATCATGAAAATGATTTTGATTTATATTGCATTTCTAAGACAAATCAATTCCCCATTAAAAATTCAAATTTTAAACCAGCACTGCATCCACCACAGCTGAATGTACTGTAATAAATGTTTAAATATAAGACTTAAGACTTGAGTGACAATTTTAGCAGAACTGCCGTGCTGTTCTTTTCAACAGCTGTTCTTACAATCTGCTGGTAATTATTTTTCTTGTAACACAAAAAGCTAAAACTTGGGTCCCATGCCATAACAAAAATGACAGTTGATGAGGCAAGAGTTTCTTAACAGCATCCTGCAAAGCAGCCAAAGAACACTTCCCTGTGGGTAGGTTACAGCACTGTGTTGCCACGTTCTTGTTCATACACTAATAAATTAACAGCCTGGGTTTCCACTCTGCTTGCTAATCAGGAAAAGCTTATTTTTGCAACCTGTTTGTTTAAACATCAGGGCTAACATGCGATTGTAGGAAGTGACAGTGCAGTGTGCTCACCGCCTGTGCTGCCACATGGATTATCTGAAGCAGGGTGCAGATGCTCCAGTCCCATTTTCCCTTTGTTTGTGGTCATACCTTGTGTACCTCAGCACAATTTGTGACTCAGAGCCAGCCTTCACCTGAGCCATCCTTCCACACCAAGCAGCAGAACAGTCAGACACAACCACCTCCCCCTCACTATTTTGCCTTCTGGCTGGTTTAGCCCATTCCCACGTTCTCACCCTGGGAGCTTCCGAAACTCCGTGAAAATCTTGTTACGCTTGTGCTTCATTTTCCCATGGATGCTCATTATTTTCACCTGCTTAATTAAGGATTCCAGAGCCTTCCCATAATATTCCACGCAGGCACAAGTGCTGTCGTGATAAAGACAGGCATAAAGCAAAAGGTTTGGCTGAATTTTTAATCAGGTTTAGACAGTCAAGCTAGAGTTTCCCAAGCTCTTTCAAAAGTATACACTATTTTTATTTAAAACATGCACATAATTTTTATAATTAACATATAATCATCTATAATGTCTTACTTTAAAAATGAAAAAAAATTATGTTTTGCTTAATAAGACAATCCTGACATGAAGCAAGGATTAACCTCTTTTTAGGCACCATTTTCTAAGAAACAGCTCTCGAAATTAATCACTTTGAAAATAGTTGTGTCCTTTGCAACAAAGGGCACAGTTCTGGAGATTAGGTAATTAAACACCAAACTGTTCTCACAATGAAACACAAACAGAATTACCTGAAAAAGACCAGATGTTTTTCCTGTTTGTGCTGCCGAAGAAAATGCACCAACTGGTTAAATTTTTCATCTGCTCTGCAGACCTAAAAAATGCAAAAGAAAAACATAAGAAAATGGATTGGCTTTCCTGTTAATGTGCTCCTAAGTGGCCAAGACTTCAAATCTTTTGGCTGGAAGCAGGAAGAAAGGAGAGGGGAGAGGGAGCTCAGTCAGAGCCCAGGCTCACACCATGTAGTAGTTCTCCAGGCGTGTTGGGGTTTTCTGGGTGTTGCTGGCTGCCACTCCCTTCTCCTTGACCGAGATGCGGACGGGGTTCCGCAGCCCTGCCCTCACCAGGTTCTCCACCTCCTGGGTCTGGGTAGCTGAGAACAGACCTGTCCTCCTCTGCTTGGGCAGAAAGTCCAGAATGGCATTCAAGCTGCAAGTAAGCACATGGAAAAATGTAACTGGCCCAAGGCTTCCCTCAGGAAGAGGTTTCATCACTGGAAAGGAGTTCAGGCTTGTTACCACATGTCAAACTTCTATTGAAATAATTATCTTAACTCTGAGAGAAAGAGAAATCAGAGATCAAAGTTTATTGGTTAAAGTGTTTTAAGCCATTCTGGAGTGTGAATAATGATATTTAACCAAGCATTAATAGAGATAGGCTAACATAGAGCTCAATGAAGGAAATTCCACATTCATTGAAGCTCCACATTTCCTGATTCTCTTCCCCCTGAGCAACTGCTTCGTGTAGTTACAGAGCAAAGATGAAAGACCAAATTCAGAAATTTCAAAAAACAGCACAAATTAACTTTGGAGGCCATTGCAGGCCACGCTCATTCACATCCATCACACACCAACTCATTGAAATCTGCAGAAGAACCACCAGAATTTATTATTTCAATACCTTGCTTCAAAGCCCATATCTAGAAGTCTGTCTGCTTCATCCAACACCAGCACATCCAGAGCCTTCACACAGCTGGCAAGGTCCAGCCCATCTGCTCTTCTCCTGAACAGATCCTCCAGGCGGCCCGGGGTGGCCACGATGATGTTCCCACTGTCGGTGCACACACACAGCAACTCCCTCACTACAGGGTGAGGAATCTGGGAGAACTCCTGACATTGTTACCACAGCACAGCCCTGCCCTGCATTCTTCATTAAAACAACTTCATTTCGTCACTTTCAGCTGCAGCCGTATTTCAGATGCCATGGCACGGGGGGAAATGCCCAGGTGAAAGCACATCCCCTGTGGCAATAACAGTTTGGAATACAAACAGCAAGTATGGAAAGCAGCCACCAGCTGCAGGAAATACTTGGTAGCTCCATAAAAAGCCTGGGGCAACCAGCACTCCTTCAAAACTCCATCATCAGTATCAGCCCCAAACAATTCCAGGAAACTGATGAGCAGGGAGAAGTGAAATGTTCACTGAAGGCACTTTTCAGCTCTGTTCTTCACCCAAAGAGCAGATAAATGGTGCTGATGTCACATAAGAGCCTCTCCTCACGCTGCACCTCACTCCAGAAACAGACCCCACAATTTCCCAGTTCACCCCAAAAGATTCTGGCAGCAGCACCCCATTCCAGCACCAGCAGGACCACAGCTCTGGGCCGAAAACCCTGACAAGGAGAAAACCACAGCTCTGAGACACTGACAAACAACTCACCCATGCTCCTTGAACTTCTCAACATCTTCCATGGGGTTCCTCCCACCAATTAAAAGAATCTGACTAAAACAATAAATCAGAAACATTTGGGCCATCCGTAAGTTTTGCTGGCTCACCAGTGACAGGAGGAACTGTGGGCAGGGACACGCTGAAGTTCACCCACCTGAACATGGGGAAGTGTTTTGTGAAATGGGACAGCACCTCATCAATCTGAATGGCCAATTCCCTCGTTGGTGTGATAACTATAGCTCCAACCTGCACGTGGAAAACAGGAATTTGTGGGGAGGAAAAAAAAGAAAGATTTGGGCAGAATCCTCCCTTTCAAGCTAGATTAATATGAGCCATGATTTTGAGCCTGGTGTCGGACAAAACATTTCCACAGAAATACAGTAAAGTATTAAAAAACATCCAAAAATGTCTCTGAAAGACTTTGTATCAATGTGTAAAATATCTCTGCTGAAAGAGCAGCATCTATTAATGACATTTACCAGCAAGTGACACTGAAGTTCCCTGCACACTAAAATGTATTCAAGGTCAATGGATGCTAAAAAGCATTCAACACTTGCAGTGTACCAGGGTATTCCATATTTTGGGACATTTTTCCAACAGCTCAGAACCCTGTTCTGTTCATGCTAGAGAAGAAGCTGTATCTAAGTGCAATGAGAGCACCCCAAATTTATTTCCAAGTTTTAAGCAGGTTATTGTTGCTGTTCCACTGAAGAGCTGAGCACACAGTCACTCTGTGTGTAGGCAATTTTCCTCATGGATATTTTCCTGAAGTTCTCAAACTTTATTGGCACATCATAAAAATATCCTCAGTACTGAATATTTTATTCTCACCTGCATTTTCTTTAGCTTTTCTTCCCGTCTGAGAAGAATTTCCAGTATGGGAATCACAAACGCCAAGGTTTTCCCACTGCCTGTGACCTGGGAGAGTGGAAACAGCGTCAGCCCTCCCTCAGCTCCAGAGAGAAGCCTGGAAAACAACGAGCTGCACGAAGGAAAAGCACTCACCGCTTCCGCAGCCACATCTTTGTTACTCATGAAGAGCGGGATGGTCGCAGACTGCAAAAAGAGAAGCACCGCGTGAGCAGGTGAAGCGCTGCTAAATCTCACAGAGGTGAAAACTCCTCCGAGACATCAGAGCTCGCTGTGAACATCACCCGAGCCGAGCCGAGCCGAGCCGGTGGGAAAGTCACGGATGCGGCTTCTCGCTGCTACAGGTCCCGGTGACTGCCGCGACCGCCGCCGGCCCCGGAGCGGCCCAGGCGCTCCTGCCACCGCCCGCGCCCTCCTTCCTCAGCCCGGCCTCCCCTTCCCCGGGCGTGCCACGGGGCCCCGCACCTGCACCGGGGTCATTTGGTGGAAGCGGAGCTCCCGCAGCGCCCGCAGCACGCCCGGGCTCAGCGGCACCGGCAGCGAGCCCCAGCCGCCCTCAGTCACCGCCTCCATCTTGGCCCGCCGGTGCCACCGCGCCGCCGCTCCCCCGCCCCGCGGCCGCGCTCTGCGGAAACGCACACCGCGGCACCTCCCGTTCCGCCGCACATCGGTTCCGCAGCCCCCGCCGGGCTGCGCCTCCGTGGTGAAAAACAAACCTCGGGTTTAAGAGAAAATTCCCATCTTTAGGGCGAGCTGCCTATCGCAGCGAGTACTTCTGCGGGTCTTACAGCAGCGCTGTGCCACCCCACTCGCCCAGAGCTGAGATGCCGGTTCAGAGCTACCTGGTGTTTACTCCGCCTGCCCCCAGAGCAGGATGGAGTCGGGGTCAGGCCCCGATGTGCTAAGAAAGAAGGGAACCACAGAGCCGTCAGGCTGGTGAGAAAACTCTGCAGGCATCCAGGCCGAGCCCCCCGCGCAGGCAGGGTCAGCTGGAGCAGGTGACACAGCAACAGGTGGGTCTGGGATGCGCTCTGCCTGGGAAGTGCCTGCTCACGTTGGTATGGAACTCCTTGTGGTTCGCTTTATGGCCATCACTAAACATATAACTTAGAAAAACCCCTTTTGTGGAACTCCTTGTGGTTCACTTTATGGCCATCACTAAACATATAACTTAGAAAAACCCCTTTTGTGGAACTCCTTGTGGTTCGCTTTATGGCCATCACTAAACATATAACTTAGAAAAACCCCTTTTGTGGAACTCCTTGTGGTTCGCTTTATGGCCATCACTAAACAAATAACTTAGAAAAACCCCTTTTGTGGAACTCCTTGTGGTTCGCTTTATGGCCATCACTAAACATATAACTTAGAAAAACCCCTTTTGTGGAACTCCTTGTGGTTCACTTTACGGCCATCACTAAACAAATAACTTATAAAAACCCCTTGGTTTTGATCTGTACTTCTTAAGGTACCAAAGAACAAATAAACAAAGCTGCTTTTTTTTTTTTTAAAGAATTTGTTTATTTATCGAACCTGGGTCATATTTAGATTCACGAGCAATTTTTAAATGTACATCTTAGAATTCAATTTTCAGTGTTTTACACAAAAATATTGGCACACAACAGTTGCAATAAGGTGTAAGAGCCACCTCTCTGAAGAACTGCTGCAAGTGTTTGCCCGAGGTTGAAAAAACTTTACCTGGAACATGAAAACCTGTAACAAATTTTAAATTAATTGTACAAAACTGCTGTGTCTTACTTGTAGAGGATCCCCCCTGGAAAAGACCCCACCCCACCCCCAAAAATGATTACAACTAATATACATCAGTCACAACAGAATCCTGGCTCAGCACCCACATCAGACGCTTCTTAAATTTTTAAACCAATCATCAGAAAACTGAGGAAAGTAACTTTATACAAAAACAAATCTACATGTGCCTGAAAAAAGAAAACACACCAGTATTTAGCATTATGCTAATTCTGATCAGATCATGGCAGAGTTTGCCACTGCATTTAAATACAAGGGCTGCATAGCGTGGACTGAACCCCCAGAATCCAGAACCCTTTGGCCTCAGGAATCCAGATTTCCTGAACACTTCTGCCCTGGGCACCGGGCAAACAGTCTGAGCTTTGGACCTGCAAAAGCCAAAGGGTTCACGAGTGTTTGCCAAGACACTGCACACAATTGGCTTCCAAATAAAACCTCTGAGAGACTAAAAACCGCGTGAGAAACATTTGGTGATGAGCGGAGGAAAAAAAAAAAAGCATTTTCATATCAACTATTTAATTAAAAAGAACTTTGGGAAGAAGTTGATATCATTAAGACAGTTGCTGATGACTATCTTTTAAATAGCAACGAGGTGTGAATTTTAACCTTTTCCTTGGCAGTTTCTGTGAGTGGAGAAGGGATTATTTCAATTTCCTAACACCTACTGCAGGGTTAAGGATGCAAACAGTCACCTTAGGGCCTTGTACCGTCTCCCTGGACAGAACAGAACTGCGAGTGCTTGTGGAAACAAGTCAGAAAAGACAGAACAGCTTGTTACTAGAGTGAGTTACAGAGTTTGCAGCTTGCCTGGACCTTGCTTAGCACACAGACTGGGCAGATCTCAGTGGAACAAAATGATGCCAATAAAGTGACAAGATTTCAGCACAGCTTTTGCTACAGGAGATATATAAAAACAATTCTTTTTTTTTTCTTTACTAGGAAGGAATATAAGCAAATAAGTTTTACAGTTCAGTAAAGAGGGTTCAGAAACTAAATTACTTTTTTTTTTTTGTGACCAGGATGTTTGGTAGAGAGTGAACTGAAATCTGAGACCACAGAAGGATCTTACACCACCCTTCGGACTTCAAAAAACCTCTTCAGGTAGTAGATTTGTCCCAGTGTCATGGCAACTAGTACAAGGGCCTCAAAGAATGACCAGAGAACCACTCTGCTGTTTGTGTTGTCATTAACTGTTGGGGGAAAAGAGAGAAAAAAGTAGTAAGTAACAAAGCATTTAAACTGAAAACATTCTGCCACGAAACTGAACATTGCACATGAAGCACTGGGCTTGTGTCAGGTCATCACAGGCGTCCCTGCGGCCTCAGAGACGAGATCTGAGGGGGATTTTTCTGAACAACTTGTTTTTAAACCCACTTTGGACACACACTGCAGCATCTTTCTCTATTCTGCCCACCCTTCTGGCCTCTGAGCTGCCAAACAAAGCCCCTGCTTTTGCAGAGACAAGCAGGGAACTTCTGGTCTCTGAAGGGTTCTAAACATGGAGATTTTTTCTTAAATGAGACCATTAGTAACAAATGTCACAAAACTGGAGATATTCATAGCTTCAGACAACTGAGGAGACAGTGCTTTCATATAATGTTGTGTTTTCACATGAAAAATACTTGCCCTTGATTCTCACCCATGAAAGCAAGAGTAGTTCTGCTCTATTTCAACAAAACATTTTCAAAAGAGACTTTGGCTCAATTATTAAACCACATCCAGTTCAATGGTGAAATAACAGTTCAACCAAAGTTTGGGAACCAAATCATGGAATGGTTTGGGTTGGAGGGGACCTAAAAACTCATCCGGTCTCACCCCCTGCCATGGGCAGGGACACCTTCCTTGGGCACCCCCAGGGATGGGGCAGCCACAGCTTCTCTGGGCACGCTGTGCCAGGGCTGTACCACACTCCCAGGGAGGAATTCTGCCCCTGTATGTGATCTAAACCTCCTGCCTTTCAGTTTAAAACCATCCCATGGTTTACCATGTCCTTGTAGATGGATTAAATAATATCATCACTGGTATCTGCATGAATACACCATTCAAACAACTACAGAATTCACATCACTTAAGCAAATCTTATTTTGTGTAACAACCTCCTTACACAAGGTGAAGCCAATTTAAAGATGACTGCAAGCAAAATCTACATTCTTTACTCCATGGGCAGGCCCTGCAGGATTTAAATTATTATTTTTAAAGTCACTTGAAAAAGCTTTCATGGACTCATGTGTCACTATTAAACACAAAGTGAGTACACAGAAGCCTGGTAAGTTCAAAAGAGAAAAAGAGCCAGTTTTATTCAAACATCTGGTGTTTATAGAATTCCAGAGGTGACCGTGGATTGGAGGATGGGATTACCACCTCTCCAACCACACTGCTCCAAAGATCGATCCATCATTTCTCTCCACTTACAGAGAAATATGTAAATATTCTATTTCTACATGAAACTGTGTGGGAACTCTGACTCTCAAAGATGCGAACATGATCAGAAGGCTGAAGAAGTTGTATGAAAACTTTAAAACTTTCAAAAGAACCATAAAAGAAAACTTAACACCTTTAACAATCAGGGCAACGCTCATGTTTAAATGACCATTTGCAAGCTCACTGAGAGGGGAGCAGGCATTCACCCAGTCAGGCACCTACTTGCTCTATGTATTCTTTCACGGACTTCCATGTACTCCTGCTCGTGCTTCACAGCTGTCATGGCCACTGCTAACTCGTTAATCATCTCTTCTAGCTTGTTCTGATGAGCTGCAGAATAATTTCAGAAGCATCACAAAGTCTGTTAATGACTGGAAAAAACGGTTTCAATGAATTGATGAGCAGTTAAAGGTGATTTCCTGCTGCAGAAGGTCTGACAGTACAGCTGAACACTTTCTGTCCTTACAGCTGAGTTCAGTTTCTGTAGCACCATTTCCCTAATGCGTCTCTGTGGTGTTTAACAAGTGGGAAAACATTTCCCCACATCCAAACGGGAGGAGACAATTGAGACTCAGAACAAACCCCACATTTCCAGTGTGCACATACTTTTCCAGGAGAACAGAATGGAAGAATGCACAAGACCAATACCACACACTAATATCTATTTTGCCAATATCATCCAATATATTCCAAGCAAATTATCTTAACATGACAGCTTTTCCTAGTTGTTAAGCTTGCAAAAATAGAATGACTGAGAATTTAGCTCAAGATCATGATGCTGGCAAATTATGAGATCACTTTCTTTAGCAAAAAATCACATCCTGTGATCTTCAAGCTCAGCTGAACTCCAGCATTCAGGGGGCACGATGCCCAGGGGGCCTGGCACAGCCTTCCCTTGTGTTGTGAAAGCAGGAGAGGAGTTAAACACCAAACCAGTAGCACAAAACCAGCTTGAGACAGTTCAGCAGATGGAAGGCAGAGATCTCAGATTTAGTGGTTTGACTGTCAATCACAGGATCTTTTTAATACATCCACGCTCAAAGAACTGTCCATCACAAATTTATAAATTAGGCAAGTCATTTGCAAAGTTTTCTGGCATCAGGTGGAGGTACCATTCCACAGACACGCCCTGGGCAACCAGCTCTCTTTAAAAGTCACAAAACCCAACATATTTTCCTTTCAAGGGACATAGTTGACTTGGAAGCTACCTCACTACAGTTTTATTTGTAAATTAAGTGTTTCAGATCACAGTCTGAAAATAGAGCTGTTCAAAACACACACCTTGTGGGGAACAGTCAAAAGAGAGGACCCGAGAATAACACTCATACAAGTTACAATTAAAACCTAAATAGTTGTGCAAACCACACTCACTTTCCTAATACCTCAAATCCCTTATTTTCATGGCCAACTGGTCATTGCAGTAAGTGCAGTTTATTAGTAAGAGAAGAAACTATAGTTGCAGGGATAGTCTAAAAACACTCCAAAAATTCACTTCAGAAAACTGTCTTATTGCACTAATACTCTTTACAACAGATATATGCAGACTCAATAGAAGACTTAAGTGAGTCTTAAAAAAAAATCCAAAGTTAGGAATGTGCTACTTTTAAGTGACATCAAGCACCCAATGACCAAGTTATTGACTTGCTAAAATAGAAAATAAGAATTGGTCACCTTTCTAGCTACAGTCAGCAATTTCTAAATAAACTTTATAGCTTGCTATGCAATACATTCTTTTTTTTTTTTAACAGCAAATGACAAGTTTGAGTTTTTCCCCTGATACATCAGTAATAATTCATAACCTACAAACAGCTTATTGCTTCCAAAAGCTCTTCTTACTCAACATCCCCTTTAGCAAGAGAAAGCAAACGCTGCCAAAAACATCCAGCATTCTTGGATGTTCAGTGTTTTAGCTCAATTTCACCTAAACTGATTAAATCTTCTGTCAGCCATAAACAACCACCTGAAGACAAACTGCCGTGGCCAGTGCAAGGACCTGATCCCAAGAGCTGCTCAGGGCATAAACCTGCCAAAGGGAGCCTGCAGGTGCTCAGCATTGCTCAGAATCAGACCTTTTGGGTAGTTTATTAAAAAGACATTCTCATGCTCCAAACCAATGTTACAGAGAAAAAGCCAAGTTAGCTGTTAGTGAATGAACACATGTGCCAGAGACAAGATGCTAAGGAGCTTTCAAAAAGCAGTCCACATACCATCCCAGGTATCTCCACCACCTAGAGGAAAGTGTAAGAGATGAACACAGGTACAGGACAAAAGGCTGCAGATAAAACAGTCATTTACACAGCTATGGGAGAAGTTTTATATTAGCACATTTATCAGCTAAAGGCTCCACACTGCTGAGCCTACTAGGAATCGGAGGATGGCACTGATGAAGGGCTAAAGGATGGAAGCATTAGTGTCTGCAGATGGCCGAGGGATTCTCTGGTGATTTTGCCTCAAATTGTGTAACCAGGTCTAAAAACATCCACTTTAGCTGTGCAGGAGAACAGCTAATTACACCTGGAGGAACGGGAATCCTGAGAGCCCTACTCAAGTTCCCAAGTCATGCAAGCAGGGAAACGCTCCCGAGCTGGAGCCGAGTTCCTTCCAGGACTCTTCCTCACCTTCTGTCTCCATGTCTTGCCCCTTGGGAGCTTCCCCGATATCGATAGTGAACATCACTATCTTGGGAGTCATGGTGGACATCCTGTTGCTAAAGCAGAACTTGTAAGTTCCATCCATGTGGGCAGCAAAGGTGTATTTTCCACTGGACTCTCGATCGCCTTTATAAATCCCTTTATTATCGGGGCCTGTAATCTGCGTGGGGAAAACAGAGGATCACACGTTTTTATTCCAAACACAGAGGTTTCAAGTGCACCATCCCAGCACCGCCAGTCAGCCACTCACAGGCACCAACACCATCTGTGATCTGGCTGCTTTGGCACACTCCAATCTCTCCCTCCCACAACTCGCTGGTGCAGCTCCCCGCACAGAAATCTCTTTTTAAAACCCCACGAACTTCTTGGTAAAGAGAGTCATGCAAAAGCCTCTCTCCCTGGCCTCCTGTGGTCGAGATAAGCAGTCAAGAACAAGCAAATCACAAACCCTGGCTCTTTGGCAAATTAACAACTGCAGGGAAAACCTTATCTCTGAAGGAAAACAAAAAGGAAAAAAAGACATTCTCCAATCGACTTGAGACGCACAGTCAGGCACTGCTGCAGCTACCATTTCAAACGGACCGAATACCTGAGTTCCGAGCTCTCGGGCTCACTGTGATCCTCAACTCCCCTCCCAGCAGGCCAAACTGCTGCTGAGCTTCCACTGGCGACACGTGCAGGGGATGTCACCGCTGCCAGCCCCTGTCCCGTGTCGCAGCCATGTGTCATTCTCAACTGTTACAGGACTCTCAGCAACAACTCCCACCTCTGTGACATCCCACACGAAAAGCTCTCTGCTCTGTAGCACGATGAAAGCAATTCGTACTCAGTAGCTCCTGATTTCATTCCTCTTTGAAGATCAGTATTGGCTCAGAACTTGCCCGGATTAAAGACACCACCTTCGGATCCAAGGGGCAGCAGCTGACTGCAGAGAGCACCGGGAACCCGCCCTCGGTTCCCGGTGACGAGGCTGCACCGAGCGCGGCGGGGCCGGAACCCCCGGGGGAAGGGGGGACAGCCCGAACCCCCGGGGGAAGGGGGGACAGCCCGAACCCCCGGGGGAAGGGGGGACAGCCCGAGCCCCCGGGGGAAGGGGGGACAGCCCGAACCCCCGGGGGAAGGGGGGACAGCCCGAACCCCCGGGGGAAGGGGGGACAGCCCGAGCCCCCGGGGGAAGGGGGGACAGCCCGAGCCCCCGGGGGAAGGGGGGACAGCCCGAACCCCCGGGGGAAGGGGGGACAGCCCGAGCCCCCGGGGGAAGGGGGGACAGCCCGAGCCCCCGGGGGAAGGGGGGACAGCCCGAGCCCCCGGGGGAAGGGGGGACAGCCCGAGCCCCCGGGGGAAGGGGGCACAGCCCGAGCCCCGTGCAGCGCGGCCGGGGCTGACTCCCCGCACCCGCGGCCGGGCCCGCCCGAGGCCGCCCACGCCGCGCCGAGAGCGCTCCCGCCGCACGGAGCCCCCGCAGCGCGGCGGGCGCGCCCCAAGCCCCGGCGGGCGGGTCCGGCCCCGCTCCGGACCGTCCGAGCGCCGCGGGCGGCTCCCATCCCGATCCCGCTCCCGATCCCGCTCCCGCCGGTGCCGCCGCTCGCTCCCGAGGGGCCCCGCGCACAGCGGGGCCGCAACGCGCGGGGCCCGGCCCCGGGACGGCCCCGCTCCCCAAGGTCGGCCCGCGCCGCCGCCGCCGCCGCCGCCGCACCTCCACGTCGATGTCCAGGAAGCCGCCCTCGGCCACCTCGAAGATGAGCCCCATCTTGGTGCCGGACGGCACGCGCTCCAGGAAGCACTCCTCGGCGTGCGCGTCGATGCTGACGAAGTAGGCGGCGGCCGGGGCCGCCAGCGCGGCCACCAGCGCCAGCACCGCCCGCACCGGCGACATGGCGGAGCGACCGGCGGCGGCACCGAGCGGCGCTTCCGGCCCTCGCCGCGCCCCTTCCGGCGCACGGGGCCGCCGCTCATTGGCCGCCGCCGCCCCGCTGCCACGTACGGGCTGCGCTACGGCGGCCGCCGGGAGACAAACAGCAGCGGGACCGCCAGGGCGCTGAGGCAGCGCCCGCGCGGCGCGGGAGGCGGGACCCACGCGCGGGGGCAGCCAATGGGCGGGGAGAACAGGCGGGGCGGTGGCGGCGAGAGCCAATAGGAGCGAGGCGCGGGGATGAGGGGGCGTTGCCTGGCAACGGGGCGGGGCGAGCGCGGGAGGCGGGAAACGGCGGCTGAGGGGAGGGGGGGGGCGGCGGCTCCTGAGGGATCCCGGCGGCTCCTGAGGGATCCCGGCGGCTCCTGAGGGATCCCGGCGGCTCCTGAGGGAGCGAGGGCAGGCGGGAGGGGGCAAGGCGGCTGTCACCGCGGCCGAGGCTGCTCCTAAAATTGGGAAATCAGAACTTGCTGCAGCGAGGGAGATGTCTGGGGAGTAGCCAGCGTTTAAGACGTTAATAGGGAAGCCCAGCTTGTGGGCTATTCACGCTTAAGGAAACACAGTCGTGGCACGTCCAGTTTCTGCTTCACCTGAGAGTAACTGTTTAAAAACTCATTCCTTGCATGACCATGCTTAAGCGCTAATTTCCAATTAAACCTCCCAAACAGAAATACAGAAGTTCGTGCTTGAGCTCAAGGCAGCCTGTTTCATAACTAGCTGTTTTAATGGTGTGGGGAAGAGTTGAAGACTAACACAATCTGGCTTTGCAGTGAAACATTTGTGCGTTGCTTTTGCCAGTAAACAAAAGCTTATTGGTGACAGCCAGACACGTTTATCTGGACAAATGGCAGATTGACATCGCTGCGTTCCGCTCTCCCTCTCCAGCTCCAGGTGTGAGCCAGAGCTGCTGTGTCACTGCACGCACAGGGTGTGCACAAGTGTGCGCAAAACTCCGCAAGACAAGCTGAGCCTGAGGAGCTGCAGGTCACGTCCCTGGCTGGATAAGAGACTTTTCCTGCCAAGTCATCTTCCAAGAGTTTGGATCAGGCCAACATCAAACCTGCTGCTTCCCGTGCCACAAACTGTGCCGGTTTTTCACCTTTCTCCGCTGTAGTTTTAGTCTTTCCCCACGTGTTCCCAACACTGTTTACTTTTCCTCTACCCACACTTGAACAGGACAACGGGAACTCGTGTAGTACCAAAATCTTGTGGCAAAAACTCTTTTTCTCATCTCTAACTTGGGCAGAAGGATGATTTCACAGCATAGCTGCTCCCTGGAGGTTCTGCAGAGTGTTCTCCAAACATTCTGCTCAGGCTGCTTCTCCTCCTCGTGTTCGTAAGCACCTCTGCCAGGAAAGGATGACTGCACCCTTATTCTTCCTCCCGCTCTCCCTGGAACTTTGTGCAATATCCTGTGGTGTTCCGCTATGGGAACGAGTTTCATGAGCAATGTACAGATATACACTGTCACTGAGTTAATGCTCTAACTTAGGCAATCGATTGCCAGGCTCCGGTATTTGGGGACTGATTGCTCCCCTCCTGGCTGCCCTGGTACCTACTGCAGGGCGTGAGGAAGATCAATATTTTGTACCTTGTGGCAGAACGAGGTCGTGACAGAATTGCAGGAAAAAGCGGGTCTGGCTGTCACAGTGTTGCATTTCTGGGTGTTACATTTCTCATCGTTCATCCCTCCCATTCACCCGTGCTAGCGTTTTGCATCTGCCAAAAGCAGACAATTAATGCTGGATTCAAAACATGCAGCATGTGTCAAGTCATTCCAGGCTTGGCTTTTGCAGCCCCACTGGTCTTTCTCCTGACTAGTTCCAGTGTTTGATATTACTCACCACATCTTGTCCAAAATAAAATGCATTCTTCCTACTCTGCATTGAGCAAATGGCAGGACTGGGACCTAAAATTATTTCCAGGTACATTTAACTTATCTGTACAGACTCATCTGGAGCATCTCTTCCTAAACACTATGGAAGTAAAAACATTCAAACTTTCACAGTCACCCCTGAAAGCAAAAATACTGAAAAACCTGACGAGAAAAATGCACTTCAGTTTCATTAAAATTCCTCTGTTAAGTGGATCCATGCCAGCAAGCTGCTTGTATGTGTAAAATCTCCACTGATCCTCTGAACACGTGCTCAGTAAAGACTGTGCTCTTGTAGAGAAGAGCCTAAAACCCCTAACGCCGATGTGTGAGCCCCTTGCCGTGCTGCAAACGGCTTGTTCACCCCTGTGCTCTTGCAGAGAAGAGCCTAAAACCCCTAACGCCGATGTGTGAGCCCCTTGCCGTGCTGCAAACGGCTTGTTCACCCCTTCCACGCGCCTGCAGACACCGTCATCCTCCTCCGTCCTCCTCGGGAGCAGGGGAACACCACCCCCCGTCCATCCCGCTCCGGACATGACGGCTCTGGCCACCGCGCTCGCTGCTGGGTACCAGGGACACACGCTGCCCCCGCTGCGAACCCGCTCCATCGTCTGCGTGGGACCCGAACCCCGAACACGGGCGGGTTGGAGCTCTGCCCGCTCAGACTCGCGGCTCTCCTCCCCGGACGAGGCTCTCCCCGAGAGCCCTCCCGCTGACGCTCGGCGCAAGCACCGAGCGAAGCGCACCCGCGCTCGGCGATGCTCCTCTCCCCACCGCAAGCGAAGCCCCGCGGAGCACGGCTTCCACCGCGACTGCTCCGGCCGGGGACGGCCCCGGGAGGCGCGGGGGCCGCGGGCATGCGCGGGGCCGCCCCCGGCCCGCCCTGCGCCGGGCATTGGCCGCGGGCGGCGGGGCGCCGGTGGCGGGGACGCCGCGCCCGCCTCCCTCCGCCGCTCCCCCAGCACCGCCCGGCCAAGTTTAAACACCCCCGGCCGAGCCGCCCGGAGTTCGCGGGAGTTGCCGGGGGCCGCGGGGCAGCGGGAGCGGCTGCACGGGGACCGCCCCGCCCGGAGCGCGCCCCGCCGCCGCCTATGCGGGCGCCGCGGGGCCGGGCGAGCCATGGACGGCGGCGGCGGCGGGGCGCCGCCCGCCCTGGAGAAGAACGCGGCGGAGCTGACGGTCATGGACGTGTACGACATTGCCTCGGCCGTGGGGCAGGAGTTTGAGCGGGTGATCGATCAGCACGGCTGCGAGGCCATCGCCCGCCTCATGCCCAAGGTGGTGCGGGTGCTGGAGATCCTGGAGGTGCTGGTGAGCCGCAACCACATCAACCCCGAGATGGAGGAGCTGCGCCTGGAGCTCGACCGCCTGCGCCTGGAGAGGATGGACCGCATCGAGAAGGAGAGGAAGCACCAGAAGGTGCGGGCGGGGACCGGGGGGACGCGGCGGGGCAGGGCTGCCCCCGCCTGCCGCAGCCGCTCTGGGGGAAGTCGGGCTCCGGCTCCCCCGCCGCCGTTCTCCCCCCGCCGCCACCGGGAAAACAAAGAGTGACGCCGGTGTGCGGGCCGGGATGCCGCGGAGCCGTGGGAGCGGGCGGGGCACGCGTGCGGTACAGCCCGGGCGGGCTCACGGGCTCTGCGCGGATGCTGCCTTAGCGTCTCTGAGGCTTTGGGCGTGTTGTTGTTTTTTGTTTCCTTCCCTCCTGGAAGTTTCCTCCCTCCTTCCCTTTCTCCACCCCTTCCCCAGTCACTGCATTTCCTTGCCCTGTGTCCGGCCGGTTAGGACTCCTGCTCCATCCCCTCTCCTGAGGAGAGGATAGTGCTGCTTCCTGCTAGGCCAGGAAAGGTCACTGACAAGAATACACTTTCCTCTTCGGAGCTGGGAATGATTTAGCAGTCTAGTTTTCCTGGAACAGACTTCGGGTTAGACCAGTCATAGGAGTGAGATGGAGAACCAAGTGATTTCAAAGCAGAGTTAGAGCTGAAGAGTAGGGAAGAGCACTCTGCCAGATTGCTGCTCCATCCTCGGATGGCAGGATGTCCCTTGGCTTGTTTTGGGTTGGTCATAGCTTTCCCTGACCCCACTCCCATTAAAGCCCAAGGCAGAGAGCATTTCCCATACCCTGTTAGCCTCTTATGGCACGACAGCAGGCTCCAGTTACTGCAGTAAAAGTGGCAGATGCACTCTTTAAACCATCCAGATAACTGATAGAAGAAATGGTTCTTCTGGCAGATGACTGTGCTAAATCATCACTGCTGCCTCATGCCATCCCTGATTCCACACAGAGAATCAGGATAAATAGGAGACAGGAGATTCTGGAAGAGAGAACCCAAACTTCAAGATTTGGCTTAACTGGATAAATCCCAGTTTTATATTTTAAAAACAGTCAGCTAAAGGACTTTCACTTAGCATATGGAAAATCCAGGATAAACCCTGAAACATTTTGCAGAGGAAGTCTCAGAGCAATGTCTCCAAAAAGAAAAGTAAAAGACCTTTAATGTACAAAGCCTTGATAAGTCTCAAGAGTATGAAAAAAGGTCTAGAGAACAAATACAAATATGTTGGATATTTACCAAAGGCTGTGGGTGAAGCAGATACTGAACTGACCCAGTGTCATTGTACAAGTTGTTCTGTGGAGATGTTTCTGAAGTTCTTATAAGTGTTAAAAAGTTTCCTAAACAGGTCAGTTGATCTCCCTGCCAGTCAACCACCTCTGCTCTGTCAGCTTCTCTGAGGGTCATGAAGCGGCTCAGGGAGTGTATAAACAATTTATTCAGTCTAAACAGGAAAATAAACTGCATGATACATACCTTTTATTTTTTTTTTTTTTAATCAAGCTGGTTCCCAGTGCACCAGGTCCCTACAGAACTGTCGTGTCTCACCTTCCCTGTTCCAATGTGAGGGTCTGAAGACTCTTTCACAGGACAGGTGCTGATAAGCAGAAAAAATCAGATACTGAGAAACAGATTTTGACCTCAAACCCTCCCAGAAACACCCAGAAAAGCTTTTAGTGGTTCTTGAAAGCATCAGTTTATGAGAATTTCAGCACTTAAACTTTATGTGTGAATCTGTTTTGCTTGTAAACCTGGCTCAGCATCCACTGCCTGGGGCTTCCTGAGCTGGCTGGCACTGCCTGGCCCGTGGATGTGCCTCCCTGTCTGGTACTTCCACTAATGAGGATTCAGAAGTTAATTTCTGCTCCAATTCATTGGGCTCTTCAATAGCAATAAATGACAAAGTTTGCCAAGGCAAACCTTGGGATGGTTGTGTGTTTACAGTGTAGCCACATATAAGTTGGATTGTTTGGGGGTTTGTGAGCATTCTATTTTTGTTTTATCAATATGCTTGTAAGTGATGAATGTGCTGGTTTATTGCTAAAATAGGTCACTGCTATTTTAGCTACAGAGTTGTAACAGGCAGCATGACTGTAAATAGTCCAGGTTTTTGGAAATATCCATTTCATTACAGATTTACTTTTCTCTCAAGATAAAGAGTTTCAAGTAAAATAGGTGATTGATGAGATTTTCTTTCCTTTTTAATAGTTGTCTGTGTAGCTTACCACACCTTTGCTATTTATTATTCTTTGCCACCTAATGTTTTCTGCAACACTTTTAGCAGCAATAGGGTAATAAATGCTGGACTAAAATGCCATTTGGACCCAAAAGTCATCAGGAATATGACTTCCCATTATCAGAGCATATATTCAAAGCAGAGAGCTATCCTTTAATCTCTCAGCAGAGCTTATTTTAGCCTCGAGCTGTGCTTGGCTGGGTTGTTGTGCGAATGTGTTTTGTTGTTAGGTAGGAACTGGGCATGTGGATGGATGTGAAAGTCAGCAGTGACTCAGCCTGGCTCCAGGGATTTGCATGCAGCTTTTTGTCTGAAGAACATAAGTGAAAATGGAGCAGGGAATGCCCCCCACTGCAGAAGTGAGATGTACAGAGAGGATTTTGGAACAAGCAAGGTTCTAAATACAACTGTTTTCCTTAAGGACTTTTTACTTTTTGTCCTGACTTGACCTCCATGAGGATTGGTGACAGCTGCTCTTGACACAGAGTGTCCCGACAAATGGGAGCTGTTTTGGCTGGCCTGGCTGCACTAACACAGACACCACTCAGGACATTCCAGCAGAACGATTTACATAGGAAGCAGCACTTGTGTTCATCGTGTGCACCAGGAGCTCTGCCTTTGCTGCACTGGATCACACACTCATCAGTTTACACTTGTGTTTCATAACAGGAATTTAGACCAGGCTGTTCTGTCAGAAGGAGCATGTCCACCCCTGAGTTCCTGGCCCTGCTGTGGGATGGTCTGGGGGTTCTCTAGCAGCTTTGCAGTTGCCTCCTGGGGTGCTGGAGCGAATTGGTGCTGGTGTTTGGTTATTTGTCCAACACAAGCCCCTTAACCTGGTCCTCACAGCACAGCAGGGTACAAGGAGCCATCCTTTGGGTAACTTGCTTTGCATCAGGAATGATCCCCTCAGGTACATTCAATATTCAACAACTTTGCTGCATTCAGCAAGTAGCAAAGGGGACTGTGGTGGCTGGTTTCCTGGTGGTGGCATTAGAAAAGCAGATGTCTTCTAAGAAACTCAAAGTAGTCTCATTTAATTGTTTTCCATAAGAATCAGTAGGATTATTACTAGTTTGATCTGTAAGTTGTCCAGTCAAAGACTCTTAACATGTTTTAAAATATAAATGTGTTGTCCTGATCTACCCTATAGGAATTAGAACTGGTGGAGGATGTCTGGAGAGGGGAAGCACAGGATCTTCTTACCCAAATTGCACAGCTGCAGGAGGAGAATAAACAACTGATGACAAACTTGTCTCACAAAGACATTAATTTCACAGAAGAGGAATTTCAGAAGCATGAAGGCAAGTTTGCTACTTCAAATTCAGTCCTTGCTTTGTTACAAAAAGCAATACTTTATCAAAATACTTTGACTGGATATTCTGGTGTGGTTTTTCCCTGTAGATTAATTCAGATCTGGGTTTTGAAGTCTTGTTTATTTTATTTTTACATAAATAGAAAATCTCTGAATACATGATGACACTGAAGACATGCTAAGAGGTAGAGGAATGAGGGAAAGAAAACCAACTTTTTGTTTGGCTGAGAAGCATCTCTGGAAGTAAAGTCTAGATAAACCTTTTGGTCTATCTCTTGTTTGGGTTCTCACTTTGCTGGAGGTGGATGAAACTCTGTCCAGCACTGTGGAAGTTGCACTTACTCTCTCCCTAAGGCTCCGTGATGCTCACTTGCACTGGGGAAGAGCATAATGAAACCTTCAAAAAGCAAAAATTGTTAAACCTCTCAAGGTACCTTTTAAAACAAATGCAGTGCTTTCAAATTAGGAGTCAATTAGTGGCAAAGAAGTAGCTCAAGATCAGGCTGACAAACTCCATGCAAAATTCAGAATGGCAGCAATGAGTCATGGACCATGAACACTGACATTGTGTTATAAAGAACCAGCTTCCCCTTTGTTTTCTTTCTTTTTTTCCCCCTTCTTTTTTCCCTTCCAGTGGCTATCTAGCTCACTGCAGCTCATGTGCTTGCATTTAAATATAGCCATACTCTTCACATCCAGCCAGCCAAGCAAATGCCAGACGTGCTTTTCTTGTTATTTTTACTGTGTCTACCCATGTATGACAACACAAACAAAAACCCATAAGCCCATTCCAGAGCTTAGATTCCGAGATCACTGATATTCTTTGGCCAAAATATTCAGTTTAAATGAAATCTTTTAATTTATATCAACCCCATTTAATTATTTGGCTCTATTATATCAAACCTGACTGTTTTTCTTTCAGGACATATTGTCATTAATGAGCAGGGATAGATTTGCCTCGAGTGACTTGTTTGGATAGTGTCAGAAAGCAGTTCTGCTGCTCTTTTTCAGTCTCTGTCTTTGGTCTGATGTAGAGTCCAAAGAGGCAGCATGTCAAGCTCAATCCTGTGCTAGCTGGACTAATTTTGAGCAGACTCCAGTGCTCCTAGCTGAGCATGGTTTAGCACTGTGCTCACATCTCCCCTCAGCGCTGGCCCCGGGGATCAGCAGCTCACTGCTTACTCACCACATGGTGAGAGGGCTTATTTTACACAGGCAACAGAGGCCACTGCTCTGGGTGTGCAAGGCCTCGAAAGTCAATCCTGCCAGTTAATTCTCAGAGCCTCGCTTGAGTGTGATGAAGTGTTTGTGGGTGAGGCAGAGGCAGTCCTGTGCAAACAGGAGCGTTCTGTGCAGTCTGAGCCGAGCAGGGTTCCTGTGACAGCAGAACTCAAAACACAAGGGAGGGGTTAAAGATGAGCCTGTAACACCCATTAAAGTGATCCTCCCAAGCCCAGATGGAGCACTGCTTGGAACTTGACGGTGCTGACTGATTGGAATATCCCAGGAAAATGCCACATGCAACCTTGACCCAAGTGTGTCAAACAGGACGAGCAGGCTGCTGTGCCACTGCAGGGGAGCTGCTGTCCCAGCCTGGCTGTGGTAAGGGACAGGCAGCAGGGTGGCAGCACCTGTGTGACCCTCCTGTGCTGCAGGACCTACAGTTCCCTTCAAAAGGGGCATTGAACTTGTTCTGAGCATTTAGGTAATGGTGCAGTGCCACAGGCTCTGCCTGGCACTTGGCCTGTAGTGACAGATGTTGTATGGACACAGCACTGAACAGATCACTGAACATAAAGAATGTTCTTTTTGTTCTTCTTCTTTTTTTTTTTTTTCCAGTTTAATTTCTTTCTTTTTTCGGTGTCCTCCCCTCCAGCTGCTTTCCATTCTCTTGCTGGGACAATGCCAGGATCACAGCAAACCACAGGAAGCTGCTCATAGGATGTGCCTGGGGAAGCTGGCTGGGTGTGCCATTTAAGATCTTGCATTTATTAGAGTTTGAACCATTTAGAGATAATTATTTTACATTTAGGGCACTTAGTGATTTCCCTCTCCTCTTCCCAGTGCCTGAGGAAATGGAAGGAGATGTGGCTGTTTCACTAAACTCCCCACCTTTCCTTCCCCCCCCACTTCCTGAAATAAAAATTGTAGTGATCTGTGCACACAATTGAAGCCTTTTAGGTTCACCAAATGTTAGTGAAAAAAATTAGCACAGTGGGAGGAAAAGTAGTCAGCATTGAATGGTATTTTTTCTTTAAATAGCACCTGCTATCTAGAGATCTCAAAGCATCTCACAAGTACTAATGGATACAGCTGCATTCACTACCTCCTTCTGGGTGACACCATCAGTCTGAAGTTTCACTGCAGTCCCTCTACTTCAAGGCAAAGTTTTAGATCCTTTTGGTTTTAAATACAGCCGATGTTTCAGGCCCCAGCCCCAAGGCTGGCTGCAGTGAGTGGATCCAGGAAGCTGCAGTGAGGTTTGTGGGTGCAGAGAAGAACCAGACCTGTGTTGTGAGAGAGGAATGTGGATCTTTTAGAACAGTTAAGCAGCAGTTTGTGTTTGTGACACTTGTTCTCCCTGGTGGGTATGAGCTGGTACCACAGCAAAGAATGAAAATTATCCTGTGAAAAACTACAACCCAGAGCAGCATAGAGCTGATAAAAACCAGGGTCCAGAAATAGAGCAGGCAAATGTACCACAGAATTAAAAGGGGTGAGAACGTAACCCTAGATTGTGAACACCATGTCACTGACAGTTCTTTTCTGGGGTTTGACAGGAACGCGTCCTGTGAACCAAATTCCTGTCCTTTTCCCAGCAGAGCAGTTCCCTGTTCTCTGCAGTACCACAGCTCTGGTCCTTTAGCACTGAGGACTGGAGCTGCTCTTCCCCTGTTTGCCCTGGTCCACTCCCTGCATGGGAGTCCACAGCTGCTGCAGGAGTGCACATCCACCAGTTACTCCCTTTCCTTCTCTGAGCTTTGTCCTGCTCTACTCTGTTATCCATCATTTCATTCTGTAGCTGACCTGTGAGCTGGAGTTCCTACAGACATGCAGCTAATTTCACTTGTGGCAACAACTCTGGATTTCTCTGATGAGGGAAGAACAAAACCAGGAAGTCTGAGCTGATGTTAGAAAGTGGAGTCTTTCCTGGCTGGATACATTTGATGCATACAGAGAATATTTCTGATGTGGGAGCTGCTTTAATATATTGAAAAGGAAGCAGCTTTCCAGCCAGCCCAGAGTGGGGAGTGAATTAGCACCACTTGCAGTTCGTAAATGGAAGAAGCTGAAGACCCACATAACAAAGTACTTTGCCAAAATGAATAGAGTCAGCAGCAGACCCTGGATTTGAGCTCCTGCTTGGGCTGGGCTTTGGCCAGGGGAGCCACACACTGCCCTGGTTGCAGGGTTTTCATCTTCAAGGCTGCTGTGCAATGTGGTTTCATGTGATAGCTCAGGACCCTCAAACTGCACATCTCTGTGCCAGTCTCAGGGAAGCTCAGGGCAGGAGATTCATCATCTCACCACGGTGAAACCTCTGCTCTGTGTCTGCTCTCACGAGTCCATCACTGCAGTGCCAGATCCAAGTTATCTCTGTAATGGCAAAGAAGAATGCTTCCTGTGGTTCATGACATTTCCTAATGATTAATTGGTCAGATTTAAGGTTAATTTAACCCTTTCTTTATTTTCAGACAAGATCGGTCTTGGATTCTTGGCAATGTTCCAAACTCCTCTCACCAGTGAAATGCTATCGAGTATTCTTCCCTCAAGTGCAGTTACTCTAAATATGAATTACCACACAATAAGGATGGGAAAAGGGTGGGGAAAAATGAGGAGAAAATATGTGACCATAATTCAGACTAAACTTTGGTTCTGCATTCAGGGTGGGGGTACCCTCTGAAGGTCCTGTTTCATCTTCTTTTCAAACACAAAACTGGAATTCAACTAAAAATCAGTCTAGTTCAAAAACTGGATTTCAACTAAAAATGAATCTTCTCAGCTGGTTTGGATCCAGATGCAATCCACAACAGTGATTTGTTGTTTACATCTTACTGAAGATCCAGACCATCTTTTTTACAATTTTCACAAGGCCTTGGCCAGCTGATTCCAGAGATAATCACACAGATAACCAAGCTCCCTGGGGCACGGTGTGAACATTGATGTAAAACTACTAAGGCAGCAAGATGCAGCAGTGTCACTCACTGTTATAAATGTTTCTGAGGGCTGTCAGTTCCTTTTTTAAGGAGTCTCTTTGCAGTGGCTTTATGGAGTGGATTCTGTCATCAGTGCTCTCTGTTACCCTTGAGGTAACCTCCAAAGCATCTCTGTCATTCTACCAGCAGGCAACTTCCAGAGGCTACTTAAATATTTCTCATTGTTATTGTTCTCAGCCTCAGCAGCTCCTGACTGTCCTTAGTTTGTGTTCTGTGTTCTTTTTTTAACCAGGGATGTCAGAGAGAGAGCGGCAAGTCATGAAGAAGCTGAAGGAAGTGGTAGATAAACAGAGGGATGAAATCAGGGCAAAGGACCGGGAACTCGGACTTAAAAATGAGGATGTAGAGGCTGTAAGTGGTTCTGGGTCTTCCTATTTCTCTTCTTTCTCACCCACACCTCCATAGCCTGGTTTTGAGTTTGAAGTTAATATAGAAAATATAAATAGCGCTGGATTAATAGTCCTGCAACTGAAGTGTCCAGCAGAGCTGCAGAGTGTCCAGAACGGTCAGGCTCCAGTGCAGTCCCACACCAGGGACGCAGTGTGGATCATCTCTGCATGAGAAGGGCACTGCTCAGCCCAGGCCTGTTCAGATGAGTCACGGACTCCACTGTGACTCCGGGCATGACATGAGATTTGGCACTTTCTGTGGAATGACCTCCTTACCCATATTTTGCTTCCCATTCCTCACACAGCCTCATGTCCTTAGGCCATGGGACTTTCCTGGTGCTAGTAAGGCCAGGCCTAAGTGATGTCTGCTCTGCCCAAGTGCCTCTGGCAGGTGCTGCCGCATTTCGAGTTGGGGCTGTCCATACACACCCAGCAGGTCACATCCTGCCTTAGGAGAGAGCCCTGGAGCTCAAAACAAAGTACTTATAAACTGAACTCTGAGGATTCCTCTGTCTTGTCTTTCTTCTCCCCTGGGTTAAGATTTGATTCAGAATCCCGTAAGCCATCCTATCCTTGAATTAATATCAGAAGTGATGGATTTGCTTTTATCTGAAAAACTCCCTGTGCTAGGGGAATTTACTCTAGAAATCAATTAAATTTGGGTGACTGAAACTGTACTAGATAATTAGATATTAGAAAAACTAATCTGGGGGTGAGGAGAGGGGGGGAATTGTTCAGATGAAATGCAACAGGAACCCACTACTTCAAGATGATGTTTGGGACTGGGCCATGATGGCTCATGGCTGAATGGACACTGAGCTCTTGCATGGATGTTTTGCAGCTTCAGCAGCAGCAGAACAGGTTGATGAAAATTAACCACGACCTGCGGCACCGGATCACGGTGGTTGAGGCCCAGGGGAAGGCACTGATCGAGCAGAAGGTGGAGCTGGAAGCGTATCTGCAAACCAAGGAGCAGGAGATGGGCAACCTGAGAGCAGAGCTGGGGAAGCTCAGAGAAAAGCTGCAGGGTGAGGACAGCCAGGCCAGCCAAAATGGGGAGGAAGTAAAGGTAAGAGGCACTTTGGATCACTTTTTAAACAGCTTTTTAAAAAGCTTTTGACTTCATACCAAGTACCTCTTTGTGTTTTGGCAGAGTTGTGGTAGCGAGTTTGCTTCATTTTCTTTGTACACACCTACCCTTTCCCCCAAAGGAAAACAAACCAATTCCTTGGACTGGGTTTTCCAAAGACAAACAGCCAACAGTAGCTTCAGCTTTGCCAGATCTGCAAATATTCAAGGCCAGCACCCTGGGTCACAGGGGTGCACAGGGGTGATGGTGGCAGCTGAACCACAGTGGAACAGAAACTGCCCAAAGTGGTCCCTGAGTTGGGGCAGAGCTCTGCACACCTGGTCCCTGCAGTTCTGATGGCACAGTCAGGATTAAGCTGGTTAAGTGCTACCAAATCAACATATAAATATTTCAAGGCACTTTTTAGAGGAACTAACTTTGGCCTTATTTCTGCTTTTGCTTCCTATTAGAATTTGTGCAGTGAAGTGTTGTGAGCACAGATGTTCATGAAAAGCAAACATTCCTGCTGGCAGAGCCAGGTTCTTGCAGAACAGGCAAAGTGACAGTCTGCAAATGGAGCTGGGCTGAGATCAGAGCAGCAGGGATGCAAATTTGAGGGCAGCTTCCTGAGAAAAAGATGCACTGATCTGTTGATCCCTTAGTCCTCTTTATGGTTCCTAGTATTTTCCTTTGTGCCTGTGACATTACTTTTTTATTCCTGAAGCAAATGTACTGCATTTCCCTCTCCTAATGATGCTCTTAGCAGAGTAGGAAATGCAATAAGGGGTGCCATGATATTTAAGAACTTAGAGAAGCTCTATCTCACAGAGCTGTTCAGCTTGATGCCTTGGTAAGAGCTCCATGGTGTAAATGCCTGACAGACTGCAGCAGAGAGTGAAGCATCCAGTGAAACATCCATTTCACTGGCAACAGGCAGGAATACACATCAAAAAGCAGAGACAAGTGCTGACGGGGTACCTTGGTCCCCTGGGAATGTGACAGCCAGTGTTGTGTTAACATGTCACTGCTGAGTTGGGCAAGCTCTGTATTAATAATGAAAAGGATTATTTCATTGCTGTTAATTCAGCCAGGACACCCAGCTTTGTAAACAGGGCTGGGGAGCCCAGGCCTGGAGCCAGCAGGAGTGAAAGTGTCCTCAGTGTCTGCAGAGAAAGGATGCATTCTTCACCTCTCTCTAACTCATCAGTTCCATGGCAGCGGCACCTCTTCTAATGAGAGCCGTCCCTGCTCCCTCTGCCAGGACACTGCTCACACAGGAATTGCAGTGGCAGGCAGAAAGCTGGAATAGCTGCATGCTCCAGAATGGACATTGCTTGTTGGCCACAGTCAAGGGCATTTGCATCGGGTACAGGCTGCTCAGTCTTTGCTGATTTGAGCCAAATCTAGCAAAAATAGCTTCTTAGGGCAGAGATATGGGACAAATATACAGCCAAAAGAAGAGACACCAGCTCAGACCTGTACCTAGGGGGTGAAGAGGAGGAAAAGTGCTTGGGTATTTTCCTTTGAACCTCTTGTTAGGTTGAATGAATCTTTATTTCATGTAGTTTGTGCAAAGGAATGTGTTTGGATGAAAAGGGTGATCAAACTGTGCCCAAGTGAGCATCACTTTTCTGCCTCATCCCTGCAGGACAGGCACTGAAATTTACCCGAAATTCACCTTGCACCAGCCTTAGCCAAGTTCAGCCTGAAACCATGGATCAGTGTATTGCAAAACCGTTTCACAAACACAGGAGCTTAGAAGAGGGTAGAGTCAGGATTACAAAAAATGGACTGTGTAGGAATTTCACTTCTCAACTCCTCAAATTTCCAGCTTGTATCCCAGCAAGCTGTCACTGCCACACAGGAGCTCTGAGACTCTGCTCTCTGCATCCTCCCATGAGGGTGAGAGGCTGACCTGGCTGCTGGCAGCTCTGATTTCATGTGCTGGCCTTTATCAGTCCTTGCAAAAAACATCACATTTCAAATGGACTTTGCTACATTTCAAATGTATTTTCCTGGAACAGAGTGTCCTGCATTTATCTGTATTGTTATAAATCCTGCAGACCTCTTAAGGCTTGGAGCTGCTTTTCAGAATCTCAGTTCCAAGTACCCTTCCCAGAACCTTGTGATTTTTCATCATTGTATGTTTACATTAGAAGAAGACACTTCTTTGTGGGAGGAACTGGAAGGAACTGTATGACCTTTGCCATGCCATTTTTCCAGTGTTTAGATAAAAAACCTGATGTTTGATTTACTCTATTTGTTAAAAGTATGAATTCCTAAAGCTGACTTATCAAAAGGTGGACATTTGAATTGGACAGTGAATTTAAAGCCCACATTTCACTCCCTAGGCAGAACCAAACAATGATGATTGTCTCTCTGAGTCAGAAAAGATGGCAATGGACTTAAAAGATCCCAATCGCCCAAGATTCACCCTGCAGGAGCTCCGGGATGTCCTTCACGAGAGGAATGAACTGAAATCTAGAGTGTTTTTGCTTCAAGAGGAGCTTTTATATTACAAAAGGTGGGTTACATCTCCTCTCCTGTTGGATGATATACTCAGGGAGCCACAGGGCAGGTGTAGAAACAATAAATGTGTCCAAGTTCGTGTTTCTGCAAAGGCTTGTGCAGAGACTGCAAGAATGCAGCCTCAGTTGGAACCCCGTACCTCAAACTTGTCCTTCCCTAACTCCCAGGTCTGCCCTGAATCCTAGAAAGATTACAAACATTTAATACATTTGAACTTCAAAAATGAGGATAGGAGTGGGTCTAAAATGAAAACTCTAGACCTTTTATTTAATCCATTCCTCTTCTCCCTCTCCTTGTCACAATGCAAAGAAAATATTTAATGGAGACCCAGTTCTTGCTGCTGATCCTCGGTTGATAAAAAATCTTCAATTGATTTGAATGGGTTTTGAACAAATCTTTTTGCATTCCTTCATCAACAGCGCTACCTCAGATTGGATTGTAGATCTCAAAGTGCTTCTATGGCTTGGGAGGAGAACATTAATTATCTTTTCTTTCTTTCAAGTGAGGAAATGGAAGAAGAAACTAGATCCCCACAGCCGACACCCATAATTCAGCCAAAACCCTCAACTCAGCCTGAATCTGGAATCAAACGACTGTAAGTAGCATATTTACTAAGCATACAGGGTATAGTCTGTCAATACCGAATGTTTCTTATGCATAGGACAATTTTAAAGACTTGAAAAATTCAGATAACCACATTCCTACTGTATATGAGAGAGACACTGAATGAGCGCTTGGCTGATGTGAAACAACAGTTGGTTTTGGCCAAAACTTTTGCCTAGATCTGGGACAACTTTAAGTCTTGGATTATGATTTTCCCATGACCTCACTGTGCCCATTTCCCTGTTGACTGAAGCCTTTAGACCCTGACTTGCACTATGTGGGCAGCACAAAACCCTTCTGTTTGCTGAGCAAATTTGCTGCTGAGAGGATGGGCACTTGCTTGGCTAAAAGAACCCCACCTTTTTCTGAAACATTAGTGCTGCTGTTGGAACCAAAGCTTACTGCCAGAGATGTGCTGTTACTAGAGCATCACTTAATTATAAAATCACTCTGTTGGCCAGTCCTTTTCTCTCTTGAAACTCCCTCCTGTACATTTATTTATTCCAAATTAAGTCTTCTAATCTCATAGCAACTCTTTGGATTTTTGTGATACCAGAAGCTTAACTTTTTAAACTGCATAAAATGATTTTGGAACAGTTGTTTCCATATAAAGAGTTCTTCCATCCTGTCCCCATGTCCACAACCTTCAGTCCTTGGTTAGTAACAGCAGCAGCCCTGTGAGAGTAAATTCCATAGGAAGATCTGGACTGACCCAAAACACCATGAAGTCAGGAGGGCACTGTTGATTATTTGCAGTAGACTGCAACTTTCTGCCTGTGCTGAGAGAAACCTTCCTCTCACACAACTAGAAAATACACGTTGAGTTTGGATTTCAGTTTTCATTCTGCGACTGTGGTGATGATGATCATCCTCATACTGTGTCGCACAAGATCTTCACTGTAAAGTTTCTTTTACATTTCTTTTAGAGTTTTTTAAAGCTAATTCCCTTGTAGGGAATGGCTGGTTTCAGCTCACACAGTTTGTGTTGTGCAGCTTCCATGTTTGATTTGAAATGCTGCCTTTGATGAAGCAAAGGCAGCATAAAAATGTAAATAGAGGTTGTAAGGCAGAGCAGATGTTGGTGAGGTATTAGTTTTGACTCTGCCTAAGCTGAAATTACTTCTTTTAGATGTCATGCTCTGTGCCCAGGTTTCACTCTGCTCTCTCTCCACTTAGCCATCACATTAAATAGAAAACTGTCTACCTGAGTAATCTGAAGGATGGTAACAGTTTTCAGGTTTGTCTCATTCTTGCAGCCTGTCTGGATAGGATTTCTCTGGTGGGGTTTTATTTTCCTTCCCTCCTCCCCTCCCTGTGTGCTGTGAACACTGTAGTTATAGCTGGGCTTTAAAAAGTCAGGAAATGTCACTGCTGGGCAAACCAGAGAAGCCAGTGTAGCGTCTGTCCTGTCCCAACACCCTCCTGCCCCAGTCCCTGCCTGCTGTGAGGTGTCTCCAGAGCTCCCTTCTCCCTCTCCAGGGTCCCTCTGGCTGCCTGGGGAACACCAGGCACATGAACTCTGTACCCGGTGATGTGATGCAAACTTGCAGCGCTGCTCTCTGCATGCAGAGTGCCTTTACAGAGGAAAGTGGGGTTGCTTTTCCCTCTCTTTCAGTGTTTTCCTCCTGACTAAACAAAAAGCTGAAGTACAAAAATAGGAGCCCTCTCAAGGGAAGTTTTATGCTTGCCTGTGCAATGTGCCCTTTTTCCCTTCACCAAACAGAGTCTGAGGGAATGAGCCATATGGATGTGTAGCCTGTGCCATCCAAGATGTGCTCAGGTGATTCAGTGCTGCAAGTCCATAACGAAAGGAAACCAGAAGCTACAGAAACCAGCGTTTTTTCTGGGTTGGCACGTTTGGGGCAAACTCTGAGTTCTCATCTCAGACTGCCTGACTTGAACATTTGTCTCTCCCACATCACATGACAGAGTTTTATTGAAATAATGTAACCAGGAGGCTTTACTGAGGAGGAAAAATCCAAGGATTAAAAATGCTCCCTCTGTTTGGAGCAGAAAACACCCTTTTGTTTTCTCCTCAAGACTACGTGCTTGTTTGTCACTGATGTCATGCCTCAAGCAGCCAGGAGTTTTCTTCCTATTCTTGCAGTCTACAAAAGCTGGTGTGTCTGTCAGTTCTGCAGCTCAGGATGTGCCATGTTGCACAAAAATAGAAATCCTGGCTGCTGCTAATGATCCAACAGTGCTTGCCCATTTGTTTTCAGTTTTAATCTCAGAACAGCAGTCAGGGAGCTGGGGAGAGCTGCATTTGGTCACAAGTGAAATGTCTCTCGTGATTTCAACTTAATCTTTAATTGACATTAGTCCACAGTTCAAAAAAATATTTGGCACAAGGGAGAACCTGTGAGGAGAATCCCTAGACAGACAGAGGGTGTTCCAGGTACGGATGGAGGCGTGCTGGCAGGGCTGTGTGGGGCTGGCTGGGCACAGAGCACTCGGCTCTCTCAGCCTGGGCGCTGCATGGATTGGCTAATGCTCAGTGGAAGTGCTGAACCCTCACAAAGAACCCGTCTTGCTGCGAGCCAGCTCCAAAGTGCTCCTGCCAGAGCAGCTGCAAGGTTTCCCAAAAGCATTCAGCTGCCTGCAGTTGGCATCTTTCTGCATGAGAAGTAACACAGGTTCCTTTGGAACAGACACACAGGCCCTTTAACCAAGGAGTTTCTTAAGAGGTTATTTCAAGAATTCACCTGCAATACTGGTTTTTAACTTGAGAATATCAGCTGTAACCCTTGTGGAATCTTTAACTGTAATGCTGGTCCTCTCTAACCCTGTGCCAATATCCAGTAGTCACAGCAGAGTCCTGTTTTGTATTTCTTAACACACACCTTCATTTCATTGTGTCTGTGCCTGTTTGTCTCTTGGAACAAAAATGTGCACTCTGCTCTGCATTGCTAGAGGTGGCCATACCTTCATGAAATCCAACCCAGGTTGCAGGCTGCCTCACAACAGGAAAGTGGTATCTTTTAGAAATCCAAAAGCAATTGAAACTGCTCCAATAGCTGGTTTTTCTGAACAAGTTTTTCACTGAGGAGAGCTGTCTTGGGTGATGCAGATCCCCCTCTCCCTGTAACGTGTCCTGTGTTGTAATTCAAAGTAACCCTGTGTATCATGTTTGCCTCTTTTCTTTTTAATGGAATGCCTTTTCTTTCCCTTGCTCCAGTCTTATCTCTTCTGTGTCTGTACTTTCCTGACCAGGATCTTTACAGCCATAATGCCCATGGTAGCAGCTGGATTGATTCCAGACGATCCCACATTGCAACCAATAAGAAGACTTGTGTCCCTTGTAGGAATTTTTTTAAAATGTTTGGTACTGTGGTTTCCTCTTGCATGACCCCGTGTTAACAAGCACTGCTGGTTGCATTCTCCTGGCTGCCAGTGGGATCCCAGAGGATCAAAGTGCCAATCAGAATGACCAGTCAGTGTCAGTACTTATCCCAGTCCTCCATGCTCATCCTCAAACTGACATGTTATCAACTTTTGCCTTAATGTTGCCATGCTAAGCCAATCATTATTCCTTGGAAAATCGGTGCAATATGCAGTTTTAACCAGCATCTGTAAATTCTGCTTCCTAAGCAAGGCTATTCACAGTTCTCACCAGTGCTCTTTGAGAAACTCGTTTCTAATAATTTGTTACAATCATTAGTTAGAGTTACAGAATGGAGAGGCTGATTTCCACATTAATTTCCACTGTTAATTACAGGCTGTTGCTTTCATGTCTTTCTATCTATGCCCTGTATATTTTGTCTCTAATTATGTATTTTGGAATGGAGTGTAAACTCTTCATAATCAATTCTGTCATCCAGTTCTTGGCTCTCCCTGGAAGACATACTGATAATTGTTAATCCAAAGTCTCTTTGCATTAGAACTGCTGCTTTAGCAATCTTTATATTTACAGCAATGACACAGTTTCCTCTCCACACAGACAGGCTTTGTCCAAATATCCTCCATGAGAATTTTCTAGCCATAATAACAATTTTCATTGTTTCAGAAGGAATTTAAAAAGCTGAACCCTTTAGAGATTTACAAACTTCTTTTTCTCCCGCTTAATTTCCTGATAAAGTGAAAAATTACTGAGCTTTGTAACTGACTGTATAAACACAGCAGTCCTTTGTGTGAGCTCCCAGACAGTAACCCTGAGCAGGCAGTACCAAATGTGCTCTGTAGAAAGGCTCGGTCACTAAACACTCCTTTTATCAGCTGGAGCTGGCCCTGGCCCTGAAAATATTCAGTATATGTGTGTGAACTCATGAGCTCCTGTGATGAAGGTGCTAGAAAAATACGAGGCTAATTAAGTGCAAAATACTTACTTCACTATTAAGGCTGCACATTTGAAGCCAGGAAATGCAAAAGTTCAAGTTCTGCTGGCACTGTTATTTATGTGCATTTAACTTGTGTAGTGGTTTATTGCCCTTTCTAAACAAGAAGTAATTATTCTTAATATTCCCAGTGATTATCATCCAGCCTCCTGTGTACTGAGAGACACGGAAGGTCGAACTCCCTGCTCTGCACAAGGCAGCTGGGAGGGCTGGGATCGTGGCGCTGAGGGGGATGAAGGGAGAGTGGGATTTGGGAGAATGCTGAGGAAGGTGAGCGTGGACTCAGGGTCAGGTTTATGCCCTGGCCAATATTCCAGCCCCCGACAAAGCTGAGGTTCTATTGGCACGATCCCTTACTGGGCAGCATTTAGCAGTTCCTGTCCTGGATCACAGCTGTGTGACACTTGGTGCAGTGCAGGCAAGACAATCTTCACCTCCTGAAGCCCACCCAGCACTGAGAGCAAAGGGATCCACAGCCAACTCAGTCCTTTGGTAGCTGGAACCACAACTTTTGCATTTCTCAGCAGACCTAAACACTGCACTAACACCTCTTGTACTGAACCCACAACGAACACTGAATTTGCCTAATCCAATAACTTCATCCCAAACAAATAAAACAATACTAAGGTTTTTTCCAGCTATATTTTTTACGTGTATTAAATGGCTGTTGGTTCATGTACGTCATTATCTTAGAGCACCCAAGCTGTGTGACAGGAAATGACGTGCACACTCGTGTGCATTTGTTTAGAGCCTTCATCCTGCAAACTCTCGTGCACATAGGTGCATTTGTTCATTCATTTTTGCAGGAATCAAGTCTATGTATCAAAAACTCTACACTGGGAAAAAATGTGGAGGCTTATTTTCTTATCTTGTGAACTTCCCTGGTGACAACCTTAATTTTTTTTTTCTGCTTTGTGGTAAAATATACAGATTTAATGCCAAAGATACCACTTTACTTATGCCAAGAAACTAACCTGGATCGTGTGGCTTCGTTACCTGAGGGCTGGGGAAGGGGAAACCCACATCTAAATGATACCTGCACCTTGTAGAGTCAACAGCATTTAGAGCTTATCTGAAGCTTCTGTGGCCAAACTGCTTGAGATTGCAATGACTCCATCCCTAACAACATTCTGACATGCACTCCCATCAGGCCGCTCTGCCTTGATTTTCTGCAGATGCAGAGCTTTTTGCTCGGTGTTTTGTTGTGCTGTGTATCGGGGTGGGTGTTTGAAGTGCTTTCAGGATGGTAAACACTGTTCTTTCTTTTCCCTCCCGCCCTCACTGCTCCCTTCCCGGAAGGTTTAGTTTCTTCTCTCGTGATAAAAAACGCATGCAGGCGTCACAGAAAAATGTCCACTTCCAGGAAACTTTTGGAGAATGGTCACATTCAAACAGAGATGACTCCTACACGGAACAAGGACAAGAAGCCCTGCAACACCTGTGACTAAACCCCTGAGGTGTTTGGTTTGCTGCAGTAATCTCGACAGTCTCGTAACAAGAAGCTTCTGTAAAGCATCGCGGCAGCTCGTCACTTTTACTTGCCTTGCACACCTCGGGGGTTATTTCAGACTCTCCAAAAGGGATCCCTCACTGTTCACTTGGTGACTGCTGCAAACGGGAACCCCAGCTTTGTAGTAACAGTTGCTGACACACGGGGACATGGAAGCTTCTAGATGACTTGTTTTGTGCTGAATAACAAGTCTATGATCTTGTTCATGCATTAACTACAGTAACACAAGCTTCTTTAAACCAAAAAAAGGACCTGTGCCATTATTAGAAGTTTGTTTGCAGTGTATATCTAGTACAGGGCAAAGACTCTTCTACCCTGTTTGTTAACACTACTGGTTGTTTGCTTTTTATTTCTGTAGGAATTTTTTCAAGAGGGATATGACAGCCGGATGCCCTTGGTGGCAGCCCACAGCTCTGCTGTGTCCTGTCAGTGCCGCTGGCATCGGCATCTTGCAGAGTCACCCCTTGGAAATCCACCTGACACAGTGATAACTGGAGTAGCCTTGAGAGGGACAGGGAGTGTACATTTCCCTTGTGCTTATAGTGCCTAAAGCATGAAGAGCTGATGTATGAGGTGAGCGTGCCTTGTGTTCTGCAGTATTAATGGAAAACAAATTGCTTACAGGGAGGAATCCTAACTCTTGAATATTTTCCCTTCTTACCAGGGACTTCCTCACAGTGTAGCAGGCAGCTGCTGTAAAAGAATTAGATCTTTCCCACAGACAGGTCTTTAATTAAGTCACACTTCAGTTTCCTGTCTAGGTAAGACTGCCCAGCTTCAGAGGGAAACATATCCTCAGCTGGCTGACGTGAACTATTTCGCTGACCTAGACATGACCCCAGCCTTTTCTCTTGACTAAGCACTACGTGGGCAGAGCAGATGAATTCTGTGTGTGAAGCTGCTCCTCTGGTGGTGGCAGATGTCTGGGTAGCCCCTGTTACAGGGCTGAACTTGCCAGCAACAGCCCAGCAGCCGACCCCAGGGGCTGGATCTGCTTTGCAGCTGAGCTGGTGAGACCCCGGGCCTGACCGAGGCTGTCCTTCCAAAACTAAAACCTCACAGCGTCAGTGCTGTGGACACCCAGAGCCAGTGCACTCCCCACCTCTGCTCCACACATCCACGAGGAGCCTGACCAGGAGGGAGAGGGAGCATGTGTCCATGGCTCCGTGTGAGGAGAGGGTGGAGGTGTCTCTTCTGTGGCCTTGGCCGTGGGCTGGGAAGGTCCATGCTGGAAACCACTGCTCGTGGGGAGGATCTCGTGCCAGCAGGGCCATGGGCAGCTTCTGCATGAGCAGCTCAGTGCCAGGGGCTGGGAGCTGCTGTTGGCACCACATCCCCTGCTGCTCCACCTGCTCTGTAGAGCCTCTTCTCAGGAGTGGCACCAAGGACAGGAAATACAGCTCAGGCTGGAGCAAAGCTCCAGCCACTCCAGGTACTGAGTGCAGGAGGAACTCTCAAAGGCCTCCAGAGGGCTTCGTGCAGACCAGTTGTTTTTATTACAGGGTGATCCAAGAGTGGATTTTTAATGTGTGTGAGCAGCATCTGTAGTAAAACCCTGGCAGTAAAGCCTCTCCTTGCAGTGGTGGGCTGTGTGCTGCCCTGCTCCTGGCTGTAACTGCCTCATTCCAGCATGGACCTTCTGTGTGTTCTAGGCAGGGAGAGTGTTCACTGTGCCCCCTCCGTGTCACTGCAGCTCGGGGCAGGGGGGACATGTGGCCTTATATGGGACATGGTGATCAGAGTCCAGCGTGGGTATGGGGTAGATGTGTTTTTGCCTGGTTATGTTTTGGTAACATCCTTAAAACATCTCCCCTCCTCTGAAAAGCAATTCTTAAATGGGGGAAGTGTCTAAATTTAATGATACTTCAATTGCCAAGATCTGTCTTCACTTCCATATAAGAAAGCAAAAAGTGCAGTACAGTCACAGCAGGCAGTTAAATTGTGGATGACCCCATGGAGTCTGTCCCGAGCGCAGTTCAGTCGTGTGGCTCGTTCAGAAGGGATGCAGCGAGCAGAAACAACGCAGGGACATGGGCCTGAGTAAGCAGATCCCTTTGGAAATCAGCTGGGATAATGGAGCTTCACGGACCCAGCCTAAGCCAGTGCAGCACAAAGGAAATCTCCAGGCCTGGTGCACGTCCAGCGGAGCCCAGGGCTCTGTCGGGACAGCTCTGCAGCCAACACCAACAACTGCAGGAGGCAGGACAGCCTTCCCCACATCTCTGCAGCATTACCTCAACCCCTCATAGCTCCTCCTGACCTGCTGGCATTAACCACTCGTTCTCATGTTTGCAATGCTGCATTCACACACCCCCGGGGCCATCGGGAAGGATGGCGCAGAGGGAAGCGTTTGTAAAGATCTGAAGATCTGTCGTGTATTGTTTGTCAATATTCAAGGAAAATCTGCTTTTAGAAAAGGGGCCAGGATGCTGGCAGGTTAGGAGTGTAACAATCCTGCCTGCCAAGTGCAGGATCACTGACATTTTTTGGGTTGGTTAATTTTTTTTTTTTTGGTTGGGCAGTAAGTCATTTTAACAGTTTAATAAATATTTCTGAAAAACACATATTTCTGCAAGACTTGTGTCTTTTTTTTTGTGGAAAGTGATACCATCCATTCTTGGGGATGCAGCTTATGGATCTGTCTGTGTACAACTTCATGGAAATACAGCCTCAAACCAGACAAGGTTTAGGACAGAGCCATTCCAAGACTGATGAAATACAATTTAAAATACATTATATATTTAGGAATGGCTTATGATGACAAAGAACATTACAGAGCCTTTCCTTAATGGAAGAGGTGTGTCTGTATTTACACATCCTATCCCTGAAAAAGATGTTTTGCCCTGTTTTCTCCAATTCAGCCAAAACCAGCAGCAAGCCCAGTTTCCAGAATGGATTTAAACCCTGTGTAGAAGGGTGAGGTCAGAATGAGTGCAGCTGCAAGCACATTTACCCATGACACCTTCCTTCACTGACTGTCCATGGATTCATCAGGAACATGAGGCATTTTCTGACGTGCTTACTGACCTGTGGTGCACATTCCTCTGTACAAAGGAGTTTCATCCTCCCATGTCATAGACAGTGGATTGGTTCCATGTTTCTCTCTCACCTGGCAGAACTAGTTAAGGACACAGTATCAATATCTGTCCCAGTGTCTTCACAAAAATAATGAAGCCACTTCCCATCAGCTTCTGTTTTGGAGCACAAAAGTTTCAGAAGTTTGTTGCTTTTTCATTCCTGTGTCTCCAGCACGGGACTGTTCCGTAACAGACCTGTGGACATCTGGCACACGGATAACTCCTCAGCCAGGCAGCCAGACAAGGTGTGTGCTCATCTCAGTGGGATGCCTGTACACACGGTGCATTTCTTACAGCAATCACCAGTTCAAAAACATTCATACAGAAGTTTATTTTCTCTAAAGAACAATTCGACACACATCTGAACTGCAGTAGGAACCAAACCATAGAGAGCTGCTGGCAGCAGAGTCACGGGCATAAGGTGGCAACACCACAGCTTGTTCTGGGAATGCTGTCACAGCCCCGAGCTGCTGTAGGGGCAGGTCACACACCCCAAGGACAAGGCACGGTCACCTATCGGTGCTTATCATCATCTCTTTGCTTCTTGCTATCTCTGTCCCTGCTCCGGTCTCTATCCCTGTCCTTCCTGTCTCTGTCCTTCCTTTCCCTCCCCCTGCTCCTCTCCTCTTTGGAGTCTCTCTCTCTCTCACTGTCACCCCAAGCCCATGACCTCTCCCTTTCAGGCCAGCGTTTGTCCCTGCTCCTCTCATGGTCCCGGTCCCTTGTTCTCCAGTCCCTCGTTCCCTCACGAGACCAGTTTCTTTTCTCTGATGATCCTTCTCCATAGAAATCACTTTTCATATTTGGCAAATTGATGGGCTTTCGGAAAGGTCTGTCCCGTCCTCCAAACCGCAGCTGCCCAGATTCTTTTTTGCCTCCAAACCCACCCCCAAGCCTCCGAGGAATCCATCCTTTGAGAGTTCTTTCCAGTTCAAAGTCTACGAAGATCTCGTGTTGGTCGATGACCAGCCTGTTGGCATCTCTGTGGGCCTTCAGCAGCGCACGCTCCTCTTTGTACTCAATAAACGCATAACCCTTGGAAAATCCTGTGACCAGGTCTCGAACCAGACGGATCTTTCTGATGTCTCCATAGCGGGAAAAGACCTCCTTTACCTTCTCTTCTGTGGTCTGAAAATTGAGCCTCGCCACGAAGAGGGTGAGGTGAGGATCTCCCGTGACGCCCTTGTTGGGTACGTACCGTGCCAGCATCGCCCGCCATATGGCCCGGTCGTGGGGCTCCTCGTCCGTGCCATCGATGCTGCCAGCCTTGAGGGGGTCGTACTCCTTCGCTATGGGAGCCCAGTCAGCCATTGTCTAGTGGGGGAGAACACACATGGCACAGGCTCACGGCTGTGTCAGAACAGCCTGTGCAAGAAGCGCTTCCAACACCACTGCACTGTGTTCATCCAAAAATCCCCCAAAGCGCGACACACGAAAATAAACCAGCCGTGTCGCTGTTGTTTGAGTCCACGTGCCGGGACAGAGCCGTGTCGGGGAGCCGCATCCTCCCCCGGCCTCCCCCGGCCTTCCCCCGTGCCCGCCCGGCCCGGCCGAGGAGGGCCCTCGGCCCCGCTGCCGCCCGCCCGTCCCCTCACCCGCCCGGCTCGGCGGGACGCGACTCTCCCGGCGGCCAGGGGCCGGTCCGCCGGCCCGGAGGAGCCGCAGCCGCTCCCGCCGGGCTCCATTTCAGCTCCTCTCCCCGCTCCCGGAGCCCGCCAGTCCCCCCGGCCCGCTCCCGGAGCCGCCGAGGCGGACGCGGCGCTGCGGAAAGGCCGATGCGCTCACCCGCCTCGGTGCCGGTTCCCGGGGCTGCCGGAGACGCCCCCGTCCCTTACCGGCAGCGGAGCGCGGGCGGTGCCTCCTCAGGGGAAGGGGCAGGGCGGGAAGCGGAGCGGGGCCGCTCCGCCCGCGGCCCCGCCGGCAGCGCCGCCCGGCCCGGCTGCGGGGGAGGGAGGGAGGGAGCGCCGGGGTGCGGCGGGCATGGAGCGGGGCCGGGACGGGGAGGAGGAGCTGGAGGAGGAGGAGGAGGAAGAGGAGGATGGCGGCCCAGAGAGCGCCCTGGAGAAGAGCCCGTTCCAGCTGACGGCCGCAGATGTTTACGACATCTCCTCCGTGGTGGGCCGGGACCTGCTGCAGCTCCGCGCCGGGCCGCAGCTGCCCGCCGCCCGCGCCCGGCTGCAGTTCAGGATCGTCAGGGTGCTGGAGATGCTGGAGGCGCTGGTGAGCGAGAGCAGCGTGGCCGAGGAGCAGCTGCGGCGGGAGCGGGACAGCCTGCGGCGGGAGCTGGAGCAGCTGCGGGCGGCGGCCCGCGGGAGCGCCCCGCAGGTGGGTGCGGGACGCGGCCGGGGCACGCGGCGCACGGGCCCCGTCCCCAGCACGGGCACACCATGCGCGGGTCGCAGAGCCAGCCCGGAGCCACACCAGATGGGCTGGCCGGTACTTGGGGTCTGTTTTGTGTCGGCAGGACGAGTCTCACCAAGTCACTTCCCGTCTTTGGCCATGAAAGCCCTGAAGCTCTTTCTTCGGGGTGGTTGCCATGCTGTGCATCCGTCGCTCGTTTCACTGCAGTGACTGACCCGGCAAAGCTGGGTCGGTCACGCACAAAGACACGCACAAAGTGCAGAGACTACCCAACCCACCGTGATCAGCTCTTGCACAGCACCGGCCCCATAGAGACAACTGTATGCAAACACTGAGGCTTCCTTACCCCCTGTGAGGCAAATGGATGTCTTGATAACTACAAAGGTTTTAAATCAAAAAAGGCAGAGTTCAGTTCTCACCTTTTTTTGACACGGAATTTTGGTGTGGCATTAGATGGCTCAGCCTCATTCATCATCTGGGAATAATCTGATAAAAGCATCTTCTTAACAAGTAAATTGCAAACTCTAGGGACAGAGACTTTGCTTTTAACTGTGGTCAGAGCCTGTCACAGTTGTGGCCTATACTCGGCTGGTGAACACAGTCACTAAGAGAATACAAAAATGTGAAGTATAATTAACTGCTTGGAAAAAAAAAATCAGGATTGTGATGAATTCATACTAGTTCTAAAAATTCCATATTTATAAAATCCAGATATTTTACTCTGTGAATGCTGTTTTTTGAGAGGTTACAAGATCCACCACTGTTAATTTTACAGCCCAGCCTTGGACCAGATCAAATGGTGATAGACCTCACAGACCCCAACCGGCCCCGGTTCACGTTACAGGAGCTCCGAGATGTACTGCAAGAGAGGAACCAGCTGAAAGCTCAGCTTCTGGTGGTGCAAGAGGAGCTACAGTGCTATAAGAGGTAAAGCTTGAAGTCAGCAGAGAACTAATACCACTAACAACAAGTACTTCACGAAGCTTATCAGGTGAGAGTCTTGCAGGTTTGGGCCCCTAGGTCAGGATAGGCACTGTCCAGACATGTAAGTGACCCCTGTGCTCCCCAGAGCATGCAAGTGAGCAAAGAAAAAGTGGGGGAACAATGAAGTCTCTATGCAACACGATTTAAAAACCAAACTCCCTTTTCTTCTGCACAGTTCTCAGCCCATTCCCATAACTGTCCCACTCAGCCTACGCAGAGTTACTCCCACTCCACATCCAGACTGGGTTCTCGTGCACAGGAATTCATCTGTGCAGTCACAGCAGCTGCACACACACTGTGTCTAAAGCCACACTACATACCAAAGAGCATGGGGGGTTTCCAGCTCAGATTTAGTCAAACTTTCCTTCCTCCTGCAGCACCACGCTGGGTGATCTCCGGTCCTTTGCTCCCACGGGGGTGTGGCACTGATCTAGAAACAGAATATTGAGCTCTTTCATCATTCATGATAAGCTGTGGGGTTTTTAAGACTGCCAACAGAGGGTTGTGTAAGGCCCTTGAACTGTGCAAAGCAAGTGATTTCAGAGAAGGGTTTGGTCTTTCCTGAAGGGAGAGACAGTGTGAGTCAAGGGTGGGATGTGGGAAGGGTCTTGATCTTGGTGCTACAAATTCATTCACCCCAAAGGCTCTCCTTCCCAACCTCTGCCCCCTCTCATCAGGTTGGATTATAAACTCTTTGGGTCATGAAATTACTTCTTGATCTAGACACAAAATGTCTGAGCACATTAGATTTCAGTTGGGATATCTCAGCAGCACCCTCCTGGATACAGCAAGCCTGCCCTTTGGCTTGGCTGTAACAGGCAGGTTAAGCCAAGAAGTTACACTTAAATCCAAGAATTTACAAACTGCCTGACAGCACTTCCCCAGCTCAGCTGGCTGCTTTGCTGCGCAGCAGTGGAATGGCTTCTTGCTTTGATTTCCCAGCTGTTACACAGTTTAGTACAGGCCAAGTTAAAAATCTATCAGTGGGAATGTTTTCAGGTTTTTAGTGATCTGAGTCACAATGCTGTGCACCAAGAGCTGGGCAGGGCTGCTTTTCAGGTCGAGTAATTTGTGAGATTATCTCCTCATACAGTGTTACAGCTTAAGCCAAAACCCGTTTTCCCTCTAAACAGTCACATAAAATCCTAATTGCAATTGTAGTAAAGAGTAATTGTGCAGGAGAAGAGGATAAATATATGTTCTAAAATGCCTTGTACACATTGGAAATAAGCTCTGCATAACACAAGGTAACAAACATCTCAGAGACTGGCTCAAAGTGACTGGTGGTGTTTGGGGGCTGCATTTTTCATCATGATTTCTGGGTAGAAGTTACTATGCAGATGTTAGAGCTCTGCAGTGTCACCCAACAGCTCACTGTCTCATTTATCCAAGAGGAGAGTCTGCCTCAGAATTACCCTGTGCCTGGTGTCACACCAGTCTTTAAGTGCTCTGTGTTTTTATTTCCGAATCCAGTTGAGTGTTGCTTGGCTGCTCTTTGCCTGCAGCTACTGCAGTCACAAGCTTTGATCCACTGAGCTCTCCAAATGACTGAGGTCAGCTCAGGACATGCTGTGAAAACACTGAGTGTGCAGGCTGGGAAAATCTCACCCTGTTCCAGGCAGGGAAAACATCCTTTGGTCAAACCGAAACTGTTGCCTGGAGTAGGCGGTTACAGCTTCTGGACTGTAGAAACACTGAAGTGGGATGGCAAATTCTAGAGCCGAGGCAAAGCCTTTCTTCTCTCCTCTGTAGGGTGGAAAGAGGAACAGGCACCTGCCTTGCAGGGGAGCTGGGAACCTGCCATCTGTTCCCAGGCCCGGTGTGAGCCTGTGTGGCTGCGCTGGAGGTACCACACATCCACCCCTGCAGAAATTCACCATTTGTGTCCGCACCCTCCTCTTACCCTTGGACTTTTGCACAAATCCAAGTGTGATCACACTTCCCTTTCACCCCCATTATGACCTGCCATTTTTTCTCTGTGGAGAAGTCAGCTTGTTACTTTTTTAGTGTTCTCATTAAAGCATAGCCCTGGCACCATTACATTGCTGTATTTAGAGATAATAATTCATTATTTCCAGTTCACTACAAGGAAGAGGCTGGGCCGCCATCCCTGTCCTGTGAACACCCATTCACCCGTGTCCAGTGAGAGGTCTAACTCATGCACTGTCACACTCTGCACAAACCCACAAAAAATAAACAAAACCATTTCTTTTCCCAGTGGGATCATCTCACAGAAAAGGGACCAAACTGAAGAACTGGAAAAGGAAGCCAGCGGCAGCAGTGCTGGCAGCAGAAGGGACAGTGAAGAGAAGACAATCATCAAACGGTTGTAAGTTTGTCTGCAGCTTTTGGGACAGAATTTGTGAGAACATGGCCCACTCCTTTCACAGTGAATCCAGGAGGGGATGCTGAGCTTTAGTCTAGTTGGCTGGATATTGTTTTCTGCTCTCCATATAAAGTTAAAAACCTGATAAAGCAATCTCTTCCTGGGGAAAAAGCACTGCACAGGAAAGCAACCTCCACCCAGGCAAGTAGGGAGTCACTTTTTTCCTAGGAAAAGCAAGCATTCCTGAACAAAATGATTCAATACTTGCCTCCCCTGCCAGCCCCTCAGGGCGGTGCTGTGGGAGCACCCCAGCTGGCCCTAGGCTTTATTTACATTGTACACAGAACCCACAAGCTCAGGGTCTGTCCCTAAAGTCCCCCAAAATAGCACATTGACAGGGCCAGCCCCCTGCCTATTCCTTGTTTTCCAGATGTACATTATTGTTTCCTTTCTGCTGTTGATTTTCTTCTCTTTTTTTAGGTTTTCTTTTAAACATGGAAAATGAGTATCTTCAAGGACTTTGCTGCTGGTGAGAATGGCACTGATGAGCCTCAGAGGCATTGGGAAAGACAATGATTGGAAGCAGCAGCATCACTCCTACTGTAGAGAATGAGCAATCTCATTAAAATTGTGTTGTATAATATTCTTTCAGAATAGATTTTACTCTGCTTTTTCAGAAACTGTTTGAAACAGACACTTTTTGTATTTCTTACTGTCAGATATTACCCCCATGTAGAAAATAAAACATTTATACAAAGTTGGGGTTTATTCTTATTAAAAGAGCCTGTGATGATCTGTACTACAGCACACTTATCCTGTCCAGCTATCAAAACATTCAGATGATTGTGCAAGATGAAGATAAGTTAAGAGAGACGTGCCATTCACAAGTGGTTGCTTGGGGGTGAGATGAACAGCGGAGAAAAGCACAGTGAAGGAAGAAAAGCTGCTGCAATTGGGCTCTGCCCACACGAAGGGCTGAGGTGCAGGCAGTGCTCAGACTGGAACAGATGCAGCAAACATTTCATTTCTGACAGCTGAAGGTCTCCTGTGGTAGGGAGTTGTGTTTTGCATAAGCTCTGTTCTTTCAATCACCTGCCACAAGCTGTGTATTGGCCCCAGTAATGAGATTTAGCACCAGTGGAAGGATATAGGGCAAACAGAGGAGTGGGGAAAGAAGCTTGAAAGACACCAATTAGGTTCTCCATTTAGAAAGGGAGAATATCCAGAGCAGAAGTCTGAACAGACATAAAAGAAGCAGTGACAGGTATCAAACTCTGATCTTACTCTCTTCAGAAATAAAAGCAGGCTCTGAAGTCTTTTGATTCCCTCTCCTACACTGGCAGCATGAAAAATATAGGGCACTTCACACATCTGCTCAGCTGTACAATGCAAATGTGGCTCAGCAGAAGGCAGAGCTGCAGCCTCCCTTCAGAGGTCAGGAACAACTGTCTGTTAGCAAGGCCACACCACAGGTGGCTGACCCAAGCCAGCTGGTTTAGCCAGGGCACAGAACCACTGAAGTCCTTTTGCCATCTTCAAGATATCAATAAGCCTTGGCCATGCCCTCATTGTGTATTTTCCAGAGCATGGCAACAGGGAAGGCAGTTACTGCGTGGCCTGAGCAGAGGCTTTGTGCACAGAAAAATGAAACAAAGAAACAATCAATCAGCAACAGCCAGGATGCACCTCTGAGCTGAAGAGAGATGCTGACATGTGATCGGAATTCCATCCTCTTCCATGGTTTATCCAGGGATGTATTTTCCAATTTCCTTTAAAAAGCAGTTTAGCTCCCAACCCAAGGGTGTCTTTCCCTGTGACACCTCGTTAGAAGACGAAGCCTTCCCGTTAGGCACAGAGATAAACACCTAAATGACACATTCCAGTGAGAAGTACATCGAGACAGATCTCTAGGTCTCTGTATGCGCTCCTAGAAAAGTAAAGGATACATATGCAGTGCAACATGAGCTTTATTTCCATCCTCCAACGCAGTGCTACTCAGTCACCAGTTAAGCTTTCAGAGAAGACATTTTCTTTTTATGTAAAACAGGGAGATCTTCCCCCTTTCTTGTTTACAAAAGTGATGCTGAAGTACAGAGGTTTCAAGCTATTCAACCTGATAGAGAACATGTAAATGTTTAAATAAAATTTAAAAAAAAAATTCCAATTTTGACTTAAGGGAAGTGCTGTAGTTTAACAAGACACTGTACACATTGCTGAGGTCTCTGTTACTGAGACCAGAGAAAAATCAGTGCCAACTCAGACAAGTTGGCCAACGAGGCTTACCTGAAACTCAGTACATGTAATGTAACAGGTCTCCAGTTAATCCTTCAGAAATGGGAAAATACCTAGGCTTGCTCTGACGAGTTTGCCTTGTTGAAGCAGTAAATAATATAAAGCATTTAATAGCTAATGATTTTCACAGCTTTCTTTCAAAATGCTCATAAAACTGCAATGGAGACAGGTAGTATAGCAGCCGTTTCATCAATAATAAATATATTCTTTATTTTACAGAGACATTGTCTTCAAGTTTTTAATTTAAAAAATACATCACTAAGCCACCTCTCTTGCTGCTGGAGCACACAACCAGGATGTTGTTGCTATCAGACCTATCACATAGGCAAGCATAAGATTGTCTAGAGGGCATTCAGCTGGAACAGCAGCAGCCTTCAAGACATGAGGAATAGAAGACATTAACAGAGCCACAGATCCCTTGCTGACATCTTCCAGCAGCAAGCGTGGCTGATGGCTCACAGCCATTTTCATCTACACACATGCCAAGCCTGCCTTGGCAAAAATTCCAACTGGTAAGAATTCCTCTTTAACATAAAGGACCTGCATTGTATTGCCTGCCTATATCCCAGATTTGGCTCTCCAACAGAAACGTTCCGAACATCCACGAGATGCCAAGAGCTCGACTGCCATGTGAGACAGAGGGACCAGACGTGCTGGACAGACCTACAGGACCAGGCAATAAGGAATCTACTTTCTTCACTGCATGAACTCCATCACTACAGTCTGAAGCTGCATATGAAGATGACTCCTATTTTTGGAACCACTATGCTCTACTTCAAGCATTCACAGTAAATAAATAGCTTCTGATGTGGCTAATTAGCATAGGAAGGTAATATAAAAATTTTTTGGAGAGAGTTTTTACTTCTTTAAAATCCTCTGGGAGACACCTCCAAGAATCAGCCATCGACTATAAAAAAGGTACCTTCTCAAAGTTTAGAAAATAAGTAAATGTCAAACATTAATTCTCACTGTGAAGTTCCATCTTCACATCTGTAATCAGTATCAACCCAGTCTATCAAAATTTATCCTCATTTGGCTGGGAGTAATTTCTCCAAAGGAAGCAGTCAATCTGACCATCCTTTTCCCTCAGTGCCAGTGCATTTGAAGTTCGATGCCAACAGAATGTATGACACAGGAGAAACCGGATTCCTACCACAAATTATTTGCGAATGACAGTAGCATCCATCTCACAGAGGCCTGTCAGCACTGGGCTGTGAAAAGCAGTCTGACAGGCAGTCAAGCCACTGGATGACCAAGTCAGAGTACAGCAGTATTTCTGTCATAAAGCCAAGTTCAGCACCCCAAAGTGGGGCGTGAGATTTCCTTGCAAACGCAGAAGCACAACCCCAGTGATTTAAGTTTCTGTGCAAGTCTTTCACTGCTCAAGTGGCACTGGTCACTAGGCAGAAGCATTCGAATTTTAAGGAGGGTTTTCCTTTTATGATATAAAAGTTTTGGCAATCTAAGATCAATTATTCAAGCCTGCCTGGAAAACTGTAATAGGTATTTAAATACTGCAAAGCAAAAAGGCAGTTTTTAAGGAGCTCGGAAGACCATAAGCCATCCACTAAGAAAGCTGAGGGAAGTGAGGGCAGAAAAAAAAAAAAAATTCACTGAATCCTTGTAGAACACTCAGTCCAAAAATAAAAACCCCAAAACAAGGAAGATGAATTAGTGTTTCAGCCACGGGTGAGCTTCAATGGAAGCTTTGCTTCTGTCTCCATAGTCGTACAACAGTTCTTCACCTGCCTTAATGTCCCTGGAAGCTATGAGGATGAGATGAGGCACACCATCGATGTCGTGGAGCTTGGTCTGACAATTGCCACACTTGCTGTGATTAATGAGCCTTCCCAGACGATTCGTTTCTTTTGTAGCATCGACACTGAAAGAGCAAGAACAGAACACGGGATTGCGCCTGGGACAAGGGCACGCCTGTGGACAAAGCCCAAAGTGCAAATCACATAAAGAAGGAGGAATCCACACCAGTCTTGAAAAATTAAGGAGAAACATAATGTTATGTTACAATACAGAACAAACATGATTAAATAGGCAGCCATAATATGGCAGGGCAGGGAAACTGAAACAACTCTGTGAGATTTTTAAGTTAGTACAAAACCCAGAAAATGAAACGTTTGGACTGTTTGAGCTGCCTGTTTCCAGGAATAGCAGAATCCAGATGTGAAAAAAATTATAAAGCTTGGACTGCAGTGGGTGTCAGAGACTAGAGCAACAAGGACACCCAGTCAAAGTCAAAAGAAATGTTTCTCTTCCAAGGGGTCTGTCCATCCTTCTTTCCAAACCACCTCCTCTCAACTCAGATAAAGGAGTCCATTTTACAAGAGGATAAATTTAGGCAGAAGACCACTGCAGAACTACAAGCCTCATCCCAGCACAGCAGCTCTCCACATAGCTTGTGCTGTACTTCAAAGAAGAGGGCTTTGAGTCACCTACCATTCCTCACAGCCCAGACTTATAGGAGGCTCTCGGACCATGGATCAGTGCTCCAAAAGATTGCATAATTCACAGTTCTCATTAAAAACAAAAAATTTGCATGAAAACAAGAAAAGAATTAGAAGCATTCAAAGCCTCTATCAATAGAAACTTGAGCTTACCAGTAGGTTTTGCTGAGGTACTGGAAATAGTACATGTAGCAGCCTGTGGATGGGTCTTGAGCATACACAGCCTCTCGTTTCTTGGCATCAGTGATCTCAATGAGATCCCCATGATATTCAACCACAAATTCTCCTCGATTAAAATGTTTAGTAGCAATTACTCCTCTCCCTTTGCCATCAATGTAATCAATCTGTTGAGTTGAAAATAAAATACTTTCTCATTTCCCAGCTGATTTACATCATTGCAGATATGCTGATTACTAGGAAATGATCTGTCATTAAAAAACTGCTGCAAAAGGGAATTTGTGTGTACTGCAGACAAAGCTGTAGAAGCACAATGTATGGCACAGTGGAAGAAATGCAGGATGAGTTTGGGACACACTCTGAGTTACTGGGTAGCTGCACACAAAGTCTTCCAATCAAAGAGCTTAGGAGTGCATTTCTGTGAAGACCTTAAGGCCCCCTCAGTATTTATAACTGAGGCTGCACATACATCCTTCACTCAAAAGGACATTGCTCACTCAGAAGGAAGGACTGTGTGTTCCAGTTTTCCTGCATTTTCATCAGAGAATCACAGGGCCCTGAGAATGAGTTCTGCTACTCTTTGTTTAAATAGATTATATCAATATACTGTATAATAAACAGTACATGACTACTTAGGTTGGCACTGCAGTTACCTTCATTCCTTCTTCTTTCCCACTTGTAATCAGCTCATCTATTTTCCTCCGTTCCTCAGTCTGCAGAATAAACAAGAACAAACAAAACCATAATACTGTCGATAGCTTCTTCTAGAGCTGGAAGGAAATTACCCACCAGTGACACTCATTGTTCCAAACCATCCCATATTTCCAGTAAACTGAACAGCAGAAAGACAGATTTCTGCCCCTTAAAATACATAAACAGCTAGATTCTGTTCTAAACTGGTCCAGCATTTCCAAATCTTAAGCATGTTCTTAACAATACTTCAAGTGCACAACTTTATTTGCATTTGGAATGGAAACCATAGTTACACACTTCCCCAAATGCTCAGCTAATCAGACATGTTATAAGTAATGTCGTTTTAACAAGAAGCACTACCTCCAATTCAGATTTGCTCTTCCTGGAACTTCTTCTAACTGGGTAATAATCTGTCACTTTTCGGTTTGGTGTTCTTCCTTGTGTTCTAAGGAGGAAGAAAAAGAGAACACACACACATTTCAGACTGTTTGTTAAGTTACACTGCAAGAGCAAAGGTACATGCAAGAAGTTTTTATTTGAGCTTGGTAAGTTGAAAGGCAATCAATAGGAATCAGTGGTTTTTATCAGTACTCTTAGCTTCAAGCCACAGCTACATCCCCTTTTCTCCCCCACACTATTTCCATTACTCCAGTACTAATTCTTGAACAATACAAGTGAGATGTCGTTGGAAATCAACTGAAGGTCACATTACAAGTCTGGGGCCCCCTGCGTGCCTTGCCAGAAGGCACTCGAAAATTTAGGTCATGAAAACTGCTTGGCAAGGAATTCATTAATGTTAGGTCATATTACTCTGATACCGAGAAAGGGTATCAGCTCAGCCAGGAAGCCTCCAACTGTTTTGTTTCTGACAAGACACATTCCCATTTGTCTACAGGAAAGTAGGTCTTAATGGCTCATTAATTTCTTTTCTTCCATAGGTGACCAGCAAATGTTTCGCTTATGATAGAACAATAGAACACATTAACCTTGCTTTCAAGACAAACAAGTCCTCTGCAAAGTAGGTACGTGGATGCTATTTCAGCGTTTTTAAAGCATGATATTCTTGAGAAAACAAACAGCCGTCCTTTCCCAATTCCATAAGTCACTTACTTTTTCCTTGGTCCTCGTTTTGCTTTAACCATCTTCTTCTGAGCTGGCTTTGCATTGGCCTCCTCAGCACTGCAGTCTGCAGGCAGGGGAGTCTTTTGGGTTTCCACGGTTTCTTGGTTTTGATCAGAGGGCACCGAAGGATTGCACTCACCCTCCTTATCCTTCTGGTCTTCTGGTTTCACAGCACCTTCAATTATTTTGCCACCATTCTTTTTTCCTGGGGACAAGGAAATCGAGTAAGACTCTGAACTTAGGGCCAACTATACCCGAGTGCTTTAAATGAATTCCAGTGGTTTAGAGTTCTGTCAGATGAGAGAAAAAGGAGAGCAATGACCCTGCACTGCTGGGTTCAGCAGCTGCAGATGTTGGGACCAAGAGGCCAATGCCACCCAGGGTAAATCCATGGGAGCTAAAGGGCTGGCACTGACAAAAAATCTACACTCCCCACAACCAACATTTACTTGTTTTTTTTTGCATCCTACCTCAATACAACCACATCCTTCTCAGATAACTGACACAGAGGTAGGTGAGAGTGGTTTAAAGCTCAATAACGTTTTTATGTAGAGTAAATCATCAGGTTTAACAGTCCCATCTGCTGAGACAGATGCTTCAGTCTCACTGGAGAAAAGAAGCACAGCTGCAAGGCCTCAGCAGCGGGACAAGCTAAAGCCATCTTCCCTTCCTTGTCAAAACTGGGGAGCCAAATTAGGAACTAAAGGCCCCAAGTCCAGAAAGCCTGACACTCCCTGCATCAAATGGGACTGAAAATACCTGCTTGTAAAAGTGTTTGCATCAAAGTCTTTTGACAAATTACCAAGGCTGTTAAATGCTCCTTTAAACACAAGCCAGATGGATTTTCTTCCCCTCCATAAACTTACAGAACACTCCCATTTCTAGTCACTGTGAAGCCTGGCTCTCAGCAGCCACAGTGAGGAGGGCTCCTCCTCACTGCTTTTATTTCTTGATGAAAATGTTAGAATTGAGGGAGTGGGAGCACATTCACCAAGATAAGCAATCCAAAGCTCAATCTTACCAGCTCCTTTCCTGTAGGTTTCCTTTAGTGTTTTGCCCTGACATTTCACCTCGTGATACATGACAGAGTTTTCTTCTTGGAGCGGGGGGCGAGCACCAGGAGCTTTGTTGGGATTCAGGTAGCTGTAGATTTTGGATTGACCAATAAACACATTCTCCTAAAATAGACCCACACAAAAAAAAAAAAAAAAATCAGTTCAGCACAGAGATTTCAGGAACCTCAAGCTGGCATCCCCAACAGTCTGCAGCAACCAGGGCTGAGAGGTGATTGTGCTGATGCAAATTACACTGTTTGAAGCATCACCCTCACTGAGGTTGTGATTTCTAAGTGAAAACATAATAGTGCTGAGCACTATGAGAATTTAAATAATAAGACGTGGCAGGATGGGGTAATCATAGCTAACTCCAGCCTCCACCCTTGTGCTTCACACTATGAACTTTGGTGCTAAAAAAAACCCCAAGCCTGAGCTCCTGGGGAGGAAGGCGGCCTCAAAGATTACAAGCCAAAAAAAATATGAATAGTGCAGCAAAAATTGTCCAGGCCCAGTAGAGAGCTCTCACAGCCAGAGAGGTATGAGCTACCCAGCTACTCACAGGAGGTGTCAAATGTTGTTGCAGCAAATTATATGCTCAACTGAGCAGCAGAGGAATCAGTTTTACAGCCTACCTTGAGTGACACCTCTCAGCAAAGCATGGGAGATAAACAGTATTATATTTTATCCATTATATGACATAAAAAATAAAGTGTAAAGGTTGGCTATGGCAAAAAAGGCCCCTTAAAGAGTCTATGCAAAGCGCAATCAGGAAAATGGCAAAACCCTCTGGCATGGCCGGACACCACAGAGCCTGGGGTTTGCTCCCCGGCTCAGGCTCCAAGATGCCAACAGTGAGCAGTGTCAAATTTAGCAAAGATTAGTGGAGCCCTGTCACCTTTGCTTTCACAGCCTCCTGCCACCTGGCTATGTTTGCCTGTGCAGGGTATGGCAGGCACATTCCACCCGTGAAATCTCCGTGTCTGGACAAACAGATGCAACTTGGGCAGAATGAGTTTTTCTTGGCTATAATTTGACTCAACCAAAAGCCGTTTTCAGACGTTGCATGCCAGTTAAAACAAGAAAAATATGCATCCATTTTCTTAGAAAAGCAAGGAACAAAGGGTCCCAGTAGTTAAAAAAAGGTCATATATAGCTGACTAAACAAATACCTCAGTATTTCAGTCACAGACACTGAAAAAGTAAATAAAGTACACAATAGAACAGATAGGATAATTTTAATAATTAACGTGGTCATGAATAACAAACTTCCTATGTACATAATTCACACCAAATTAGACCAGTTACGGGCTCAAATCTTAGTCCAAAAATAAACTACTAAAGACCGAGATTACAATGGAACAGCCTGAGAAAAAGCAAATAGGACAGACACTCCCTGACCTCCCATATTTCTGAAAGGCCTATAAAAGGCAAAACTTGCTTATTAAAAAAACGGGGCTTCAAAGCATAAAATACTAGGAAAACTCTCAATTTTAACAAATACAAGCAATGAACCCTGAGCTTCAAAGTCCTCAAGATTTAGTAAGAAGTTTAAATAGGGGCATTTTGGGAGAAAGCCCAAAGCAGTGAACTGCAGTCCACCTGCCAGCTGAGCCTTCAGGCTTTGAATACACCATGAACAGGAAACGAACAACTATTTTTCCAGCATAGCTTCCTCCCTTCATTCCCAGCTCCCTTCCTGCTGCGCTCTTGGCGCAACCGAGATGCCGCTGCCACGTCTTTGTCTGTGCCAGGCTTGAGACCCCGGAGAGCAGAGATTTTCTCAGCACAGCAAAACACACGAAAGGCTGCAGAGAGGCTCCAGGACTTAATGCAATAGCCACAACTACTTCCACTGGGAGTTAAAGGCAAAGAGACAAGCAGCCTCCGGCCAGCTGCCTGTGACAGAACGACAGGACGGGGAAGATGGCACGGAGGGAATGCCGAGCCTAGTGCCGGTCTGCGGTAGGGCACAGGGAAACATGGAAAGAGTCCGATTGTACTTAAAGTTAACCGATTTCTGAATGATTTGAGGGGCTCCCGAAGGCCCGGGCCCCGCGGCTCCCCGGGGCAGCCCGCACGCCGGCTCGCCCGCACCGGCACCGGGGGGAAGCGGAGGGCACAGGAGACCCCCGGGAGCCGCCCGCCCAGGCCCGGGCACTGCTTACCCCGCCGATCCGGGGGCGGCTAGGGCCCTTCCTCTCGGCGCTCTCGGGGCTTGCCTTCTTCACGCCACCCGCCCTGGTCTTGGGCATGTTCTTCCCTAGGAGCAACGGGGGAAGATCGGCGCCTGAGCCATGTCCGGCGCTGCCGCCCGCGGTCATCGCCCGGCCGCCGCGGCCTGCGCCATGTTTAAAGGGCTGGATGCGGCAGGGCGAGCCGCGGCGGCCCAGCCCCTTCCCGGCGAGCTGCGCACACCGCGCGGGGGAGGAGTCCCGCCGGCCCCGGCTCCCCGCACCTCCCAGGAGGAGCTTCCGCGCCGCGGAGATGCCCCGCGCCGCGCGGGCCCAGCCCCGCCGGCCCCGCCGCGCCCCGGCCCCGCTCCGCTCGTGCCCGCTCCGCCCCGCGCACCTCGGGCCATGGCGGCGGCGGCCCCACGCCTCGGAGCCCCCGCGCCGGGCGGCCCCGACTGTCCCCGCGGAGTCCCCGCCGCCGCCAACCGCTCCGCGGGGAGACGCCGCGTTACCCTTGGCAACCCCATTGGTTTAACCTCCTGCCAATCATCGCGCTCAGGCCTCTGATTGGCGCAAGCGGCCATGACCCGCCCTCTCCCTGTCACACCGCGGTGGCTGCGGCTCCCGGGAGCAGGGTTTAAATGTGCGTTCGCTGAGCGCTGATTGGTCCGTGCCGAGGGCAGGCAGCGCTCTGATTGGCGGTCCGGCAGGGCACGCCCCTCCGCGGCCGGGCCGCGCCACGTGGTGGGAGCGCGCGGGAGCGGGGCCCTCCGGGCCGTGCGAGCCCGCGGAGCGCGGGGCGCCCGGGCTACCCCCGCCATGTCCGCGCTGCCGGTGCACCGGCACCTCCTGCCGCCGTCCCGCCAACGCTGCCTCCCTCCTGCGCCTCTCCGCAGGGCACACGGCCCACGCCACCTCGCAGCAGGGATTCGGGGGACCCCTAATCCTGGCGGGACTGTAAAGCTCTGCTCTGCGAAAGCATTAGGCTGCTTTACACAATGTTTAGCTTAGATCTCCCTGGCTGAAATTTAACTCTATTAGTTCCGTCTTACAAGCTTGCCTGGAGAGCAGGTAATACTCCAGCATTGCACTAAAGCATCAAAGACCTTATGTAAATCCCAATCCCATAACGAGGGCAGCTAAAATATTCCAAAGGCAAATGAAAGAGCCATCATTATCACCAGGAGAGTTGGAACTGCCTTCAGCATCGATTTCCTGGTCAGAATCTTCCAGCAGGACTAGTACATACACTTTGAAATCAAGAAAGTACAATGGCGAAGAGCAACACAGCAATGAGGCAAAGCACGGATGGCTCAGGGGATCTGGATGGATGGCAAGTGGATGCCATCATGGAAATCAGGAAAGCGTCACACAGGACTTCGGTGCTCCATGACAAGCAGAACACTTCTATTGAGCAGTGGTGCATGACTCCTGTTTCCTATCTGTGTTACCCCTTCTGAGTGTGTGTGCTCAGGACCTGGAGCTGTGGCACTTGCGCTATCGCCACAGGCGTGGCTTCCCACCCAAGGCTTATCTATAGCCACAGGCTGCTGCTTGTCTCTCGTGCAATCCCAAAGTGACATAAACAGCCAGTCAGTGATACAGCTGAAAGCCATCCTTTCCCTTAAGAACAGGAAAAAACCCTTCTCATCTTAAGCAAGAACTCGGGGCCTTGTCCTTTCCAAGCTGTCCCACAGCAGCTGGGGACTCACAGGGCAGGAATTCAGTGTGACTGCAGAGCAGTCTCAGAAGGCAGCACAGCACTCCAGTCCACCCCCTCCTCTTCCCGTGATAGCTCTGCATTCAGGCACTTCGGGAGAAGACAACAAACCCAGCTCTGCATGGGCGCTTGTCATTTGTTACATCTGGGTCTTCGATCACCAGGCACATGAATTTTACAGAGAGGCAACCAAAACTCACTGGGTATTTCCCTGTAAACTCAAAGCTGCAGCCAGCTGACATCCTCTGGGCATCACGTCCATGAACATCCATGTCCATGGTGTTCTTCCATCAAGGCAGGTGCTCCAAGCTCTCTGCAAAAGCACCAGAGCAGACACTGCTCTGATTTTTCCACCCCAGTTCGCACTGTACTTACAGCACAGCTGGGATGTAACTGGAAAAAAAAAAATCTTCATAAATTACTAAGATGATTTCCTTCTTGCAGTAATAGGGAGCACTCTTCCTAATGTCTTGGGAGAGCTCTGGAAATGGCCTCAGCTCTAGTTTTGCTCGGCTGTTGGGGGTTGTGTATTTTAAATAATGATTTTCTACAAGTATGTTAAAGCAAAGGAACCGAGCTGGCATCGAAGCCGTGCGGGCCACCAGCAGAGGGCAAAGGAAGCCAAGGAATTCTCTTCCCCAGAGCAACAAAGAAAACAACGTCATCTCTAACTGGCCGCTGCTCCCGGCGCGGTGGGATCACACTGTGAATTAGCAAAACATGTTGGCTTTACCCGTCAGCTGGCTGCGGCCAAAAGCCAGAGATGAGCAGAAGCTGAAATGCTAAAGGCTCCAGCCCAAAAGAGCGTGGCTGGAGCCGCCCGTCCCAGTGACTCGGGACACGCAGCACATGGAGAGAGCGCTGCCGACTCCCGTAATCCAGAGGGAGCAGCGCGGCTCCCGCTAGAGCCAGCGCTAAAACCCAGTGACCTAAATATTCTCTCCCGTAGTGCCGCATGAGCAGCTCCCCAGAGCACCACGTTTTACTGCGGAAATGTGAAATTGTTTTGTGGGGGAAGGGAAGGAAGAGCGAGCGAGGCGTTGATTTGCTCAGAAAGGGAAGAAAATCTTCAAGGTAAATCTCATCGGTCTAGATGAACACTTCATCCAGTTACAAAAAAGAAAAAAAATCTTATTTTATCTTTCAAATCGTAGTTTCATTTTCTGTCCAATATACCAAGGAGATGCTTGTTAAATATTCCCACCTGAGAGCAAGTTCTCACACAGCACCTGTCATATTTGCAATTTGCAAAATAAATGACAGCATTTACACAAATTTCTCGTTCACGAGATGAAATCCCTACAATCTGTGCTTCAGCCACTAGAAATCAAGTAAAAACAATCCCTGAGGGTAACTGCTGAGTATTACATTAAGCAACATCATTTTATAAAGTCACAGAGTAAAATGCCAGTAGGTGCTAACTGCATTTCATAGATGATAAAACACAATTACATTCAGAATTGTATCTACCAACGGTTTAAAAGAAATAAATCTCTGACTAGAAAGTGCAGTGAGATCCGTGAATTACACGCCAAAATTCTATGGAAACAGTCCTGCAGACAAATGTGCCTGTGCTAATTCCACGCCAATGGAAAGCAGCATTTCCAGCAGCGGGATTACTCACCTATTGCAGTGGAGGATGATCACAAACGCTGACAGGTAACTCCCTTTTCAACTCAAGACATCAAAACCCTCCCTTCCTTGTCAGGGTTGTACAGGGCTGCTGAGATTTAAAGTTGGATGCAGCTCGTGTGAGCTGTACTTCATCATGCCTTCATCTGAAGTGTGCAGAGGGCAATAATCAAGATAAAAGCTGCCATTTGAATTGTTTTTCAGGTCTCTGGCCTCACTTCTGTCATCTTTTTCTCCATCTGAAGCATCACTGATTAATCTGAATTACTTAAGTCTCTTTAATTAACGTTGCTTTGTCTTTAAATAGTTTACCCTTAATCTGTCTAATCCTTTATTGGTTATATTAATAGCTGTTAAATTTGTCTAATGATAAAATAAGCAAACTTGCACAAGATTGAATGAGTAGTACTGAACACTTGAAGGAATTTCATGATTGCTTACACTTCATCTATGCCTGCCTCAATTCTGTGTGAAAGTTCATGTTCTTACACAACTGGGAAAGCATTTTATTGGAAGATTGTCTCTTTTAACAAGTCTTCTCAGTCAGGGGGGCCTTCAGCGCTAAAAAAATGTCTCCAAACGTGAAACTAGCACGAGCGGTCTCCAGATTTTAACTCGCTCTCTGCAGCAGCAAGCTTCACGTTAGCAGCTTGTGAAATATTCGCAGGGGAAAACTCGTCAGCCAGCACATCCCCTGGGCATTCCCGGGAGGGCAGCAGGGAAGTCCCCTCGCATTCTTGCTGGGGCAGCTCCCGTGCAGGAACTCTGCAAGAGCCGCGGCGCCCTGAGGGGGCGGAGGCGGCGGCGTCCTCAGGGCGGGGTGGCACCGGCCGCACCGGGGTGCTCGGAGCCGCCAACCGCGGAGGGACGGCACGGGAGCAGGGGGCCGCCTGAAGTGAGACGCATCCACCAGCGGGAGCACGGGCGGGGATGAGCTCCGATAACACCGTTTCCCCTCACGCCGAAGCCCCCCGGGCCCGGCCCGCTCCCGCCAACGCCGCCTCAGGCGGGGGCGCGCGCACGGCGCCTCCCCCCCTCCCCTCCCCTCCCCGTGATGCAGCGAGAAACGCGAGATCTCGCGAGAGCTCCGCCGCGCCGCCGAGTTCTCGCCGGCGGCCGCCATCTTGCGGGCGCCCGGGTCACGTGACCGCTCGCAGCCGTTCGCCTCCGCCTTCCCCTCCCCCCACCCTACCGGGAACCGGGCCCGGATCGCCAAGGCTCGACTGCGGCCGCCGCCCTGGGGCGGGGCCCGCCCGCGGGGACGTCGCTTATTTGAAGGACGGTGGATACGCGGTTTTTTTTTTTTTTTTTTTTTTTTTTTTTGCGGGGGAGGGAACGGGGAACTTGCTGCCTTCCCGTTGCTGAGGGCAGGGAAGAACCGAGGCGCGGCATGTCACGTGACAGGGGGGGGCGAGCGGGGAGCGCGCGCCAGGGCCCGGCGGCGGTCGGTGTCGGCGGGGGGAGGGGGGGGGTGGAGGAGGGGGTGGGGTGGGCGCGAGACGACGGCGGCGGCGGCGGCGGCCACGTGACCGGGGAGCCCGGGGGGCGGGTCACGTGGTGCCGAGCGCGCGCCAGCGGCGGGCGGCGGCTGGCGGGGTCACGTGGGCGGGGAGCGCGCGCGGCGCGGCGGGGGGAGGGAGGCGCGGCCCGGGTCACGTGGTGCGGGCGGCCCCCGGCCCCCCCCCCCCTCCCCTCCCCTGTGAGGGGAGGGAGGGCAAAGATGGCGGCTGTGAGTTAGAAAGCGGCGGGCGGCGGGGCCGGCGGCGGAGACTTCCAGGAGCCCGCGGGAGGATCGAGTGCGACGGAGAGTAAGTTCCGCGCTGTTCTTTTGCCTGGCGCCGCGCCTATTTGGCTGCCTCTGGCCGCTCCCCGCGTTGTGGGGCCGCCCCGGGGGTTTTCTTTCCCCTCAGCTCCTCACCGGGGCCCGCGGCGGCGGCGCGGGGGTGTCCGAGGAGGACCCGTTGTGCTGGGAGCGGCTCCGCGTCTCCCTCGGTCCCTCAGCCCCGGAAGGCTGCGCGGCCGCCCCCGCAGGGGTCCCGGTGGGCCGGGGGCGGCGCGGCGGGCGGGGTAGGCGCCGCCGCCGCCCCGGCGGAGCCCCGCTTGTCCCGCGAACTTCGTGCCCGGGGGCGTGCGGGGGCGGGCGGTGGGGCCCCCCGGTTGTGGGGGAACGCTTCTCGGACGGGGGCGGGCGCGGCGGTGGGTTTGGCCGCTCCCCCCGCCGCATCCCTGCGCGGGCAGAGCCCCCCGGCCCGGCCCGGCCCGCGCCTTTGTGCGCTCTTTCCGCGGCTGGTGATTGTTGAGGTTTGAAATGGAGAGAAACGAGGCGGGGGGGATGGGGGTGTTTGATTTATGGTGCCGGAGCGGCTCCGAAAGCCGCCGTGAGACGGAGCCCTCCCGCCCTTCCCCGGGATCGCGGTGCTGTTGGAGGGATCTTTAAAGGGGTGAAGGTCTGGGAACAAAAAGTCGCGCATGGGACAGGATTACGCAGCCGATTCTGGCCCAACCCGGAAGTTTATGTCGGGAACACGTGTTGGTGGGACGGTGGCGGGCCAGGAGCCGCCGACCCCCGTCTCTCCCGTCGCCTCCCCCGGGGGCTTCCCCGCCCTGCCGAGCCCTCTGGGGCCCCGCTGCTCGCGGGGAGTTGAACCGCGGCGACAAACACGGCCTCAAAGTCCAGGGACTCTTAACGAGCGCACCTCAAACAGAGGTTGCCAGGGTGAGTAATAGTTTAACGTAGAAATGCCCCTACAGTCTGATGGGGAAGAGACCTTTTGGGTTTTTCTTCTGGTTTTTTTTTTTGGGGGGGGTTGTTTCTTTTTTATTTTTAGCTGACCAGGTTCCACACTGCATTTGAGAGTATAAATTAGAACTCTTGTACTTTCTTTCAGGTACTCAAACACGTAGGCTGGTTCTGTGTGTTTGATACCTGTTAAAGATGAAGCAGATTTTGTAAATGCTTAAAAATAAAACCTTTGAATTGATCTGTTAGGTAACTCCAGAGTGAGTAAAAAAAAAATCTTAGTGTGATCAAACGGCACAGTGTGAAGTTGGGAATTAACTCTGTGGTAGACTGTTCGGCTTTAGACTACCAAGGTTGTGTCTGGATTAAAATTATTTTAAAAAATACATTAACGTTTTGTAAGCTGCCCTCCCCCAAAATGAAAATCTGTAGTTGATGTTGTAAAGCAAGAACTGAAATTGTGTAACAGCGTGACATTTGAATTGGTATTCTGTATCTCCCTCACAGCCATGAGATGTTATATTTGTATGCAATCTTAATAAAATGTGGGCAGTTTGTCTTTTTGTCCAGACTACTTCTTTGGTTTCAAAACTGCCTGAGAACTACTCTAAAAGCCAATGAAGCAGGTCATGGATATAGGTAGTGGTGCTTTGAGGCACACCTGGAGCTGCCTCCCAGGCTAAAACTAAGGATCCCGGTGCTCACTTGTTCTTATTTCTTTGAGGTTTTTTACTTCTTAAAAACTTTCACTGCTGGCCAAATTACCAGATTTAGCCTTTTAGTATGAAAGCTGATTTTATGCCAAATTGTTGCATTGTTAAGTCTTTTAATATTTTCAGAACTTCTGAATTTCACATTGCTGACTGTGTAACATGGCAGTTGTAAATTCTGTAGAACAGTCATGAAAAAGCATTGAGGCAGAGATGAAGCCCACAGTGCCCTGAAGTGTCCCTTGTGTCCTTGAAAGCTTTGAGGTTTGAGTGGTAACCAGCCTTGGAAAAGTGGGAATGACTTTTCCAGGATTGGAGTTAACTTATGGTTTTTGTGAGAACACCTTTGTACGTGTGAATGCAAAATTAACTGCTAGTCTTGAGGTTAAGGCATGGAAGGATGAGTGAGTTCATTAATTAGGGCTTTGCTCTTTGATTGGATAGTGACTTGGAGAGGACCAGAAGGGGTTGGGTTGGTTGAGTTGCTTTTTTTTTTTTTTTTTTTTGCTGTTACCCAGGTTGCCTTCTGGAGACAAAAGCTGTGAAATGAGCAGAACCCACGTGGCTATCCAGAGAATCCTGTTGGGTGGGATGGGGCTCAGCAGCCCTTGCACCTCTGCTCTGAGAGGCTGCAAAGGGAGATGTGAAGTTTTCAGGTCAATAATAACTCATGGTTTAGACAAGCAGAGAATTTGCAGGGCAAAGCAGTCTTGTCTCTACAACTGCGGTATTTGTGTGATACTATAAATGGTTTCCAGTACAGTTCAGGTGACAGGTATTCCCCAAAAGGCAGTGGGAAAACCTTTCCAGTAAAAGAAGAGAAGCTGCTGAATGCTGCTTGTGTCCCAGCCAGGCATTAACACCCAGGCCTGCAGCTGGGTGCACCACAGAGCCCAGGTGTCTGAAGGGCTTGTGAATAGCAGTGCCTGCTTGATTGTGATGTTTGGTTTGGACCAACTTATGATACTGTCATTGATTATGGCTTTTAAATAAGCATTTCAGGCAGTCAGTGTTACAACGTGTAACTCCCAGACCTGAAAATCAAAAGGCTTTTCATTGTTTGGGGTTCTACCATTATGTTTCTCAGGGGAAACAGAGCAGGTTGCTCGACATGTGTTTTAGAATTTTTTTCTTTTTTTTCTTTTTTTTGTTTTGTTTCTTTGTACCAAAGCTAAAATGGAAGGAGAGAGAGCCAGGTTGGCATGGATACATGACATGATATTAAACATGGCATTCTGGTTTTGTATCTTTAAATCAGGAATTATTTACATAATGTGCAGTGATCACATAACTGCCTCTTCATCAAAGTTTTAAGCTATGTTCTTCATCAGGAGAGCACCTTACAGAAATGTTTAGTGTGTTTTGGTAGCCCTTCTTGAAATAGTAGCAGTTTGGTTTTTTCTTAATACAAAGACAATAATTAAGATTACTACCATTGAAATTTCATAAATACATTTTTTTTTTGTTTTATTTAATAGGCTGATTCTTGCTCAGTGACATTGGACTACCTCACTAAACATAGACAATCTTATCTGCAAAATTCTACATGCTCAGAACAGTTCTTTGAGTGATGAAATGCTCAGAGAACAGCTTGTAATATTCACAACTTTTTAATAAGTATTTTCTTTCGGAGATTTTGAAGATGTGGCAAACAGGTCCTTATATAGTATTGCCAAGGCTGAGCTGCAGAGCTTGATAAAGTCACTTTCACTTGTGTTAGCTGTGGAGCCTCCTACCTTGCAAGATTGTGGAGCTGGTTCAGCCTGATAATGTTTTAAGCTTAACCAGCATGTGCTACAGAAAATAAAATAAGTTATCACAATGCACCTTCTCCTGTGTTTCTTTTTTCTTCCTCATATAATTTCCTTGCTAAATTAAAATGAGGAGGGTGGGCAGCATTGGTGCCTGGAAGTTGCACAAAGCCTAAAATTGGTGCGAAGTATTCAGTGACTTCTGATGTAAAAATTCTAGAAGTTCAGAATTCCTTTTGTTCCAAACAATGCAGCTTTGTTCCTACTGTACAGAAACAAAATAAGTGAAACTAGTCAAACTTTCATTGTCCAAACTGACAGACAAACAATTGCTGTTGTTTTACTGAGCTTTTTGCTGGGTTGTGAGCAAACATGAATTTTTAAGACTCTTAAAATTTGGGGTATCAGGAGAGAGGTGCAGCTGAGGGATTTCTTACATGAAAACAGCCTCACTAGAAAGAGATATTTCTAAACTGGAGATATTTACTCTGAAATTGTAGGAATTGCTTTGCTAGTTTCTATCACCAGTCATTTACTGAAAACTTTGAAATAAGCAACTGCTATGAATTGTTTTTTTTTTCTGAACTCTGAAACCTTTTTAAAAACCATCATTTTTAAAGGTAAAACATATGGAGGTCAGTGGCATCGTGGAAATGTTAAAGTGGACTTGAAACAGATGGAATGGGTTGTGACACCATTGTAGGGTGGCTGGGGAAGATGTGTTTTTGTGGTGTTGGTGTGGGTTTTTCTTCTAGCTTTGGTTTTGCTTAGAGTCTCAACTTCATCGAAAGTCCTTTCATTCCTATAATGTGAGAGCACACTAAGAGTTCTTGAGTCTTTTCATTTTCTCTTAGTTAAGTGAAAATCCCCAAGCTTCTGCCTTTTTGTGCCTCTATTTAGTCCAGTCCTGTAGCTCTCAACCAAGTTTTAGTCATATCTTCGTTTAGCAGTGGGGTGATCACAACTCCATGCAGACTAAAGAATGACTTAAGTGATGATTTTTCCCTTGTACATTTAAACATTTTAGTTTGTCCTTTGAGCAGAGGTGTTGCCCTGTGTGGAAGGGTGCTCGTGCCTCTTTCCCAAATGGGTATTGTGAAGTTGTGGTTTTAAAGTGTTTTGGAGCTGTTTTGATGGGGTGACCTGTGCTAATTCCCCTTCTTTAGAGAAATTCATCCTCAGTAGCTGCTCTCAAGTTCAGAACACCAAAAGTACTGATAAGCAAAAATTTCATCTGCAGACTTAAACCTTCCTCCCCTCACCTGTTTCTGGTTAGTAAACAATGCTGCAAGCTTCTCAACTTGCATGTGATGGTCACTGTTAAGATTTTAGTCTGATGAAAATTAAGGATTTATCCTACTTGATTTAATGTGTATATATAGTGTCCTTTTTTGAGAGAGGAAGCACAATCTTTCTGGATTTAAAGGTGAAACTAAAAGCCAGGTCTTACCACTTTTGTTGACCCGTTCAGGATTCTGGGAGACAGGCTAGTGGGTGGTGACATCCTTTTAATGGTGCTGCCATATCAATTAAATCTGCTAGATGACGTAATACTTCTTAATATTTTCTGTACCTCATAGCAACAAACAAGACCATTCTGCCAATTTATTTGATCACCTCAAATACCTTTAAGAAAGAGGAGTCTGGTTCTGACAAGCACGTGGTGTTTGATGGGGCTGTGTGTAGTCAGGAGCAGTCCCACCAATTGTTTGTTGCTTTGATATTGTTTGGAGCATCTTTAAGTCTTTGATACATCAAAACGTATCTTCCCCTTTGTCCCAGTACCTGGCACTAGTGGTGCCACCATGTCAGCATGGATCCACAACCAAAAGGTTTCTCCCTGCTATTGCACAGACTAAAACTGGGAAGAGTAAGAACTAAGTGCCTGAGGCTTAGCTTATTACAAGAATTACCTGTTCTGCCAAATGTGCTGAGGAATACGTGTGACCAGCCAGCTGGATGTGGCTTAGCTGTGCATGTCGAAGGGATAAGCAAGGGAATGCTGTTTTGGAGTCTTGTGAATGAACATCTAAAATGCCAACAAATAGTTTTGTCCTCTTACCTGCTTTAGAGTAGGTGTTTGGCTTCATTGGGTTTTGATGGTTTAATTCCCAGTGGGTGTTAAGGGGTGTGGAGGGTGAGTGAAATTAAGGTCTGCTTGAGGTATATTTTAGACTGTATAAGCAACAGCTCAAGTTCTGTGAAATCATTTAATTTTTTTCTTAATACTAAGGCAGATGGGTTTCCTTCTTAAGCAAGTGAAATGTGTTATCTTCTCTGTTCATCTTTAAATGAAGAGTATTTGGCTTTTTAATAAGTTTTTATGCTGTCTAGAATAGCTTTTTGAAATTAGTTTTGCTTGTCCTACACATAAAGGAGTCTGTGACCTGATGTTAGTGTCCTATTTAATAAGCAGTTACATACTGTAATAGTGGCACATTTGTTCTCTCCACTATGCAAAACAAAATTTCTCCAGTGAATGAATGTGACCTAATGTAAGGGCAAGCAAGAAATTGAAGCTTTCCTTATAAGCTCTTTATCACTAACTTGTTACAAGATAAAGTAAATGAGCTTTAATTGTGCTTCCCTCGTGCAGTTGCTTCACCAACAAAGGTGGATCATTAGCATAACACGGTCTCACCATTTCTGTTCTTGGTATTTCTTGTAATGCTTGAAAATGTAGTGCCTCAAAGACTAGAAAAGGTGTCTTAAGTTTATGGGTATGATAGCATTTTGTGTAGTAAACTGTTTAATTCTCTCTGCTTTTAAATGTGGATATGTTGAAAAACCTACAAATAAACAAAAGAACCAGAGCGCATCTAGAAAGTGAAACTCTGTACAAGAAACTGCACTGTGAATGCCCTTAAATCCAGGAAATGGAATTGTGTGTGGGCAAAAAATAAATCAGAATTAAGAAACTGTAAATACAAGTGTTTTTTTGGTTTTTTTTTTAGAGATGGTGGAGCCAGGACAAGATCTGTTGCTTGCTGCTTTGAGTGAGAGTGGAATCAGTCCAAATGATCTCTTTGATATTGACTCTCCAGACGTGGTTCTTGCAAATCCAGCGCCAACTCCAGCTGTTCAGCAGGTTAAAACAAGAACACAGGGATTTGTTAGAGCTTGGGTTTTCTGGGATGGAGGGGTTAAAGGGGATAGTGTGCATGGCAAGTGGTTGAAGTATGTGGAGCTTTCTTAAGTTTCTTGCTTCATAGGACTGAGATTGGAAAATGGCTTGTGAATTAATTTTAAACTTCCATACAAAAAATGTTAAACACTTGAGATCAGTACAGACAGAAATATGCTTAATTCTGGACATGACATGGGGACATAATGTCAGGTATCCATGGAGAGCTCTCATGTCATTGGGGTCTAGGTGCTCTGCAATAAAATGCATAAAAACTGTAATGAAATACCATGTTTAAGCTCCCTGATGGCCTTCACTCTGCCAGAGTGTAGCCACTTCAGGCACAAACTGGGAGCAAAAGCCTTAAGGTTTTATTCCTGCTGACTTGTTTGCTTTCTTCCCTCTGCAGTCAGTACCACTCAGTGCATTAGAGCTGGGCCTGGAGACTGAGGCTGCAGCTGCTGTGAAACAAGAACCAGAGACTGTCTCCACTCCAGCCTTATTAAATGTTCGGGTAAGAACTGAACTGCTGCTCCAGGATTTGGATGGGGAGAGGGCTTAACTTGGGCTGGGCACCAGGTGCCCACAAAGCTGCTTTATCACTCCTCCACCTCAGTTGCACAAAGGCTAAAAAACCATGGTGAAAGGCTCATGGGTTGACATAAGGACAGAGAGATAGCAATTTGTCACGGGCAAACTAGACTGAACTCGAGGAAATTAATTCATTGCCAGTTAACAATGGAGGAGGAAAATGAGAAATAAGAACAAATCTAAAAATACCTTCTCCCCACTCCTTCCTTTGTCCTGGGCTCAACTTCACTCCTGGCATCCATAGTCCTCTAAGGGCTGCAGGGGAGTCCCTGCTCCAGCACCTGGGGCAACTCCTCCCTTCCCTTCACTGACCTTGGTGTCTGCAGTGATTTCTCACATATTCTCACTCCTCCATCGCAGCTGCTGATGGTGTAACAGTTTTTGGCCGTTGTAAAACAAACAACTTCTCACTGGCACTCCCAGTGACACTGACTGGCTGAGCTTTGGCCAGCAGTGGGTTGGACTGGCTTTATCAGATATTTGGGAAACTGTAGTGGTCATATCTTGTACCTGGGGGATGAATTTTTAATTTTTTTTCTTTTCCTTACCATAAAATTAAAAAAAAAAACCCTTCTGAAATATGTACAATGTATTGAGAGATACTTTTTGCTCAGACTGTTGCAGCACAAGATAATTACTCTGGCACCTTCAGCATGTTATTTAAACACATTTCTTACTTCAAGTGTCTTCTGAAAACTGTGTATCCAGTGTGCTAACTGAAGTCTAATAAAGTTTGTTCTTTTTTTGACTGT